>NC_136070.1:9006374-9606374 GCF_964261635.1 Lissotriton helveticus
TAGTGGTGGTGGTGGATGTGGTGGTGGATGTGGTGGTGGTGGTGGATGTGGTGGTGGTGGTGGATGAGGTGGTGGATGTGGTGGATGTGGTGGTGGGTGTGGATGTGGTGGATGAGGTGGTGGTGGATGTTGTGGTGGATATGGTGGTGGTGGATGGGGTGGTGGTGGATGTGGTGGTGGTGGATGTGATGGTGGTAGAGTTGGTGGTGGTGGATGAGGTGGTGGTGGATGTGGTGGTGGTGGATGTGGTGGTTGTGGATGTGGTGGTGGTGATGGATGTGGTGGTGGTGGATGTGGTGGTTGTGGATGTGGTGGTGGTGGATGTGGTGGTGGGTGTGGTGGTGGATGTGGTGGTGGTGGTGGATGAGGTGGTGGTGGTGGATGTGGTGGTGGTGGGTGTGGTGGTGGTGATGGATGTGGTGGTGGTGGATGTGGTGGTTGTGGATGTGGTGGTGGTGGATGTGGTGGTGGGTGTGGTGGTGGATGTGGTGGTGGTGGTGGATGAGGTGGTGGTGGTGGATGTGGTGGTGGTGGATGTGGTGGTAGTGGATGTGGTGGTAGTGGATGTGGTGGTGGATGTAGTGGTGGTGGATGTGGTGGTGGAGGATGTGGTGGATGTGGTAATGGTGGGTGTGGAGGTGGTGGGAGTGGTGGTGGTGGATGTGGTGTTGGATGTGGTGTGGATGTGGTGGTGGTGGATGTGGGTGGTGGTGGATGTGGTGGTGGATGCAGTGGTGGTGGATGTGGTGGTGGTGGTGGATGTGGTGGTAGATGTGGTGGTGATTGTGGATGTGGTGTTTGTGTTTGTGATGGAGAGGTGGTGGTGGAAGTGGAGGGTGGTTGTGGATGTGGTGGTGGTGGATGTGGTGGTGGTGGATGTGGAGATGGATGTGGTGGTGGTGTGGTGGTGGTGGATGTGGTGGTGGTGGATGTGGTGGTGGTGGATGTGGTGGTGGGTCTGGTGGTGGATGTGGTGGTGGTGGTGGTGGATGAGGTGGTGGTGGATGTGGTGGTGGTGGATGTGGTGGTAGTGGATGTGGTGGTAGTGGATGTGGTGGTGGATGTAGTGGTGGTGGTGGATGTGGTGGTGGAGGATGTGGTGGATGTGGTAATGGTGGGTGTGGAGGTGGTGGGAGTGGTGGTGGTGGATGTGGTGTTGGATGTGGTGGTTGTGGATGTGGTGGATGTGGTGGTGGATGCAGTGGTGGTGGATGTGGTGGTGGTGGTAGTGGATGTGGTGGTCGATGTGGTGGTGGTGGGTGTGGTGGTGGTGGTGGATGTGGTAGTGGTGGTGGTGGATGTGGTGGTAGATGTGGTGGTGGTGGTGGATGTGGTGGTGGGTGGTGGATGAGGTGGTGGATGTGGTGGATGTGGTGGTGGGTGTGGATGTGGTGGATGAGGTGGTGGTGGATGTTGTGGTGGATATGGTGGTGGTGGATGGGGTGGTGATGGATGTGGTGGTGGTATATGTGGTGGTGGTGGATATGATGGTGGTGGATGTGATGGTGGTGGTGTGGTGGTGTTGGATGTGATGTGGTAGATGTGGTGGTGGTGGATGAGGTGGTGGTGGATGAGGTGGTGGTGGATGTGGTGGTGGATGTGGTGATGGATGTGGTGGTGGTGGGTGTGGTGGTGGTGATGGATGTGGTGGTGGTGGATGTGGTGGTGTGGATGTGGTGGTGGTGTTGGATGAGGTGGTGGATGTGTAGGGGATGTGGTGGATGTGGTGGTGGGTGTGGATGTGGAGGATGTGGTGGTGATGTGGTGGTGTTTGTGGATGTGGTGATTGTGGATGTGGTGGATGTGGTGGTGGATGAGGTGGTGGTGGATATGGTGGTGGTGGATGTGGTGGTGGATGTGGTGGTGGTTGATGTGATGGTGGTGGATGTGGTGGTGATGGATGTGGATGTGGAGGTGGTGGTGGATGTGATGGTTGGTGGATGTGGTGGTGGATGTGGTGGTGGTGGAGGAGGTGGTAGATTTGGTGGTGGTGGATGTGATGGTGGTGGATGTGATGGTGGTGGAGGAGGTGGTGGTGGATGTGGTGGACTTGGATGTGGTGGTGGATGTGGTGGTGGTGGATTTTGGTGGTGGTGTATGTGGTGGTGGATGTGATGGTGGTGGATGTGGTGGACTTGGATGTGGTGGTGGATGTGGTGGTGGTGGATTTTGATGGTGGTGTATGTGGTGGTGGATGTGATGGTGGTGGATGTGGTGGTGGTAGTTGTGATGGTGGTAGATGTGGTGGTGGTGGATGATGTGGTTGTGGATGAGGTGGTTGTGGATGTGGTGGTGGATGTTGTGGTGGATGTGGTGGTGGTGGGTGTGGTGGTGGTAATGGATGTGGTGGTGGTTGATGTGGTGGTTGTGGATGTGGTGGTGTGGATGTGGTGGTGGTTGATGTGGTGGTGATTGTGGATGTGGTGTTTGTGGATGTGGTGGATGAGGTGGTGGTGGAAGTGGTGGTGGATGTGGTGATTGTGGATGTGGTGGTGGTGGATGTGGTAGTGGTGGATGTGGAGATGGATGTGGTGGTGGATGTGGTGGTGGTGGATGTGGTGGTGGTGGATGTGGTGGTGGTGGATGTGGTGGTGGGTGTGGTGGTGGATGTGGTGGTGGTGGTGGATGAGGTGGTGGTGGTGGATGTGGTGGTGGTGAATTTGGTGGTAGTGGATGTGGTGGTAGTGGATGTGGTGGTGGATGTAGTGGTGGTGGTGGATGTGGTGGTGGAGGATGTGGTCGATTTGGTAATGGTGGGTGTGGAGGTGGTGGTTGAGGTGGTGGTGGATGTGGTGTTAGATGTGGTGGTGGTGGATGTGGTGGTGGATGTAGTGGTGGTGGATGTGGTGGTGGATGTGGTGGTAGATGTGGTGGTGGTGGGTGTGATGCGGTGGTGGATGTGGTAGTGGTGGATGTGGTGGTGGTGGTGGTGGATATGGTGGTCGATGTTGTGGTGGTGGTGGATGAGGTGGTGGATGTGGTGGTGGGTGTGGATGTGGTGGATGAGGTGGCGGTGGATGTAGTGGTGGATGTGGTGGTGGTGGATGTGGTGGTGGTGTATGTGGTGGTTTTGGATATGATGGTGGTGGATGTGATGGTGGTGGATGTGGTGGTGGTGGATGTGATGGTGGTAGAGTTGGTGGTGGTGGATGAGGTGGTGGTGGATGAGGTGGTGGTGGATGTGGTGGTGGATGTGGTGGTGGTGGGTGTGGTGGTGGTGATGGATGGGGTGGTGGTAGATGTGGTGGTGGTGGATGTGGTGGATGAGGTGGTGTTGGATGTGGTGGTGGATGAGGTGGTGGTGGTGGATGTGGTGGTAGTGGTAGTGGATGTGGTGGTGGATGTAGTGGTGGTGGATGTGGTGGTGGTGGATGTGATGGTGGTAGATGTGGTGGTGGTGGATGATGTGGTGGTGGATGAGGTGGTGGTGGATGTGGAGGTGGATGTTGTGGTAGATGTGGTGGTGGTGGGTGTGGTGGTGCTAATGGATGTGGTGATGGTTGATGTGGTGGTTGTGGATGTGGTGGTGTGGATGTGGTGGTGGTTGATGTGGTCGTGATTGTGGATATGGTGTTTGTGGATGTGGTGGATGAGGTGGTGGTGGAAGTGGTGGTGGATGTGGTGATTGTGGATGTGGTGGTGGTGGATGTGGTAGTGGTGGATGTGGAGATGTATGTGGTGGTGGATGTGGTGGTGGTGGATGTGGTGGTGGTGGATATGGTGGTGGGTTTGGTGGTGGATGTAGTGGTGGTGGATGTGGTGGTGGTGGATGTGATGGTGGTAGATGTGGTGGTGATTGTGGATGTGGTGTTTGTGGATGTGGTGGATGAGGTGGTGGTGGAAGTGGTGGTGGATGTGGTGATTGTGGATGTGGTGGTGGTAGATGTGGTAGTGGTGGATGTGGAGATGGATGTGGTGGTGGATGTGGTGGTGGTGGATGTGGTGGTGGTGGATGTGGTGGTGGTGGATGTGGTGGTGGGTGTGGTGGTGGATGTGGTGGTGGTGGTGGATGAGGTGGTGGTGGTGGATGTGGTGGTGGTGAATTTGGTGGTAGTGGATGTGGTGGTAGTGGATGTGGTGGTGGATGTAGTGGTGGTGGTGGATGTGGTGGTTGAGGATGTGGTCGATTTGGTAATGGTGGGTGTGGAGGTGGTGGGTGAGGTGGTGGTGGATGTGGTGTTAGATGTGGTGGTGGTGGATGTGGTGGTGGATGTAGTGGTGGTGGATGTGGTGGTGGATGTGGTGGTAGATGTGGTGGTGGTGGGTGTGATGCGGTGGTGGATGTGGTGGTGATGGATGTGATGGTGGAGGTGGTGGTGGATGTGATGGTGGTGGATGTGGTGGTGGATGTGGTGGTGGTGGAGGAGGTGGTGGATTTGGTGGTGGTGGATGTGATGGTGGTGGATGTGATGGTGGTGGAGGAGGTGGTGGTGGACGTGGTGGACTTGAATGTGGTGGTGGATGTGGTGGTGGTGGATTTTGGTGGTGGTGGATGTGGTGGTAGATGTGATGGTGGTGGATGTGGTGGTGGTAGTTGTGATGGTGGTAGATGTGGTGGTGGTGGATGATGTGGTTGTGGATGAGGTGGTTGTGGATGTGGTGGTTGATGTTGTGGTGGATGTGGTGGTGGTGGGTGTGGTGGTGGTAATGGATGTGGTGGTGGTTGATGTGGTGGTTGTGGATGTGGTGGTGTGGATGTGGTGGTGGTTGATGTGGTGGTGATTGTGGATGTGGTGTTTGTGGATGTGGTGGATGAGGTGGTGGTGGAAGTGGTGGTGGATGTGGTGATTGTGAATGTGGTGGTGGTGGATGTGGTAGTGGTGGATGTGGAGATGGATGTGGTGGTGGATGTGGTGGTGGTAGATGTGGTGGTGGTGGATGTGGTGGTGGGTGTGGTGGTGGTGGTGGTGGATGAGGTGGTGGTGGTGGATGTGGTGGTGGTGAATTTGGTGGTAGTGGATGTGGTGGTAGTGGATGTGGTGGTGGATGTAGTGGTGGTGGTGGATGTGGTGGTGGAGGATGTGGTCGATTTGGTAATGGTGGGTGTGGAGGTGGTGGGTGAGGTGGTGGTGGATGTGGTGTTAGATGTGGTGGTGGTGGATGTGGTGGTGGATGTAGTGGTGGTGGATGTGGTGGTGGATGTGGTGGTAGATGTGGTGGTGGTGGGTGTGATGCGGTGGTGGATGTGGTAGTGGTGGATGTGGTGGTGGTGGTGGTGGATATGGTGGTCGATGTTGTGGTGGTGGTGGATGAGGTGGTGGATGTGGTGGATGTGGTGGTGGGTGTGGATGTGGTGGATGAGGTGGCGGTGGATGTAGTGGTGGATATGGTGGTGGTGGATGTGGTGGTGGTGTATGTGGTGGTTTTGGATATGATGGTGGTGGATGTGATGGTGGTGGATGTGGTGGTGGTGGATGTGATGGTGGTAGAGTTGGTGGTGGTGGATGAGGTGGTGGTGGATGAGGTGGTGGTGGATGTGGTGGTGGATGTGGTGGTGGTGGGTGTGGTGGTGGTGATGGATGGGGTGGTGGTAGATGTGGTGGTTGTGGATGTGGTGGTGGTGTTGGATGAGGTGGTGGATGTGGTAGTGGATGTGGTGGTGGGTGTGGATGTGGGGGATGTGGTGGTGATTTGGTGATGTTTGTGGATGTGGTGATTGTGGATGTGGTGGATGAGGTGGTGTTGGATGTGTTGGTGGATGAGGTGGTGGTGGTGGATGTGGTGGTGGTGGATGTGGTGGTAGTGGATGTGGTGGTGGATGTAGTGGTGGTGGATGTGGTGGTGGTGGATGTGATGGTGGTAGATGTGGTGGTGGTGGATGATGTGGTGGTGGATGAGGTGGTGGTGGATGTGGAGGTGGATGTTGTGGTAGATGTGGTGGTGGTGGGTGTGGTGGTGCTAATGGATGTGGTGATGGTTGATGTGGTGGTTGTGGATGTGGTGGTGTGGATGTGGTGGTGGTTGATGTGGTGGTGATTGTGGATATGGTGTTTGTGGATGTGGTGGATGAGGTGGTGGTGGAAGTGGTGATTGTGGATATGGTGGATGTGGTAGTGGTGGATGTGGAGATGTATGTGGTGGTGGATGTGGTGGTGGTGGATGTGGTGGTGGTGGATGTGGTGGTGGGTTTGGTGGTGGATGTAGTGGTGGTGGATGTGGTGGTGGTGGATGTGATGGTGGTAGATGTGGTGGTGGTGGATGATGTGGTGGTGGATGAGGTGGTGGTGGATGTGGAGGTGGATGTTGTGGTGGATGTGGTGGTGGTGGGTGTGGTGGTGGTAATGGATGTGGTGGTGGTTGATGTGGTGGTGTGGATGTGGTGGTGGTTGATGTGGTGGTGATTGTGGATGTGGTGTTTGTGGATGTGGTGGATGAGGTGGTGGTGGAAGTGGTGGTGGATGTGGTGATTGTGGATGTGGAGGTGGTGGATGTGGTAGTGGTGGATGTGGAGATGGATGTGGTGGTGGATGTGGTGGTGGTGGATGTGGTGGTGGTGGATGTGGTGGTGGGTGTGGTGGTGGATGTGGTGGTGGTGGTGGATGAGGTGGTGGTGGTGGATGTGGTGGTGGTGAATTTGGTGGTAGTGGATGTGGTGGTAGTGGATGTGGTGGTGGATGTAGTGGTGGTGGTGGATGTGGTGGTGGAGGATGTGGTCGATTTGGTAATGGTGGGTGTGGGGGTGGTGGGTGAGGTGGTGGTGGATGTGGTGTTAGATGTGGTGGTGGTGGATGTGGTGGTGGATGTAGTGGTGGTGGATGTGGTGGTAGATGTGGTGGTGGTGGGTGTGATGTGGTGGTGGATGTGGTAGTGGTGGATGTGGTGGTGGTGGTGGTGGATGTGGTCGTCGATGTGGTGGTGGTGGTGGATGAGGTGGTGGATGTGGTGGATGTCGTGGTGGGTGTGGATGTGGTGGATGAGGTGGCGGTGGATGTTGTGGTGGATGTGGTGGTGGTGGATGTGGTGGTGGTGTATGTGGTGGTTTTGGATATGATGGTGGTGGATGTGATGGTGGTGGATCTGGTGGTAGTGGATGTGATGGTGGTAGAGTTGGTGGTGGTGGATGAGGTGGTGGTGGATGAGGTGGTGGTGGATGTGGTGGTGGATGTGGTGGTGGTGGGTGTGGTGGTGGTGATGGATGTGGTGGTGGTAGATGTGGTGGTTGTGGATGTGGTGGTGGTGTTGGATGAGGTGGTGGATGTGGTAGTGGATGTGGTGGTGGGTGTGGATGTGGGGGATGTGGTGGTGATTTGGTGGTGTTTGTGGATGTGGTGGTAGTGGATGTGGTGGTGGATGTAGTGGTGGTGGTGGATGTGGTGGTGGAGGATGTGGTGGATGTGGTGTTGGATGTGGTGGTGGTGGATGTGGTGGTGGTGGATGTGGTGGTGGTGGATGTGGTGGTGGATGCAGTGGTGGTGGATGTGGTGGTGGATGTGGTGGTAGATGTGGTGGTGATTGTGGATGTGGTGTTTGTGTTTGTGATGGATGAGGTGGTGGTGGAAGTGGAGGTGGTTGTGGATGTGGTGGTGGTGGATGTGGAGATGGATGTGGTGGTGGATGTGGTGGTGGTGGAAATGGTGGTGGTGGATGTGGTGGTGGTGGATGTGGTGGTGGGTCTGGTGGTGGATGTGGTGGTGGTGGTGGATGAGGTGTGGTGGATGTGGTGGTGGTGGATTTGGTGGTAGTGGATGTGGTGGTAGTGGATGTGGTGAAGGATGTAGTGGTGGTGGTGGATGTGGTGGTGGAGGATGTGGTGGATGTGTTAATGGTGGGTGTGGAGGTGGTGGGAGTGGTGGTGGTGGATGTGGTGTTGGATGTGGTGGTTGTGGATGTGGTGGTGGTGGATGTGGTGGTGGATGCAGTGGTGGTGGATGTTGTGGTGGTGGTGGTGGATGTGGTGGTGGTGGATGTGGTAGTGGTGGGTGTGGTGGTGGTGGTGGATGAGGTGGTGGATGTGGTGGATGTGGTGGTGGGTGTGGATGTGGTGGCTGAGGTGGTGGTGGTAGTTGTGGTGGATATGGTGGTGGTGGATGGGGTAGTGGTGGATGTGGTGGTGGTGTATGTGGTGGTGTTGGATGTGATGGTGGTAGATGTGATGGTGGTGGATGAGGTGGTGGTGGATGAGGTGTGGTGGATGTGGTGGTGGATGTGGTGATGGATGTGGTGGTGGTGGGTGTGGTGGTGGTGATGGATGTGGTGGTGGTGGATGTGGTGGTTGTGGATGTGGTGGTGGTGTTGGATGAGGTGGTGGATGTGGTAGTGGATGTGGTGGATGTGGTGGTGGGTGTGGATGTGGAGGATGTGGTGGTGATGTAGTGGTGTTTGTGGATGTGGTGATTGTGGATGTGGTGGATGAGGTGGTGGTGGATGTGGTGGTGGATGAGGTGGTGTTGGATATGGTGGTGGTGGATGTGGTGGTGGATGTGGTGGTGGATGTGGTGGTGGTTGATGTGATGATGGTGGATGTGGTGGTGGTGGATATGATGGTGGAGGTGGTGGTGGATGTGATGGTGGTGGATGTGGTGGTGGATGTGGTGGTGGTGGAGGAGGTGGTGGATTTGGTGGTGGTGGATGTGATGGTGATGGATGTGATGGTGATGGAGGAGGTGGTGGTAGACGTGGTGGACTTGGATGTGGTGGTGGATATGGTGGTGGTGGATGTGGTGGTGGTGTATGTGGTGGTGTGGATGTGGTGGTGGTTGATGTGGTGGTGATTGTGGATGTGGTGTTTGTGGATGTGGTGGATGAGGTGGTGGTGGAAGTGGTGGTGGATGTGGTGATTGTGGATGTGGTGGTGGTGGATGTGGTAGTGGTGGATGTGGAGATGGATGTGGTGGTGGATGTGGTGGTGGTGGATGTGGTGGTGGTGGATGTGGTGGTGGGTGTGGTGGTGGATGTGGTGGTGGTGGATGTGGTGGTGGTGAATTTGGTGGTAGTGGATGTGGTGGTAGTGGATGTGGTAGTGGATGTAGTAGTGGTGGTGGATGTGGTGGTGGAGGATGTGGTCGATGTGGTAATGGTGGGTGTGGAGGTGGTGGGTGAGGTGGTGGTGGATGTGGTGTTAGATGTGGTGGTGGATGTGGTGGTGGATGTAGTGGTGGTGGATGTGGTGGTGGATGTGGTGGTAGATGTTGTGGTGGTGGGTGTGATGTGGTGGTGGATGTGGTAGTGGTGGATGTGGTGGTGGTGGATGTGGTGGTCGATGTGGTCGTGGATGAGGTGGTGGATGTGGTGGATGTGGTGGTGGGTGTGGATGTGGTGGATGAGGTGGCGGTGGATGTTGTGGTGGATGTGGTGGTGGTGGATGTGGTGGTGGTTGATGTGGTGGTGGTGGATGTGGTGGTTTTGGATATGATGGTGGTGGATGTGATGGTGGTGGATGTGGTGGTGGTGGATGTGTTGGTGGTAGAGTTGGTGGTGGTGGATGAGGTGGTGGTGGATGAGGTGGTGGTGGATGTGGTGGTGGTGGGTGTGGTGGTGGTGATGGATGTGGTGGTTGTGGATGTGGTGGTGGTGTTGGATGAGGTGGTGGATGTGGTAGTAGGTGTGGTGGTGGGTGTGGATATGGGGGATGTGGTGGTGATTTGGTGGTGTTTGTGGATGTGGTGAATGTGGATGTGGTGGATGAGGTGGTGTTGGATGTGGTGGTGGATGAGGTGGTGGTGGATATTGTGGTGGTGGATGTGGTGGTGGTGGTGGATATGGTGGTGAATGTGGTGGTGGATGTGGTGGTGGTTGATGTGATGGTTGTGGATGTGGTGGTGGTGAATGTGGTGGTGGAGGTGGTGGTGGATGTGATGGTGGTGGATGTGGTGGTGGTGGATGAGGTGGTGGATGTGGTGGTGGTGGTGGATGTGATGATGGTGAATGTGATGGTGGTGGATTCGGTGGTGGTGGACGTGGTGGACTTGGATGTGGTGGTGGATGTGGTGGTGGTGGATGTGGTGGTGGAGTATGTGGTGGTGGTGGATATGATGGTGGTGGATGTGATGGTGGTGGATGTGGGGGTGGTGGATGTGATGGTGGTAGATGTGGTGGTGGTGGATGAGGTGGTGGTGGATGAGGTGGTGGTGGATGTGCTGGTGGATGTGGTGGTGGTGGGTGTGGTGGTGGTAATGGATGTGGTGGTGGTTGATGTGGTGGTTGTGGATGTGGTGGTGTGGATGTGGTGGTGGTTGATGTGGTGGTGATTGTGGATGTGGTGTTTGTGGATGTGGTGGATGAGGTGGTGGTGGAAGTGGTGGTGGATGTGGTGATTGTGGATGTGGTGGTGGTGGATGTGGTATTGGTGGATGTGGAGATGGATGTGGTGGTGGATGTGGTGGTGGTGGATGTGGTGGTGGTGGATTGGGTGGTGGGTGTTGTGGTGGATGTGGTGGTGGTGGATGAGGTGGTGGTGGTGGATGTGGTGGTGGTGAATTTGGTGGTAGTGGTTGTGGTGGGTGTGGATGTGGTGGTGGATGTAGTAGTGGTGGTGGATGTGGTGGTGGAGGATTTGGTCGATGTGGTAATGGTGGGTGTGGAGGTGGTGGGTGAGGTGGTGGTGGATGTGGTGTTAGATGTGGTGGTGGCTGTGGTGGTGGATGTAGTGGTGGTGGATGTGGTGGTGGATGAGGTGGTAGATGTGGTGGTGGTGGGTGTGATGCGGTGGTGGATGTGGTAGTGGTGGATGTGGTGGTGGTGGATGTGGTGGTCGATGTGGTGGTGGTGGTGGATGAGGTGGTGGATGTGGTGGATGTGGTGGTGGGTGTGGATGTGGTGGATAAGGTGGCGGTGGATGTTGTGGTGGATGTGGTGGTGGTGGATGTGGTGGTGGTGTATGTGGTGGTTTTGGATATGATGGTGGTGGATGTGATGGTGGTGGATGTGGTGGTGGTGGATGTGTTGGTGGTAGAGTTGGTGGTGGTGGATGAGGTAGTGGTAGATTAATTAATTAATTAATTAATTATGTGCTTATATAGCGCTGGAATCACTCCCGAAGGAGTACCTCCGCGCTTCGACCGCTGCGAAACCCTTCCTGGCTTCCCTGAGAGATGGTCCCTTAATGGGTATCTCCAGGGTGAGACCAGGCATCCCCGGCGGTCTGGTGGGGCCGTTAGTGAAGATGAGGCAAGCTAGTGCCCAGAGTTGCCGAGTGTGATCGCTGATCAGAGTGGGCACCGAGGCGAGAGAATTATCGAGTCCGCTGACCCTGGTCCAGAAACCTGCCGCGTCGGGAATCGAACCCTGGTCCCGGGCCGTCCTCTGCTCTCGGGTCTGCCGCCTCTAACCAGTGAGCCACACTACTTCTCTTGATGA
The DNA here is from genome assembly GCF_964261635.1 of Lissotriton helveticus. Taxonomy (NCBI): domain Eukaryota; kingdom Metazoa; phylum Chordata; class Amphibia; order Caudata; family Salamandridae; genus Lissotriton; species Lissotriton helveticus. The sequence continues at coordinate 9,017,670 of NC_136070.1, forward strand.
GGTGGTGGTGGATGTGGTGGTGGATGTGGTGGTGGTGGGTGTGGTGGTGGTGATGGATGTGGTGGTGGTGGATGTGGTGGTTGTGGATGTGGTGGTGGTGTTGGATGAGGTGGTGGATGTGGTAGTGGATTTGGTGGTGGGTGTGGATGTGGGGGATGTGGTGGTGATTTGGTGGTGTTTGTGGATGTGGTGATTGTGGATGTGGTGGATGAGGTGGTGTTGGATGTGGTGGTGGATATTGTGGTGGTGGATGTGGTGGTGTTGGTGGATATGGTGGTGGATGTGGTGGTGGATGTGGTGGTGGTTGATGTGATGGTTGTGGATGTGGTGGTGGTGAATGTGGTGGTGGAGGTGGTGGTGGATGATGGTGGTGGATGTGGTGGTGGTGGATGAGGTGGTGGATGTGGTGGTGGTGGATGTGATGGTGGTGAATGTGATGGTGGTGGATTCGGTGGTGGTGGATGTGGTGGACTTGGATGTGGTGGTGGTGGATATGGTGGTGGTGTATGTGGTGGTGGTGGATATGATGGTGGTGGATGTGATGGTTGTGGATGTGGGGGTGGTGGATGTGATGGTGGTAGATGTGGTGGTGGTGGATGATGTGGTGATGGATGAGGTGGTGGTGGATGTGCTGGTGGATGTGGTGGTGGTTGTGATGGATGTGGTGGTTGTGGATGTGGTGGTGGTGGTGGTGTTGGATGAGGTGGTGGATGTGGTAGTGGATGTGGTGGATGTGGCGGTGGGTGTGGATGTGGGGGATGTGGTGATGATGTGGTGGTGTTTGTGGATATGGTGATTGTGGATGTGGTGGTTGAGGTGGTGGTGGATGTGGTGGTGGATGAGGTGGTGGTGGATATGTTGGTGGTGGATGTGGTGGGGGTGGTGGATATGGTGGTGGATGTGGTGGTGGTTGATGTGATGGTGGTGGATGTGGTGGTGGTGGATGTGGTGGTGGTGGATGTGATGGTGGTGGATGTGGTGGTGGATGTGGTGGTGGTGGATGAGGTGGTGGATGTGGTGGTGGTGGATGTGAAAGTGGAGGATGTGATGGTGGTGGATTCAGTGGTGGTGGACGTGGTAGACTTGGATGTGGTGGTGGATGTGGTGGTGGTGGATGTGGTGGTGGATGTGGTGGTGGTGGTGGATGTGTTAGTGGTGATGGAGGTGGATGTGGTGGGGCAGGATTTGGTGGTGGTGGGTGTGATGATGGTGGATGTGGTGGTGGTAGGTGAGGTGGTGGATGTGGTGGTTTGATGTGGTGGTGGTGGATGTGGTGGTTTTGGATATGATGGTGGTGGATGTGATGGTGGTGGATGTGGTGGTGGTGGATGTGTTGGTGGTAGAGTTGGTGGTGGTGGATGAGGTGGTGGTGGATGAGGTGGTGGTGGATGTGGTGGTGGTGGGTGTGGTGGTGGTGATGGATGTGGTGGTGGTGGATGTGGTGGTTGTGGATGTGGTGGTGGTGTTGGATGAGGTGGTGGATGTGGTAGTGGATGTGGTGGTGGGTGTGGATGTGGGGGATGTGGTGGTGATTTGGTGGTGTTTGTGGATGTGGTGATTGTGGATGTGGTGGATGAGGTGGTGTTGGATGTGGTGGTGGATAAGGTGGTGGTGGATATTGTGGTGGTGGATGTGGTGGTGGTGGTGGATATGGTGGTGGATGTGGTGGTGGATGTGGTAGTGGTTGATGTGATGGTTGTGGATGTAGTGGTGGTGAATGTGGTGGTGGAGGTGGTGGTGGATGTGATGGTGGTAGATGTGGTGGTCGTGGATTCGGTGGTGGTGGACGTGGTAAACTTGGATGTGGTGGTGGATGTGGTGGTGGTAGATGTTGTGGTGGATGTGGTGGTGGTGGATGTGGTGGTGGTGGTGTGTTAGAATTGGGGGTCTCTGGTTGGCGCAAGTATGCACTTGTGACAAGCAGGGACCCTCTCCTCTAAGTCAGGGCGAAGGATGACCCCTTAGAATTACCCTTGCTCACCCTCTAGGTGCGTGGCGTGAGCAGCCAAGGCTAATCTTCAGGCGTTAGTTAGTTAAGCATTTGTAATCACACACACAGTAAAATATACCAATCCCCCCACAAATGGACACCAGGCTGTAAATATATAAAAATACGCTTCTTTATGTAAAAATATATATATGTAACTCAACAGACTTATCACAAGATCAAATAACGTTTTTGGGGTGCCCACAGGTTGTAAATAGGCAAGCTTTCTTCGTTGCAATTCAAAATGTACTTTTAGTCTTTAAAACGGATGTTTCCCTGCAGTGTACCTTTCAGGAGGGTTCTCTTGAGTCCTGGGGAATATTGGGGGTCACACTGCTCCTTTCCAACTTGTTGCAGCCAGCCCAGGGGCTCCGGGATACTTTCTGCCCGCTCCGGGCCGAGATCGGGGCCCGACCGCCCAAAGCTCACGCTTCCCGCGTGGGACGCGTTCGGCCCTGCCGGGGCTGTCGATGCGGGCGGCCCCCACGGGTCTGGGGGGCTCAGGCAGGGGTGAGTGTTGGCCTCGGGGCGGCCCACGGGAGGCAAGGGCCAAAGGACCTGGGGCCGCTTCTGTCACTGCGGCCGGGGCGCTGGATGCAGCCTGTGACTTCTCCTGCCCGCCTGGATCGGATTCCAGCGGGAGGGGCTGAAACGCTCGCACAGAGCGGAGCGGCGCCGCGAGCAGGGACAGAGAGCGGTGCGAGTCAGCTGCGAAAGGGCGGCTCGCACCACAGCTGATCTGGAGGCCGGGGGCACTCGTAGGCAGGGCGGCTGGCACAACAAAAAGGGCAGAAACAAACGTTGCGGGCCCCGAGCCCGTTGACGTCTCGGTGGCGGCTTTTCTCCGGGGACAGAGGCGAGGTGCCCAGCGGCTCAGGCAGAGCGAGGCTGGCACCCGAGGCGTCCGTCCGGCGGAGGTCTGTCCCCTGGGTCTGTTTGCGTCCGGTGGGGATTTCTGGCGGGAGGGTGAGGCACAACAGCGAGCCTCCGTGGGCGGTGGGTTCAGTGGTTTCCCTCGGCGGAGGGGGAGCGGCTCAGCAGAGCGGAGCTCTCCCTCGGCAGGGACGGGGAAACCGGCGAGCACGGCCTCGAGGAGGGGCTGGGGGGCACCACAGCAGCGAGCCTTCCCAGGCGGTCAACACAGCGATCTCCTCAGCGGGGGGAGAGCGGCTCAACGGAGCGGAGCTCTTCCTCGGCGGGGACGAGGAGACACAGTCGGTCACGGCCTCAGGGAGGGGCTGGGGGGCACCAAAGTCACAGCTCCGGCAGTGGTAGAAATCCCAGATAAATACCGGCAGACGAGCAGAGGGCAGGTTGAGCCAGATGGTCCTGTGGCTCAGGTCAGGGGGCAAGCTCAATCAAGCCCTTGGAGAATGTTTAAGCACAAAGCAGCAAAGTCTTTTCTCATCAAGTCTTTTCCTCTCCTTCCTCAGCAAGGCAAGCAGCAGGCCAGTCCTCCCAGCGTCTCTTCTCCTTCTAGTCGGGCAGAGGTCCTTCGTGGTGAAACAGGATTCTAATTTACAAGGAGCAGGGCTCCTACTTTTATACACAGTTTCTTTTGTTCTCACTGGCCAGGGGGGCCTCTGCATAACTGCTCTCAGCTCCTGAGCACTTGTGGTGGGTACTTCTGCTTCTGCATTCAGTGTGAGGGCAGGCACATCAGCCGCTCCCCAGGGGGGCGGAGCCGGCATTGTGAGGACAGGGGCAGCCTGAGCACTTTGTTGACAAGCTTCAGTCCTTCCTGGGCCAGGTGCAGGCTGAGTCATCAGTCGCTCCCTAGGAGGGCGGAGCCAGCATTGTGGGGGCAGAGCACAGCCTGATGCATCATTCAGGGGAAACTCCCACCGCTGCCACCAATGTTAGAATTGGGGGTCTCTGGTTGGCGCAAGTATGCACTTTTGGCAATTCTGCATTTCGTGCAGAGATCTTTCAGCTGGTCATTGGTTAAGCCCCTCAAGGCTTCCTCCCTCCAATCTATGTCATCTGCTCCAGAGAAGGTAGAGAGCGCTCTTCCAGCAGGGAGCGAGCCAGGCATGGCTTCAGTAATGGCAGATGTCTCAACAAAATTAACAAAAAGGAACTGGAAACCTGTGGCTGCGTTATAGATCTGCTCTCACTATGTGGTGATCAGTAATTCACTGTATGTAAACTACAAATGCAAATTCGCAAATCCCACCGCTGCCACCAATGTTAGAATTGGGGGTCTCTGGTTGGCGCAAGTATGCACTTGTGACAAGCAGGGACCCTCTCCTCTAAGTCAGGGCGAAGGATGACCCCTTAGAATTACCCTTGCTCACCCTCTAGGTGCGTGGCGTGAGCAGCCAAGGCTAATCTTCAGGCGTTAGTTAGTTAAGCATTTGTAATCACACACACAGTAAAATATACCAATCCCCCCACAAATGGACACCAGGCTGTAAATATATAAAAATACGCTTCTTTATGTAAAAATATATATATGTAACTCAACAGACTTATCACAAGATCAAATAACGTTTTTGGGGTGCCCACAGGTTGTAAATAGGCAAGCTTTCTTCGTTGCAATTCAAAATGTACTTTTAGTCTTTAAAACGGATGTTTCCCTGCAGTGTACCTTTCAGGAGGGTTCTCTTGAGTCCTGGGGAATATTGGGGGTCACACTGCTCCTTTCCAACTTGTTGCAGCCAGCCCAGGGGCTCCGGGATACTTTCTGCCCGCTCCGGGCCGAGATCGGGGCCCGACCGCCCAAAGCTCACGCTTCCCGCGTGGGACGCGTTCGGCCCTGCCGGGGCTGTCGATGCGGGCGGCCCCCACGGGTCTGGGGGGCTCAGGCAGGGGTGAGTGTTGGCCTCGGGGCGGCCCACGGGAGGCAAGGGCCAAAGGACCTGGGGCCGCTTCTGTCACTGCGGCCGGGGCGCTGGATGCAGCCTGTGACTTCTCCTGCCCGCCTGGATCGGATTCCAGCGGGAGGGGCTGAAACGCTCGCACAGAGCGGAGCGGCGCCGCGAGCAGGGACAGAGAGCGGTGCGAGTCAGCTGCGAAAGGGCGGCTCGCACCACAGCTGATCTGGAGGCCGGGGGCACTCGTAGGCAGGGCGGCTGGCACAACAAAAAGGGCAGAAACAAACGTTGCGGGCCCCGAGCCCGTTGACGGTCTCGGTGGCGGCTTTTCTCCGGGGACAGAGGCGAGGTGCCCAGCGGCTCAGGCAGAGCGAGGCTGGCACCCGAGGCGTCCGTCCGGCGGAGGTCTGTCCCCTGGGTCTGTTTGCGTCCGGTGGGGATTTCTGGCGGGAGGGTGAGGCACAACAGCGAGCCTCCGTGGGCGGTGGGTTCAGTGGTTTCCCTCGGCGGAGGGGGAGCGGCTCAGCAGAGCGGAGCTCTCCCTCGGCAGGGACGGGGAAACCGGCGAGCACGGCCTCGAGGAGGGGCTGGGGGGCACCACAGCAGCGAGCCTTCCCAGGCGGTCAACACAGCGATCTCCTCAGCGGGGGGAGAGCGGCTCAACGGAGCGGAGCTCTTCCTCGGCGGGGACGAGGAGACACAGTCGGTCACGGCCTCAGGGAGGGGCTGGGGGGCACCAAAGTCACAGCTCCGGCAGTGGTAGAAATCCCAGATAAATACCGGCAGACGAGCAGAGGGCAGGTTGAGCCAGATGGTCCTGTGGCTCAGGTCAGGGGGCAAGCTCAATCAAGCCCTTGGAGAATGTTTAAGCACAAAGCAGCAAAGTCTTTTCTCATCAAGTCTTTTCCTCTCCTTCCTCAGCAAGGCAAGCAGCAGGCCAGTCCTCCCAGCGTCTCTTCTCCTTCTAGTCGGGCAGAGGTCCTTCGTGGTGAAACAGGATTCTAATTTACAAGGAGCAGGGCTCCTACTTTTATACACAGTTTCTTTTGTTCTCACTGGCCAGGGGGGCCTCTGCATAACTGCTCTCAGCTCCTGAGCACTTGTGGTGGGTACTTCTGCTTCTGCATTCAGTGTGAGGGCAGGCACATCAGCCGCTCCCCAGGGGGGCGGAGCCGGCATTGTGAGGACAGGGGCAGCCTGAGCACTTTGTTGACAAGCTTCAGTCCTTCCTGGGCCAGGTGCAGGCTGAGTCATCAGTCGCTCCCTAGGAGGGCGGAGCCAGCATTGTGGGGGCAGAGCACAGCCTGATGCATCATTCAGGGGAAACTCCCACCACCCACTAAGGTGTCATCCTGCTATTCACAACCTGTCAACTCCCAGCCCTGTCACTCACACAACTCAGACAGTCAGATACACACAAAAGCAGAGGCGGGCTGAAATGGTTAGACAAGCAAATGCTAGCTTTCTAAAAGTAGCATTTGCAAACACAGGATATTAAAATAAACTTTACTAAAAGAAGTATTTTATTATTCTGAGTTCAGGCATACTAAACATTAATTTCTACCATGTTCCCTGAGCCTGCTGGGATTATAGAGTGTAATAATTCCAGCAGCCCATCTGGCCTAGAAGGGAACTGGTAGCCTTACAATAGTGAAAAACGAATTTGGCAGTAATTCACTATTAGAACATGCCACACACATCAGGGCATGTTCTACCTTACACTTACAATGCACCCTGCCCTTAGGCCTACCATAGGGGTGACTAATATGAAGTTAAGGGAAGGTTTAGGGGCTGGCAAGTGGGTGCACTTGCCCAGCCAGCATGACAGTACCAGACTGCACGCAGGTTCTGCAATGGCAGACCCTAGACACATTTTAAGGCTGCTTCTGTGGGTGTCGCAACCAGCGCTGCAGGCCCACTAGCAGTATTGGCATTTACAAGCCCTGGCACTCCTAGTGCACTTTACTGGGGACTGACAGTAAATCCAATGAACCAATCATGGACATCAATCACAGTTACACTTTATACAGGGAGAGCATATGCACTTTAGCACTGGTCAGCAGTGGTAAAGTGCCCAGAGTCATTAAACCAACAAAAAGAGGTCAGAGAGAGTATTGGAGGAAGGCAAAAAGTTTAGGGATGACCCTGCCAAGAGGCCCAGGTCCAACATGGTGGATGTGTTAGTGGTGATGGAGGTGGATGTGGTGATGCAGGATTTGGTGGTGGTGGGTGTGATGATGGTGGATGTGGTGGTGGTGGATGTGGTGGTGGTTGATGTGATTGTGGTGGATGTGGTGGTGGTGGATGTGGTGGTGGAGGTGGTGGTGGATGTGATGGTGGTGGATGTGGTGGTGGATGTGGTGGTGGTGGATGAGGTGGTGGATGTGGTGGTGGTGGATGTGAAAGTGGAGGATGTGATGGTGGTGGATTCGGTGGTGGTGGACGTGGTAGACTTGGATGTGGTGGTGGATGTGGTGGTGGTGGATGTGGTGGTGGATGTGGTGGTGGTGGTGGATGTGTTAGTGGTGATGGAGGTGGATGTGGTGGGGCAGGATTTGGTGGTGGTGGGTGTGATGATGGTGGATGTGGTGGTGGTAGGTGAGGTGGTGGATGTGGTGGTGGTGGATGTGGTGGTTTTGGATATGATGGTGGTGGATGTGATGGTGGTGGATGTGGTGGTGGTGGATGTGTTGGTGGTAGAGTTGGTGGTGGTGGATGAGGTGGTGGTGGATGAGGTGGTGGTGGATGTGGTGGTGGTGGGTGTGGTGGTGGTGATGGATGTGGTGGTGGTGGATGTGGTGGTTGTGGATGTGGTGGTGGTGTTGGATGAGGTGGTGGATGTGGTAGTGGATGTGGTGGTGGGTGTGGATGTGGGGGATGTGGTGGTGATTTGGTGGTGTTTGTGGATGTGGTGATTGTGGATGTGGTGGATGAGGTGGTGTTGGATGTGGTGGTGGATGAGGTGGTGGTGGATATTGTGGTGGTGGATGTGGTGGTGGTGGTGGATATGGTGGTGGATGTGGTGGTGGATGTGGTGGTGGTTGATGTGATGGTTGTGGATGTAGTGGTGGTGAATGTGGTGGTGGAGGTGGTGGTGGATGTGATGGTGGTAGATGTGGTGGTGGTGGATTCGGTGGTGGTGGACGTGGTAAACTTGGATGTGGTGGTGGATGTGGTGGTGGTAGATGTGGTGGTGGATGTGGTGGTGGTGGATGTGGTGGTGGTGGTGGATGTGTTAGTGGTGATGGAGGTGGATGTGGTGATGCAGGATTTGGTGGTGGTGGGTGTGATGATGGTGGATGTGGTGGTGGTGGATGTGGTGGTGGATGTGGTTGTGGACGTGGTGGTGGATGTGGTGGTGGATGGTGGTGTAGGTGGATAAGGTGGTGGTGGATGTGGTGGTGGTGGTGGAGTATGTGGTGGGGGTGGATGTGATGGTGGTGGATGTGGTGGTGGTGGATGTGGTGGTGGTTGATGTGGGGGATGTGGTGGTGGTGGATGTGGTAGTGGTGGATGTGGTGTTGAATGTGGTGGTGGTGGGTGTGGTGGTGGTGTTAGATGTGGTGGTGGTGGTGGTGGTGGATGAGGTGGTGGATGTAGTGGTGCATGTGGATGTGGTGCTGTTGATGTGGTGGTGGTAGATGTGGTGGTGATTGTGGATGTGGTGTTTGTGGTTCTGATGAATGAGGTGGTGGTGGAAGTGGAGGTGGATTTGGTGGTTGTGGATGTGGTGGTGGTGGATGTGGAGATGGATGTGGTGGTGGATGTGGTGGTGGTGGATGTGGTGGTGGTGGATGTGGTGGTGAATGTGGTGGTGGTGGTGGATGAGGTGGTGGTGGTGGATGTGGTGGTAGTGGATGTGGTGGTAGCGGATGTGGTGGTGGATGTAGTGGTGGTGGTGGATGTGGTGGTGGAGGATGTGGTGGATGTGGTAATGGTGGGTGTGGAGGTGGTGGGAGTGGTGGTGGTGGATGTGGTGTTGGATGTGGTGGTGGTGGATGTGGTGGTGGATGCAGTGGTGGTGGATGTGGTGGTGGTGGTGGATGTGGTGGTAGATGTGGTGGTGATTGTGGATGTGGTGTTTGTGTTTGTGATGGATGAGGTGGTGGTGGAAGTGGAGGTGGATGTGGTGGTTGTGGATGTGGTGGTGGTGGATGTGGTGGATGTGGAGATGGATGTGGTGGTGGATGTGGTGGTGGTGGATGTGGTGGTGGGTGTGGTGGTGGATGTGGTGGTGGTGGTGGATGAGGTGGTGGTGGATGTGGTGGTGGTGGATGTGGTGGTAGTGGATGTGGTGGTAGTGGATGTGGTGGTGGATGTAGTGGTGGTGATGGATGTGGTGGTGGAGGATGTGGTGGATGTGGTAATGGTGGGTGTGGAGGTGGTGGGAGTGGTGGTGGTGGATGTGGTGTTGGATGTGGTGGTTGTGGATGTGGTGGTGGTGGATGCAGTGGTGGTGGATGCAGTGGTGGTGAATGTGGTGGATGTGGTGATGGGTGTGGATGTGGAGGATGTGGTGGTGATGTGGTGGTGTTTGTGGATGTGGTGATTGTGGATGTTATGTTATGTTATGTTAGGGTGATTTATTATGCGCACAGATACTCCAGCCAAGGAGCGTCCCGGCGCAAAGACAAGGCAGAACATAACACAACAAAAAATAAAATCAGAACAGCTAAAACAGGAAAGTTTTTATCGCCCTCCGGAAGGTCAAAAGGTCCTCCATCAGACGGATTTCAACGGGGAGGGAGTTCCATGCTGATGCAGCCATGACCCTAAATGAACGGCCTCCCATACGACTGAGCCTAAATCTGGGGACCACTGCAAGAGCCAGACCCTGGGAACGGAGACTGCGGGTGGGGACATAAAAGGAAAGGCAGCTCGACAGAATTTCCGGGCCGATACCTCTCAGAATCTTAAAAGCAAGACATAAGATCTTAAAAAGAATGCGCTTCCTAACCGGAAGCCAATGTAAAGAGCGAAGGACACCTGCCACAGAACTGAATCTGGGCAGGCCAACAATCGCTCTCGCCGCGGCATTCTGAACCCGTTGCAAACGGGTTAGTTCGGCCTGGTTAGCCCCAGCCAGGAGAGAACTGGCATAATCCAGGCGAGAGATGACAGTAGCCTGGATCACCAGTTGCCTGGTTGGGGCATCAAAGAACTTGAGTACTGGTCTCAAGCCTCTTAGAAGTCCAAAACAACAGGCCGCAGTCTTTTGTGTGTGCCCTACAAAAGAGAGGCCGGCATCCAACCATACCCCGAGATTTTTCACCTCCGACACCGGAATCGGAGTGGGTCCCAGCTCTGAAGGCCACCATTGGTCGCCCCACAGCTCCACTCCCTTACCGACGACCATCACCTCCGTCTTTGTGGCATTAAGCTGAAGGCAGTTGCCTGTCAGCCAACTAGCCACCGCCTTCAGTCCAGACTGAAACCTGGGGGCCGCAGTTTCCACGTCCCCGCTGAGAGTAACCGCCAGCTGTGTGTCGTCGGCATATGAGACCAAGGTTAGGCCCCACTGCCTAGCGACATCAGCCAGCGGTCTCACGTAGAGATTGAACAACGTGGGACTCAGCGAGGACCCTTGCGGAACCCCCATGGCCAGCGGTTGGTAGTTGGACTTGAAGGGAGGGATGGCAACACAGAAGGAGCGGTCGTCTAAAAAGGAGCGGAACCATTGCAGCACCTGACCACCAGTACCAGTCTCCTCGAGCCGGTGCAGGAGGATGCTGTGGTCCACCGTGTCAAAGGCGGCGCTAAGGTCTAACAAGATAAGCGCCGCCGTTTGACCAGCATCCAACCTTGCCCGGAGATGTTCCACCATCACAAGTAACGCGGTTTCCGTACTGTGCCCAGCACGGAATCCGTTTTGTGTGGGATCGAGGGCATTGGTTCGTACCAAATGCTCAGACAGGGCCAGATTGACGTGGGCCTCAGTAATCTTGGCTGGCCAGGGTAGCAACGAGATGGGGCGGTAACTTTCAGGCTTGGATGGGTCCAGAGTGGGCTTTTTAATAATTGGGGACACCACGGCTTGTTTCCACTTGGCTGGAACTACTCCCGTTTCCAAGGACAGATTGACAAGGGAGCATATAGCTGAACGCCCCATAAAAGCCTGATCCCGAAAGAGAGCAGGCCTTACCGGATCGGATGGAGATCCGGATTTAACTTGCAATGCAAGTTTGTCAAAGCCGTCCGAGGTGAGGGGGGGGAAAACAAGCAGAGTAGTCTGATGGTGAGCCCCATTGGTACTTTCCTCACTGTGCCCTGTAACAGGGAATGTCCGATAAATAGCTTGCACCTTCCCTAAAAAGTAGGATGCAAGGGATTCACAGTGGGAAAGAGAGCTTTCGGTCGTAGAGGTGATCCGCTTCGTCGTAAGATCTTTAACGGCCTTAAAGATGGCTTTCGACGGATTAGAACTGTTCCGGAATTCAGCGGCGTAGAAAGCCGCACGGGCTCGGCAAATAGCTCGATGGTAGAGCTTGACAGACCTGGAGTATGATGTGGTGGATGAGGTGGTGTTGGATGTGGTGGTGGATGAGGTGGTGTTGGATATGGTGGTGGTGGATGTGGTGGTGGATGTGGTGGTGGATGTGGTGGTGGTTGATGTGATGGTGGTGGATGTGGTGGTGGTGGATGTGATGGTGGAGGTGGTGGTGGATGTGATGGTGGTGGATGTGGTGGTGGATGTGGTGGTGGTGGAGGAGGTGGTGGATTTGGTGGTGGTGGATGTGATGGTGGTGGATGTGATGGTGGTGGAGGAGGTGGTGGTGGACGTGGTGGACTTGAATGTGGTGGTGGATGTGGTGGTGGTGGATTTTGGTGGTGGTGGATGTGGTGGTAGATGTGATGGTGGTGGATGTGGTGGTGGTAGTTGTGATGGTGGTAGATGTGGTGGTGGTGGATGATGTGGTTGTGGATGAGGTGGTTGTGGATGTGGTGGTGGATGTTGTGGTGGATGTGGTGGTGGTGGGTGTGGTGGTGGTAATGGATGTGGTGGTGGTTGATGTGGTGGTTGTGGATGTGGTGGTGTGGATGTGGTGGTGGTTGATGTGGTGGTGATTGTGGATGTGGTGTTTGTGGATGTGGTGGATGAGGTGGTGGTGGAAGTGGTGGTGGATGTGGTGATTGTGGATGTGGTGGTGGTGGATGTGGTAGTGGTGGATGTGGAGATGGATGTGGTGGTGGATGTGGTGGTGGTAGATGTGGTGGTGGTGGATGTGGTGGTGGGTGTGGTGGTGGATGTGGTGGTGGTGGTGGATGAGGTGGTGGTGGTGGATGTGGTGGTGGTGAATTTGGTGGTAGTGGATGTGGTGGTAGTGGATGTGGTGGTGGATGTAGTGGTGGTGGTGGATGTGGTGGTGGAGGATGTGGTCGATTTGGTAATGGTGGGTGTGGAGGTGGTGGGTGAGGTGGTGGTGGATGTGGTGTTAGATGTGGTGGTGGTGGATGTGGTGGTGGATGTAGTGGTGGTTCATGTGGTGGTGGATGTGGTGGTAGATGTGGTGGTGGTGGGTGTGATGCGGTGGTGGATGTGGTAGTGGTGGATGTGGTGGTGGTGGTGGTGGATATGGTGGTCGATGTTGTGGTGGTGGTGGATGAGGTGGTGGATGTGGTGGATGTGGTGGTGGGTGTGGATGTGGTGGATGAGGTGGCGGTGGATGTAGTGGTGGATGTGGTGGTGGTGGATGTGGTGGTGGTGTATGTGGTGGTTTTGGATATGATGGTGGTGGATGTGATGGTGGTGGATGTGGTGGTGGTGGATGTGATGGTGGTAGAGTTGGTGGTGGTGGATGAGGTGGTGGTGGATGAGGTGGTGGTGGATGTGGTGGTGGATGTGGTGGTGGTGGGTGTGGTGGTGGTGATGGATGGGGTGGTGGTAGATGTGGTGGTTGTGGATGTGGTGGTGGTGTTGGATGAGGTGGTGGATGTGGTAGTGGATGTGGTGGTGGGTGTGGATATGGGGGATGTGGTGGTGATTTGGTGGTGTTTGTGGATGTGGTGATTGTGGATGTGGTGGATGAGGTGGTGTTGGATGTGGTGGTGGATGAGGTGGTGGTGGTGGATGTGGTGGTGGTGGATGTGGTGGTAGTGGATGTGGTGGTGGATGTAGTGGTGGTGGATGTGGTGGTGGTGGATGTGATGGTGGTAGATGTGGTGGTGGTGGATGATGTGGTGGTGGATGAGGTGGTGGTGGATGTGGAGGTGGATGTTGTGGTAGATGTGGTGGTGGTGGGTGTGGTGGTGCTAATGGATGTGGTGATGGTTGATGTGGTGGTTGTGGATGTGGTGGTGTGGATGTGGTGGTGGTTGATGTGGTGGTGATTGTGGATATGGTGTTTGTGGATGTGGTGGATGAGGTGGTGGTGGAAGTGGTGATTGTGGATATGGTGGATGTGGTAGTGGTGGATGTGGAGATGTATGTGGTGGTGGATGTGGTGGTGGTGGATGTGGTGGTGGTGGATGTGGTGGTGGGTTTGGTGGTGGATGTAGTGGTGGTGGATGTGGTGGTGGTGGATGTGATGGTGGTAGATGTGGTGGTGGTGGATGATGTGGTGGTGGATGAGGTGGTGGTGGATGTGGAGGTGGATGTTGTGGTGGATGTGGTGGTGGTGGGTGTGGTGGTGGTAATGGATGTGGTGGTGGTTGATGTGGTGGTGTGGATGTGGTGGTGGTTGATGTGGTGGTGATTGTGGATGTGGTGTTTGTGGATGTGGTGGATGAGGTGGTGGTGGAAGTGGTGGTGGATGTGGTGATTGTGGATGTGGAGGTGGTGGATGTGGTAGTGGTGGATGTGGAGATGGATGTGGTGGTGGATGTGGTGGTGGTGGATGTGGTGGTGGTGGATGTGGTGGTGGGTGTGGTGGTGGATGTGGTGGTGGTGGTGGATGAGGTGGTGGTGGTGGATGTGGTGGTGGTGAATTTGGTGGTAGTGGATGTGGTGGTAGTGGATGTGGTGGTGGATGTAGTGGTGGTGGTGGATGTGGTGGTGGAGGATGTGGTCGATTTGGTAATGGTGGGTGTGGGGGTGGTGGGTGAGGTGGTGGTGGATGTGGTGTTAGATGTGGTGGTGGTGGATGTGGTGGTGGATGTAGTGGTGGTGGATGTGGTGGTGGATGTGGTGGTAGATGTGGTGGTGGTGGGTGTGATGTGGTGGTGGATGTGGTAGTGGTGGATGTGGTGGTGGTGGTGGTGGATGTGGTCGTCGATGTGGTGGTGGTGGTGGATGAGGTGGTGGATGTGGTGGATGTCGTGGTGGGTGTGGATGTGGTGGATGAGGTGGCGGTGGATGTTGTGGTGGATGTGGTGGTGGTGGATGTGGTGGTGGTGTATGTGGTGGTTTTGGATATGATGGTGGTGGATGTGATGGTGGTGGATCTGGTGGTAGTGGATGTGATGGTGGTAGAGTTGGTGGTGGTGGATGAGGTGGTGGTGGATGAGGTGGTGGTGGATGTGGTGGTGGATGTGGTGGTGGTGGGTGTGGTGGTGGTGATGGATGTGGTGGTGGTAGATGTGGTGGTTGTGGATGTGGTGGTGGTGTTGGATGAGGTGGTGGATGTGGTAGTGGATGTGGTGGTGGGTGTGGATGTGGGGGATGTGGTGGTGATTTGGTGGTGTTTGTGGATGTGGTGGTAGTGGATGTGGTGGTGGATGTAGTGGTGGTGGTGGATGTGGTGGTGGAGGATGTGGTGGATGTGGTGTTGGATGTGGTGGTGGTGGATGTGGTGGTGGTGGATGTGGTGGTGGTGGATGTGGTGGTGGATGCAGTGGTGGTGGATGTGGTGGTGGATGTGGTGGTAGATGTGGTGGTGATTGTGGATGTGGTGTTTGTGTTTGTGATGGATGAGGTGGTGGTGGAAGTGGAGGTGGTTGTGGATGTGGTGGTGGTGGATGTGGAGATGGATGTGGTGGTGGATGTGGTGGTGGTGGAAATGGTGGTGGTGGATGTGGTGGTGGTGGATGTGGTGGTGGGTCTGGTGGTGGATGTGGTGGTGGTGGTGGATGAGGTGTGGTGGATGTGGTGGTGGTGGATTTGGTGGTAGTGGATGTGGTGGTAGTGGATGTGGTGAAGGATGTAGTGGTGGTGGTGGATGTGGTGGTGGAGGATGTGGTGGATGTGTTAATGGTGGGTGTGGAGGTGGTGGGAGTGGTGGTGGTGGATGTGGTGTTGGATGTGGTGGTTGTGGATGTGGTGGTGGTGGATGTGGTGGTGGATGCAGTGGTGGTGGATGTTGTGGTGGTGGTGGTGGATGTGGTGGTGGTGGATGTGGTAGTGGTGGGTGTGGTGGTGGTGGTGGATGAGGTGGTGGATGTGGTGGATGTGGTGGTGGGTGTGGATGTGGTGGCTGAGGTGGTGGTGGTAGTTGTGGTGGATATGGTGGTGGTGGATGGGGTAGTGGTGGATGTGGTGGTGGTGTATGTGGTGGTGTTGGATGTGATGGTGGTAGATGTGATGGTGGTGGATGAGGTGGTGGTGGATGAGGTGTGGTGGATGTGGTGGTGGATGTGGTGATGGATGTGGTGGTGGTGGGTGTGGTGGTGGTGATGGATGTGGTGGTGGTGGATGTGGTGGTTGTGGATGTGGTGGTGGTGTTGGATGAGGTGGTGGATGTGGTAGTGGATGTGGTGGATGTGGTGGTGGGTGTGGATGTGGAGGATGTGGTGGTGATGTAGTGGTGTTTGTGGATGTGGTGATTGTGGATGTGGTGGATGAGGTGGTGGTGGATGTGGTGGTGGATGAGGTGGTGTTGGATATGGTGGTGGTGGATGTGGTGGTGGATGTGGTGGTGGATATGGTGGTGGTTGATGTGATGGTGGTGGATGTGGTGGTGGTGGATGTGATGGTGGAGGTGGTGGTGGATGTGATGGTGGTGGATGTGGTGGTGGATGTGGTGGTGGTGGAGGAGGTGGTGGATTTGGTGGTGGTGGATGTGATGGTGATGGATGTGATGGTGATGGAGGAGGTGGTGGTAGACGTGGTGGACTTGGATGTGGTGGTGGATATGGTGGTGGTGGATGTGGTGGTGGTGTATGTGGTGGTGTGGATGTGGTGGTGGTTGATGTGGTGGTGATTGTGGATGTGGTGTTTGTGGATGTGGTGGATGAGGTGGTGGTGGAAGTGGTGGTGGATGTGGTGATTGTGGATGTGGTGGTGGTGGATGTGGTAGTGGTGGATGTGGAGATGGATGTGGTGGTGGATGTGGTGGTGGTGGATGTGGTGGTGGGTGTGGTGGTGGATGTGGTGGTGGTGGATGTGGTGGTGGTGAATTTGGTGGTAGTGGATGTGGTGGTAGTGGATGTGGTAGTGGATGTAGTAGTGGTGGTGGATGTGGTGGTGGAGGATGTGGTCGATGTGGTAATGGTGGGTGTGGAGGTGGTGGGTGAGGTGGTGGTGGATGTGGTGTTAGATGTGGTGGTGGATGTGGTGGTGGATGTAGTGGTGGTGGATGTGGTGGTGGATGTGGTGGTAGATGTTGTGGTGGTGGGTGTGATGCGGTGGTGGATGTGGTAGTGGTGGATGTGGTGGTGGTGGATGTGGTGGTCGATGTGGTCGTGGATGAGGTGGTGGATGTGGTGGATGTGGTGGTGGGTGTGGATGTGGTGGATGAGGTGGCGGTGGATGTTGTGGTGGATGTGGTGGTGGTGGATGTGGTGGTGGTTGATGTGGTGGTGGTGGATGTGGTGGTTTTGGATATGATGGTGGTGGATGTGATGGTGGTGGATGTGGTGGTGGTGGATGTGTTGGTGGTAGAGTTGGTGGTGGTGGATGAGGTGGTGTTGGATGAGGTGGTGGTGGATGTGGTGGTGGTGGGTGTGGTGGTGGTGATGGATGTGGTGGTTGTGGATGTGGTGGTGGTGTTGGATGAGGTGGTGGATGTGGTAGTAGATGTGGTGGTGGGTGTGGATATGGGGGATGTGGTGGTGATTTGGTGGTGTTTGTGGATGTGGTGAATGTGGATGTGGTGGATGAGGTGGTGTTGGATGTGGTGGTGGATGAGGTGGTGGTGGATATTGTGGTGGTGGATGTGGTGGTGGTGGTGGATATGGTGGTGGATGTGGTGGTGGTTGATGTGATGGTTGTGGATGTGGTGGTGGTGAATGTGGTGGTGGAGGTGGTGGTGGATGTGATGGTGGTGGATGTGGTGGTGGTGGATGAGGTGGTGGATGTGGTGGTGGTGGTGGATGTGATGATGGTGAATGTGATGGTGGTGGATTCGGTGGTGGTGGACGTGGTGGACTTGGATGTGGTGGTGGATGTGGTGGTGGTGGATGTGGTGGTGGAGTATGTGGTGGTGGTGGATATGATGGTGGTGGATGTGATGGTGGTGGATGTGGGGGTGGTGGATGTGATGGTGGTAGATGTGGTGGTGGTGGATGAGGTGGTGGTGGATGAGGTGGTGGTGGATGTGCTGGTGGATGTGGTGGTGGTGGGTGTGGTGGTGGTAATGGATGTGGTGGTGGTTGATGTGGTGGTTGTGGATGTGGTGGTGTGGATGTGGTGGTGGTTGATGTGGTGGTGATTGTGGATGTGGTGTTTGTGGATGTGGTGGATGAGGTGGTGGTGGAAGTGGTGGTGGATGTGGTGATTGTGGATGTGGTGGTGGTGGATGTGGTATTGGTGGATGTGGAGATGGATGTGGTGGTGGATGTGGTGGTGGTGGATGTGGTGGTGGTGGATTGGGTGGTGGGTGTTGTGGTGGATGTGGTGGTGGTGGATGAGGTGGTGGTGGTGGATGTGGTGGTGGTGAATTTGGTGGTAGTGGATGTGGTGGGTGTGGATGTGGTGGTGGATGTAGTAGTGGTGGTGGATGTGGTGGTGGAGGATTTGGTCGATGTGGTAATGGTGGGTGTGGAGGTGGTGGGTGAGGTGGTGGTGGATGTGGTGTTAGATGTGGTGGTGGCTGTGGTGGTGGATGTAGTGGTGGTGGATGTGGTGGTGGATGAGGTGGTAGATGTGGTGGTGGTGGGTGTGATGCGGTGGTGGATGTGGTAGTGGTGGATGTGGTGGTGGTGGATGTGGTGGTCGATGTGGTGGTGGTGGTGGATGAGGTGGTGGATGTGGTGGATGTGGTGGTGGGTGTGGATGTGGTGGATGAGGTGGCGGTGGATGTTGTGGTGGATGTGGTGGTGGTGGATGTGGTGGTGGTGGATGTGGTGGTGGTGTATGTGGTGGTTTTGGATATGATGGTGGTGGATGTGATGGTGGTGGATGTGGTGGTGGTGGATGTGTTGGTGGTAGAGTTGGTGGTGGTGGATGAGGTAGTGGTAGATTAATTAATTAATTAATTAATTATGTGCTTATATAGCGCTGGAATCACTCCCGAAGGAGTACCTCCGCGCTTCGACCGCTGCGAAACCCTTCCTGGCTTCCCTGAGAGATGGTCCCTTAATGGGTATCTCCAGGGTGAGACCAGGCATCCCCGGCGGTCTGGTGGGGCCGTTAGTGAAGATGAGGCAAGCTAGTGCCCAGAGTTGCCGAGTGTGATCGCTGATCAGAGTGGGCACCGAGGCGAGAGAATTATCGAGTCCGCTGACCCTGGTCCAGAAACCTGCCGCGTCGGGAATCGAACCCTGGTCCCGGGCCGTCCTCTGCTCTCGGGTCTGCCGCCTCTAACCAGTGAGCCACACTACTTCTCTTGATGAGGTGGTGGTGGATGTGGTGGTGGTGGGTGTGGTGGTGGTGATGGATGTGGTGGTGGTGGATGTGGTGGTTGTGGATGTGGTGGTGGTGTTGGATGAGGTGGTGGATGTGGTAGTGGATTTGGTGGTGGGTGTGGATGTGGGGGATGTGGTGGTGATTTGGTGGTGTTTGTGGATGTGGTGATTGTGGATGTGGTGGATGAGGTGGTGTTGGATGTGGTGGTGGATATTGTGGTGGTGGATGTGGTGGTGTTGGTGGATATGGTGGTGGATGTGGTGGTGGATGTGGTGGTGGTTGATGTGATGGTTGTGGATGTGGTGGTGGTGAATGTGGTGGTGGAGGTGGTGGTGGATGATGGTGGTGGATGTGGTGGTGGTGGATGAGGTGGTGGATGTGGTGGTGGTGGATGTGATGGTGGTGAATGTGATGGTGGTGGATTCGGTGGTGGTGGATGTGGTGGACTTGGATGTGGTGGTGGTGGATATGGTGGTGGTGTATGTGGTGGTGGTGGATATGATGGTGGTGGATGTGATGGTTGTGGATGTGGGGGTGGTGGATGTGATGGTGGTAGATGTGGTGGTGGTGGATGATGTGGTGATGGATGAGGTGGTGGTGGATGTGCTGGTGGATGTGGTGGTGGTGGGTGTGGTGGTTGTGATGGATGTGGTGGTGGTGGATGTGGTGGTTGTGGATGTGGTGGTGGTGGTGGTGTTGGATGAGGTGGTGGATGTGGTAGTGGATGTGGTGGATGTGGCGGTGGGTGTGGATGTGGGGGATGTGGTGATGATGTGGTGGTGTTTGTGGATATGGTGATTGTGGATGTGGTGGTTGAGGTGGTGGTGGATGTGGTGGTGGATGAGGTGGTGGTGGATATGTTGGTGGTGGATGTGGTGGGGGTGGTGGATATGGTGGTGGATGTGGTGGTGGTTGATGTGATGGTGGTGGATGTGGTGGTGGTGGATGTGGTGGTGGTGGATGTGATGGTGGTGGATGTGGTGGTGGATGTGGTGGTGGTGGATGAGGTGGTGGATGTGGTGGTGGTGGATGTGAAAGTGGAGGATGTGATGGTGGTGGATTCAGTGGTGGTGGACGTGGTAGACTTGGATGTGGTGGTGGATGTGGTGGTGGTGGATGTGGTGGTGGATGTGGTGGTGGTGGTGGATGTGTTAGTGGTGATGGAGGTGGATGTGGTGGGGCAGGATTTGGTGGTGGTGGGTGTGATGATGGTGGATGTGGTGGTGGTAGGTGAGGTGGTGGATGTGGTGGTGGTGGATGTGGTGGTAAGGGATGTGGTGGTTTTGGATATGATGGTGGTGGATGTGATGGTGGTGGATGTGGTGGTGGTGGATGTGTTGGTGGTAGAGTTGGTGGTGGTGGATGAGGTGGTGGTGGATGAGGTGGTGGTGGATGTGGTGGTGGTGGGTGTGGTGGTGGTGATGGATGTGGTGGTGGTGGATGTGGTGGTTGTGGATGTGGTGGTGGTGTTGGATGAGGTGGTGGATGTGGTAGTGGATGTGGTGGTGGGTGTGGATGTGGGGGATGTGGTGGTGATTTGGTGGTGTTTGTGGATGTGGTGATTGTGGATGTGGTGGATGAGGTGGTGTTGGATGTGGTGGTGGATAAGGTGGTGGTGGATATTGTGGTGGTGGATGTGGTGGTGGTGGTGGATATGGTGGTGGTGGATATGGTGGTGGATGTGGTGGTGGATGTGGTGGTGGTTGATGTGATGGTTGTGGATGTAGTGGTGGTGAATGTGGTGGTGGAGGTGGTGGTGGATGTGATGGTGGTAGATGTGGTGGTCGTGGATTCGGTGGTGGTGGACGTGGTAAACTTGGATGTGGTGGTGGATGTGGTGGTGGTAGATGTGGTGGTGGATGTGGTGGTGGTGGATGTGGTGGTGGTGGTGGATGTGTTAGTGGTGATGGAGGTGGATGTGGTGATGCAGGATTTGGTGGTGGTGGGTGTGATGATGGTGGATGTGGTGGTGGTGGATGTGGTGGTGGTTGATGTGATAGTGGTGGATGTGGTGGTGGTGGATGTGGTGGTGGAGGTGGTGGTGGATGTGATGGTGGTGGATGTGGTGGTGGATGTGGTGGTGGTGGATGAGGTGGTGGATGTGGTGGTGGTGGATGTGAAAGTGGAGGATGTGATGGTGGTGGATTCGGTGGTGGTGGACGTGGTAGACTTGGATGTGGTGGTGGATGTGGTGGTGGTGGATGTGGTGGTGGATGTGGTGGTGGTGGTGGATGTGTTAGTGGTGATGGAGGTGGATGTGGTGGGGCAGGATTTGGTGGTGGTGGGTGTGATGATGGTGGATGTGGTGGTGGTAGGTGAGGTGGTGGATGTGGTGGTGGTGGATGTGGTGGTTTTGGATATGATGGTGGTGGATGTGATGGTGGTGGATGTGGTGGTGGTGGATGTGTTGGTGGTAGAGTTGGTGGTGGTGGATGAGGTGGTGGTGGATGAGGTGGTGGTGGATGTGGTGGTGGTGGTGGGTGTGGTGGTGGTGATGGATGTGGTGGTGGTGGATGTGGTGGTTGTGGATGTGGTGGTGGTGTTGGATGAGGTGGTGGATGTGGTAGTGGATGTGGTGGTGGGTGTGGATGTGGGGGATGTGGTGGTGATTTGGTGGTGTTTGTGGATGTGGTGATTGTGGATGTGGTGGATGAGGTGGTGTTGGATGTGGTGGTGGATGAGGTGGTGGTGGATATTGTGGTGGTGGATGTGGTGGTGGTGGTGGATATGGTGGTGGATGTGGTGGTGGATGTGGTGGTGGTTGATGTGATGGTTGTGGATGTAGTGGTGGTGAATGTGGTGGTGGAGGTGGTGGTGGATGTGATGGTGGTAGATGTGGTGGTGGTGGATTCGGTGGTGGTGGACGTGGTAAACTTGGATGTGGTGGTGGATGTGGTGGTGGTAGATGTGGTGGTGGATGTGGTGGTGGTGGATGTGGTGGTGGTGGTGGATGTGTTAGTGGTGATGGAGGTGGATGTGGTGATGCAGGATTTGGTGGTGGTGGGTGTGATGATGGTGGATGTGGTGGTGGTGGATGTGGTGGTGGATGTGGTTGTGGACGTGGTGGTGGATGTGGTGGTGGATGGTGGTGTAGGTGGATAAGGTGGTGGTGGATGTGGTGGTGGTGGTGGAGTATGTGGTGGGGGTGGATGTGATGGTGGTGGATGTGGTGGTGGTGGATGTGGTGGTGGTTGATGTGGGGGATGTGGTGGTGGTGGATGTGGTAGTGGTGGATGTGGTGTTGAATGTGGTGGTGGTGGGTGTGGTGGTGGTGTTAGATGTGGTGGTGGTGGTGGTGGTGGATGAGGTGGTGGATGTAGTGGTGCATGTGGATGTGGTGCTGTTGATGTGGTGGTGGTAGATGTGGTGGTGATTGTGGATGTGGTGTTTGTGGTTCTGATGAATGAGGTGGTGGTGGAAGTGGAGGTGGATTTGGTGGTTGTGGATGTGGTGGTGGTGGATGTGGAGATGGATGTGGTGGTGGATGTGGTGGTGGTGGATGTGGTGGTGGTGGATGTGGTGGTGAATGTGGTGGTGGTGGTGGATGAGGTGGTGGTGGTGGATGTGGTGGTGGTGGTGGATGTGGTGGTAGTGGATGTGGTGGTAGCGGATGTGGTGGTGGATGTAGTGGTGGTGGTGGATGTGGTGGTGGAGGATGTGGTGGATGTGGTAATGGTGGGTGTGGAGGTGGTGGGAGTGGTGGTGGTGGATGTGGTGTTGGATGTGGTGGTGGTGGATGTGGTGGTGGTGGATGTGGTGGTGGATGCAGTGGTGGTGGATGTGGTGGTGGTGGTGGATGTGGTGGTAGATGTGGTGGTGATTGTGGATGTGGTGTTTGTGTTTGTGATGGATGAGGTGGTGGTGCAAGTGGAGGTGGATGTGGTGGTTGTGGATGTGGTGGTGGTGGATGTGGTGGATGTGGAGATGGATGTGGTGGTGGATGTGGTGGTGGTGGATGTGGTGGTGGGTGTGGTGGTGGATGTGGTGGTGGTGGTGGATGAGGTGGTGGTGGATGTGGTGGTGGTGGATGTGGTGGTAGTGGATGTGGTGGTAGTGGATGTGGTGGTGGATGTAGTGGTGGTGATGGATGTGGTGGTGGAGGATGTGGTGGATGTGGTAATGGTGGGTGTGGAGGTGGTGGGAGTGGTGGTGGTGGATGTGGTGTTGGATGTGGTGGTTGTGGATGTGGTGGTGGTGGATGCAGTGGTGGTGGATGCAGTGGTGGTGAATGTGGTGGATGTGGTGATGGGTGTGGATGTGGAGGATGTGGTGGTGATGTGGTGGTGTTTGTGGATGTGGTGATTGTGGATGTGGTGGATGAGGTGGTGTTGGATGTGGTGGTGGATGAGGTGGTGTTGGATATGGTGGTGGTGGATGTGGTGGTGGATGTGGTGGTGGATGTGGTGGTGGATGTGGTGGTGGTTGATGTGATGGTGGTGGATGTGGTGGTGGTGGATGTGATGGTGGAGGTGGTGGTGGATGTGATGGTGGTGGATGTGGTGGTGGATGTGGTGGTGGTGGAGGAGGTGGTGGATTTGGTGGTGGTGGATGTGATGGTGGTGGATGTGATGGTGGTGGAGGAGGTGGTGGTGGACGTGGTGGACTTGGATGTGGTGGTGGATGTGGTGGTGGTGGATGTGGTGGTGGTGTGTGTGGTGGTGGTGGATATGATGGTGGTGGATGTGATGGTGGTGGATGTTGTGGTGGTGGATGTGATGGTGGTGGATGTGGTGGTGGTGGATGTGGAGATGAATGTGGTGGTGGATGTGGTGGTGGTGGATGTGGTGGTGGTGGATGTGGTGGTGGTGGATGTGGTGGTGGATGAGGTGGTGGTGGATGTGTTGGTGGTGGATGTGGTGGTAGTGGATGTGGTGGTAGTGGATGTGGTGGTGGATGTAGTGGTGGTGGTGGATGTGGTGGTGGAGGATGTGGTGGATGTGGTAATGGTGGGTGTGGAGGTGGTGGGGGATGTGGTGTTGGATGTGGTGGTTTTGGATGTGGTGGTGGTGGATGTGGTGGTGGATGCAGTGGTGGTGGATGTGGTGGTGGTGGTGGTGGTGGATGTGGTGGTAGATGTGGTGGTGGTGGGTGTGGTGGTGGATGTGGTAGAGGTGGTGGTGGATGTGGTGGTGGATGTGGTGGTGGTGGTGGATGTGGTGGTGGTGGTGGATGAGGTGGTGGATGTGGTGGATGTGGTGGTGGGTGTGGATGTGGTGGATGAGGTGGTGGTGGATGTTGTAGTGGATATGGTGGTGGTGGATGGGGTGGTGGTGGATGT
This sequence comes from Lissotriton helveticus, assembly GCF_964261635.1. NCBI lineage: Eukaryota > Metazoa > Chordata > Amphibia > Caudata > Salamandridae > Lissotriton > Lissotriton helveticus. Next base: position 9,041,411 of record NC_136070.1, read on the forward strand.
GGTGGTGGTGTATGTGGTGGTAGTGGATATGATGGTGGTGGATGTGATGGTGGTGGGTGTGGTGGTTTTGGATGTGATGGTGGTAGATGTGCTGGTGGTGGATGAGGTAGTGGTGGATGAGGTGGTGGTGGATGTGGTGGTGGATGTGGTGATGGATGTGGTGGTGGTGGGTGTGGTGGTGGGGATGGATGTGGTGGTGGTGGATGTGGTGGTTGTGGATGTGGTGGTGGTGTTGGATGAGGTGGTGGATGTGGTAGTGAATGTGGTGGATATGGTGGTGGGTGTGGATGTGGAGGATGTGGTGGTGATGTGGTGGTGTTTGTGGATGTGGTGATTGTGGATGTGGTGGATGAGGTAGTGTTGGATGTGGTGGTGGATGAGGTGGTGGTGGATATGGTGGTGGTGGATGTGGTGGTGGATGTGGTGGTGGTTGATGTGATGGTGGTGGATGTGGTGGTGGTGGATGTGATGGTGGAGGTGGTGGTGGATGTGATGGTGGTGGATGTGGTGGTGGATGTGGTGGTAGTGGAGGAGGTGGTGGATTTGGTGGTGGTGGATGTGATGGTGGTGGATGTGATGGGGGTGGAGGAGGTGGTGGTGGACGTGGTGGACTTGGATGTGGTGGTGGATGTGGTGGTGGTGGATGTGGTGGTGGTGTGTGTGGTGGTGGTGGATATGATGGTGGTGGATGTGATGGTGGTGGATGTGGTGGTGGTGGATGTGATGGTGGTAGATATGGTGGCGGTGGATGATGTGGTGGTGGATGAGGTGGTGGTGGATGTGGTGGTGAATGTGGTGCTGGTGGGTGTGGTGGTGGTAATGGATGTGGTGGTGGTTGATGTGGTGGTTGTGGATGTGGTGGGGTGGATGTGGTGGTGGTTGATGTCGTGGTGATTGTGGATGTGGTGTTTGTGGATGTGGTGGATGAGGTGGTGGTGGAAGTGGTGGTGGATGTGGTGATTGTGGATGTGGTGGTGATGGATGTGGTAGTGGTGGATGTGGAGATGGATGTGCTGGTGGATGTGGTGGGGGTGGATGTGGTGGTGGTGGATGTGGTGGTGGTGGATGTGGTGGTGGGTGTGGTGGTGGATGTGGTGGTGGTGGTGGATGAGGTGGTGGTGGTGGATGTGGTGGTGGTGAATTTGGTGGTAGTGGATGTGGTGGTAGTGGATGTGGTGGTGGATGTAGTAGTGGTGGTGGATGTGGTGGTGGAGGATGTGGTCAATGTGGTAATGGTGGGTGTGGAGGTGGTGGGTGAGGTGGTGGTGAATGTGATGTTAGATGTGGTGGTGGTGGATGTAGTGGTGGTGGATGTGGTGGTGGATGTGGTGGTAGATGTGGTGGTGGTGAGTGTGATGCGGTGGTGGATGTGGTAGTGGTGGATGTGGTGGTGGTGGTGGATGTGGTGGTCGATGTGGTGGTGGTGTTGGATGAGGTGGTGGATGTGGTAGTGGATGTGGTGGATGAGGTGGTGGGTGTGGATGTGGAGGATGTGGTGGTGATGTGGTGGTGTTTGTGGATGTGGTGATTGTGGATGTGGTGGATGAGGTGGTGTTGGATGTGGTGGTGGATGAGGTGGTGGTGGATATGGTGGTGGTGGATGTTGGAAATGGGATCCCTGGCTGACCAGGGCTTTCGCCAAAGTCAGTCAGAGACCACCACACCCAAGTCAGGGCAAGGGAGTTACACGCCAAGATAACCCCAGCTCACCCTCTAGGTAACGTGGCGCGAGCAGCAAGGCTAAACTTGGAGGCGATGTAGGCTACGTATTTGCGCACGCACCCCAGCAACAACAACCAAAGGCCCACCACAAAGGAAACTCCACACAAGGTTATATAAAAATAGCCTTTGTATTACACCAAAACACATTAGATAAAACACACACTTTACAATGTGCCAGAGGCACGGGCAGAATTTACAGGGGGATATTTACAAGACAGGGCCACCTGGACCACTGTCAGGAATCAGAAGTAACACTTTCAGAAATAGCACTTAGAAGGTAGAATATAGCACAAAATAGCACACAACCAGTAATCACTGGTAACCAGGATCTCACTAGCACCACCTGTACTAGGGAGAAAACAACCACCTATGTATCACAATACCTGTAGGGGTGTAAGAACATACACATGATGCAATGCATAACATTCATTCAGGGGTGTAAGAGGAAAACACATGATGCAATGCATAACATTCATTCAGAGGTGTAAAGGCACATGACGCATAAACAATACATTCAGAGGTGCATAGAAAGTACAATTGCGCCAAACTCACGTAAGTCACCACCTGTGACTGTCCCTAGGCCCTCTGGCCTTGTTGGGGCTAGGACGCCCTGTGTCCAAAGTCAGGGCTCTAAACGTAGCAGTTGCCCACAAAGTGCTGGGCAACTGGTGCAATTCTGGTGGGGACAACGTTGGAGCCTCTCAGGCTCTGGACAAAGCACTTGTGTCCCCCAAGAGCCTCGTGGCTCTAAACAAACAGAATGGCCCCCTGAGCCTCTCAGGGCTCATAAAACAATTGTGCCATCTTTGAGCCTCTCAGGGCTCGCAAGAAAATGCAGCCGGACAGTGGAGTCCTTCACGGGGGACTCAGGACACAAGGAAATGCCCCAGAGCCTCTCGGGCTCACAGAAAAGCTCCCGCTCGTTGGAGCCTCGCTCAGGCTTCGTTGGAGTCCCCCTCCTGGGGACTCGGGAATCACTTGAGGCCCCCCCGGGCCTCTTAGCACAAGGGACGCGCTCCGAAGGGGAGGGGCGGGCACTCACCGGTCTCTGGCGGCTGCAGCTCCTCTGCTTCGGGCGGCTCTGCACGGGAGCTCCCGCTCCTCGGGGGCTCCCTCCACACTTCTCCCTCCCTCTCCTGGGCTCTCCCTCGCTTAGGGAGCCTGGGAGGGGAGACAAGGAAAGACGCCGGCTTCTGTCCTCACCGGAGCGCGGGGTGGCCTCCCGTCCGCTTCCGGTTGCTTCTCTGTCCTGCCCCCGGCCTGCCTGACTTCCGGGTCGCGGCTGTGGGGGCGGGACTTCTGCCGGGCCGCGCTCGGATTGGCCGGCCGGCAGGAGCACTTCCGGGTCGTCGCGGGCAGCGCGGCGGCCCGTCTCCGGCACTTCTAGGCGGGGGCTCAATAAACCGAGGGCTCCCTCGAGTCAAGAACGAAAACGGGCATCAAGGTCCCTGGCAGGGTGGGCACCTGCCAGGCGACAAATTAACTACAAATCAGCGAGGTGGCACTCGCTAGGGTAGGCAAAGCGCTCCCAAGCGCTATAGGCAGAATAAAGCGCGGTTAGGCGCTAGAAGGAAAACAAAGCGCTCCCAGGCGCTAGGAACCTCAGAAAGCGCTCACCAGCGCTAGCAATAGATAAAGGTCCACAAAACGTCCTTCAGCAAGGCAGGGGGGGCAAGGCTGGGCCCAGAGCCAGCACACTGGGTCTTCAGGCAGGGAGACACCCCAAGTGTCGGTCCTCTGGCCCAGCAGCAGCAACAGCCCCCTCAGGATCCTGGAAGAGAACAACTTCTGTGGGGACACAGCCCCATTTTTATACAGTGTATTCCTTTGTTCAAGGGTGCAGAGTGGGGGCGGAACCAGTCGCAGCTGGTTCTTGAGTACTCTGTTTACCTCAACCACCCTCTCTATTCACTGGCAGGGCTTGGGTCATTAGACACACCACAGGGGGGCAGAGCCAGCATTGTGTGGGGAAAACCCAGCCCATCCAGGACACAGGTACACTCCTCCCACACATCACTCATGCTAATCTCCCACTCACCACCGGGCAGACCCATCCAGACTTCCTGGAGCCTGGCATGCCAGCCAGCTCCAGCCAATCACACGCCAGCACCCTCACAGCACACGTACAGCCATGTCTAGAAATGGCGCTTCGCTACTAGACACATACATGCTGCATACACCGTTGCGCAGCATTCACTCACACGAGTTCACACATACCAGACTCAAGCCTGTACACCCCACGCATCAGGAACTACCAGGGACACATACATTCCCCATGCATTCCTATGGGCGGGCAGGCCTAGCTCAGCACATGCACTCAGAGTGCGCACGCACTTTCCACTGGGACACAGTGAAAGTGCGCAGAATCCAAAAATCACCATCTCCAGGTCACCATTTCAAGCAAAAAGTCTAGGGGTGAACCTGCCCTAAGGGCCAAAGTCCAATAGTGGATGTGGTGGTGGATGTGGTGGTGGTTGATGTGATGGTGGTGGATGTGATGGTGGAGGTGGTGGTGGATGTGATGGTGGTGGATGTGGTGGTGGATGTGGTGGTGGTGGAGGAGGTGGTGGATTTGGTGGTGGTGGATGTGATGGTGGTGGATGTGATGGTGGTGGAGGAGGTGGTGGTGGACGTGGTGGACTTGGATGTGGTGGTGGATATGGTGGTGGTGGATGTGGTGGTGGTGTATGTGGTGGTGGATGTGATGGTGGTGTATGTGGTGGTGGTGGATGTGATGGTGGTAGATGGGGTGGTGGTGGATGATGTGGTGGTGGATGAGGTGGTGGTGGATGTGGTGGTGGATGTGGTGGTGGTGGGTGTGGTGGTGGTAATGGATGTGGTGGTGGTTGATGTGGTGGTTGTGGATGTGGTGGTGTGGATGTGGTGGTGGTTGATGTGGTGGTGATTGTGGATGTGGTGTTTGTGGATGTGGTGGATGAGGTGGTGGTGGAAGTGGTGGTGGATATGGTGATTGTGGATGTGGTGGTGGTGGATGTGGTAGTGGTGGATGTGGTAGTGGTGGATGTGGTGGTGGATGTGGTGGTGGTGGATGTGGTGGTGGATGTGGTGGTGGGTGTGGTGGTGGATGTGGTGGTGGTGGTGGATGGGGTGGTGGTGGTGGATTTGGTGGTGGTGAATTTGGTGGTAGTGGATGTGGTAGTAGTGGATGTGGTGGTGGATGTAGTAGTGGTGGTGGATGTGGTGGTGGAGGATGTGTTGGTGGTAGAGTTGGTGGTGGTGGATGAGGTGGTGGTGGATGTGGTGGTGGATGTGGTGGTGGTGGGTGTGGTGGTGGTGATGGATGTGGTGGTGGTGGATGTGGTAGTTGTGGATGTGGTGGTGGTGTTGGATGAGGTGGTGGATGTGGTAGTGGATGTGGTGGTGGGTGTGGATGTGGGGGATGTGGTGGTGATTTGGTGGTGTTTGTGGATGTGGTGATTGTGGATGTGGTGGATGAGGTGGTGTTGGATGTGGTGGTGGATGAGGTGGTGGTGGATATTGTGGTGGTGGATGTGGTGGTGTTGGTGGATATGGTGGTGGATGTGGTGGTGGATGTGGTGGTGGTTGATGTGATGGTTGTGGATGTGGTGGTGGTGAATGTGGTGGTGGAGGTGGTGGTGGATGTGATGGTGGTGGATGTGGTGGTGGTGGATGAGGTGGTGGATGTGGTGGTGGTGGATGTGATGGTGGTGAATGTGATGGTGGTGGATTCGGTGGTGGTGGAAGTGGTGGACTTGGATGTGGTGGTGGATGTGGTGGTGGTGGATATGGTGGTGGTGTATGTGGTGGTGGTGGATATGATGGTGGTGGATGTGATGGTGGTGGATGTGGGGGTGGTGGATGTGATGGTGGTAGATGTGGTGGTGGTGGATGAGGTGGTGGTGGATGAGGTGGTGGTGGATGTGCTGGTGGATGTGGTGGTGGTGGGTGTGGTGGTTGTGATGGATGTGGTGGTGGTGGATGTGGTGGTTGTGGATGTGGTGGTGGTGTTGGATGAGGTGGTGGATGTGGTAGTGGATGTGGTGGTGGGTGTGGATGTGGGGGATGTGGTGGTGATGTGGTGGTGTTTGTGGATATGGTGATTGTGGATGTGGTGGTTGAGGTGGTGTTGGATGTGGTGGTGGATGAGGTGGTGGTGGATATGTTGGTGGTGGATGTGGTGGTGGTGGTAGATATGGTGGTGAATGTGGTGGTGGTTGATGTGATAGTGGTGGATGTGGTGGTGGTGGATGTGGTGGTGGAGGTGGTGGTGGATGTGATGGTGGTGGATGTGGTGGTGGATGTGGTGGTGGTGGATGAGGTGGTGGATGTGGTGGTGGTGGATGTGAAAGTGGAGGATGTGATGGTGGTGGATTCGGCGGTGGTGGACGTGGTAGACTTGGATGTGGTGGTGGATGTGGTGGTGGTGGATGTGGTGGTGGATGTGGTGGTGGTGGTGGATGTGTTAGTGGTGATGGAGGTGGATGTGGTGGGGCAGGATTTGGTGGTGGTGGGTGTGATGATGGTGGATGTGGTGGTGGTAGGTGTGGTGGTGGATGTGGTGGTGGTGGATGTGGTAGTGGTGGATGTGGTGGTTTTGGATATGATGGTGGTGGATGTGATGGTGGTGGATGTGGTGGTGGTGGATGTGTTGGTGGTAGAGTTGGTGGTGGTGGATGAGGTGGTGGTGGATGAGGTGGTGGTGGATATGGTGGTGGTGGGTGTGGTGGTGGTGATGGATGTGGTGGTGGTGGATGTGGTGGTTGTGGATGTGGTGGTGGTGTTGGATGAGGTGGTGGATGTGGTAGTGGATGTGGTGGTGGGTGTGGATGTGGGGGATGTGGTGGTGATTTGGTGGTGTTTGTGGATGTGGTGATTGTGGATGTGGTGGATGAGGTGGTGTTGGATGTGGTGGTGGATGAGGTGGTGGTGGATATTGTGGTGGTGGATGTGGTGGTGGATATGGTGGTGGATGTGGTGGTGGTTGATGTGATGGTTGTGGATGTAGTGGTGGTGAATGTGGTGGTGGAGGTGGTGGTGGATGTGATGGTGGTGGATGTGGTGGTGGTGGATTCGGTGGTGGTGGACGTGGTAAACATGGATGTGGTGGTGGATGTGGTGGTGGTGGATGTGGTGGTGGTGGATATGATGGTGGTGGATGTGATGGTGATGGATGTGGGGGTGGTCGATGTGATGGTGGTAGATGTGGTGGTGGTGGATGAGGTGGTGGTGGATGTGCTGGTGGATGTGGTGGTGGTGGGTGTGGTGGTGGTAATGGATGTGGTGGTGGTTGATGTGGTGGTTGTGGATGTGGTGGTGTGGATGTGGTGGTGGTTGATGTGGTGGTGATTGTGGATGTGGTGTTTGTGGATGTGGTGGATGAGGTGGTGGTGGAAGTGGTGGTGGATGTGGTGATTGTGGATGTGGTGGTGGTGGATGTGGTAGTGGTGGATGTGGAGATGGATGTGGTGGTGGATGTGGTGGTGGTGGGAGTGGTGGTGGTGGATGTGGTGGTGGTGGATGTGGTGGTGGTGGTGGATGAGGTGGTGGTGGTGGATGTGGTGGTGGTGAATTTGGTGGTAGTGGATGTGGTGGTAGTGGATGTGGTGGTGGATGTAGTAGTGGTGGTGGATGTGGTGGTGGAGGATGTGGTCGATGTGGTAATGGTGGGTGTGGAGGTGGTGGGTGAGGTGGTGGTGGATGTGGTGTTAGATGTGGTGGTGGATGTGGTGGTGGATGTAGTGGTGGTGGATGTGGTGGTGGATGAGGTGGTAGATGTGGTGGTGGTGGGTGTGATGCGGTGGTGGATGTGGTAGTGGTGGATGTGGTGGTGGTGGATGTGGTGGTCGATGTGGTAGTGGTGGTGGATGAGGTGGTGGATGTGGTGGTGGGTATGGATGTGGTGGATGAGGTGGCGGTGGATGTTGTGGTGGATGTGGTGGTGGTGGATGTGGTGGTGGTGGATGTGGTGGTGGTGTATGTGGTGGTTTTGGATATGATGGTGGTGGATGTGATGGTGGTGGATGTGGTGGTGGTGGATGTGTTGGTGGTAGAGTTGGTGGTGGTGGATGAGGTGGTGGTGGATGAGGTGGTGGTGGATGTGGTGGTGGTGGGTGTGGTGGTGGTGATGGATGTGGTGGTGGTGGATGTGGTGGTTGTGGATGTGGTGGTGGTGTTGTATGAGGTGGTGGATGTGGTAGTGGTGATTGTGGATGTGGTGGATGAGGTGGTGTTGGATGTGGTGGTGGATGAGGTGGTGGTGGATATTGTGGTGGTGGATGTGGTGGTGTTGGTGGATATGGTGGTGGATGTGGTGGTGGATGTGGTGGTGGTTGATGTGATGGTTGTGGATGTGGTGGTGGTGAATGTGGTGGTGGAGGTGGTGGTGGATGTGATGGTGGTGGATGTGGTGGTGGTGGATGAGGTGGTGGATGTGGTGGTGGTGGATGTGATGGTGGTGAATGTGATGGTGGTGGATTCGGTGGTGGTGGACGTGGTGGACTTGGATGTGGTGGTGGATGTGGTGGTGGTGGATATGGTGGTGGTGTATGTGGTGGTGGTGGATATGATGGTGGTGGATGTGGGGGTGGTGGATGTGATGGTGGTAGATGTGGTGGTGGTGGATGAGGTGGTGGTGGATGAGGTGGTGGTGGATGAGGTGGTGGTGGATGTGCTGGTGGATGTGGTGGTGGTGGGTGTGGTGGTTGTGATGGATGTGGTGGTGGTGGATGTGGTGGTTGTGGATGTGGTGGTGGTGTTGGATGAGGTGGTGGATGTGGTAGTGGATGTGGTGGTGGGTGTGGATGTGGGGGATGTGGTGGTGATGTGGTGGTGTTTGTGGATATGGTGATTGTGGATGTGGTGGTTGAGGTGGTGTTGGATGTGGTGGTGGATGAGGTGGTGGTGGATATGTTGGTGGTGGATGTGGTGGTGGTGGTGGATATGGTGGTGGATGTGGTGGTGGTTGATGTGATAGTGGTGGATGTGGTGGTGGTGGATGTGGTGGTGGAGGTGGTGGTGGATGTGATGGTGGTGGATGTGGTGGTGGATGTGGTGGTGGTGGATGAGGTGGTGGATGTGGTGGTGGTGGATGTGATGGTGGAGGATGTGATGGTGGTGGATTCGGTGGTGGTGGACGTGGTAGACTTGGATGTGGTGGTGGATGTGGTGGTGGTGGATGTGGTGGTGGATGTGGTGGTGGTGGTGGATGTTTTAGTGGTGATGGATGTGGATGTGGTGGGGCAGGATTTGGTGGTGGTGGGTGTGATGATGGTGGATGTGGTGGTGATAGTTGTGGTGGTGGATGTGGTGGTGGTGGATGTGGTGGTGGATGTGGTTGTGGACGTGGTGGTGGATGTGGTGGTGATGGATGTGGTGGTGGATGGTGGTGTAGGTGGATAAGGTGGTGGTGGATGTGGTGGTGGTGGATGTGGTGGTGGTGGAGTATGTGGTGGGGGTGGATGTGATGGTGGTGGATGTGGTGGTGGTGGATGTGGTGGTGGTTGATGTGGTGAATGTGGTGGTGGTGGATGTGGTAGTGGTGGATGTGGTGTTGAATGTGGTGGTGGTGGGTGTGGTGGTGGTGTTGGATGTGGTGGTGGATGTGGTGGTGGTGGTGGTGTTGGATGAGGTGGTGGATGTAGTGGTGCATGTGGATGTGGTGGTGTGGATATGGTGGTGGTGGATGTGGTGGTGATTGTGGATGTGGTGTTTGTGGTTGTGATGGATGAGGTGGTGGTGGAAGTGGAGGTGGATGTGGTGGTTGTGGATGTGGTGGGGGTGGATGTGGAGATGGATGTGGTGGTGGATGTGGTGGTGGTGGATGTGGTGGTGGTGGATGTGGTGGTGGGTATGGTGGTGGATGTGGTGGTGGTGGATGAGGTGGTGGTGGTGGATGTGGTGGTGGTGGATGCGGTGGTAGTGGATGTGGTGGTGGATGTAGTGGTGGGGGTGGATGTGGTGGTGGAGGATGTGGTGGATGTGGTAATGGTGGGTGTGGAGGTGGTAGGAGTGGTGGTGGTGGATGTGGTGTTGGATGTGGTGGTGGTGGATGTGGTGGTGGTGGATGTGGTGGTGGATGCAGTGGAGGTGGATGTGGTGGTGGTGGTGGATGTGGTGGTAGATGTGGTGGTGATTGTGGATGTGGTGTTTGTGATGGATGACGTGGTGGTGGAAGTGGAGGTGGATGTGGTGGTTGTGGATGTGGTGATGGTGGATGTGGTGGTGGTGGATGTGGAGATGGATGTGGTGGTGGATGTGGTGGTGGTGGATGTGGTGGTGGTGGATGTGGTGGTGGTGGATGTGGTGGTGGGTGTGGTGGTGGATGTGGTGGTGGTGGTGGATGAGGTGGTGGTGGATGTGGTGGTGGTGGATGTGGTGGTAGTGGATGTGGTGGTAGTGGATGTGGTGGTAGATATAGTGGTGGTGGTGGATTCGGTGGTGGAGGATGTGGTGGATGTGGTAATGGTGGGTGTGGAGGTGGTGGGAGTGGTGGTAGTGGATGTGGTGTTGGATGTGGTGGTTGTGGATGTGGTGGTGGTGGATGTGGTGGTGGATGCAGTGGTGGTGGATATGGTGGTGGTGGTGGTGGATGTGGTGGTAGATGTGGTGGTGGTGGGTGTGGTGGTGGATGTGGTGGTGGATGTGGTGGTGGATGAGGTGGTGGATGTGGTGGATGTGGTGGTGGGTGTGGATGTGGTGGATGAGGTGGTGGTGGATGTTGTGGTGGATTTGGTGGTGGTGGATGGGGTGGTGGTGGATGTGGTGGTGGTGTATGTGGTGGTGGTGGATATGATGGTGGTGGATGTGTTGGTGGTGGGTGTGGTGGTGTTGGATGTGATGGTGGTAGATGTGGTGGTAGTGGATGAGGTGGTGGTGGATGAGGTGGTGGTGGATGTGGTGGTGGATGTGGTGATGGATGTGGTGGTGGTGGGTGTTGTGGTGGTGATGGATGTGGTGGTGGTGGATGTGGTGGTTGTGGATGTGGTGGTGGTGTTGGATGAGGTGGTGAATGTGGTAGTGGATGTGGTGGATGTGGTGGTGGGTGTGGATGTGGAGGATGTGGTGGTGTTTGTGGATATGGTGATTGTGGATGTGGTGGTTGAGGTGGTGTTGGATGTGGTGGTGGATGAGGTGGTGGTGGATATGTTGGTGGTGGATGTGGTGGTGGATATGGTGGTGGATGTGGTGGTGGTTGATGTGATGGCGGTGGATGTGGTGGTGGTGGATGTGGTGGTGGAGGTGGTGGTGGATGTGATGGTGGAGGTGGTGGTGGATGTGGTGGTGGTGGATGAGGTGGTGGATGTGGTGGTGGATGTGATGGTGGAGGATGTGATGGTGGTGGATTCGGTGGTGGTGGACGTGGTGGACTTGGATGTGGTGGTGGATGTGGTGGTGGTGGATGTGGTGGTTGATGTGGTGGTGGTGGATGTGGTGGTGGATGTGTTAGTGGTGATGGAGGTGGATGTGGTGGTGCAGGATTTGGTGGTGGTGGGTGTGATGATGGTGGATGTGGTGGTGGTAGGTGTGGTGGTGGATGTGGTGGTGGTGGATGTGGTTGTGGACATGGTGGTGGATGTGGTGGTGGTGGATGGTGGTGTAGGTGGATATGGTGGTGGTGGATGTGGTGGTGGTGGATGTGGTGGTGGTGGAGTATGTGGTGGGGGTGGATGTGATGGTGGTGGATGTGGTGGTGGTGGATGTGGTGGTGGTTGATGTGGTGGTGGTGGATGTGGTAGTGGTGGATGTGCTGTTGAATGTGGTGGTGGTGGGTGTGGTGGTGGTGTTGGATGTGGTGGTGGTGGATGTGGTGGTGGTGGTGTTGGATGAGGTGGTGGATGTAGTGGTGCATGTGGATGCGGTGCTGTTGATGTGGTGGTGGTGGATGTGGTGGTGATTGTGGATGTGGTGTTTGTGGTTCTGATGAATGAGGTGGTGGTGGAAGTGGAGGTGGATGTGGTGGTTGTGGATGTGGTGGTGGTGGATGTGGAGATGGATGTGGTGGTGGATGTGGTGGTGGTGGATGTGGTGGTGGTGGATGTGGTGGTGGGTGTGGTGGTGGATGTGGTGGTGGTGGTGGATGAGGTGGTGGTGGTGGATGTGGTGGTGGTGGATGTGGTGGTAGCGGATGTGGTGGTGGATAAAGTGGTGGTGGTGGATGTGGTGGTGGAGGATGTGGTGGATGTGGTAATGGTGGGTGTGGAGGTGGTGGGAGTGGTGGTGGTGGATGTGGTGTTGGATGTGGTGGTGGTGGATGTGGTGGTGGTGGATGTGGTGGTGGATGCAGTGGTGGTGGATGTGGTGGTGGTGGTGGATGTGGTGGTAGATGTGGTGGTGATTGTGGATGTGGTGTTTGTGTTTGTGATGGATGAGGTGGTGGTGGAAGTGGAGGTGGATGTGGTGGTTCTGGATGTGGTGGTGGTGGATGTGGTGGTGGTGGATGTGGAGATGGATGTGGTGGTGAATGTGGTGGTGGTGGATGTGGTGGTGGGTGTGGTGGTGGTGGTGGATGAGGTGGTGGTGGATGTGGTGGTGGTGGATGTGGTGGTAGTGGATGTGGTGGTAGTGGATGTGGTGGTGGATGTAGTGGTGGTGGTGGATGTGGTGGTGGAGGATGTGGTGGATGTGGTAATGGTGGGTGTGGAGGTGGTGGGAGTGGTGGTGGTGGATGTGGTGTTGGATGTGGTGGTTGTGGATGTGGTGGTGGTGGATGTGGTGGTGGATGCAGTGGTGGTGGATGTGGTGGATGTGGTGGTGGGTGTGGATGTGGAGGATGTGGTGGTGATGTGGTGGTGTTTGTGGATGTGGTGATTGATGAGGTGGTGTTGGATGTGGTGGTGGATGAGGTGGTGGTGGATATGGTGGTGGTGGATGTGGTGGTGGATGTGGTGGTGGATGTGGTGGTGGATGTGGTGGTGGGTGATGTGATGGTGGTGGATGTGGTGGTGGTGGATGTGATGGTGGAGGTGGTGGTGAATGTGATGGTGGTGGATGTGGTGGTGGATGTGGTGGTGGTGGAGGAGGTGGTGGATTTGGTGGTGGTGGATGTGATGGTGGTGGATGTGATGGTGGTGGAGGAGGTGGTGGTGGACGTGGTGGACTTGGATGTGGTGGTGGATGTGGTGGTGAAGGATGTGGTGGTGGTGTGTGTGGTGGTGGTGGATATGATGGTGGTGGATGTGATGGTGGTGGATAAGGTGGTGGTGGATGTGATGGTGGTGGATGTGGTGGTGGTGGATGTGGAGATGGATGTGGTGGTGGATGTGGTGGTGGTGGATGTGGTGGTGGTGGATGTGGTGGTGGTGGATGTGGTGGTGGTGGTGGATGAGGTGGTGGTGGATGTGTTGGTGGTGGATGTGGTGGTAGTGGATGTGGTGGTAGTGGATGTGGTGGTTGATGTAGTGGTGGTGGTGGATGTGGTGGTGGAGGATGTGGTGGATGTGGTAATGGTGGGTGTGGAGGTGGTGGGAGTGGTGGTGGTGGATGTGGTGTTGGATGTGGTGGTTGTGGATGTGGTGGTGGTGGATGTGGTGGTGGATGCAGTGGTGGTGGATGTGGTGGTGGTGGTGGTGGTGGTAGATGTGGTGGTGGTGGGTGTGGTGGTGGTGGTGGATGTGGTAGTGGTGGTGGTGGATGTGGTGGTGGATGTGGTGGTGGATGTGGTGGTGGTGGTGGATGAGGTGGTGGATGTGGTGGATGTGGTGGTGGGTGTGGATGTGGTGGATGAGGTGGTGGTGGATGTTGTAGTGGATATGGTGGTGGTGGATGGGGTGGTGGTGGATGTTGTGGTGGTGTATGTGGTGGTGGTGGATATGATGGTGGTGGATGTGATGGTGGTGGGTGTGGTGGTGTTGGATGTGATGGTGGTAGATGTGCTGGTGGTGGATGAGGTAGTGGTGGATGAGGTGGTGGTGGATGTGGTGGATGTGGTGATGGATGTGGTGGTGGTGGGTGTGGTGGTGGGGATGGATGTGGTGGTGGTGGATGTGGTGGTTGTGGATGTGGTGGTGGTGTTGGATGAGGTGGTGGATGTGGTAGTGGATGTGGTGGATGTGGTGGTGGGTGTGGATGTGGTGGTGATGTGGTGGTGTTTGTGGATGTGGTGATTGTGGATGTGGTGGATGAGGTAGTGTTGGATGTGGTGGTGGATGAGGTGGTGGTGGATATGGTGGTGGTGGATGTGGTGGTGGATGTGGTGGTGGTTGATGTGATGGTGGTGGATGTGGTGGTGGTGGATGTGATGGTGGAGGTGGTGGTGGATGTGATGGTGGTGGATGTGGTGGTGGATGTGGTGGTGGTGGAGGAGGTGGTGGATTTGGTGGTGGTGGATGTGATGGTGGTGGATGTGATGGTGGTGGAGGAGGTGGTGGTGGACGTGGTGGACTTGGATGTGGTGGTAGTGGATGTGGTGGTGGTGGATATGATGGTGGTGGATGTGATGGTGGTGGATGTGGTGGTGGTGGATGTGATGGTGGTGGATGAGGTGGTGGTGGATGTGGTGGTGGATGTGGTGGTGGTGGGTGTGGTGGTGGTAATGGATGTGGTGGTGGTTGATGTGGTGGTTGTGGATGTGGTGGGGTGGATGTGGTGGTGGTTGATGTCGTGGTGTTTGTGGATGTGGTGTTTGTGGATGTGGTGGATGAGGTGGTGGTGGAAGTGGTGGTGGATGTGGTGATTGTGGATGTGGTGGTGGTGGATGTGGTAGTGGTGGATGTGGAGATGGATGTGGTGGTGGATGTGGTGGTGGTGGATGTGGTGGTTGATGTAGTGGTGGTGGTGGATGTGGTGGTGGAGGATGTGGTGGATGTGGTAATGGTGGGTGTGGAGGTGGTGGGAGTGGTGGTGGTGGATGTGGTGTTGGATGTGGTGGTTGTGGATGTGGTGGTGGTGGATGTGGTGGTGGATGCAGTGGTGGTGGATGTGGTGGTGGTGGTGGTGGTAGATGTGGTGGTGGTGGGTGTGGTGGTGGTGGTGGATGTGGTAGTGGTGGTGGTGGATGTGGTGGTGGATGTGGTGGTGGATGTGGTGGTGGTGGTGGATGAGGTGGTGGATGTGGTGGATGTGGTGGTGGGTGTGGATGTGGTGGATGAGGTGGTGGTGGATGTTGTAGTGGATATGGTGGTGGTGGATGGGGTGGTGGTGGATGTTGTGGTGGTGTATGTGGTGGTGGTGGATATGATGGTGGTGGATGTGATGGTGGTGGGTGTGGTGGTGTTGGATGTGATGGTGGTAGATGTGCTGGTGGTGGATGAGGTAGTGGTGGATGAGGTGGTGGTGGATGTGGTGGATGTGGTGATGGATGTGGTGGTGGTGGGTGTGGTGGTGGGGATGGATGTGGTGGTGGTGGATGTGGTGGTTGTGGATGTGGTGGTGGTGTTGGATGAGGTGGTGGATGTGGTAGTGGATGTGGTGGATGTGGTGGTGGGTGTGGATGTGGTGGTGATGTGGTGGTGTTTGTGGATGTGGTGATTGTGGATGTGGTGGATGAGGTAGTGTTGGATGTGGTGGTGGATGAGGTGGTGGTGGATATGGTGGTGGTGGATGTGGTGGTGGATGTGGTGGTGGTTGATGTGATGGTGGTGGATGTGGTGGTGGTGGATGTGATGGTGGAGGTGGTGGTGGATGTGATGGTGGTGGATGTGGTGGTGGATGTGGTGGTGGTGGAGGAGGTGGTGGATTTGGTGGTGGTGGATGTGATGGTGGTGGATGTGATGGTGGTGGAGGAGGTGGTGGTGGACGTGGTGGACTTGGATGTGGTGGTAGTGGATGTGGTGGTGGTGGATATGATGGTGGTGGATGTGATGGTGGTGGATGTGGTGGTGGTGGATGTGATGGTGGTGGATGAGGTGGTGGTGGATGTGGTGGTGGATGTGGTGGTGGTGGGTGTGGTGGTGGTAATGGATGTGGTGGTGGTTGATGTGGTGGTTGTGGATGTGGTGGGGTGGATGTGGTGGTGGTTGATGTCGTGGTGTTTGTGGATGTGGTGTTTGTGGATGTGGTGGATGAGGTGGTGGTGGAAGTGGTGGTGGATGTGGTGATTGTGGATGTGGTGGTGGTGGATGTGGTAGTGGTGGATGTGGAGATGGATGTGGTGGTGGATGTGGTGGTGGTGGATGTGGTGGTGGTGGATGTGGTGGTGGGTGTGGTGGTGGATGTGGTGGTGGTGGTGGATGAGGTGGTGGTGGTGGATGTGGTGGTGGTGAATTTGGTGGTAGTGGATGTGGTGGTAGTGGATGTGGTGGTGGATGTAGTGGTGGTGGTGGATGTGGTGGTGGAGGATGTGGTCGATGTGGTAATGGTGGGTGTGGAGGTGGTGGGTGAGGTGGTGAATGTGGTGTTAGATGTGGTGGTGGTGGATGTGGTGGTGGATGTAGTGGTGGATGTGGTGGTGGATGTGGTGGTAGATGTGGTGGTGGTGGGTGTGATGTGGTGGTGGATGTGGTAGTGGTGGATGTGGTGGTGGTGGTGGATGTGGTGGTCGATGTGGTGGTCGTGGTGGATGAGGTGGTGGATGTGGTGGATGTGGTGGTGGGTGTGGATGTGGTGGATGAGGTGGCGGTGGATGTTGTGGTGGATGTGGTGGTGGTGGATGTGGTGGTGGTGTATGTGGTGGTTTTGGATATGATGGTGGTGGATGTGATGGTGGTGGATGTGGTGTTGGTGAATGTGATAGTGGTAGAGTTGGTGGTGGTGGATGAGGTGGTGGTGGATGTGGTGCTAGATGTGGTGGTGGTGGGTGTGGTGGTGGTGATGGATGTGGTGGTGGTGGATGTGGTGGTTGTGGATGTGGTGGTGGTGTTGGATGAGGTGGTGGATGTGGTAGTGGATGTGGTGGTGGGTGTGGATGTGGGGGATGTGTTGGTGATTTGGTGGTGTTTGTGGATGTGGTGATTGTGGCTGTGGTGGATGAGGTGGTGTTGGATGTGGTGGTGGATATGGTGGTGGTGGATATGGTGGTGGTGGATGTGGTAGTGGTGGATGTGGTGTTGAATGTGGTGGTGGTGGGTGTGGTGGTGGTGTTGGATGTGGTGGTGGTGGATGTGGTGGTGGTGGTGTTGGATGAGGTGGTGGATGTAGTGGTGCATGTGGATGCGGTGCTGTTGATGTGGTGGTGGTGGATGTGGTGGTGATTGTGGATGTGGTGTTTGTGGTTCTGATGAATGAGGTGGTGGTGGAAGTGGAGGTGGATGTGGTGGTGGTGGATGTGGAGATGGATGTGGTGGTGGATGTGGTGGTGGTGGATGTGGTGGTGGTGGATGTGGTGGTGGGTGTGGTGGTGGATGTGGTGGTGGTGGTGGATGAGGTGGTGGTGGTGGATGTGGTGGTGGTGGATGTGGTGGTAGCGGATGTGGTGGTGGATAAAGTGGTGGTGGTGGATGTGGTGGTGGAGGATGTGGTGGATGTGGTAATGGTGGGTGTGGAGGTGGTGGGAGTGGTGGTGGTGGATGTGGTGTTGGATGTGGTGGTGGTGGATGTGGTGGTGGATGCAGTGGTGGTGGATGTGGTGGTGGTGGTGGATGTGGTGGTAGATGTGGTGGTGATTGTGGATGTGGTGTTTGTGTTTGTGATGGATGAGGTGGTGGTGGAAGTGGAGGTGGATGTGGTGGTTCTGGATGTGGTGGTGGTGGATGTGGTGGTGGTGGATGTGGAGATGGATGTGGTGGTGAATGTGGTGGTGGTGGATGTGGTGGTGGGTGTGGTGGTGGATGTGGTGGTGGTGGTGGATAAGGTGGTGGTGGATGTGGTGGTGGTGGATGTGGTGGTAGTGGATGTGGTGGTAGTGGATGTGGTGGTGGATGTAGTGGTGGTGGTGGATGTGGTGGTGGAGGATGTGGTGGATGTGGTAATGGTGGGTGTGGAGGTGGTGGGAGTGGTGGTGTTGGATGTGGTGTTGGATGTGGTGGTTGTGGATGTGGTGGTGGTGGATGTGGTGGTGGATGCAGTGGTGGTGGATGTGGTGGATGTGGTGGTGGGTGTGGATGTGGAGGATGTGGTGGTGATGTGGTGGTGTTTGTGGATGTGGTGATTGTGGATGTGGTGGATATGGTGGTGGTGGATGTGGTGGTGGATGTGGTGGTGGATGTGGTGGTGGATGTGGTGGTGGTTGATGTGATGGTGGTGGATGTGGTGGTGGTGGATGTGATGGTGGAGGTGGTGGTGAATGTGATGGTGGTGGATGTGGTGGTGGATGTGGTGGTGGTGGAGGAGGTGGTGGATTTGGTGGTGGAGGATGTGATGGTGGTGGATGTGATGGTGGTGGAGGAGGTGGTGGTGGACGTGGTGGACTTGGATGTGGTGGTGGATGTGGTGGTGATGGATGTGGTGGTGGTGTGTGTGGTGGTGGTGGATATGATGGTGGTGGATGTGATGGTGGTGGATAAGGTGGTGGTGGATGTGATGGTGGTGGATGTGGTGGTGGTGGATGTGGAGATGGATGTGGAGGTGGATGTGGTGGTGGTGGATGTGGTGGTGGTGGATGTGGTGGTGGTGGATGTGGTGGTGGTGGTGGATGAGGTGGTGGTGGATGTGTTGGTGGTGGATGTGGTGGTAGTGGATGTGGTGGTAGTGGATGTGGTGGTTGATGTAGTGGTGGTGGTGGATGTGGTGGTGGAGGATGTGGTGGATGTGGTAATGGTGGGTGTGGAGGTGGTGGGAGTGGTTGTGGTGGTGGGGGTGGATGTGGTAGTGGTGGTGGTGGATGTGGTGGTGGATGTGGTGGTGGATGTGGTGGTGGTGGTGGATGAGGTGGTGGATGTGGTGGATGTGGTGGTAGGTGTGGATGTGGTGGATGAGGTGGTGGTGGATGTTGTAGTGGATATGGTGGTGGTGGATGGGGTGGTGGTGGATGTTGTGGTGGTGTATGTGGTGGTGGTGGATATGATGGTGGTGGATGTGATGGTGGTGGGTGTGGTGGTGTTGGATGTGATGGTGGTAGATGTGCTGGTGGTGGATGAGGTAGTGGTGGATGAGGTGGTGGTGGATGTGGTGGATGTGGTGATGGATGTGGTGGTGGTGGGTGTGGTGGTGGGGATGGATGTGGTGGTGGTGGATGTGGTGGTTGTGGATGTGGTGGTGGTGTTGGATGAGGTGGTGGATGTGGTAGTGGATGTGGTGGATGTGGTGGTGGGTGTGGATGTGGTGGTGATGTGGTGGTGTTTGTGGATGTGGTGATTGTGGATGTGGTGGATGAGGTAGTGTTGGATGTGGTGGTGGATGAGGTGGTGGTGGATATGGTGGTGGTGGATGTGGTGGTGGATGTGGTGGTGGTTGATGTGATGGTGGTGGATGTGGTGGTGGTGGATGTGATGGTGGAGGTGGTGGTGGATGTGATGGTGGTGGATGTGGTGGTGGATGTGGTGGTGGTGGAGGAGGTGGTGGATTTGGTGGTGGTGGATGTGATGGTGGTGGATGTGATGGTGGTGGAGGAGGTGGTGGTGGACGTGGTGGACTTGGATGTGGTGGTAGTGGATGTGGTGGTGGTGGATATGATGGTGGTGGATGTGATGGTGGTGGATGTGATGGTGGTGGATGAGGTGGTGGTGGATGTGGTGGTGGATGTGGTGGTGGTGGGTGTGGTGGTGGTAATGGATGTGGTGGTGGTTGATGTGGTGGTTGTGGATGTGGTGGGGTGGATGTGGTGGTGGTTGATGTCGTGGTGTTTGTGGATGTGGTGTTTGTGGATGTGGTGGATGAGGTGGTGGTGGAAGTGGTGGTGGATGTGGTGATTGTGGATGTGGTGGTGGTGGATGTGGTAGTGGTGGATGTGGAGATGGATGTGGTGGTGGATGTGGTGGTGGTGGATGTGGTGGTGGTGGATGTGGTGGTGGTGGATGTGGTGGTGGGTGTGGTGGTGGATGTGGTGGTGGTGGTGGATGAGGTGGTGGTGGTGGATGTGGTGGTGGTGAATTTGGTGGTAGTGGATGTGGTGGTAGTGGATGTGGTGGTGGATGTAGTGGTGGTGGTGGATGTGGTGGTGGAGGATGTGGTCGATGTGGTAATGGTGGGTGTGGAGGTGGTGGGTGAGGTGGTGAATGTGGTGTTAGATGTGGTGGTGGTGGATGTGGTGGTGGATGTAGTGGTGGTGGATGTGGTGGTGGATGTGGTGGTAGATGTGGTGGTGGTGGGTGTGATGCGGTGGTGGATGTGGTAGTGGTGGATGTGGTGGTGGTGGTGGATGTGGTGGTCGATGTGGTGGTCGTGGTGGATGAGGTGGTGGATGTGGTGGATGTGGTGGTGGGTGTGGATGTGGTGGATGAGGTGGCGGTGGATGTTGTGGTGGATGTGGTGGTGGTGGATGTGGTGGTGGTGTATGTGGTGGTTTTGGATATGATGGTGGTGGATGTGATGGTGGTGGATGTGGTGTTGGTGGATGTGATAGTGGTAGAGTTGGTGGTGGTGGATGAGGTGGTGGTGGATGTGGTGGTAGATGTGGTGGTGGTGGGTGTGGTGGTGGTGATGGATGTGGTGGTGGTGGATGTGGTGGTTGTGGATGTGGTGGTGGTGTTGGATGAGGTGGTGGATGTGGTAGTGGATGTGGTGGTGGGTGTGGATGTGGGGGATGTGGTGGTGATTTGGTGGTGTTTGTGGATGTGGTGATTGTGGCTGTGGTGGATGAGGTGGTGTTGGATGTGGTGGTGGATGAGGTGGTGGTGGATATGGTGGTGGTGGATGTGGTAGTGGTGGATGTGGTGTTGAATGTGGTGGTGGTGGGTGTGGTGGTGGTGTTGGATGTGGTGGTGGTGGATGTGGTGGTGGTGGTGTTGGATGAGGTGGTGGATGTAGTGGTGCATGTGGATGCGGTGCTGTTGATGTGGTGGTGGTGGATGTGGTGGTGATTGTGGATGTGGTGTTTGTGGTTCTGATGAATGAGGTGGTGGTGGAAGTGGAGGTGGATGTGGTGGTTGTGGATGTGGTGGTGGTGGATGTGGAGATGGATGTGGTGGTGGATGTGGTGGTGGTGGATGTGGTGGTGGTGGATGTGGTGGTGGGTGTGGTGGTGGATGTGGTGGTGGTGGTGGATGAGGTGGTGGTGGTGGATGTGGTGGTGGTGGATGTGGTGGTAGCGGATGTGGTGGTGGATAAAGTGGTGGTGGTGGATGTGGTGGTGGAGGATGTGGTGGATGTGGTAATGGTGGGTGTGGAGGTGGTGGGAGTGGTGTTGGATGTGGTGGTGGTGGATGTGGTGGTGGTGGATGTGGTGGTGGATGCAGTGGTGGTGGATGTGGTGGTGGTGGTGGATGTGGTGGTAGATGTGGTGGTGATTGTGGATGTGGTGTTTGTGTTTGTGATGGATGAGGTGGTGGTGGAAGTGGAGGTGGATGTGGTGGTTCTGGATGTGGTGGTGGTGGATGTGGTGGTGGTGGATGTGGAGATGGATGTGGTGGTGAATGTGGTGGTGGTGGATGTGGTGGTGGGTGTGGTGGTGGATGTGGTGGTGGTGGTGGATGAGGTGGTGGTGGATGTGGTGGTGGTGGATGTGGTGGCAGTGGATGTGGTGGTAGTGGATGTGGTGGTGGATGTAGTGGTGGTGGTGGATGTGGTGGCGGAGGATGTGGTGGATGTGGTAATGGTGGGTGTGGAGGTGGTGGGAGTGGTGGTGGTGGATGTGGTGTTGGATGTGGTGGTTGTGGATGTGGTGGTGGTGGAT
This sequence comes from Lissotriton helveticus, assembly GCF_964261635.1. Taxonomy (NCBI): domain Eukaryota; kingdom Metazoa; phylum Chordata; class Amphibia; order Caudata; family Salamandridae; genus Lissotriton; species Lissotriton helveticus. The sequence continues at coordinate 9,062,757 of NC_136070.1, forward strand.
GTGGTGGTGGATGCAGTGGTGGTGGATGTGGTGGATGTGGTGGTGGGTGTGGATGTGGAGGATGTGGTGGTGATGTGGTGGTGTTTGTGGATGTGGTGATTGTGGATGTGGTGGATGAGGTGGTGTTGGATGTGGTGGTGGATGAGGTGGTGGTGGATATGGTGGTGGTGGATGTGGATGTGGTGGTGGATGTGGTGGTGGATGTGGTGGTGGTTGATGTGACGGTGGTGGATGTGGTGGTGGTGGATGTGATGGTGGAGGTGGTGGTGAATGTGATGGTGGTGGATGTGGTGGTGGATGTGGTGGTGGTGGAGGAGGTGGTGGATTTGGTGGTGGTGGATGTGATGGTGGTGGATGTGATGGTGGTGGAGGAGGTGGTGGTGGACGTGGTGGACTTGGATGTGGTGGTGGATGTGGTGGTGATGGATGTGGTGGTGGTGTGTGTGGTGGTGGTGGATATGATGGTGGTGGATGTGATGGTGGTGGATAAGGTGGTGGTGGATGTGATGGTGGTGGATGTGGTGGTGGTGGATGTGGAGATGGATGTGGTGGTGGATGTGGTGGATGTGGTGGTGGTGGATGTGGTGGTGGTGGATGTGGTGGTGGATGAGGTGGTGGTGGATGTGTTGGTGGTGGATGTGGTGGTAGTGGATGTGGTGGTAGTGGATGTGGTGGTTGATGTAGTGGTGGTGGTGGATGTGGTGGTGGAGGATGTGGTGGATGTGGTAATGGTGGGTGTGGAGGTGGTGGGAGTGGTGGTGGTGGATGTGGTGTTGGATGTGGTGGTTGTGGATGTGGTGGTGGTGGATGTGGTGGTGGATGCAGTGGTGGTGGATGTGGTGGTTTTGGTGGATGTGGTGGTAGATGTGGTGGTGGTGGGTGTGGTGGTGGTGGTGGATGTGGTAGTGGTGGTGGTGGATGTGGTGGTGGATGTGGTGGTGGATGTGGTGGTGGTGGTGGATGAGGTGGTGGATGTGGTGGATGTGGTGGTGGGTGTGGATGTGGTGGATGAGGTGGTGGTGGATGTTGTAGTGGATATGGTGGTGGTGGATGGGGTGGTGGTGGATGTTGTGGTGGTGTATGTGGTGGTGGTGGATATGATGGTGGTGGATGTGATGGTGGTGGGTGTGGTGGTGTTGGATGTGATGGTGGTAGATGTGCTGGTGGTGGATGAGGTAGTGGTGGATGAGGTGGTGGTGGATGTGGTGGATGTGGTGATGGATGTGGTGGTGGTGGGTGTGGTGGTGGGGATGGATATGGTGGTGGTGGATGTGTTGGTTGTGGATGTGGTGGTGGTGTTGGACGAGGTGGTGGATGTGGTAGTGGATGTGGTGGATGTGGTGGTGGGTGTGGATGTGGTGGTGATGTGGTGGTGTTTGTGGATGTGGTGATTGTGGATGTGGTGGATGAGGTAGTGTTGGATGTGGTGGTGGATGAGGTGGTGGTGGATATGGTGGTGGTGGATGTGGTGGTGGATGTGGTGGTGGTTGATGTGATGGTGATGGATGTGGTGGTGGTGGATGTGATGGTGGAGGTGGTGGTGGATGTGATGGTGGTGGATGTGGTGGTGGATGTGGAGGAGGTGGTGGATTTGGTGGTGGTGGATGTGATGGTGGTGGATGTGATGGTGGTGGAGGAGGTGGTGGTGGACGTGGTGGACTTGGATGTGGTGGTGGTGGATGTGGTGGTGGTGGATATGATGGTGGTGGATGTGATGGTGGTGGATGTGGTGGTGGTGGATGTGATGGTGGTGGATGAGGTGGTGGTGGATGTGGTGGTGGATGTGGTGGTGGTGGGTGTGGTGGTGGTAATGGATGTGGTGGTGGTTGATGTGGTGGTTGTGGATGTGGTGGGGTGGATGTGGTGGTGGTTGATGTCGTGGTGTTTGTGGATGTGGTGTTTGTGGATGTGGTGGATGAGGTGGTGGTGGAAGTGGTGGTGGATGTGGTGATTGTGGATGTGGTGGTGGTGGATGTGGTAGTGGTGGATGTGGAGATGGATGTGGTGGTGGATGTGGTGGTGGTGGATGTGGTGGTGGTGGATGTGGTGGTGGGTGTGGTGGTGGATGTGGTGGTGGTGGTGGATGAGGTGGTGGTGGTGGATGTGGTGGTGGTGAATTTGGTGGTAGTGGATGTGGTGGTAGTGGATGTGGTGGTGGATGTAGTGGTGGTGGTGGATGTGGTGGTGGAGGATGTGGTCGGTGTGGTAATGGTGGGTGTGGAGGTGGTGGGTGAGGTGGTGAATGTGGTGTTAGATGTGGTGGTGGTGGATGTGGTGGTGGATGTAGTGGTGGTGGATGTGGTGGTGGATGTGGTGGTAGATGTGGTGGTGGTGGGTGTGATGCGGTGGTGGATGTGGTAGTGGTGGATGTGGTGGTGGTGGTGGATGTGGTGGTCGATGTGGTGGTCGTGGTGGATGAGGTGGTGGATGTGGTGGATGTGGTGGTGGGTGTGGATGTGGTGGATGAGGTGGCGGTGGATGTTGTGGTGGATGTGGTGGTGGTGGATGTGGTGGTGGTGTATGTGGTGGTTTTGGATATGATGGTGGTGGATGTGATGGTGGTGGATGTGGTGTTGGTGGATGTGATAGTGGTAGAGTTGGTGGTGGTGGATGAGGTGGTGGTGGATGTGGTGGTAGATGTGGTGGTGGTGGGTGTGGTGGTGGTGATGGATGTGGTGGTGGTGGATGTGGTGGTTGTGGAAGTGGTGGTGGTGTTGGATGAGGTGGTGGATGTGGTAGTGGATGTGGTGGTGGGTGTGGATGTGGGGGATGTGGTGGTGATTTGGTGGTGTTTGTGGATGTGGTGATTGTGGCTGTGGTGGATGAGGTGGTGTTGGATGTGGTGGTGGATGATGTGGTGGTGGATATGGTGGTGGTGGATGTGGTGGTGGTGGTGGATATGGTGGTGGATGTGGTGGTGGATGTGGTGGTGGTTGATGTGATGGTTGTGGATGTGGTGGTGATGAATGTGGTGGTGGAGGTGGTGGTGGATGTGATGGTGGTGGATGTGGTGGTGGTGGATGAGGTGGTGGATGTGGTGGTGGTGGATGTGATGGTGGTGGATGTGATGGTGGTGGATTCGGTGGTGGTGGACGTGGTGGACTTGGATGTGGTGGTGGATGTGGTGGTGGTGGATGTGGTGGTGGTGGATATGATGGTGGTGGATGTGATGGTTGTGGATGTGGGGGTGGTGGATGTGATGGTGGTAGATGTGGTGGTGGTGGATGAGGTGGTGGTGGATGAGGTGGTGGTGGATGTGGTGGTGGATGTGGTGGTGGATGTGGTGGTGGTGGGTGTGGTGGTGGTGATGGATGTGGTGGTGGTGGATGTGGTGGTTGTAGATGTGGTGGTGGTGTTGGATGAGGTGGTGGATGTGGTAGTGGATGTGGTGGATGTGGTGGTGGGTGTGGATGTGGGGGATGTGGTGGTGATGTGGTGGTGTTTGTGGATATGGTGATTGTGGATGTGGTGGTTGAGGTGGTGTTGGATGTGCTGGTGGATGAGGTGGTGGTGGATATGTTGGTGGTGGATGTGGTGGTGGTGGTGGATATGGTGGTGGATGTGGTGTTGGTTGATGTGATTGTGGTGGATGTGGTGGTGGTGGATGTGGTGGTGGAGGTGGATGTGATGGTGGTGGATGTGGTGGTGGATGTGGTGGTGGTGGATGAGGTGGTGGATGTGGTGGTGGTGGATGTGATGGTGGAGGATGTGATGGTGGTGGATTCGGCGGTGGTGGACATGGTGGACTTGGATGTTGTGGTGGATGTGGTGGTGGTGGATGTGGTGGTGGTGGATGTGGTGGTGGTGGATGTGGTGGTGGATGTGGTTGTGGACGTGGTGGTGGATATGGATGTGGTGGTGGTGGATGTGGTGGTGGATGGTGGTGTGGGTGGATAAGGTGGTGGTGGATGTGGTGGTGGTGGATGTGGTGGTGGTGGAGTATGTGGTGGTGGTGGATGTGGTGGTGGTGTTGAATGAGGTGGTGGATGTGGTGGTGGTGGGTGAGGATGTGGTGGTGGAGGATGTGGTGGTGGTGGTGTAGGATGTGGTGGTGGTGGAGGATGTGGTGGTGGAGGATGTGGTGGTGGTGGTGAATGAGGTGAATGTGGTGGTGGATGGGGTGAATGTGGGGGTTGTAGATGAGGTGGTGGATATGGTGGTGGATGTGATGATGGTGGAGGTGGTGGTGGATGTGGTGGTGGTGGATGAGGTGGTGGATGTGGTGGTGGTGGATGTGATGGATGCGCATTGAGTTGGATGAAATCATTTTTATCTGAGCGCAGGTTTCAGGTGAGACAGGGCAACCAATATTCGAAAGTCATCAAACTGAGACAGGTGGTGCCGCAGGGATCGACCCTGAGCCCGACCCAGTTCAATCTTTCTGTTGCTCCATTAGCAGAGATTGCTGATAGGTTTGGGATCAGGGTTGTGTCTTATGCCCATGACACTCAATTGGTGGTCTCCCTGACACAGGCACAGGACACGGCAGCCTCCAATTTTGTGGCATGCTTGCAAGAGCTGGCCTCATGGATGGATAACAACTGCCTGAAATTGAATGGTAAAAAGACCGAGGTGCTTGTGGTGGGGAGAGCCCCGTCGGCGTGGTCATCGGCCTTTTGGCCCTAGAGTTTGGGGTCCACCCCAACGCCCTGCGCTCAGGCGAAGAACCTGGGGGAATGGCTGAACACAAAGCTCTCTTTTGAGTACCAAACCAGGTGGGTGGCAGGCGCCTGTTTTGCAGTCCTGATGGGCCTTCGCAAAACCCTGGGCATGTTGCCTACCGCTGCCAGGAAGACCATGGTTCATGCCCTGGTAACATTGTGCCTGGATTATGGTAATATTCTTTACCTGGGTGCAACGACGAAATGTGTGCTTAGACTCCAGGGTGTACAGAACGCAGCTGCTCGTCTGGTTCTCATGCGCCCTAGGAGGGCCTCCTCGAAAGCAGCGCTGGCTCTCCTCCACTGGCTGCCGATAAGAGAGAAAGTCTTGTTCAAGGCACTGTGCATCTGCCACTGCATTATTCTGGAAGTGGCTCCTTCCTACCTGTCTGAGGTACTCACTCCTTATCTCCCAGCACGGCAACTGTGATCATGGGGGACGCGTCTGGTGTGCGATCCCGCTATTAAGAGAGTAAGGATGAGTGGGAGCTCCTTCCGCTTTCTGGCTGCCACAGCAATGGAACAGACTTCCCTTGAGTCTCAGGAAACATTTGAAAATGCATCTCTTCCCCAGGGATAGTTAGGACTGGCGAGGTTAAGCTGTGGCAATCTGGGCAGGTGCACCGCAGCGCGTGGACACACTGGCCGATTGTAACCATGCGCTTTATAAATGTGCCTATTATTATTGTTAGAGTATTTAACCCAATTTTCCAACCAAATGCAGGTATGATACCAATATTTCGTCACCATAAAAGTTGCCGCTGTTTTCGGTGGTGGAAGTATCTGTCCTTCTCTAGTCACAATCGGCTTATCTTTCTTAAACAGCGCTTTTATTTTCCCAAGCCATGACTGTTTCTCTATATCAAATAACCTCTGTAATTCACCTTTCATGGCTTCCACGTTTTCTGATCAATCTCAGCGCGACTCACACTAACGCACCTATCCGGAGCGTCTACGTCACTCCAGTAACTCTCCAATCCCAGAGAGTCTCACACTAATGCATCAATTACAGAAACTTTCGTCTTTCCCGCTATTGACCTATCCCAGCGTGGTCTTTCTAACGTCAGCTCTACTACTGCTCCTGCTTCTGCTGACCCATCCTTTACAAAATTTATCGGCAATTCTTTTTTTCAGTTTTTTTATATCAAAATCTGTTAGTAACAACATAAAGACATCACCATTGTCTGTTTCGTTAAATCAAAGAGGTAGCTTTATTCAATTACACAAGAAACCTGTCTTTCCAGTAGGCTGCGCTTACCTCTACCCAACCACAGAATGTTCTCGTTTCGTCGATAAAGTAGCACTGCCCTCTAACTTACCCTTCTATCAAGCAAGAGGCAAACCCGTTTCTCTGGGGATAAGACACATGTGGAGACTATAATGCTCCTGAGAATTAAGGCTAGAGTTTCACAAGGAAACCTGATGCTACTTCACTCAATACACTCATACAGATTTCCCCACCATAACACAATTCCGTGTTATCATGAATCCTGAAACCAGACAATGTTCAATTCCATGTGACGTCTATCGCCACACAAATCCACTTCCTACTTCCCGGAAGCTTCAAAATTCCGACTACACATAACATAGACAATACTCAACATAACGTATTAGTCCTCATAAATCCAATAATCACCAAACCAAAACAATAAGAACCATCCTCTCCGCTACCAGGAAATCTGATCCAGTGCAAATGGGGCAATTTACAAATATCCTTTTGTCACAGACTCACTTCATAGCTCAGTCATTCATACAGACAGCTGGTGGGGCCCATAACACCAACACTCACCGCAATCACACAGCACTCTAGAATCTGTGCTTAGGAGAAGGGCTGCTGGACATGTGGATACCTTATTATCAATCAGGATTTTGTATCTACTCTCAATATATACACATTATTTACACTTTCAGAAATCCTGACTTTCGCATCAAGGGACTCTACTGTTCGGTCAATGGACCTACTAGTTGGATTGATTGATGATGTTATTGGATATAGACCTGCTATTTTGCCAATTCAAGTCTTGGAAGCATTTTATATTTATAATATTTAAATCACAAACTCGGGTTTAAGTTAGATCAAATCCAAGTTTATCTAAATTGTAGCAGAAATCATTAGGTCTTTAATTTATTTTATAATAGAAATCAGATTTATTCATGAAATGAGCATTAGAAAATAGAATTTAAGAGAAAACATGAATAGATTGCAAATCATTCAATTACCCATGAGCAGAAGATGATAACTCTGTTCAAATGGACACCCGCAATCACTGGAAAGGACTTTCCATAAGCTGACTGCCTGACCCTCAAGCAGGGGATCTCACCAACAGGACAAATAATTGGAAAATGCACCAATAATCTAAAATAAGTTTTAAAAAAAGTAAAAGTAATTTTATTGTGATGATTATTTAAAATCTTACAACATTACACATCTAAAAGGAACAAAATTTAAACACATATTCCAGGATAAAAATCACATAAAATGTCATTCGTGATCTTACAAACAATTAAGAATTTGCAATAATTACGTCTCCGAGTTTCCTTTTAACTAACAATAGGAACTTTACAAAGGACGCGTTTAAAACAATGTCATTTGAGGCCATACACTTAATCACGGCCTGCCTGCATGTCCGTATGCCGCGTGACTTGAGAGGAACCTTATGCAATGTTTTTCTCTCTTGGAGGAGTTCAGGGCAGGTACACAGAAGATGTTGGATGTTTTCCTCGCCCATATTACATAGTCTACATTTCGTTTGGGTTTCTTGGAATTCCCATGGGGGGAGATGACATAGTCCTGGCATAGATCCAAATCTCGCTTTAAGGAGCACCTGCTTGTTTTTTTTTCCGTCCACGGTGTTTTCAGATACTGTTGTATCTCCTTCTTTTTATAGCCGTTTAGCATCGTCCAGGCATGTTTTCTCTTGGTAAGGGTAGCCTTATCCTTTAGAATGGATAGAAGGTCTGCGGTTTTATTAATGATTTTCTTAAAAGATGACTTAGTTATATTCGTTTCCCATATAGACATGACCCCAAACTCATTAATTGCATCTTTAAGATAAAGAGCAGCACTTGAGTTAGTGTCCTTCTTTAATTCTCTCCATAGGAGGAACAATATCTTGTTTTGGTGGTCACTTTTTATCTGGTTCCAAACTTTAATAAAATGGCCTTGCCTTGCGAACTGTTGATTTGTTAGGCCAAACTCCAACCTTAGTTGCGCCGGGGCAGCGTTCACTGGGAGATGGAAAAGCACTCTGTATACTCTGGTTATGATTTTGTTCAAAGTATCACTGTCTTTACCCATTAGTGCTTCACTGCCATATGTAATAGTTGGTAAGAGTTTTGCACCAACAATGCTCAAGAGAGGACCATAGGTCAGACTGGGAAGAGACTTTTGCAGCAGCTAGTGCGTTCCCTTTTCTTTGAGTATCAGTTTTTTGTAGATGGTAATTGCCCTTTGCATTGAATAATACGCCTAGGTATTTATAGACTTCAACTTGTTCAAGTTCAATTTTATCCAAGAACCATTTGCTTTTGTGCTTCATCTTAGCGTTTTTGGCAACCACCATAATCTTGGTTCTCGTCTCATTTATAACCATTCCATTCACTTTCGAGTAGGTATAGGTCCTTCTTATTAAGCGCTGGAAGCCCACTTTCGTGTGGCTCATAAGTATGACGTTGTCCGCATACATCAAGCTTGTGAGCCGCCTCTCAGCTAATTTTGGCGGGTGTGCGTTTTCTTTGTCCAATATTCCTGGTAGATCAGCAAGAAACAGATTAAAAAGAAGAGGGGCTAAAACGCAGCCCTGCTTCAAGCCTTCGTTTGCTGGATAGAGTGTGCCCATCACCCATCCTCACCCTCACCCATGTCTCTGAGTATAGAAGGCGAATTAGCTTAAGTAGGGGAACTGGAATTCACATTTTTTCTAGCTTTTTCCAAAGTAGTTCTCGGTTGACGCAATCGAAAGCAGATTTAAAATCTATGAAACAAAGATACAAAGATTGCTTTAATCTAAGCGATTTGTTCATAAGTAGGGCGAGAACCAATGTATTAGTGGTAGTTCCTAATCCTCGTATAAAGCCTGTTTCATTCAAGCGCATTCTTTTTTCTTCCGTCACCCAGTCAGTTAGTATAGTTAATATTATTCTGGCAAATAACTTGCCATCAGAGTCTTGCAGTGTGATCAGTCTGTAGTTTTATGGGAGTGCCCAGTTTCCTTTTTTAAAGATTGGGGTTATTAGGGATCCGTGCCATGACTTTGGGTACCTTTCCTGTCAGCACGACTTCTAAATACAGTTTCTGTAGGATTGTTGCCCATAATTCTGGATTTTCTTTCAAGAGGGCAAACGGAATCCGATTTGGTCCCGGGGCACCGTTCTTCTGGTGTTTTATAAGTTTAATTATCTCTTCTTTTTCTATAGGAAATTGCATATCCGTGTCACTATCTTGATAAGAAATGTCATTCTCATTGTCGGGTTTACGCCCCTGTTGCATTTCCATTGAAGATGTGTATATAGAGTCTTGATTTAAATGTCTCCTCAGGAACTTATCCCAATCCTGCTCAGTTAAAGGTGATGAGACTACTTGCTTGTTGGATCTAGCAAGGCCATTGATAATATACCAGAAATCTCTTGAATTTTTCTGTTTACTGGCGTGGAATATTTTTGCCCAGATAGCTTGTTTCGCTTTGTTTTTCTCACCCCATAATAATTTTTTCAAATTCTGATTTAATAACTTTAGGTTTCTTCCTTAATCTGATAATCCTATTTCGTTCTTTCTTCAGTGTCCTTATTGTATGCGGCAGGTTTAAATTGGCTTCATTTTCCTTTTGAGGTTCATTTCCGTGTTTAAGCTTTATTATTTTAGTTTGCCCTTGTGTTTTAGTTAGCATCCCAATCATATTTTCCCATTGTTCAATTGCTGTTTTTGATGCAGTATCTTGTAGACATTCTTCCAAGATATTCTCCACTTGATCATTCATTACATCCTTGTTACTAATGTTCCAGATCAGTTTTTTATAATTAATAGTACCAAAATGCCCTTGGACCATCTGGTAAGACTTTTTCATAGTTATTCCAATATCCATTAGTATCGACTGCTGGGCATGATCACTTTCGTTTACTTTCATTAGTTGGTATTAGGTGATGTTAGGGAACATATATAATGTTGTCATGGTGTAATTAATCCTAGATTTTGCCTTATGCCCGAAGTAACTATATCTTGGTGGAACATCCGTTTTTACTCTACCATTTAGTATTCGAAGACCCATAGCTTCCATATCATTTACAAATTTCTGTCCTATTTTATTTTTGTTGCAGTTATTATCAGTCCCTAGATCTTGCTCAGGTATTAACCATTGGTGGTTTTGAAGTTGCGTAGTTTCATCTCTTAGGTGTGATGACATTAGATTGAGGTTGAAATCCCCGGTAATCAGAAAATCTGCTATCGGATCCTCGAGCATTCTATCAATTAGAACATTGTTCAGGGTTCCACATATTGACTCCCTACTCTTGTTAGTGGGCAGTATGTAAACAGTAGTCAAATATAGTGTTCTAGGGTTTTGATTGTTTATTTTGTAGCTAAGTTTAACCATAAGAATGTTCGAATCATCTATCTCCACTCCTCGTGGTCGATGTGCAGCGCATTAGATATGAAAATTGCCTGCCCCCCACTGGCTCGCCCGAACCTTTGTTCCTTTTTTGCATTTTCATAGTAGCCAGCATAACCGTGTAGCATAAATGGATTAAGGTTCCATGTCTCCTGTAACACTATGATGTCGGGATTCCCCACTATAGAGTCAATATGTGCACTGTGAATTTTCCCCCTCAAACCATTAATGTTCCATGAACATAATCTTATTGTTTCTTTATTTTTGCCATTAGCTCCTGTTTGTAATGGACTACCATTTCATTGTGTCTGATTACTATGGAGTGCCATGTTGATCCATTTGTCATTTATTTCTAGATTTCTTTCTACCGCGTTTTGCGGAGTGGGACATACATTTTTTTCTGGTGATCTACCTAGAGCATTTTTTAAGACTGGTACAATCTTTAACCCTACCATTGTTTGTTTCAGTGATGTTTCAGCTTCTATAAAAGAGGTAGGGTAAACCTCTGGGATTTGTTTGGTAAGAGTTATACCCCAGGTATTGAATGTATTTTGCTCCTTCATTATCTGAGCAGCTATGGATAATGATGTTAGCGAGATTAAGGTTGGAGTCTGGCTGCTCTGGTCGTCCTCCATAAATTGTACAGATATAATATCGTTACTTACAATGTTGTTCAATGAGGGTATGAATTTAAAAAGTCGCAGTAAATTCCCTCGATTAAGTATCTCATGTCTACCTCTAGAGCGGATTTCTGGTGTAAATTTAAGTTTCTCAGTAATTTTAGGACTGTGTTGGTTAGCCACCTCGTTTTTCTCAGATTGTTTCGTAATGTAGCTGATTGTTTTATTCCCATCCCTACTTTTAATCTGCAAAAGGTGTCGTTCAGGTGTTATTTCAGGCATGCTTTCTACCCTCCGCACTATAAGGACACTGTCTTTTTTTGTATCTTCCTTTGTGCCAGCTTTGAGGTGGGGAATCATTGTTTCTGTCGCTTTAGTAGAGATTGTTCCATTCGTTTTGTCGGAATTGTAAGTAATTAACTCTCTTTCTTCTTTATTTAGGTTTTCATCTCGGTTATGTACTATTTGCAGACTTTCTGCTGAACTATTTATTACTTGCATTTCCAATCCTCTGTTTTCTCCCCATACCGAAATTTGTGGTTCAATTATTTTTTCAGATTTTATCAGAATTTGATCATTTATTGTTTTTTTTCCAAAAATAGGGAAGAAGTTGTTTTTATCTTTCTTTTTAGGTCCAGAGGTAGATAATGTGTGATCCTCGGCTATGTTACTTGTGATATTCAGCCTCGTTTTCTCATTTTTTTCTTGCTTTACGAAGTATTTTCTTTTGGCGTTTTGACATCGTGGAGAAACCATCTGACTCAGTGTCGCTATGATTTTGGTCATTTTTTGAGACTTTACATGTAGTTTCACACATAGTTTCGTTTTCCAATGGATCCTTTGCAAGGGAGATTGGTAGACTAACTATATCTCCAGATTGTCTTATTATCTGTTGAGGTTCTTTAAGTTTACGGTTGTCCATACCAACCACAGGTATAGTTTTTTCCATTCCCTTCATGCTAGCGATGTTCGTTTTAGAATTATCTTTACTGTGTTCGATGTTTCTTTTAGCGTCTTCTATTATGGTTGTTAGTACTGCAGCTAGGGCTGATAGCTTATCCATGATAGGTACATAAATGAAGTCAGAGGTTGTTTTTTCATTTTCTCTTTGTGCTCTGATTATCAGATCGTTTAATTGGGCCAATTTGTTATCAATTCCCGCCACATTGTTTGCCATCACTTTTAAAAGGTCAATTTGTATGTCCATTTTATTTGATTGATAATGAAGGGCTTCTAAGGTAAGGGTTGATGTTTGGTAGAAGATATCCCAGGGTTTCACTGTATTCTGTTGCTTAACTCCTATTTCTATTGTTTGGGCAGTTTCACACTTAGGTTGCTCAGCTACCCCGAAGTCTATAGGTTCCTCCCTGGTATTGGCAATAATGCCAGCATTGTCAATCGTCTTTAAGGCTGGGCTATTAATTCCCTGAGGTCCTTCCGACTTTTCCCCTATGGTCCTAGTATCATTTGTTCTTTCCTTGAGTGTGTTGTTAGTCTGAGGGCTCTTTAGGAGCTCCCGATGATGGTTAGTGTATATTTCAGTTCCCTCAGTGGTTGTGCCCAACTTTTTATTTATCTCAACTTTCACTTCAAGGGGTATCCTTTGGAATGCTTGCTCAGTCCTATCTTGGCAGTCTTGTTGAGTAGTTTCCACAGATTGCGACAATAACTTGTTTGTGGTAGTGACATCCAAGTTAGGCGTTACAGACGTGTTAGTATCTTTTATCGCTGTTACATAGCAATTTCGCATCTCTTTTGAGGGTTCTTCCTGAGTTATCCAAGGTTGTTGGTTTCCAGTTGGTATGTCTAAATCAACTGGATCATTTTCATTCCAGATTTGCTCTATTTGATCCAAATCTATCATTTGTTTGTTATTTTGAGACAGATTTAGGGTTTTAGTATTAATAGGTTTCATGGGAGTTTGTAGTTTATCCTTATTTGTCTCCATTCTCATTGACATCATACCTCCTACAGGATCCTTCAAAAATTGAAATTTGTCTGGTATTTTACCAGATTTCTCGAACATGCGCGCGATCGGGTATAAGAGAGACTGGGTCTGACCTGGTGCGTTTGTTTTTACTTTTATTGCTACAGTAGATTGCTGCAATTTTTTAGAGCGTTTAGTTGCTGTTCCCACAGTCCTTACTTTTCCTGATCTCATGTCGCTGACTGTGCTTTAGATGTAGCTTTAATTTGTTCCTTGTGTCTGCTAATTGGTTAATTGAGGCACCCCAGCACCCCCGCAACCCAGCACCCCAGAACAGTCCTACTGCTCCCCTCTATCACATACGTGTCTCAAGTCTGAAAAAATGTCAAAGCTCTCTTATCCGCCCACACCACGTGCTCTCCCAAGCCTGTCTACTCCCTCTGAAACTCTGGTGCCGTGCCGCATGAAATTCCACACAATCAGGTTAATCAGAGCAAAGGAGCATCTGCCGTCAGGGGCAGCAATGCAGTGAAGGCAGATTGAAGGCAGATTGAAATGTAGAAGCCCCCCAGAACTATGAGGGGTATGTTGTCCAAAGTCCCAGTCTAATCATGAGTTGTCATAACGGCTATGAGGATGGTAGTTCTCCGCCTTGTCCCACCAACCCAATAACCAACCCAATAACCACGAACACACGAGCCCCAAACACTGCACCCCCTATCTGTTCAGGTGTGGTTTGGTCGTGATGCGTGGTCCGCAGTCATATCCACCGTCTGATCCTGGTGCCGGCTCCTTGGAGCAGCCTCTTGGTGCAGCCGAAGAACCCCCTGCCCTCAGCAGCTCGGTTTTACTTGGGTTTTACTTGGGTTGATGGCAGTATTGTTATTACAGCGCTTAGTGCAGCGCTCCCACCTGCCAGCAGCCAATAGCACTTTGTAGCACTCTGTATCACCTTAGTCCTTGAAACTTGCTCCTTTCTTCTTTTCCAATCTCGTGACTTGCACAGAGGCATAGGCCCACAAAGGCATAGGCAGAGGCAAGTGAGGGTGCTGTTATCACAGCGCTCAGTCAACTCAGTCAACGCTCGCACCTACTCACACCTGCACGCTGCAGATCACAGGCATCGCCGCCGCACCCTGCTCCTCCACCGCTCACAGCTCGCTACCGGAGCAGCACATCGGGCAGGCGCGGTGCGGTGAGACCGCCTCAGTCAAGAAAACAGGCAGGCCAACAAAACAGGTTTGGAAACCGTTTGGGAACCGTAAACTTGGGAAACGAGAGATGGCAAGAAGCGGCGTACGGCCCCTTGCCTATCGTGCTCCGGTGAACCTTGGCCCTAAATGCTCCCCTGGTCTTCCCCTGCAGACCCCTGCAGACCCCCTTATCAGGGAAGGCGGATGGGAGTGGCACTCTCAGCGACCTCCTTTTGGTTGTCGGCGTTCTGGCGTACTGTAACGGCTCGCGGGCTCCCTCCAGTGGATCAGTCAAAATCCTATCACTGACACTGACTCCCAGATAATCAAAGGTCTTGACCTCGCGGCTCTAAAAATTGAGCACCCAGCCTTACTTTCCCTTCGGTAGATTTATACTGCCCATGTTATACAGTGTCAATCAAACCAGTGAGAAAAAAAATGTATTTCAGAATTCTGCTCATACCGAAAATGCCAGCAGGAACCACGAGGCAAGTGCCATATGAGTTAAAATATCCGCATGCAGCACGCAATAAAACAAACTAACAGCAGCGAAACACCAAAGCGGACGTTGACAATTAGTTCGATGCCTCTGCTGCCTCATATAAACAGCCAACACACCCACCAAACAGAAATAAGAAAAAAATCCTTCTAAAATAAAGTTCACTAAAATGACAAAGTCGGTTCAGCAATCTTTAGCGCTGGGATACTCATGGGTGACTTCGCGCTCTATAAAAACCTTAAATAAATAAATAAATAAATAATCCACAGCAAAACGCAGTCCGGCAGAGTGGAGCGAGGAAATGAAAAGGGTCAAACGCTGTATGACAAATGAGGGACTGCTTATACCTTTCCCGGCCTTACTTCATACTAAAGTGGCAACTTGGGGGACTGACCAATGTTCCGATTGGCCGGTTTAGAGGGTAGCGACAGTCCTTTTCCCTCTTCCCAGCTCAAACCGGTTTTACATGCTGACTTAGCACAAAGGTTCCAAAGAGCAACAGTTCATCCGATTCCCATGTGGGAACCAGAAAATGTTTCTTTTCGATGAATACAGTTCCATTGACATGTTCCATTCTTTGTTTTGCACAATTTATCATATGCTCACCTTCGGCTCGGGGACAAGTCCACAGCAAAATCGACCTTGGTTGGGAACGCGATGTCAATGGTTCACCGACCTCGTGACCTCTGAGGTGATCTGGTCATTAGCGAAAACACCATGCATTTGACTCGTGAGGGACATCTAGTAATGACTAGTGGAACTGCAGCTTGATTCAATGCTTTTGCATTTGACTCGTGAAGGACACCTAGAAAGGACGAGTTGAACTGCAGCGCTTTGCTGAATTATTTTGATATTGGATACTATAATATTAACTGCCCACTGCCAATCTCATCCCATAATGCTTTGCAGGGCCTTTGGTTGGGTTTGTATTTTTGCCCATAATAACTTTGCTTGTGGTGGTCCTAAGAGGATGGGACCACCACTGAATCTTTCAGCATGATACGCTCTTTGTGTTCAAGGTATCTGCTTGGTCCTCCCCCTAGGTTACGGGGACCCCAAAATCATCACCTCTCTGATTGCCTGATATTTTTCAATTTCAAAGTTCACTTTTGTGAATTGGTTATATGCTTTATAATATGTAACGTTGCTTTATCAAAGCATATGGGGGTGCACTTTAGCAGCTGACTCCTCTACGTGGAAGAGTGAATTTTTTGACTAAATTTGTGTTTTTAATGGAATGCGTAGTTAACAATTCTACGCAAACTCCGTTGGCGGAGTGAAGTTCATTGCCCAGGGTTACTTCTTATACCTTTCCCTGTCTTACTTCATACTAAAGTGGCAACTTGGGGGGCTGACCCATGATCCGATTGGCTGGTTTAAGGGTAGTGACAGTCCTTTGCCCGGTCCCCAGCTCAAACTGGTTTTACATGCTGACTTAGCACAACGGTTCTAAAGAGCAATAGTTCATCCGATTCCCATGTGGGAACCCGAAATTGTATCTTTTCGATGAATACAGTTCCATTGACAGGTTCCATTCTTTGTTTTGCACAATTTCTCATATGCTCATCTTCGGCTCGGGGACAAGTCCACAGCAAAATCGACCTTGGTTGGGAATGCGATGTCAAAGGTTCACCGACCACGTGACCTCTAAGGTGTTTTGGTCATGCACGAAAACACCATGCGCTCAGCGTAGCATGTGGCTCTCCCAACGCCATCTTGGATTTGCACGGCTTAAAAGGCCCAAATTTTAACTAGGTGAAAATCAATAAAATACAGAAATTTAAATATGGAAATGTAGTACTAATGTTTAACCCCATACTAAACCCAAGGCGTGTTAGTATTTTCCTAGCAAAAAAGCAACATTAAGGCCATAATACTCATCGTTTGACATCTTGGGCAACAATACAGTCACAAAGCAACACAGAACATGCACATTTCATGGAATTTACTATTTTAACACACTCTAAGGTTAATTTGCGTACATAATTAGCTTTATTATCTATGCCATGCAGTTTTGCCATTATTCCTGCGTGTAAAGGGTGTTTACTAAGGTGCAAAAGCTTGAATTAGTATCAAGTACACATCAAACAGATTACTCAATTAGGGTTAGAATGATTAGCTAAGTTAATTTTACGTAAATTAGAGTAGGTGTACAAGAGTTTTTGGTCTACCCGCTCCATCATAGATAACACCTAAAATGGGTCTTTAGATGAACGGGTGGGAAGCATAAGGGCTTATTTTCTATGTTATAATTTCTGTTGTGTTCGCTCTCTATTAGTTCCATTCAGGCCTGCTAGGCCTTGCTTCCAAAATGGCTGCTGAGGTTGCGCACGGCGAATCCCATGCATGGGCAGAATCATTACCTCATCCTGACTAAGCAAACTGTGCCCGGCAGGAACAAGACCAAGGCCAGCCTGGCCTGAAAATTCAAACTGTGCCAAAAGTTCAAATACTATGCCTGGAAACTAAGGAGAGGAGATGTTTACCGTGGGCCTTGCGGTAAATGTTGCAAAGACATTGAAAGACCTTGGGTCACCTTTCGACATACATGATTGTTGTAAATAGATTAGGTAAGTAGCAGGACAAGTCTTCAGGTTATTAAGATATATTTATTAAGTTAGTATAAGATAAGACAGCAGAACAGTAAACCTCACAGCTGACCAGACCATCAACTGCAAAGGCTGGAATCTTCACATCACAGATAGAACACTCTGAGGTAGTATGGGAGACTGGTAAGATAAGAACGTCTTCAAGGGGTATATATTCCTTGTAAAAAAAATTTGATACTTGAGTTTTAAAACTGTTAAAGTACTATTTTTTATAATTGAATTTTATAGCCATGTATTTTTTGTAAGTTAAAATAGTGATGCATTTCGATCTTTTTTTATTACATGATAATGCAAGTTGCCTGTGCAGATGTATTTCATTTTTTTAGGGTTTTTTTTGTAATGATTTTAACTAATCAAACAATAAAAAAACTTGAATTGTATAAGGAAGGACTACAGACACCAAGTAGTCATATTGAAGTAAGTACAAATATACAACAATGATCAAACCGGTTTGAACTAGGAGGGCGATGGGGAGACTGTCACCTCATCCTAACTGACCAATCCCCGTGACTCCTGCCCCCAAAGATTGCAACTTTTGTGTGTAGTTAGCCAAGGAGTAGAGTGCAATAGGGGTCCATTCTGATATTTTTGAGCGGACATTCACCCTATCCTGATCCTGTGAGAGACTCTGTCGTTCATGGACTCTGAACTTTGACTGCGCCAGAACTTTGCAGGAACTGACCCTTGGGATGTGCGGAGGAGATTATAGGGTTAGTCAGTCGGCTTTGGGAGTCCCATTCTGAAATCTGCGGGTTATCAGCCTTCTGGTGGACCATTCTCATCATTGCCCTAGGCTAAAGGGTAATAATCGTTTTTCCCCTTTTCATTTTCTAAAACTTTCCTAAATGCTTTTTTATTAAAAGACCTTGATTTTTCTATGAATATTTCAAAGAAATTGTCAAATAAAGCCTAATCTCATTTTGCTCAAATTCTTTAAGATAAATTAATGTTTTAACATTGAAATACGAGTCTGTGGTTCTTTAATAAAAAACTGTGATTATAAATGTATAAAAGCTTTAAATGTGGTTGAGCTGAACTTGATCACCATCCACTTACTCAACTAGTTGGTTCATCGACCAAATGGCGGAGTACCTTGATGCTTAAGGCAGTCAGGATCCAAATGATTGTATATAATGTATATGAAGTCTATATTGTGATTCTCTGACAGCTTTTATAAGGTACCCCATCTAATCCAGCAGCTCACAGATCCAGGAGAACAAATGATTGCGTGTGTTGTTGGTGCTATGGGCCCCAGCGATATGAGTATGACTAAGAGTTAGTCTGTGGGAATGTTTCCTGGATTTGTGTTGTAGAAATTTTATTTTAGCCACGCTGGATCAATTACTTGGTAGCAGACTGATGGTTACTGTTGATTAGTTTGATGATTATTGATTATTTTTATGTCTAACACTCTATGTTGAGTCTTGTATCAGGTTGTATCAGCACTTGACAAATCCTATATGATTTGATTTCGAGACACAAAGTGATAACTTTGTTAGTGTTCTGTAGGGCATTTGGGTGGTGCAACACAATGTAAAACCTACTTACCATACATAATAAAGACTCACGTCTGCACTGTACGATTATCCATGTAATCCTTGCCTACTTGAACAACACAAATGTTTTTATCAGAATTTTAAAAATTGTAGCTGAAAGAAAGAACAGAAAACTGAGTGGGTATAATAAATATATCTTTTTTTTAAATGATGAAAACAGGCAAGAAAACCATGAGGTCTTGTTCCTAAATCTATTTGCGTGTGTAAATCAGACTGACGTAATGAAACTTACGAGTACAAACTACTTTTCAAATTACAGAATGCCAGTTTTGTACTCACAAATTGATTTAATTGCATGGAGGAATTACAATTTTTGCAGTAAAACATAGTAATACCAGGCAAAGCATTTTATATAAGAAATATAAATCAAGAAGAAAAAATGTGTGAATGTGGTAATAACTCCTTGTGTATGTCGTTCTGCACCTATTATAAATAGATCATATCATATTAAGCCTATATGGATATGATGTCACTGCTACCAATGGACATTGATCGAAGACAGCATCTAAAATATAGCAGCAATTTTTAGTACGGAAATAACAATGACCAATGATGAGAAATGTGCATATTTGATTAGATTAGATTTGTAATTGCAATAAAAACCTGGCACATTCTAAGCCACTCTCAAAGCAAGAAATCATTCATTTACTTAGGGCCAGATGTAGGTATCCAAATACCGGTTGGTAACGGCCAAAAATACAGATTTTTGGCCGTTACCGACCGGTATTTGGATACTGAGATGTAGGGCATTTAAAAATACAGATTCGGTAATTTTACCGAATCGGTAAATTTACCGATTCGGTAAAATTACTGATTCGGTAAAATTACCGAATCTGTATTTTGAAATGTAGGTAGCACTGTAAACAGTGCTACAGGGCTTTAAGGATTCGGTATTTACCACCAACTATTAGTTGGTGGTAAATAACTAATTCCTATGTAAATGCAAATATGTGCATTTACACCCTAAGGGCATGTATGTGTGCCACATGGCACACAAACACTAATCAGTCACCCTTGACTAGTTCACAATTTTACCGAATCGGTATTTACAGATTCGGTAATTGACATTCATTCCTATGGGCCTCCAGGCCCATAGGAATGAATGGCAATTACCGAATCTGTAAATACCGATTCGGTAATTACTGAATCTTAACGATTCGGTAAAAAGTACCGAATATTTACCTACATAGGTTTTACCGATTCTAAAATACCGAATCGGTAAAATTCGGTATTTTAAAATCGGTAAAACCTTTTTACCTACATCTAGCCCTTAGTGTTTACGTCGAGCCTAGGCAGCGCATGCACTGTCTGTAGGACATGGTGTATCTCTTCTTTGGGCTTCAAGCACATGCTGGCCCTCGCAGAATCCACACACAGTTCATTAGATGCACTCATATCATGTCCACAGAGAGAGATCTGCACACAACGACATGAGTCACAATGGAGCATTACCCTACACTTAATTAGTGGTGACAATCAATCAATCATTTGTAAAGCGCAATACATACCCGCGATGGTCTCAAGACGCTGGGGGGGCATCACTGATCGAACATCCAGGTCTTGAGTATCCTCCTGAAGGTCAGCAGGTCTTGGGTCTGTCGTAGGCTCAGTGGGAGTGTGTTCCATGTATTGGTGGCAAGGTGGGAGAAGGATCTCCCACTGGTGGTTGTTCTTCAGATGCGCGGGACGGTGGCGAGTGAGAGGTCGGCGGAGCGTAGCTGGCGGTTGGGGATATAGAAGGAGAGCCGTCTGTTGAGGTAGGCTGGGCCGGTCTTTTGTAGTGCCTTGTGTGCGTGGGTGAGGAGTTTGAAGGATATCCTCTTATCGACGAGGAGCCAGTGCAGGTTTCTCAGGTGGTGGGTGATGTGGCCATGACGTGGTACGTCGAGGATCAGTCGTGCTGAGGCATTTTGGATGCTTTATCGTCGTTTGATGAGCTTGGTCGGGGTTCCTGCGTAGAGGGCGTTTCCGTAGTCGAGTCTGCTGCTGACGAGGGACTGGGTGACTGTTCTTCTTGTATTTGTCGGGATCCATCTGTAGATCTTGAGGAGCATGCGGAGGGTGTTGAAGCAGGAGGAGGAGACGGTGTTGACCTGCTTGGTCATTGAGAGCGTTGAGTCGAGGATGATTCCCAGGTTGCATGCGTGGTCGGTGGGTGTCGGGGCTGCCCCCAGTGCCGTCGGCCACCAGGATTCGTCCCAGGCTGAAGGGTTGGGGACGAGGATGAGGACCTCCGTCTTGTCCGAGTTCAGCTTCAGACGGCTGGTCTTCATCCAGTCGGTGACTGCCTTCATTCCTTCGTGGAGGTTGGCTTTGGTGGTGATGGGGTCCTTGGTGAGGGAGTGGATCAGTTGAATGTCGTCGGCATAGGAGATTATGTTTTGGTCGTGCTGTTGGGCTACAGTGTTTGTTATTTAAACCATTATCAAGATGCAACATTACTATTGATCCGTTTACCTTTAACTTTATTATAGGGAGCTTGTGTTATTTGATTGCTTGCTGTAGTAGTATCAGTGTTTGACACCCTTTTATGTGTGGAAGAGTTTGCGGTGTGAGGGCAGCTTTCCCATGTAGGTGGACGTGGATTACCTGTACCGGTTCTATTACATCATAGTAAATAACCAAAATGTACCACAGGAGGGCAGTGCGCAAACCAAAATCACCCATGGTGTCTAACAGAAGAGTATCCCTCATCTGTGTTATGACAGCATGTTTCCGATTCTTGGTAGCAAATTTATTATAGATCTTCTAACAATGCACCCGTCCTTAGATTGGAGTCCCTCTATTTTTACTTCGTTTTTAAAGAATCGCCATATGATCTGCTTCCCCTACCACCACAAAGGAGGAAGACCTATACCATCAGGTGATTGTACCAACTATTGATTTCCTTTCTGTGAAATATGTGCACCTTTTAATAGCTGTGAATTTTCAATGTATTTGTAACCTTTGGCTGAACCAACTAATATAGAAACCTAGCAGGTTCTGCTGAGCTCAGGGTACCAACAATAAAGCATATTGCATAGATTTCAAACATATTCCTAAATCACATTGCATGACCCAGTGTGTAGTAATTGTATAACTCTTCTATCCCTGGCAGCACAGCACCCAGGGGAATGTGCTGCAAGGCTAAACGCTCATAAGGGCCCAAAGGTTAGACCTATTGGCTTATGCCAATGCTTGTTTTACTTCTATTCCTGACAAAGCAAACAGTGAAGCTATGTGTGCATGTACATTTGGATTGCACCAAGCAATAGAATCCATTATGAGGGTAATAGTGATTTTGCAATTCACAAAAGTAATTTTCACACTAGTAAAAGGATTTCTTCATGCAGGAGTTTGCTTGTGACTGTGTGTAGGAATGTCTTGGAAGTTTCTGAACAGCCACGTTCTTGATTATCCACACATTTCTCTCTATGCACATAGTACTCTAGAAATAATTGTAGAGATATTGCTGATGATGGTAGAAATAAATGCCTTTTCAAGACTGGTAGGAAGTTGGAACAGGGTAAACCCCCAACATAAGGAGGTGTGTATGAACAGTAATGACTTATTTCTATAGAAAGAGAGCTTAAAGGAGGAGCTATTTTGAGCAGCAAGAGAATAATAAGCATATTTAACCGCATGCGCGCTAGCGGTTTTCCCGCTGTGCGCGGCGGTTTTTAAAAAGCCGCGTTACATGACGAGCTCAGCTCGTCATGAGCGTACGAGTGTCGTAACTCATGATGAGCTGAGCTCGTCATGAGCACGGAAGGGGTTAAAAACCGATGAAATGAAAGAAGCGGGTGATGTTTGTGGAACCTGTGCAGATGTGAACTGAATAATGTTGTTTGAGGTTTTTTTCAGTATGATGTGTGCAGTATATTGCATTAATTGTTTGAAGAATATGGGAGCATATTATCAAAGAACGGCGTTAAAATTATCGCTGCTTTAGCGGGGCGATAATGGGCTTGATAAAATGCCCTTGAGAATTCCAATAGAAGCTCATGTTCTGGTGTGAACGTGGGCTTCTTTTGGAATTCTCCAGGGCATATTATCAAGCCCATTATCGCCATTTTAGCCGCAGTTTCTTGCCGCTAAAGCGGAGATAATTTTAACGCCGTTCCTTGATAATATGTCCCATAGGCGTCTAATCTTGTATATTTTATGCGCTCCTGTTTTACTTATCTGACTAGACTACAGATACTTTTTAGGTTTCATTCAATAAAAGCAAAGGTCTTGTGTGCATTATATTGTAAATGGTTTTTGTGTACTATAAAATTGAGATTTAAATTGCATAAATGTTCTACACTTTTTCGCCTGTTTTAGGTGCGGCCGTGAAGGGATGTGTTACACCAGATGCCTGCAGACGTCGAATTCTCTGCTTGGGGGCATTACAAACAAATCATTTTATTTTAAACTGGCATTAAAGTTTAGCATCACACACATGTCCGAATTCCTGAGGAGCGCCATCGCTTTTTTGCAAAGACCGTCATCTTCAATGCGCCACCTTCACCAATCAGAATCTTTACGCCGCCATCCAGCCACAAATAAATAGTCTAGTATGCTGTCAAATTTTGAAGCAATCATGCTGTTTAGTGGCTCCTCACACCTCTGTTAGCCACCTATGTCTGTGTGGCTGATCAGTAAGGGGCCGATTTACAAGAAGCTGGCGCATCTGTAGAGTTGCATCAGTTTCCCTGCGCCAGCCTGCGATAACCTTGCAACCATGTATGCGCCGTATTTACAATTGATGCGCCAGAAATACTGAAGCAGTTGTTGGCCTAAAAGTCATGCATTGCTGGAGTCGTGCCACACAAAAAACCACCACTGGGTCTGGGCTCTCAACGGCACAGCTTGCCACAAGCTTATAATAAACAGAATAAATGCACGTGCCGCTACCAAGTTATCCTGACATCTTTTTAGTCACAACATACGACAGGAACGTTATGTTTACTGGATTGAATTCCAATTATTTTATTTGCTTCTTTTTGAAAAAAAGCCAAAAATTGAAAAGTGATAGGAGCCAGTAAATTATAGATTTGTGTTTAATATAAAAAACAGTCATTGGCTTTGGTTGTGAATACTTTGATTCCAACACGTATTGAATCATTGATGTATCTTTGTGTTGTCTGTTTTTGTAAAACACAATTCGTATTGGTATGATTGAGGGATGACTGATATTTGAATGAAGAAATGTTAGGAATGTAGTATTGTAAATAGGAATGTTCTTTTGAAAATAAGAATGTGATTTCTGTTGTGTACATAAGGTTTTTTAACTTACGCAAAATTTGATAAAGCATATGATCAAATATAAGAGCATTGAATAAAATAAGAAGCAAATAAAATAATTGGAATTCAATCCAGTAAACATAACGTTCCTGTCGTATTATGTGACTAAAAAGATGTCAGGATAACTTGGTAGCGGCACGTGCATTTATTCTGTTTATTAGGAGTCGTGCCACAAGCATGGCGCAACTCCAGCAATGCATGGGAGGCCTATACTTATTGTACTGCATCACTCCTTATGCCTGTTTCAAGCAGGTGTAAGGTTTTGGCGGAGTGGCATCCTAGATGTGACGCAGTGAAATCTTGTAGATTTCACTGCATCACTTCAACGAGGCTTTCCTGCGTGGGAACACCGAGCCTGCATACATGATACCTGACGCAGGTATAATGTCACACAGGGCTTTACAACGTGACGCATCTCCCTAGATGCGTCACATTGTAAATGGAACGCATTGTTTACACCGCTGCTGCGTCACAAAAGTGATGCAACAGCAGCACAAAAGTGTTGCAAGGGGCTTGTAAATCTGCCCCTGAATCTCTTCCACTGGACACATTAAACCTTTCAGACTGCCGTCACGGCTCCTGGTGGGAGTGCTGCCGGGTGGTGACGTGGGGCGGGAGAGGGGTAGGGTGGGGTGTAGTAAACTCCAGATTATGGCAGAACGGAGGTAAGTACACAAATATTTAAATAAAACACATTTTGTTGCGTGCTGCGTTGCCAAATGCGATGCAGCGCTCGGAACGAAAATTCATTTTATTTATATATTTGTGTACTTACCTCCGTTCGGCCATAATAAAGAGTTTACTACCCCCCACCCTACCCCTACCCCGCATCAAGTCACCGCCCGGTAGCACTACCATCAGGAGCCGCGAATGTCACACTGCATGCATCAAAACCACAACAAATAAGTTTCTGTAAAACAATTTTGATCTTGAACCTTTCTCATGTTCTTCTAATGATGATGTCAGAAAGTCCAGGTATTCTGGAATAATGAAGCAGCCTGAAGGGATTGAATCTGAGGGGGTAATGATGGTTCCCTTTCCAGGGGGAGGCAAGATAGTGAGGCGAATGGAATTGGCAGTTTGCAAAATGTAGGATAGCAACTCTATGAGGATGTCTTGCTTGAAAACATGGGTTTTCAGGTCCGTGTGTATGGATAGAGCCTGCCCATCTGTACTCAAAACACCTTGCAAAACACACTGCCACAGGTTCCATTACTTGCTTTTAAAAGGTATGTACTGCATGTTAATGTAAGAAGTCAAAAATAATTGTGGTTTTGTTTAAACTATGAGTTGGTGCCTTCAATATGGTAACACATTATGTGCTTATTTTTTTGGGAGTTTTAAGTGACCCTGGGCGATGAACTCTGCTCCGCTCGCGGAGTTTGCTGAGTTTTCCGCATTCCACGCTATGCAAAGCTCGCGGAGTTCCCAAAAACTTTTTTCCTCGCCTGCATTCGTCAACATCAAGTTGGTGACCGCGAGCGAGGAAAATCAACCACCCAGTGAGATTTTTCCTCGTTCGCGATCGTCAACATCAAATTGGCGAGCACGGAAAATAACAATCCCGGCGAGATTTCTCAACGCGGGCGGGTCAGTTTTCTCATTGCGAGTGGTCGCATATGTTCGCGACCGCTCGCTTTGAGGAACTGCCCGTTCGCATTGAGAAAGCTGCGCTCAAGAAAAAAACCTACTCGAGCGGCAGAAAGGAAAGCAGCGCTCACGACCGTTGTGTAGGGTGCCGTTCGCAATGATTGAACAGTGCGGACAAGCATCCCGCACTGTGCAATCACCGCAAACAGCATTCTTCTATCAAACTCCGCAGCTTGCAGAACTCCACGTAGGGCTGCAGAGTTTTAATTCCATTTTGTAGAGATCCGCGTAGCGCAACTCCGCGAACTCCGCTCAGGGTTAGTTTTAAGAAGGCCATATACAGAAACAAATATATCAACACTTGAGGGGGTGCTATACCACACTTTCGTCTTCTCCACTGCCCACATGAATAGCATCTATTCAGATTCATTGTAAACCCACCTATCTCTTGTAGATATCCTTCAAAGCTTACATTGGGCCCCATTAGCCACTCAAGTCAATGCAGCCATTAAGGATTCCCAAGGAAGTGGCTTCATTAAATTCTTTGGCTTTGACACTTGAATATATTTGATAGACACAGCACTAACTTAGAGGTGGGTCGAGGTGGAGAGGAGCATGTCAAGGGAGAGGCTGTCAATATACCTGCCATATTTTGCGGCATGGTTCTTTGTAATCATAGCCCACTCCATGAAACCGGTCCTATCCATGCTGAGGTGGGTGGCAGGTTTGTGCAGTCTTTGGTTGCTTCTCTCCATGAACCGCTCACAAAGAAGGCCCTGTTATTTCCACAAAAGAAATGTCTGTCTTCCAGGATCTAGCTACTCTTTCTCCAGTGCAGTATATAGCTTTTCTGTTCCAAAGTTGCTCTCCCTACTCAAAAGCAAGTAGATGTTGGAGGTGCATTAAACATGATTTTTTACCCCTGAATGCTGGGTGGACATAACTTTGCTGCCAGGACACTACCATTTTCAGCCCTCATGCCGTCTTGTTGATTCAGCTCAGAACAGTTGGGCAATTTCATTTTTCTTATATGGTTTTAGAGAACCTACATGTTTGTCATTATGAAATGTCAGTGATCGAGCAAGAAGGGAGTCCGAAGTCCAATATGTAACATTATCACTCCGTTAAGAAGTTTGTCTGATATGTTGATCATAGTTTGATGTTTCCTTTCTTCACCTTTCTCTATATTTACATTTTGCTTTTCTTGGGACTAGTGGTTATCTTGTGTGTTGTCTTGTTTCTTCTCTGTGGACTTGGGCTTCTACCCAATTCTAGCTCTCTGAGTTTTTTCCCATCTCTATTTCACTTTGGGAGTTCTCCTTCAGACACAGTACGTTTAGTCCAAATGCAGCATTTGACTTTCTTCTTAATTACAAGTGCTGAAGGTCCTGAAACTCAGGTGTCAGCAGCAGGTGCTTGAATGACAACATACACTCAGTAAGAGAAGTGTGGCTCAATGGTTAGAGCGGCAGACCCTGATGCAGAGGTCTAGCTCGGGACCAGGGTTCAATTCCCCGCCTCGGCGGGTCTTGGGCTCAAAATTCCACGGACCTGATAATTCTCGCCTAAGTGCCTATTCCAATCATGGAGTCCCACTCTGCAACTCTGGGCAATAGCTTGCTTAATCTCCACAACGGCCCCCACAACGCTAAGGATGCCTGGCCTCCTCCTTGGGGGTGCCCAGGAGTGGACACCTTACAGGGAAAGCCAGGATGGGTTCGACAGCGGTATTCGTACAAGCGCCTTGAGACCCTTGCGGGTGAGTAGTGCGCTATACAAGTATCAATTTACAATTTTTACAGTAAGGGCAGAGCCAAGAAAGGGGGAAAAGGCTCTGTGCAAATAAAATTACGTTAGAAAAACTTTGAACATGGAATTGTTGTTCACTGTTATATTTGCCTTTTATTTACAAACTAATCTTAACTGACAAGAATGAGTAAGCTTCAGTTGATGACTGTGTTATCATTAGGTCGAGCCTATGAAGCTCATGCGCTGTTTCTTCAAAACATGCTGTATTCTCTCTGTGGGCTTACAGCCCGCTCATTGCCTTCTTATTCGTCCCTGTCTCATTCAAATATGTTTGCTGCTCGTAGTTAATTCTTCCTCTGTGTCCCACCCTTTTTGTTTTTGGTTTCCTCCCACAGTGCACTGCCCAATTACTGTTAAGATTACACTTCTGTGTTTATGTGTTGATTTGGGGGACTATTTTTCCCTGTAGTTCCTGCTAGTTTCACTGTTTGCCTGTCTTCGGTGGTTGAGCTTCGGTGCCCGTCACTTAATCTCTGGGTCTCGTTCAAATACTAAGAAGAAATGTCAGATGCTAGAGACGCTGTTTTCGAAATTGCCTCTTTAACTTTCTCTGACTTCAAAGGGCGAGGATCTCTCCCAAACTCCTCTCACTTTACTGATTTTGCTTGAACGAGCCTCGGTCACCAGACATACAGCAGCCCAAACTTGCAGCACAGTTAAGGTTAAGGTTATTCTCTGATGCTTATTTATATAATTATTATTATTAATTAATTCTTATTGAGCGCATGGCTACCCTCAGGCATCCCAGCGCTATCCTACGGTAGACAAGACCGGACATAGTGGGTCTAGACACTGTTCTGGAATAGCCATGTTTTTAGTTGTTTCCTGAACATAAGGTGGTTGGGGTTGGATCTGAGATTGGTCGGGAGGGAGTTCCAGAGTATAGCTGCATTATAGGAGAACATAAGTCCTCCCGCTCTAGCTCTCTTTGTTTTTGGTATCTTAGATTGGAAGAGGCTGGCGGATCTAAGATGACGTGAGGGACGGTGGAAGGTGAGGAGGGTATTGTTTATTTTTGGACCTGTATTCCATAGCGCTTTGTGAGCAATGCATAGTGCTTTGAATTTGATACGATCTGCAATGGGCAACCAGTGCAAAGCAATTAATGCTGGTTTCGCTGATTGTCTGCTTGGTATATTGTGAAGTAGTCTGGCTGCTGCGTTTTGAACTAATGTGAGCTCAAGGGACCCAAAGGTGTTGGAGCCATTTACCTGAGCTCTAGTTCTATTACACAATGTCAGATTAATTTTTGAGGCCATTTTTATAGAGCACACACTCAACTGACCCAAGCTTATTGAAGTGCTTTACAAAAGCGGCAGTTATATTACACAAGAACAGGTTAATTGTTTTCTTTTTAGGTGCACTGAGATTAAGTGATGCCGACTCCGTCCTTGTTTGTTCATTATTTCCCCGTTTCCTGACAAATCTGAGTATTTTGTAGTTGTTGTGGTGTCCAGTGCTCCTATACCTAGGAGCACTGGAGAAGAGTCCCTGGCGAATAGAGGCTTGGGGGAGGAGGGATGCAACGTCTCTGCCATTGGAAAGTACTTCACTGCTGTATTAGGCCGAGACAAGGCAGCGCATGCACTTCCTCTTCAAGACATGCTGTATTCTCTTAGTGGTCCTACAGTCCTCCGTTTGCCTTTTTATTTGTCTCTTCAATTGTCATTCAAAAAGGCTTGCTTGCTAGTGGTTAATCCTTCCTCTTTGTCTCTCCTGTTGTATTTGGGTTACTCCCACAGCGCACCGGCCAATTACTGATAACATTACGCTTCTGTGTTTATGTGTTGATTTGGGGGACTATTTTTTTCTTTGATTCCTGCTCGTGTCACTGTTTGCCCCTCTTCAATGGTTCACCTTCGGCTCCCACCACTTAATTTTCCTGTTCGGTTAAAATAATGTGATGAAATGTCAGATGCCTCATACGGTGTTTTCATAATCGCCTCTTTAATTTTCTTTGACTTCAAAGTGCGAGGATTTCCCCAAAACCTCTCTCGCTTCACTGCTTGTTGCTTCACCGAACCTTCAGTAACCCAGCCGTGCAGCACTGTTAAGGGCAAGACTTTGGCAACTCCTGTCACATTTTCTCTGATGCTTATTTATATAATGTGAGCTCAAGCAACCTGAAGGTGTTGGAACGTCTTACATGAGTACTAGTTATATTACGCAACGCCACATTCATTCTTGGCAGCATTTTAATAGAGCGCAAACTCAACTGACCCAAAGGTATTGAAGCAATATACAAAAGTGGCAATTACATTACATTTGATCATGTTCATTTGGATGTTTTAAGATGCGCAGGGAACAAGTGATCGAACGCCACCCACGTTTATTCATTATTTCCTCTCTGCCTGATAAATGGGAGCAGCATTTGTCCCTCCCAAGTCTCTGCATGCCTGCCCTGCTGCCTCCTCCTGTCATCCTCCTCCTCTCAGAACTTTTATTTCATATCACATTCATGGCTGCTCCCCAGGGACTGTGAGACATTTTTTATCATATAATGGGAACTAGAGTGACCCGAAGGTGTTGGAGTTCTTTACATGAGCGATAGTGACATTACACAAGGTCAGATTCATATTTTGGGGCATTTTTATAGAGCGCAAACTCGATTAACCCAAAGGTATCGGAGCACATTACAATAGCGCCAGTTATATTACACAAGGTAAGTAAATGTTCTTGTTTTTAGGTGTGCAGAGATTAAGTTATGCCAACACCAACCCTGTTTATTCATTATTTCCCCTCTACCTGACAAGTGGGAGAATTGTGTTGTTGTTGCTATGTCCAGCGCTCCTACACCCAAGGTGCTGGGACATGGGGCGGGCAGGGGTTGTGAGAAGTTGGCCCGGTTTATGCTGTCCACTAATTAAAGTGGGCACCTTGCACCAGTCCAAACGACGCTTATGATGTATGAGGTCAAAGATAGAAGTAATCAAGGGGAGATCCAGGGGTAGGGCAGGGGGTGCATCCTGTTCCCCAAATAGATATTAGACTTAAACAATGTGGACAGACCCACTATGTGTTTTGTAAATTAATCACAGTATGTAGTATGTACATGGACCCATTGGGTGCTTTTAAAATACCCCTTACACACCAACCTAGTTTGTGTCATGCTTCATCATTGGTGACCCAACTAAGCATGGGCGCAAAATCGGTTCCGCTCGCGGATTTTTCGGATTTTCGGCAAATCCGCAATCCGCGAACTCTCGCGGATGTGGCGAAAATACGCAAATCCGTGGGAAGCGGATTTTTTGCTTGTGTTCGCACTGCTCGCGGTCCGCGGCGCGGGCAGCAACAATCTCGCACTCGCGAAAGTACAAAAATTACAATTGGGGAGGGGTGAAGGAAGTGGCCCAGTCTCCAACTTCCTGTTCCTGTCCAGCAAGCTCCTCCCATAGGGGTGGGGTGAAGGAAGTGCCCCAGTCTCCAACTTCCTGATCCTGTCCAGCAAGCTCCTCCCATTGCTTAGTCCATTTCCTGGCCACTTTGATTTCAATCTTGACTGGGAAGGATTACTTTTTGTGGATGCTGCTGGATATTTGGATTTGAGGCCTTTTGGATTACTTTTGGATTCGAAATTTTATTTCACAAAGAAGTAAGTTGATGTTGTTTGTTTGTGGTGATTTTTGTGTGTGTTGCTTGTTTTTCGACTTTTTGGGGGGGAAAATCTGCAAGTTCGCGAGCTGAGGATTTTTTTGCTTGTGTTCGCACTGCTCGCGTCCCGCGCAGCAACAATCTCGCACTCGCGAAATTGTAAAAATTACAATTCTGCACATGAATTGAAAACCACCAGGCTTAGTTATGGGTGCATGCATGATACAACTGTTTTGTTGAAATTTATTTTTAACATGATTCTGGCCAGGGCATGGATGGCATTGGATTGTGGTGATTTTTGTGTGTTTTACGACTTTTTGGGGTGGTGTTGGGGGCTTGTTATGTGGGTGGGGGCCATTTTATTGCCTGGTCCCGTGTGGGTGGGGGTCTATGGGCCATTTTTAAGCCAGTTTGTGTGCTTTGTGCCATAGGCCTGCACCCAGTGTGCTCTGATTTCATCCATTATGGCCAGGGGGCCCAGAATCGGTCTGTTCGCGGATTTTGCTGGTTTTTCGGCACGTTCGCGCCGTGAAGCAACAATCTCGCACTCGCGAAATTGTAAAAATTGCAATTTTGCACCAGAAAACCGCCAGCAGGCAGCATAAGCCTTCTGAAACTTCATGGATGGCATTGGATTGTGGTGATTTGATTTGTGTTGTGTTTTTTGACTTTTTGGAGTAGGGGTTGGGGGCTGGCTATGTTGGTGGTGGCCATTTTGAGGCATGGTCTTGGCCATGTGGATGGGGGTCAAGCGGCCATTTTGAAGGCAGGCAGTGAGCTTTGTGCCATAGGCCTGCACCCATTTTGCCTTGCTTTCACCCATTGTGCCCAGGGGGAGTCAGTGGTACATGAAACTATAACCCTCTCTGTGTGTGCTCTCTTGGATCAATGTTAAATTCCTGTTTCCCAAAAATTTAGCAATTCTTAATTTTGAAATTTCCATATTGTGTGGTGTGCACGAGTGTATTCATAAATGCCTACTTGCAAACTATTTATTGAAGTGCTACATATGCAACATATATTTACTGATGTTCCTCTGTCTTCGTTTGCTTGTAGGTGCATAAAGTCAATAAATCCGCATCATCGTTGAGCATCAGTGCCAGGAAGAAGTCCTGCTGCGGCCTGTTGTTCCGACATCTGAAGAAGATGGCTCCAAAAAGAGGTGCCCGTAGGTCCTCTAGCAAGAAAGATGTCTCTACTAAGGAGAAGAAGAAGCAAGTGGCACCACTTAGCAAGGAGACTGGTGGCACCACCACTAAATTTTTGTGGGGAAAACAAAGGCCCACCATGAGTGCTGGACAGGTAGCCTGTTTAGTGGTTACATCACCAACGACCAGTGATGTTGGCTCATCGCAAGAAAGTAGCAGCACACCATCAACACAGGTTGTAACTCATCTCACAAGTACTATTCAACAACCAAAGCCGCAACAACAACTGTATGGGTTACTAGTACAAGCACAAGTACATGCGCAAGGAGCTGTCCGAGAAGGAGCTGTCCCAGAAGGAGCTGTCCCAGAAGGAGCTGTCCCAGAAGGAGCTGTCCGAGAAGGAGCTGGCCGAGAAGGAGCTGGCCGAGAAGGAGAAGGCCGAGAAGGAGAAGGCCGAGAAGGAGAGGTCCATGGAGAGTTGCAAGTAGCGATCAGTGAAGAGGCCCATGTAGCGGTGCATGGAGCGGTGCAAGTGCCCACAATGGTTGTTCTTCCAGAAGTAGGGGCACAGGAGGAAATTGACTTTGGAGCCGGGGTATCATGTCAGGAAGACGAAGGCACTCCTCCTGATGATTCATTTTCTCCCAGCTCCCCACCAAAGAAAAGATCAAGGAGTGTGTGTAGAAGTTCCTCTTCAAGCCCCGCTCCATCAGATGATGATCTGGATCTAGATTGGCACCCATCTCCGACGTCTGAGAGGGAGGCACACCATGAGCTGCGAAAGGTATCAAATGTTAAAAGGAAGGGCCCCGGAAAGCTCATACTTATGGATCCGAACGTCAGACTTGATGAAGTGGTTCATTCTGATGTTGATGAACAGGATGACAGCAATGACCTAGTCATCACACACGTCATTCCAGCCACACCGGCCATGCAGCAGACAGACATTTATACCCTATCCCGACGTCAGGCTGAGCGTGACCCTGGCGACTTGCCACTGGTAGCACCACCAATGCAGTCAAGTAGTACAACAAGTTCAACAAAACCTACAGCTCCCATATTTTCTCCCCAGAGGGGGACTCCATCCAGCTCGACTCCCTCAAGTAGGGTTGCTGAAATAATTGCACAACCCAGTAGATGTCTGCAAGGCTCATCCACCACTGCTTCATCTGGCATTGG
The DNA here is from genome assembly GCF_964261635.1 of Lissotriton helveticus. Lineage (NCBI taxonomy): Eukaryota > Metazoa > Chordata > Amphibia > Caudata > Salamandridae > Lissotriton > Lissotriton helveticus. Next base: position 9,096,010 of record NC_136070.1, read on the forward strand.
CAGTATCATCTCGTGCGCCAAAACCAGAGGTTTCAAGTCGCCAGTTTGAAACTTTTTTAGTGTCCATGCAAAGTATGATAACATAGCCGTTTGTTGCATTTGTAAGACTAGCGTTAGCCGTGGTAAGACTGGTACCAACTATGGAACCGGAGGCCAGATAGGTCATCTTGAAAGAAGGCACGCTGTCGAATGGTTTGCGCACCTAGCAAACATCAAGGGAAAGCAATCCCAAAGGGCAAGTGGCCAAAATATACCCATACTAGGTGTTTCATCTGAAGATGACGGGGAGGTAGAAGAAGCGTCAGACATGTGTCCGGTTGCACCCAGTACCCCTGGCAGCACCACACCCTCCGGAACACATAGGAGGCACACTGAGAGTCTGGCAGACACACCAATGCGGAAAATGTCAACACTGATCAGAAGTGGGTCGAAGAAGGCATCAGCATCATCCCGTAAATTTGTCCAGCGCACCATTTCAGCCATGTTCTCCTCAGATGTGCAATTTCAACGCAACCACCCAATTGTACGCCTGTATAACACTAAGCTGGCTAAAATGCTAGCGGTGGACCTTCTCCCTTTTTCGTTTGTCGAAGGTGTGGGTTTCCTTGAACTCGTGGCAACACTGGCCCCTAAATGGAAGGTTCCTAGCCGGTTCTATTTTGCCAGGGTTGCTGTTCCAGCACTATATAAAGAGGTGCTTGAGTTGGTTGGGGCTGCTTTGCAGAAGAGTGCTGTTCACACTATACACCTGACAACCGACATGTGGACCAGTTGCCAAGCCCTTGATTACATGTGCATCACTGCACACTGGGTCTCTTTTTCAGGGGTTACAAAACAGATAAATGCAGGTGGTGACTTGGTCGAGATTTTTAAGGGTGCTCGAAAACATGCAACATTAGCCATGTTTGGCATGGAGAAAAGTCATACTGCAGCCAACATTTTGGATGACTTTAACAAAAAGGTCTCGCAATGGCTGCCCCCAAGAAAATGCAAGGTTGGTTATGTTTCTACTGATAATGGCAGCAATGTAGTTAGGGCCATGGAGGACGGTTTCTATTTCAGAGTGCCGTGTTTGGCGTACTGTATGAACCTTGTCGTGCAAAAGTTCTTGAAAAAAGAACTTGCAGTCGACAAAATACTGACCATCTGCAGAAGAATATGCACACATTTTAACCATTCGTTTAAGGCCCGGAAGGAGCTGAGGCGCAAGCAAAATGAACGTAGTATGCCAGTGAAAGCACTTATCCAGGAGGTGGCAACACGTTGGAACTCAACCTTCTACATGCTTGAGCGTCTGCATGAGCTGTTTCCAGTACTCAATGAGTATTTCCACAACCTGGGTGGTGATACGACAGAAATGATGCTAGCGGTGGAGCAATGGCAGCTAGTTAAAAGCCTGACAGACATGCTTCGTCCTTTTGAGGTCTTCACGCGTGACGTCAGCAGGGAGGACTGTTCTTTGAGCAAAGCTATCCCATTGTTGCTGAAGCTCGAGCACCATGTCAAGGTGGTGTCTTCACAATTAAAAGATGCTGGAAAGAATGAAGCATATGAGTTGGCGCAGAGATTATTACAACGCCTAGTTAGCAATAAACGGCTTGTAAATATCAAGAAACAACAGCACTACATTTGTGCTACTATTCTGGATCCACGTTACAAAAAGCCATTGTTTGGCAAAGTAATAATTCCTTTTGAAACATCAGATGTTACAGAGTACAAAGGTTGGCTAGCTCAGTCAGCCATTCGTTTTGAAAGAGAGCGGAAGGAAACTGTACGAGAAGACAGTACTACTAGTGAATCAGCAGGCCATCAGGCGTCCCAAAAAAGCACTTCTGCATCTGTGCCTCTGGCAGAAGTGAGTGACTTTTCCACTAAGCCGTTAACCACACCAGCAACCGTATCATCTGCACCAGGCCCAGGCGATGTGTCTGAAGCGGATTGGCTAAGTGAGCACACAGAAGTGCAAAGTACAGGAATGCGGGAGGACATTCTTTCAATGGTGCAGGCCTATCTGGATGACTCCACAGCGGTCAATATTACTGAGGACCCATTGGCGTATTGGCATGGGAAAAGAAAAATACGGCGAGAGCTCACCAACCTGGCTATCAATTACTTGTCTTGCCCACTCGCAAGCGTGTCTTCAGAACGTGTTTTTAGTTCTGCTGGTGGCATTGTGACTTGCAAAAGGTCCCGCCTCTTGCCCGCAAATGTGGAGCGGATCACCGTGATAAAGATGAACCAGCACTTCATACCACCAGATTACAAAGTACGAGAATGCACGCAGGAAGAAGAGGACACCGACCTACCTGAGGAAAGTTCTCCTCAAGTTACCAGAAGTACAACCGAGTGATGAATTAGCAGAGTATGAGGACGAGTTCTGCTTCCCTGACAGCGAGTTCTGAAAATGAGTCAATGACTCATTAACTGTAAATTTAGTCCTCCTTATTCACTTTTATTCCTGTGTGTCTGTCTTTCTTTGTTTAGCAAGTGCTTCATCACATTCACAACAAAACTGTAATCACCCCATCACAAGCAACAACAAGCCCATCAGCAGAACTGTCTTGATTTTGATGCCGCAGCATTCCTCATGTTCACAACAGTTAGTTGACAAGAACTCAGTCCTGGTCGTCTATCCTCCTCCTCCACTCATCCTATCCATTTCCCGTAATGCTGATGCCTGGATTCTGCACAATGAAGAAACTTACGTTGAGTCCCCTAAAGAGGGACTGGAAGTAGTGAGTCCTCATTTAAATACATTTTGCTAAGTGTGACTTTTTTCCCCCGATTTGCATTTTTGGCTGTTTGGGGGTGTCAACTGTCAAACTTGTTTGCGCTTGGGTTTACGGGTCTTGGCTGGGCCATTGCTGGCAAGGTCTATTAAGGGATGAAATTGGCCAGTTGTGGCCCTGCTGCAGAACGCTTTAGGACTCTGTGAATTCCAGGTGGAGCCAGCCCTCAAACACAAATTACAGGTAAGATAAGCGTTTGGATGGGAGGTAGTATAATGGAGTGTTCGGAGAGGCGAGAGAGTGACAGTGGTACTAGTAGTAAAGTCCTAGGGCTCTTGAATTAACAAACTCTGTGACAGGCATTTACTTTGGAAAACATTTGGCCTATTGCACGTGAACTTTTAGGCGTTATTATTGCTCGCTTGCCTGTCTTAGGGGTGCTGTCTGTGGGGCTTCTAGGTTTTTGTGGTGTGTGAGCACCGCTGCCACATTTCTAATGTTGATTGCTTTTGTTTTGCAGAAAATCCACGCCGGGAAACTCCAGTTGTGGCCCTGCTGCAGAACGCTTTAGGACTCTGTGAATTCCAGGTGGAGCCAGCCCTCAAACACAAATTACAGGTAAGATAAGCGTTTGGATGGGAGGTAGTATAATGGAGTGTTCGGAGAGGCGAGAGAGTGACAGTGGTACTAGTAGTAAAGTCCTAGGGCTCCTGAATTAACAAACTATGTGACAGGCATTTACTTTGGAAAACATTTGGCCTGTTGCACGTGAACCAACACGATGACAGTGTTCAGTTAAATGAACTTACTGCAAAACCACCACCCACCAAGCTCAAAAGTAGTAAAAAAACAGGTATGCTCAGATAAAGTTTGAAAAAGTATATTTATATCCCTAACAAAATAATCTCCCGCAAGACCCTCCCTAACCCCAACAAATAAATAGTCCTTCAAAAGTCCCCAAAAAACCCAACTCCCAATTCCCACCCCCCAAAAGTCTCTAAAAAAGGGGCAAGGGACACTCTAGGGATGCAAGGTGTTGAGTTTGGCCTCCAGGGCATCATGCCTTAGGGCCAGGGCATCATACTTCTCCTGGAGGGTGGCGTGATCTAAGCGGAGGCCCTCCACCACATTCTGATACTCGTTCCATTTCTGGACCTCCGCCTCTAGGTCGGACACTCTGCGGAGTGCACGGCGCAAGCGAGCCTTAACAGTACTGTGAGGTGCAGCCTTTGCTGCTCGGCGGTGGCGTCTTCCAGCACGGCTCCGGTTCGCTGGAGCACTGCGCTTACCGGCAGAACATGGGGTCACGGAGGAGGATGTAGATGTTAGATTTGATGCACTGGAGTGCGTGTCGTCCCCCTCCAGTTCCACCAGCCGCCGATATTCGGCAACAGTTGCTTCCAGCCTCCGTTGCCGGGCCAGTATAGCCAGCATACTCCTCGTCGGTTTTGAGGTTTTAGTATTGCCAACTATATGAAGAAAGAAAGACATAATATGTAACCAATGCTCTTTAAGAATATGATTAACACAAAATAATTCAGCAGGAAGTTGTGTCACAGTACAACTAGCAACTAGCCAGTGCAGTACAAAACTATTCAGGCCAGTATCATGGGCGTCCGCAGGGAGGGGGAAGGGGGGGCGCTTGAATCACCATTTCCCTTCCCACAACTCACTTGTATCCTTGGTTTGATGCTCTTTCATATGAAAGAGATCTGGCAGAAGCCCAGGCGATATGTCTGTTTCCCTCTCTCTCTCTCTCTCTGTCTCCCTCTTTATGTCTCGCTGTGTCTCCCTCTACCTCGCTGTCTCTCTCTCTCTGTCTCCCTCCCTCACCCTCCCTCTGGCTCCCTCCCTCACCCTCCCTCTGGCTCCCTCCCTCTCTCTCTCTCCTTCTGTCTTCCTCTCTCTCTGTCTCTGCCTCTATCTGTCTGTCGGTCCCAGCCTGCTGTAATTACCATATTGTAATTTGTCACTGGGCCACCACTGGATACACATCATATCCTATCTAAGAGTCAGATAGTACCATGATCCAGCTTACCTGTACTCGCCACCGCCACTGTCTCCTTCCTCACAGTCTGTACTTCTTGGTCCGACTCCTCTAGCGCCGCCTCCTCCCCAGATTGATCCTCGGACTCAGAGTCAATGATCACCACCACATCCGAGCTGGCCCTGCCACCAGATGTTCCACCTACAAAGTAGATTTAAGAATGCTAGATTACACCACTCACTAGTATTTGGTCTATGAATGAAAAAATTTGAAAACAACAGAAAAATTAATTGACTGTCTACTCTAGTCTAAAGTAAAAATGTCCCTCCTTCCACGGAAGGCTGTTGTCTTGCTTCACTTTTTTGTCACAATTGTTGAATGCTTGCTTAATTTTAACACACACCATTTTTCTCTGAACAGACAGAAACTGGACTTCTAAGGACAAGAGCAACATCAACTTCAAACCAGGTGAAAGCTCGGCTCGACCACAAGAAATGTGTTCCATTACTCATCAACTCAGCACCAAGCACTTTTCCATTTCCAACTAACTTTATTTTAATATATGTGTTTACTTAAACTTTTAATAAAGCTTTTAAACTTGAATAGACTCTGTGGTTTTTGGTCCTCCAGACTAGAGTGACTGAGCGAAAAGTTTTGCAATTTTTGCAAGGAGGAGTCCGTGCCGCTGACACTACCAGGTTTATACAGTGTGCCAAACACGCCACTCTGAAATATTATTACTCTGGTCTTTGGTGTCCATAGTTCGGTTTGTGGAGAATTGTCCCTGCAACAGTAGGATTATTGATTTTGCTCCTATCTAAACACTATTTCGAAACAATTAAATTAGGAACGCTTGGACAACAATAGGTCCTCTATATTTAAATGAAAACTTACTGGGGCCAGCAAAGGAGCACTCGCCGCCCTGGCCTACATCCTCCTCCTTTGGAGCCACTGCATCCGATTTTTCGGTCCGCTTGCCCCTGGGCGGACCTGACGTACAACATGAAAGAATGAACAGAAAACATTGATGATTGCTGCTTGCCGATGTCCTTGTCAACCAAATCAAACATTTAGAAAGAACAAGAACCAACTATTTCATCCAAAATGAGGACTACAAAGGAAGGACTGCACCTGAGCCTCTACTCTAGGGGCAGATTTACAAGCCCCTTGCAGCTCTTTTGCTCCATTCTTGCGTCAATTTTGTGACGCAGCGCCACAACAAGAGAGGCGCCATGGTGTGGCGTATATTAACAACGTTACGCATATGGGAGATGCATCCCATTCTAAAGCCCTGCGCCATTAGGGAGCGTTCCAGCGCAAGGGAGGGCGTTCCTGCGCAGGAACGCATGCTAAAAGTGGCTATGGGGAATATATAAAATTTCAATCAGTCATTTAGGACAATGATGCGTCACTGAAACCCTGCGCCTGCATGAAGCAGACTTACGGCTTGACGCAGCATTGCTGGAGCTGCGCCATCGTTGCAACGCAACTCCATCAATGAGCCGCCTTTACGGCACCGATGCGTAACGCTTGGTGACGTTTTGGGACCATGGTGTGCCGCATTGTAAATACGGCGCACCATGGGTGGTGCTGGCGTGCCGCACACTTTGCAGGGATGCGCAGGTAATTGCTAATCTGACACTTAGGGGCATACTTACGAGTTCTGAGCTGGACACCTCCAGATGTGCACCAGAACAAATGCGTAACGCAAAACTAACCTTGCGTCACGGCAGATGCGCCGCTATTACAATGCGGCAAACCCTGGCGCAAGGGTAGGCAGATGCGTGACGCATCTCGTGACGAAAGAGGGGCGCATCTCTAGAGTCGCGTCGCGGGCGCGATGCAACTATAGCAATGCTCAGGGCTGCCCAATACTCAACATACCGCATCAGTCCTTACGCCTGCTTCAAGCAAGCAGGCATAAAGAATTGACATAGCAGCGTCGCGGAAGTGCCTGCGTTAAATCTTGTAGATTTCACGCAAGCACTTTTTCGAGGCGCACAGCTGCCTGACCGCCCCCCCCTTGCGTGGGAACGCACCCATTGTGGCGCAGGCCCAGGCCTTAACGTGGCGCATCTCCTTAGATGGATCACGTTGTACATGACTCGCAGGGATGTGCCACGTTTACGTCGCTGTGCGTCAGGTAAGGCAGCGTAAACGTGGAACAAGGGGCTTGTAAATCTGCCCCTTTGTGTCTAGCATTACGCAGTTCTGTAAAATACACTCATACATTACTCAGCCCAATTAAATGAACACAAAATAGAAAACAAATAAGCAGTGGCACCGCCACAGAGAAGGAGAACAGTGCACCTGAAATGCACAGAAGATTTTGAAATATTAATTTACCTCTCTTATCAATGTAATCAGCAGCATTATTGCTCTTTGTAAAAAAATTAAAGCAAACATTTGCAATATAACACAGTCACACAGAGCAGGAGAAAAAACAGAGTAGTGAGTGATGAAAAAATTGCTACTACTACTCACCAAGCCCGGGGACCTCCACTCCCAGCACGTCTAGCAGGTCACGCTCTCGGTCCAGGATATCGGTCCAGCGGTGGGTGACTTGATTGTAGGTGCGCTGGACCCCCATGATCTTAAAAAGGGCCCGGCACACCTGCCCCCACCGCTTCCGTCGCTCCTGGCTGTTGGTATAACCAGCAGCGATCCTGCCGCCTGCCGCGATGGTCCTGGGGAGACGGCGCTGCACATAAAAAACAAGTGCGCCCACCTCCTCAGGGCTGAAGATCTCCCGGGGCACCACCATTTCCGCCCTCAAGCGACCACACGGGAGCCGGGCACGGGCTGCCGTGCCCGTCTTGGGCAGCTTGACAGCTGTCTTGACCATGTTCTGGGCAGGTGTTAGCAGTAAAGAAGAGACAAAATGAAAAAGAATAAGAGTAGGGAAGAAGGAAATAAAAGTTTAAAAAAGTAGTTGAAAAGTAAACAAAAGTAGCCTAAAACACAAAAATATAGATCTAGAAAAATAGAGGGATAGAAAAAAAGTTAAATAGATCAAAAAAATATTAAAACAAGCAAAGGATGGCAGAGATATACAGAGGATAGAAACACCATGCCCAGACACATGAATGAAAAACAAGATGGCGGCCCGAACACGTGCGTGTAAGTAAGTTCGCACGTGATTTCTCTCGCGAACTCGTGCGAACTTGCATTCGCAAGGCGCTCATTGCGCGAGATTACACATAGCGGGTGGAAACGGAAATACGTCACGCAAACAAAATGGCGGCGCCCATACTCAACCTTGGGGTAACTCGCACGAGTTCGCGGCTTCCACGGTCGAGTTCGCACGACGCCGCGCCTCGCGAATAGGGCGAAATTACCAAAAAACTAGTTTTGCAAAAGCAAAACCAACGAGCAGGTGCAAAAGTTCGAGCTCATCATTTGTAACCATTTACCTGTAGTGCTTCCTGAAGGGGCCCTCCAGAATCCGGTTGCCTACTTGCAACTATTGTGTGACCCTGCTCTGACAGTCACAGAATAGTTACAAGTATGCCATTGCATCCTGTTATTGCAACAAAAAGGAAAGGGAGCAGACAAGCAGGTGCCAGCCTTCATTAATGTCAGTTGGGGCAGGGCAGGTGTTGTTGTTTGCAAAACTTAGTGCAGGTGTGCTTGGCTTTGCCACAATAATGTACACTCACTAGTCAATCAGAGGGTGCTGTGATGACACCGAGGGTGGCATGGGTGTGCCAGCCAGAGGGTGGCATGGGTGAACCAGAGTGCCAGTGTTGACAGAGGATGGCAGTGCTTTGCTTTGCCCCAATAATGTACACTGGTGAACCAGAGGGTGCTGTGATGACACAGAGGGTGACATGGGTGAGCCAGAGGGTGGCATGGGTGACCAAAGAGAGTGCCAGTGGTGACAGAGGGTGGCAGTGATGAAGAAAGCCTTGCAAACAGGCTGGGCACGTAGAAACAACAAGTTCGCAAAACTGGCGACCCGACAAGTAAGTTCGCAATTTGCGAAATTGTACAAAACCCTCGCGAACTTGCAGAAACCCGTGCGAACACACACCCCCCAAAAAAATCCGCAAATCCGCGTGAATTCGCGGATTTTGCGGATTTTCGCAATCCGCAAATACGCAAATTCGCAGATTGCGAATCCGCAAATTCCGCCCATGCTTAGACCCAACCGGGCGGCCGAGTGCCCCCCGGTTGTGCTACGATGCCTGATTAAAGCAGAGCTGGTGTGGTGCGTAAGTGTGATGTGTGCTGGTATTTCACAGTTAAAAATATCTCTGAGAATCCTTGCCTTTAATTTTAATTTTGGTGGCTCAGGATATATTAAAAACTAAAATAAGTGATGCAACTAATCTGGAGTTATTACCATTTAGTTGGCTATGTGTGGCAGTGTACATGTTTCAGCCCGTGAAGGATATTAAAAAGGGCTTCCTTCAGGACCAGGTGGGTGCAAAGTGAGTGGCAAAGGTGAGGGATGCCACGTGAAACCTGTCCTGTACCTACACACGCACTAAGGTGTATGGTAAAAAGATGACAGTGTACTCACTGACACTTGCAAAACGAAAAATTCAATGTTTTTAAATGTTCGCAGATATCGAGGCTCTGGGGGCTAGGGAGCTCTTTCACAAGTCCGATTTGGATTGGAAGAGTTGCCCACTGTCAAACCTGAACAGCTCATTTCAATACGGTCAACAACGGGAACAATGACCCCAGGGGTCTCAATGACCGTATTGAACTGAGCATTTTTTTGTGAATTGATGTTTTTAAAAAGAGTTTCAATGTTTTGAATTGGTATGAGTTGTTTTTTTGAAATACGTCATGTAACTATGAGCCCAAATATTCATTTATGCCATGGAGTATGAGTCTTTCTTCTATGTTTCTGAGCTGTACATTTTTTTTCTTGTCTTTCTACACTTTAAGTTTCTGAATGATTTCATTATTTGTTTCGTCAGCTTTATCCTGTCCAAGGTGAACGCAGTTGTCATCTGACAGATGCGTGTCAAGCATTGTTTTTCGGAATGAGATTTGGAGTACTTTTTGAGATGAGGTCGGTTCGGGATGAATCTAACATTTATGCTGTGAGGTGTTTTTTTGTTTTAATAGAGGTATTGGGCGGCCTTATTCGCCGTTCTCCGTATTTTCAGAACAGCATCGCATTATTAATTTAAACGTGATGCTCTGATGACTTGGGAGACACTGCTTTAAGTTTGTGTTGTCATATACAAATAAAGTTTTATGTCAGTGAGCTGTACGTAATTCGACACTCGCTTTAAGCGTGGATCGGTTTTCATGGTAACCACGCTGCGACATCATAAGATCACGTGATAGTAAGCCGTACGTGAATCTAGGCTCCGGTTTATAAGCGTGGATCGGTTTCCTTAGTAACTACCCTGCGATGTCTAAGGATCACATGACCGTTGCGCTGAGAGGGAAGAAGCGAATGGCGGTATATCGACGAGGAGACGCGGAAGGGAGACTGCAAGTAACACACTGTATGAACGTTTGGTAGACGGGTGGTGTTAACGCTAGAATCTAGTATAGGCAGACATGGACTTACGTTTCAGTTTGGGTTTGTTTGCAGGTGGAGTTTTATTTGAGTTCGATCTTCGAGTAAGTGAGAGTAGTGGTCTCGTGAGTTGATGTTTTTCTTACAGCATATCTTAAACTCGTTCACTTACAAAAGATTGTTCTATTTAACAGAACAACCGACTTAGTTTGCTCTTGATTTCGTACAGCCTGAGGTTGTCTTTGGCATCTGAGTGGAGTAAGTTGTGGCCAGCAGTTTCATGTAAAGGTTTCACTGGAGGTTTTACCCTGGTGTTGGTTTCTACATTTCTGACATTTTTTCTCATAACTTCATGAATACAGGTGTGGTCATTTTGGCTCATATTTATGTAAATTGGATCTGTAGCAAGAAGCACACGATCTGACTTTGCACCAACTTATTGGGTTGTGGTACTGATAGATTAATAACTGTGTTCATCACTGATAGATATTCATTTGTTTATTGCTTTACAGTGTTTCCCCTGAAGAAGGGACAATAAATGTCCCGAAATGCATTGGGCTACAGACATCTACAGTGTTTAAACAAGAAGCTGTAACAATCACACATGCTTATATAATGTTATCATTTTTAGTTGTTTTTATATATATCAAGAAATTGATGTTTCATGATCTTGTTGAAAAAATCCTTTGAGAAACATATGTCTCATATCAATGAGTAAAGAACAGAGAATAAAAGTTTGATTACGTTATTGTTGATTTTGGTAAACATTTGTATATCATTTATAGATGTGCATGCCTGAGTCTGGCAGGCTGTGTAGCAGGCTGGCTACCCTCTTCAGTTCACATTAGGTGTGATTAGGTACACACCATCACCTAATCACACCATCAGACACAGCACACTGATCGAACTCTTGAGTATAAAATTGTAAACTCCCACAAGAATAGGTGTGCGTAGACCACCCACCAGTGATCAAATGCCTTCTGACAGCTAACTGTCCATTGAATTTTCTTAGGCATTCTTTTAGAGGTCAAATCATTTAGGGGGGTCACTATAGATCCTTAACCCTTAACAAACATCCTGTAATACCCAGTCAGGCCCAAGAAAGCTCTGACCTGAGTCTGGGTATTGGGAGCAACCCAGTCCATGATGGTCTGGATTTTGCTCTGCAATGGTTGAACCTGGCCTCCACTCACAAGGTGGCTGGGTACACAACCTTACTCTGCCCTATCTGGCACTTGGTGGCCTTGATAGTGAGGCCTGCCTTTTGTAGTGCCTCCAGAACATTTCTCAGGTGGACCAGGTGATCCTCCCAGGTGGAACTAAAGACAGCAATATCATCAAGATAAGCTGCACTATAGTCTTCCTGACCTGTGATAACTTTATTCACCGACCTTTGAATTGTGGCAGATACATTCTTCAAACCAAAAGGCATCACAATAAATTGATAAAGCCCACTAGGGGTTGAGAATGCTGTCTTGGGTTCGGCATCCTCAGCTAGTCTGATTTGCCAATACCCAGCAGTGAGGACAAATATACTCAAGAACATGGCTGAGGCCAAAGTATCAATGAGCTCATCTGCCCTAGGAATAGGGTGAGCATCAGTCCTAGTGACTGCATTGAGCCCCCTGTAATCTACACAAAACCTCATCTCTCTCTTTCCACCCTGGGTGTGAGGTTTGGGTACCAAGACTACTGGACTAGCCCAAGGGCTCTCTAAGGGTTAAATTACTCCTCATGCCAGCATCTTTTCGACCTCAGGCTTGATGCAATCCCTGACATTGTCAGGTTGCCTGTAAATTTATTTTTAACAGGCAGACTGTCACCTGTGTCCACTTCATGGGTACACCAGGTGGTCTGACTAGGAGTCAGGGAAAACATATGTCTGTACTGATTGAGGACCTTCCTACAATCAGTCTGTTGCTGCTCAGTGAGGCTGCTTGCCAAGGCTACACCATCAACTGAGCCATCATCAGGATTCCGTGAGGGGAGGTCAGGGAGTGGGTCACTCTCTTCCTCCTATCCCTCATCAGTAGCCATGAGCAAGCCATGTCTGTCCAGTCAACATATGGCTTGAGCCTGTTCACATGGATCACTCTGGGGGGCTCCTGGGAGTTCCAAGGTCCACCAGGTAGGTGAGCTCTTCCTTCTGTTCAAGGATGGTATGGGGTCCACTCCACTTGTCCTGGAGAGCTGCTGAGGCCACAGGCTCCAACACCCATACCTTCTGTCCTGCCTGGTACACAGTCAGCACAGCCTTTTAGTCATTCCAAGCTTTCTGTAATTCTTGGCTAGCCTCAAGGTTTTTAGTTGCATTCTTCATATACTCAGCCATCCTGGAGCGGAGACCAAGTACATAGTCCACTGTGTCTTGTTTAGGTGGTTTGAGAGGTAACTCCGATCCCTCCTTCACTAAACACAAGGGACCCTAACTGGATTTCCAAACAGAAGTTCAAAAGGGCTGTAGCCAAGCCCCTTCTGTGGAACCTCTCTGTAGGCAAAGAGAAGGCAGGGCAATAGGACATCCCATTTTCGCCTAAGCTTTTCTGGGAGGCCCATGATCATGCCCTTCAGGGTTTTGTTGAACCTTTCAACCAACCCATTGCATTGTGGGTGATAGGGTGTGGTGAATTTGTAATTCACTCCACACTCCTTCCACATTGCAGTAATGTAACTAGACATGAAGTTTCCCCCTCTGTCAGTTAAGACCTCCTTAGGGAAACCCACTCCCAGGAGGGCCCTGGCAAACACAGGAGCTGAGGTGGTTCTAAAGGGTATGGCATCTGGGCTAGTGGCATGGTCCACCACCACTAGAATATATCTGTGCCCAGATGCAGTTGGAGGATCCATGGGACCAATTAGGTCAATCCCACCACTCTCAAAGGGAACCCCCACCACAGGTAGTGGTATCAGGGGTGCCTCTGTGGTACCACCTGCCTTACCTCTGGCTTGACAGGTGGTACAGGAGCGACAAAACTCCTTTGTGTCCTCTGACAAGTGAGACCAATGAAAGTGAGGGACAAGCCTGTCCCAAGTCTTGCTTTGGCCTAGGTGTACTGCTAAAGGGATATCATGTGCCAGTGTCAGTAGGAAGCCCTTAAACTTCAGAGGTATAACCAACCTCCTGGTAGCACCAGGCTTGGGAACTCTACCCGCTGAGTAAAGGAGTCCTTCATCCCAGTAGATCCTGTGGGACCCATTGGCACTCCCAGCAGCCTCAGCAGCAGGTTGTTGTCTGAGGGGTTCAAGAGAGGGGAAGCTGTGCTGCTCCTGGCTCAGATCTGCCCTGGAAGGCCCCCTGTCCCCTGTCGCCAAAAACTCAACCTGATCAGGTTTGAGTTCCTCTGAGACAGTTCCTTCCCATGGACTGGGATCATCTCCCTCGGGAGACTGATCCTCACTCTGAGTTATGTTATGTTATGGTATATGAATTTACTACGCGCACAGCTACTCGTGAGTGTCCCGGCGTGAAACCAGCGGGGTGCGGCAGTATGCATCAAATGAATAGATGTGTTTTTGGGGTTTTTTATGCAACTGGATCCTGGATGGAATGCAGGACCGGAGGAAGAGCATTCAATGCAACCGTTGCATTAACTGAAAAGGAGCTGCCCCCTTCCTCAGACGCTTGAAACGTGGAACTTGGGCAAGGTATAGGGACGAGGAGTGCAAAAGGCATGCAGGAGCATAAAAGACGACACGCCTCTGCAGGTAAAGTAGGCCACACCCACGGAGCGCGTGGTGGGCCATAGTCAATCATTTTAATTTCACTCTGGCTGCTACAGGCAGCCAGTGATATAGGAGCAGCTGGTTATGAACACTGTCCATGGCTGACAGACCTGATAACAGTCTGGCTGCGGTGTTCTGTGTGACAAGTTAGCCTGGCATATGATGTCCACTAGTTCTAGTGGGCACCTTGCACCAGTCTAATCGACCCTTATTGATGGTGGTTGTAAAGTCAACCTTATAGAAAGCTATCCTAGTGGTAGCATGGACCAGCAGTCAATAGGCTAAGACTTCAGAGAGCATGTGAAGCTGTTTGTTTTACCAATTGTAATCCCTTTAATACCAAATGAAAGGACACCACACAAGGTATATATAAAATATATATGTATTTATTCTAAACACAACCCCTCTGCACTCTTTATGAGGTCAGAGGTAAAAGCACAATACAAGTTACTTAAATAGCATACGATAAGGTGCACAAATACAGTTATGCCACAGGGGCCTCACAAACCATATACTAAAATAGTGGTATAAGAACCACGTCTGAAATAGAAGGTAGGCTGGGGCTACACTAAATGACCAAAGGTTAGGAAGTAGGAGGCCCACGGGAGACGCGTGCAGTGTGGGAACACAGTCGCGAGTTACTATTGACTTTCTATGGGAAACAAAGAAGTTACAAAAGTAAAATTTAAGGACACTTCCGGATGGACTACGATTGAACCCTTTTAAACTAGGACACTTCGAGAGTCAAGACCCACGGGAGCACCGGAGTTCTCGTGTTACCTCACCCAGGGAAGCCGGGTGCATAGGTGTCTTTTCGTGTCGGGTTTCGTCGTCATTTTCAATGGAGAGCTGCAAAGAAGTGCTGCAGGCTACCAGAGTAAAAGTGTCCGGGTGGATCCAAGGGTGGATCGAAGATCTTAAGAACCTCAAAGCAGAAGGGACAGAGTCTGGGTCGCTAGCCAGTGACCAGGAAGGAACCAGGAAGGAACCAGGCGATGTCGGGTGCTTTGCAGGTGAAGAAGGTGAGCTTGTCTCTTCAGCCATGTGGTCCAGGAGGCATCGACGATGACCAGGCGCTGGGTTCGAGCTGTCCCACGAAGGATCTGGTTGACTGCGGTGTCGGTATCCTGATTGGACCCAACAAGCCTTGGTAACCGCAACCCCTGCAGGAAGTCGAGATGAGCTCTGTTGCAGACCAGCAAAGTCTGTGGCACTTCTCCTTTGCGGGGAAGCTGGAGCAAGCCTGGAGCAATCAGGCAGGCAAGTGAAGTTAAAAAGAAAGTCTTCGGGAGGCTCCCTAGCCAACGGACAAGGAACCAGGAAGACGCGTCAAGCACAAATGCAAAAGTGGAGCCCACGGAACACTCGCGGAGTGTGGGGGCCTGTGCTTCGGTGCAAAGGGTGACCGGTCTGGGGCTTCTCTTACCCCAATGCACAACTGCGAGGGTACCTTGGGAGTCGAGCAGTTAGCAAAATGCAGGATGTCTAGGAGTTCCGGTCCCACGTCTCTCGTGTCCGCCACGTGTCTCAGCTTTGCTGTGGGTGTGGGTCGGGTCAGAGATGTCTGGAAGTCCATGTCCTGTGTTGCAGTTTCTTCGGGATCCGGCGGGAGCCTTGGAAGTGCAGACCGGCAAAGTTGCTGATGGTGCCTGTTTGAACAGGGTGGTCACTCCTTGACCACAAGAGAGATGTCTTCCATCTTCCAGTCGAAATGGAACGTCGAAGATCCAGCATGTGTCTTGTGAAGATTTGTCCAGGGTAATCTGAAGTCCTTCTGACACAGCTCCTATACTTATGCTCAGCTAAGGAGCTGGATTACCTGGCTAGGTCCCTCCCATGGGTGGACCTGGGGAGGGGGTGGTTACACCCCATTCCCTTGGTCCAGTTTCGCACCAGAGTGGGGCTGGAGTGTCCCAGCAACTGGTTTGAACCGGGCTATGCATGGAGCACCTTGTGTGCCCCAGGCAGTGTCTGGAATTGCATTGCTGAATGCAGCCCTCCCTGCCCCATTACACTAAGAGCCTGTCTGGGGAGGTGCTGGCACCTCCCTGGACAGGAAACCTACTGTCCAAACCTCCCCTGCCAGAGTTTTGTCCAGCAGCAGTGGGTCAGACTCGTGTCTGTGGCAGCAGCATCCATTTTGTGATGCTGAGGCTCTGGTTAACTTTAACCGGGTTTCAAGGTAACAACATGTCTTCTCCCTCTACAAGGGTGGAATGCTACCCCCGCCGCCAGAATTCCAAAGTGTTTGACACCTTACACAACATGTTTTGATAAAGCCAAACCAAAGTTAGCATTAACCGCGAGGATTATAATGCACTTAACAGGGAGTAAAAGGAGGCACGTGCAAGTTAGAAATATTTATTTCTAACGCCATGATCTCAGGTGCAGCATCTTAGATAATACCAGCTTAGATAATACCACTTTAGATCCCTTCTCAAGACCCACCTTTTCCGCTCGGCGTACAACTATATCTAACTTCCTTCTCTTCTTAGCTCCCTCTGTGCCTTTTTGCCCTCACTCTTGCCGTACCTTCGCCCCCCTCTTACCCCTCCGGCTGTTGCTTTCGTCACTCTCCCCAGCGCCAAGAAACTGTATAGTGCACGCTGCGCTTTACAAATGCTTTCCACATCACACATCACATCACACCAGCAGACATATTATTAGAATCAAGACTAACAGCATAGTTATTAATCCACAAAATACAAAGGGAAAACGCATGTTATAATGCTAAATGAAACAGGCTAAATATATACTTATAGCTCACCCTACCTTGCTAATAGGTTATTTTATAAATACAGAGGGTCTCTTAGGGTTACATTGGCGGCCCCATACCTCTTGATATTAGCAGAGGTGGATCACATCGAGTTCTGCACAAGCTCTCAGCATACGAATGTTCTCCAAGTGTGTACAATCATGCTTACACAGTGCATTATTAAACGCGCCAGTATCAGAGGTGGCCACAGCTGCATATGTGTTATGGCTAGAACGTGCGCTGATCAGTTAGAACAACAGCTACAGTGTCTAAGATAACCTTGACGGTCTCGGCACACACTGTGCAGACTAAACTTAACGAAGCAGCTTAGAAATGCTGAAAAACAAGTAATTCTCACCTGAAGCAAAATATTCAGCCGTCTCTAAACAATAGTGCAAGTGCGTGTCGTGTGCAAAGCAGAGCAGGAAAGTAAAAATGGCGTTTAATCTTCTAATAAGCTTATGCCAACTTAACACTGTATAAATGTAAGGGTCAGCCTTACTACACCCTCCCTTGATCGGAGCATGTGGAAGCAGTGGGGGCAAATCAGGAATGCAGAGTTCAAGTTCGAGAGCCAGAGTCAAGTTCAAATTTGCCACAACTGGAAAAACGGGAGCAAACTCCGAATTTGGAAAAATACACAAATTAGAATATTATTCGTGGTAGATCAAAACTGTAAACGAGATAATAATAAAAAAAAATCCGCTGCTCAACATATGACGTCAGTCATGGAAGAGAGAAAAAAATCAAAAACTGTCTTATTCCAACAGCGTGTAAGCACAATACGTTGCAACAGCCTCCAGTAGGAAGTCATTGTTCTCATCTGAAAACATTTCAGCCATCCAGTTCAGTAAAGGGAATGAATATACATGTTTTTCAATCACCGGAGCCTCTAGCACCATCAGAGGAAAACTCGGGTCTTCTTCAATGCAACTGCGTGCCAAGAAGTCATGCGCCGCTGCAAAAACGTTCCAATGTCCCAAGACTCCATGCATCGCTGCAAAGGCCATAATCCCGCTGCCAGAACAGAGCAATTCATGAGCAACTAAGGGGCTCATCAGCTGATCATAATCCGCATTGGGAGACACAGTACTGCAGAGACACAAATCCAGGGCCCAGTCGAAATCGCAGCGTAGGCATGAAAGACAGGCCGGACGCATGTGAAAAAGGAAAATCGAAACGATAATCCATAAAGTGCACTCAATGTAGCCGGAGGCAGCGCTCCATAAGCATTCGGTTGCGAACTGATTGTCATGCGCCACAGGACGCGCATCCATTTTTAAACAAATAAACTAATAGAAACACCCCGGCATCAAGGGAAAACCACCAAAGAGGCCGGAAAAAATCGAATGAAAAAATTCCCGGAACACACCAAATACAGTTTGGAAAGAAGTCACAAGGCCACTACTATCAACTTAAAAAAAGTGTGCCAACCCCGTAGTCGAGGAAGTATTAAAGATAGTGTGAATTAACTCCCCAAAATGCAGGGGAAGATCCATATTTAATAACGCATATACTTCTGTGCGGGTGTTTGCCACGTGAAGGACAAAAGTTTCACGAGAGTATGTGAGGGCGACTTCTTTTTGGGACAAAAGTGCTTTTATTCGACTCA
Organism: Lissotriton helveticus; assembly: GCF_964261635.1. NCBI lineage: Eukaryota > Metazoa > Chordata > Amphibia > Caudata > Salamandridae > Lissotriton > Lissotriton helveticus. Next base: position 9,114,301 of record NC_136070.1, read on the forward strand.
TGTTGTTGAACTCTGCTTTCAAGGTCGGAATCGACTGCCAGATGGAAACATCCAGCTTCCCATGTGGAGGAGGAAACAGGACGTTTTTACAACAAACTACTCTTTGGGAAACCGTAACCACGTAAGGAATTCCACTGAGCATCCCACAACAATCTTCATTATTCAAAAGTAAATAACTCCCGTTTGCTAGCAATGTGAATGTCGGTGTAATCGCCAGAGTAGGTGTACCTTTTAAAACACAGGCCAAATTAGGTTCATTGGATATTTCTGCAGATTAACGAGTGATCAGGTGTTGTTGTGCAATCTTCACCATTCAAATAAATAAACTTCTTTACACTCCCTCAGGCATCTATATGTAAATGGTAGTGACCAAGCTTCATGGAGATAAGCACTGCCTAAAGGCTCATACCTGCCTATTGCATAGTACTTCATGCAAGCTACGAATTTAAACAGAGAAAACGGTAATGTTATTAAACCATGGATAAGCCACACAACAGAATTTGTCTCTGCCACCGAAAATGGCAAAGGGTCTAATTTTTCAATATGCAACATAGAAAACGTGGCATCTTTCATTGACATAAACTGTTGCTTTTCAGTCAAATTAAAAGGCGCGAATAAGGAGGACGTGTTCATGTAGTCCCATGGCACTCAACCAGCCTTAAACGTTTGCAAAGTCCACGCAAACTGCATAATAGAACGCAGTTGATTTTGACCATGGAACAAAACAGAAACATCTTCTTGCACAATATCAACAACAGATGAAACAATATTGTCTAATGTGTAAATGCGGGAAGAAAGAGTGTTAATGCTATCATCTACAACTGCAAGCACTTTTTCTGAATTAGCTTTATCTATAGCTTGTAACCGGGAAGCAGCCTCAATCTGAGAGAGTTTCCAAACCTCGTTGTAAATAGCATATACCCATCTTTTGGATCTGCCGGAGGCGGGGCCCTTGACAAAATCATTCAAATCAACTTTGTCAGTCAATCAATCAAAAATCTTTATTTCGATGATGAATCATAAAAGACAACAATGATAATATAAAAATTCAGCAAGTTAAAAATAATCAATATAATCAGGGATATATAATCATTGGTCAGATAAATGCAGCTTAACTGACGCTAAAGTGGAGTGTTTGTGCCAACTCTGACATAGCGTGCCTACGGAATAGGTAGTGACAGAATGGTCAATCTCAAATGAGTATGGGCGAAATTTTCGAATTCGCGGTACGCAAATTCTCGTGAATGCGAATTCCGCGGTATGCAAAATCTGCAAATTTTGGGGATTTTTTTATTTTTGCGTGTTCGCGGGGAGCTTTGCATGATCGCAGAGTTTTTTTTCAGCGCAGCGACCGCAAAGTTACCCATGCGGTCAAACATGGACGCGGCCAACTATTCAGTGTTCGCGTTGCGTATTTCCATTTCCGGGCACCAGTTGCATGCTCGCGTTGTGCATTTCCTACGTGCGGGCCGCAATTACGTGTTCGCGTCCGTTTTTGCTTGTTTGCGGGGGAAATATCGCGCAAACTTACCCACGCGGTCGCAATGGGCGCGGCCATCTTGTTTTTCATTCATTGCTATGGTTCTGGGCATGCTTTTTCTATCCTGCTTTAATCTTTGCAATCCTTTGTTTCTTTGAACTTTTTAAAAATCTTTTTTACTCATTACCTATCCCTCTATTTTTCTACATCTATATTTTGTGTTTTTTTTCAACTTTTGGTTACTTTAAAAACTACTTTTTTAAACTCTTTTATTTTATTTACTTTTTCCCTATTCTTTCCTATTTTTTATTTTCATTTCCTGTCCAGGACCATGGCAAAGGGACCCGGGAAAAACGTCAAGGGGAAGGTTCCCGCTCCCCGTACCCTGCACCCATGCGGGCGCTTAAGGGGGGAGGCAGTAATACCCCGGGAGGACTTCAGCGCGGGGGAGGTGGCCGCACTGTTTTTTTTTGTCCAGCACCACCTCCCCAAGACCGTCGCGGCAGGCGGCAGGCGGCAGGCCCGGTACCGGGTACGGGCTCCAGGAGCATCGCAAGCTATGGGGGAAGGTGTGCCGGGCCATGTTTCGGGAGTCTGGGGTCCCGCGCACCTACAACCAGGCGACGCACTGGTGGTCCAACATCCTGGACTGGGAACAAGACCTGCTCGACCTGCTAGGTGTCGAGATCCCCGGGCTTGGTCAGTAGTAGCAGCTATTTAATCACTACTTTTTTTTCTCCTGCTCTGAGGTGTGATTTTGCAAATGGTTGTTTTTTCCGAAGAGCAAGATGCTAGACACTAGAGATTACATTGCAGGTAAATTATGTTTCAAAATCTTCTGTGATTGCAGGTGCTCGCCTTCTCACTGGTGGTGCTACTATGCTTACTTGATTTCAATTTTGTACTCATTTGGCCTGGGTGATGATTATTGTGAGAAGTTGGCCTGATGTATGATCTCTCCAATTCTGGGGGCACCTTATATCAGTCCAAACAATCCCTTATGGTGGTGGTTTTAAGTCAACCTTATAGACAAGCTATCCTAGGGGTAGCATGGACTAAGCAGCCTAAAGGCTTTAACTTCAGAGGGCGAGTGAAGCCAGCGGTTTTACCATATGCAATCCTGTAATACCAAATGAAAGGACACCAGACAAGTTATATATTATCAAAATATATGTATTTATTCTTAGAATAATCCCCACTACTCTTTATGAGCAATGAAGCACAAGCGTTTAAATAAAAGCACAATATAACATATACAAGTTGCACAGTTATGGATGAGGCCGGTGGCCACTTAAACCATACATCAAAAATGTGGTATAACAATCACTTATCGATCAGGGGTAAGGCCTAGGGCCTTGGGAATCGCTGGGACTACACTGGACTAACAGCAGTTAGGACGGGAGTAGCCCACGGGATTCGGGTGCAGTGCAGAAAGCACACGCATACACCAATGCAAAGTCAATGGTGCGTAAAAGTTATCGAGTTACAGTTTTAAGAGTCTTCCGACTGGACTAGAAGGACAAAACGTTAGACTTAGACACTAGAGGTGTAAACCACTACAGGAGCACCGGCATTTAAGAGTTACCTCACCCACAGGAAGCGGGTGCACAGGTGCAAAGATGTGTCGGGTTTCGTCACGAAGATCTAGGGTGCCTGGAGATGAGGATGCTGCAGGCGTACAGAAGAGAAGTGTCCGGTGTGATCCAAGGGTGGATCGAAGATGTAGAGTACCTGAAAGCAGAGAGGACAGAGTCTGGGTCACTAGCCAGCGACCAGGAAGGAACCAGGCAATGTCGGGCGCAATCAGGTTGATGTTGTGAAGCTTGTCTCCGCTGCCACATGGACTCTGGGGCACCGAGGATGTCCAGGAGTGGATCACGAGCTGTCCCACAAATGATCTCGCTGTCACCAGTGTTGGCTTCCTGATCAGAGTCAACAAGCCTTGGCAAAGGCAACCCACACAGGATTCGAAGATCGCTTCTTGACCGGACCAGGAAGGTCAGATCGGTTGCTCCTTTTCAGGGGAGCGAGGGCCAGTCTGGGGCAACCAGACTAGCAGAGCAAATTCAAAGGTTTGTCGGTACTGGGGCCACAAGCCAACGGGCAAGTGACCAGAACAACGCGTCAAGCAGGAAAATGCAAAAGGGCCCCACGCAGCACTCGTCAAGTGTGGAGGGGTGAGCTTCGGTGAAAAAGCTGCTCGGGGCTGGAGCTTCTCAAACTCCAATGCACAGCTTCGAGGGAGCCTTGGATGCTGCACGGTCAGCGATTCATAGTTTTTCCAAGATGGCCGGCCCCACGCTTCAGGTCGCCTCCACGGGTCTCAGCTCTGCAGGGACTGTGGATCGGGCTGTTAGAAGGCAGGCACGCTGGGTCTTGTTGATCTCTGTCGCTCGAGTTCTGGCGGGAACTTCCACAAAGCAAACGTCGAGGTGCTGGATGGTGTCTGTTTGCACAGGGTGGTCACTCCTTGACCACAAGGGAGATTTTTCAGTCTTCTACGTCGAGTAGGATGTCGAAGGGTCCAGAGTTTCGTTTCATAAGTTTCAGTCAGGATAATCTGATGTGCATTGGCACCGCTCCCACCTATATTCCAAATCTGGGGGCTGGATTACCTGCTAGGTCCCTCCTATGGGTGGGACCCAGGAAGGGGGTGGTTACACCCCTTTTCCTTTGTCCAGTTTGCCGCCAGGACTGGGGCAGGATGGCCCCAGAACCGGTTTGACTGGAATCTGCCCGGGGACACCTTGTGCGCCCCAGGCAGTGTCTAGTTTCTTTTAACCTCCCTGCTACAATCCACTATCTCCTGTCTGGGGTGGTGTGACACCTCCCTGTGACAGGAAACCCTTTGTCCAGGCATCCTCTGCCAAGTTTCGGTCAGCAGCAGGTGGCCCGACATGTGTCTGTGGCAGCAGCGTCCATATTGTGATGCTGAAGCTCTGGTTAGGATTAACCGCATTTTCAGTAAAGTAACATGTCTTCTCCCTCTAGAAGGGTGGAATGCTACCCCCATCGCCAGAACTGGCGAGGGGGTAGTATTCCAAAGTGTATGACACCAAACACGACATGTTTTGATAAAGCCAAACCAAAGTTAGCATTAACCGCGAGGATTATAATGCACTTAAGAGTATATGGTATGGCAGTATCACTGGAACAGCAGTACGGAAATGGTTCCGACCACTGCAGACAGGCTCAGCTCATGCTAGAGCACCATCTCACATAAAACCAAGCACTCTGCCTCCAGGATTGTTAAGGCTTGCCATAGGAGTGACTTATAGGTGTATATGTGTCCAGATATAGGTTTAGACATAGGTATACTATATCTAAGCAAGGGGTGAGTACACCACCTTGCCCCAGCTGTGTGAACAGCCAGTTGTGTCGATTTAAGTACCAGCCAGGGGTGGAAAAAGATATGCTGCAGCTCCTGGTAGGCCTTGGATGCACCTATGCTCTGAGCACCTATAGTGGATGGTACAGGGGCTGACAAGGTGTCCAGTACCAAATTGGTTATGTACCTATAGTACATGGAGTCCATTTAAAGAGAGAGTAGATAGCCTGGGGCCCTGATTAGCAGGATCCCAGGCCAACTAAGTTGAAAACCAGCTAAACACAAGGCAAAAAATCTGGGGTAACCATAGTCAGGTATCCACCTTCCTACAATTATGTATCAGTGTACTTTACAGAACTGCGTAATGCTAGACACTAGAGACTCAAGTCCAGTCCTTCCTTTGTACTCCTGCCACTAAGAAGAGAAGTGGTGGTGGATTGATAGTTGAGTATATTATGACTGGTTATTTAGTAGTAAACTTTTTAGTGGTCCGCAATCAGGACGGACTGTGTCTGTCACTTCGTGTGCTGCGGAGCGCTGCCTGCCAGTCCTAGTAGAACCTTTTTGTAGTTGGTTTAGTAAGTTACCTAACTTTCCAAGTAGACGGTACGCGAATCCAGCAATACTATATCCAGTAGACCACATCAGATAGGTCAATAAATTGAGTGCCAATGTTGTCTATTTCCCCGAAATAATTTGTTATTGTTTATTTTAAATGTTTGATGTGGTTGACAACAATCATCCATGTTTGTGTCTTTCTTTCATGTTGTACATCAGCTTCCCCCAGGGGCAAGAGGACACAGGAGGAGGTAGCGGCGCCTGCGGAGAAGGAACAACAACAGGAAGGCCAGGATAGGTCTGCCGACTGCTCCTCTGCTGGCCCCAGTAAGTTTTCCTGTTAATAATAATTATACTTCCCTTTTCTTTTACAGCATCTTTTTTTTCAAACGTTCCTCATAATTCTATTTTTTCCTAAATCGTCTTTGATCTTCTTGTAGACTGTTTCTAAATTTTTATCCTGCCTCTACTATGGCTCTCTGTGGTACTACTAGATTATTATTAGTCTGTCTGTGTAGCTAGCTAAGCTTGCACAGTTGGCAAAAGGTGTTAAACAAAACTCCTATTCTATTCAGCAATAGCTCTATGCACTGAGTGCAGTCCTCTGGGTTGTCCATAATGTCTATTGAAGTCTTCTAAATGTTTATGCTTTGACAATTCCCAACAATAAAATGTCAATAGCCACCAAGAATAAGATACTAGTTTACTTTTTGATTGGATAGGAGGACAATCCATACTACTACTATTGCAGGGACTATTCTGCACAAACAGAACTATGGACAAGAAATAGGGCATTGGTTATAAATTATAAAAGGCGCAGCTAGACTTTCCACATACCTCACTCATAACAGAAGTTGAACCCCCAATCTCCTTACTGACTAGATAGTTTGTCTGAGTGATTATTTAGCTCCCGAATGCAGCGATGATCCCCAATGATTATACAACCCAGAACATAAGACCACAGTGTCAGAGTCCCGACCTCTAAGAGCCACAGACTCATGCTTGCACCTTTCGCTCACTCAATCATGACCAAAAACCAGAGTCTATGTAAGTTTTAAAGCTTTATTAAAAGTAAAACAACTAGCTCTGTGTGGTACTCTGTATATTACATCTCCGTTGTGCATTATATAAAAACATTTATTAAAATCAATGTCAGATAACAAACGGTGAATGACTGAAAAGTGGCTGATTTCACACATTAATTGTGGGAGAGCCCTCACCTGGTTGGAACTTAAAGTCTTGGTGGGGATGAATCATTGAGGACTCCGCCTAAGATATGATGATTATCTTGCTCTTGTTCATAGAAGGGAAGCTTCTGTCTGTTATGAGAAAAATGGTTCGTGTTAAAAAGCAAGCATTCATCAGTTGTGCCAAAAAGTGTAGCATCACATGCTATGGACAAGCATAAATAAAAAACACCCTTCCCTGAAGAAAGGGACATTTTTAGTTTAGACTAGAGAGTCACAAGTTCTTAAATTTCTTTATGTGGTACTAGTGACATTTTTTTATTCCTAGACAAAATAGGGAGTAGTGTATATGGCATCTAAAAATATTAAATGCATTTTCTAGGCGAAACACCATCAGCACAGCCAAACACTAGTGCCGGGGCCAGCGCGGAGGTGGGCACTCCAGGGGAGGATGCGGTGCAACAGCCAAAAGGAACTGCTGTGGGGGAGGCCACGGTAGTGGTGGGCAGCGGTAAGCTATTATATTCCTTACTTATTGAGATTGCAGACTGCAGAGTGGACTCTCTGCAGAGGTGTATATGTTGTACAGTACAAGTACACTTTACTGTTAAGAAGGCTTACAAATTTAGAACTAAGGGGCTGATTAGGATGGCGGACGGACTTTGTTATGGGAAGGGACTGTCCGCCATAAGGGAGGAGGACCCGTGCGTCGAATTAGGATGCACCCGCCACCCGCATTTTTAACATTGCGGCTGGCGGTGCTGAAAGCCCCGCTGCCGCAATGCTAAAAATGCATGTTGTGCGTTTCAAAGCACAACATGACAGGCACCGCTCGGTGCCTGCCATGTTGTACTTTGAAATGCAGGGGGGTACCATAGGTACCCCCCATGTGCACCCCCACCCCCCTTCACCCTGGGGGCCCACAACGGGCCCCCAAAGCAAAGACCGTATGCCTTTCCACGGCGGCAATGCCGCCGTGGAAAGGCATAGGACTGCAGGCATCGTAATATGGTTGGCGGTGTCTCGTAGACACCGCCACCATATGTACGCACTTTTTCCGCCGGTCGCAAAGGTGAGCGGCGGACGGTCTTCCCGTCCGCCACGGACCCCCCAGCCATCCTAATGTGGCGGGGGGCCATTTCAGTGAGGATGCCGGTCCGATTGGCTAAACGGGCCCGGCAATGGAATCTGGAGGCTATTGTCGCCGAATATCGGCGGCTGGTGGCCCAGGAGCAGGAGGACACGCAGTCGACATCAACATCCACGACAGCTGCATCCTCCTCCGCCCACCCTGGGTCATCCAGTCAGTGCAAGCCGTCAGTGGTACGGAGCCGTGGTCCCGCAGCCACCCGCCACCGCCAAGCAGCAAAAAAATCATCTGCCCCCCCACAGCAGGTGCAAGGCTCATCTGCACTCGTCTGCAACCCTTAACCCTCAGAGTGTCCAACCTTGAGCAGGAGATTGGGAGGCTGAAAACCCTTCTCAAGGACCTCCGCAGAGAGCATCGTGACCACCTGGCCACAGGACACCGCCGGTGGAAGTAGAGGAGAGAGTGTCCCTTGCCCCTTTTTTAAAGACTTTTGGGGGGGGGAAGTGGGCGTTTGGCTTTTTGCACTTTGGGGACTTTGATTTCATTGACATTCGCTGGGGTTAGGGAGGGGGGTGAGTTGGGTCTTCTTCTGGGATTTTTTTTACTGTTTTGTGGGGGGAGGCGGGGGGGTTAACTGTACGTTTGTTTTCCTGAAACTTAACTGGCTGGTTGATTCAAATTGTCTAATCGCCCAAATTTCTACAAAAGTGCCACTGACAGAGTTAGTGAATTCAATTGTCCTACTACTTTACTAGTACTACAGTCAGTCTCTTCTCTCCTTCTACTCCGTTACTCTTCCACCCCCAAAATGCTTATCTTAACTGTGATTTGTGTTTGAGAATAGGGCTAGGCACAGGGCTGGCTGCATGGCAAATGGCGATTAAGGTTGGCTATAGAATCCTGGACGGATGAAATGTCATCGTTGTGGTGGTAGTAGTAGGGGTACACACTGGCAGTAGCAACACATGAAAAAAAAAGGAAATGAAACATTGAGTGGCCTGAGCGTAGCATTAGAACAGTACGATAGATAGTTCAGTACACAAGAACAGTGCCATAAATTGTAGCCTAAGCAATGCTAAAGTATTCTAAATGTAAGTACTATTTGCGTGGAGTATGGCTACTACAAGAAATAGTACTGAAGGTGAAGGACACTGCAGCCTAACCATTCGATTCGTCACTTGTAGGAGGAGGATGTTGTTGATGATCAATCCACTTGATGGCACATGAAATTCTGATTTGATTTGCAAATAGTTACTCATGGGTGTGTGTCAAGCAGAATAAGAATCTATCCTTGGATTCCTTCACCAGCCTTGAAATTGATTTTCTGTTGCTTTGACCTTATCCTCCCCAGCAAGTGTGGAATTATTGTTGTCATTTAGTCACATCTCAATGAAAACCACACAGCCCGGGGGAAGAGGGTTAAGGTTTGAAAATTGGATGGGAATGGAGTTTTTGGGGAAAGTTTTGTGGAGAGAGGAAAAAAACACAGCATGAACAAACAAAAAATGAAGAAAAACAAATCTTTGGATACGAAGATATCCATAAATCTTTTAAGGGACATACAGGAAGTGCACTACTGCATGCATGAAGTTGTTTGCTAAATGGATGGTTAGGTTACTGAAAAGTAGTACTTACTACAACTTACTAACTATCAAGAAACAATTTGACAGACAGTACAGGGCTGCAGTAATTACACAATTTCACTTGCCTATCTGCCCTCAGAGAGAATAAACACTTTTAGTACATTAAATTAGTTTTAAAAATAGCAAAGAAACTTATCAAATAGGTGGAGGGATGAATTTGAAGCAGAAAGCAAAGAAACGCATAGAGTCACACTCATAGAAGTTCACAACAATACTATTATTTAAACGATAAGGAGAAGTGAAGACGATACTGTAACTGTATGTTGTAGTTGTCCTGTTCACTTTGGGAAGTTGCATGCATCCAGCCATTCCTCTTATTCGCGGTACTCCTCCATTCCATCTGACGCTCCGTCGATCAATCTTGGTGACCAGACAGACAAAGTGTCCACTGCCTGCCTGGCGGATGCGGAATTGCGGATCGCTAATGGTAAGCCTGAGTTAATAGTTTTTCCCATCGCACAGGGTAAAAGCCGGCCTGTAATTGTTGATGGAAAAACAGGAAGTGATATTAAAACACCATGGAGAAAAAAATATAAGGTACTGTGTGTAGTATTACATAGAAGCATCATTTCTAAAGTGCGTACTCTGAGTCTCCTTTTCAAGGACAGTAATTAGCACACAGCAGGCCAGGGCAATGCAGACGGTCAAGGCAGGCACCACTGAGTGAAGCAACCTGATGTAGCATACCTCTTTGACACAGACAGACAAAGCATATCTAATTGTATGCAGCAAGCCACATAGCCGCAATTTTACATGAACTGCTGTCTGGACTCTGGCATTACAACACTACACTGGCTTGACCACTCCATACCACGACTAGACAGACATGTAGTTCTGCTGTAGTTGTTGTTGACTGGTTTACCTGTTTGCCACTCATGAAACAAATGGCCATAGTTCTTCCTTAAACCGACGATGATGATCCATCCATCCCAGTGAGTGACTGTAAAGAAAAAATATATTATGTAAGTTTGATCATCAAGACTTATCATCATCATGGTATATTGGCAAACTCAATGTTGTTCATGCAGTCACAGTCTAGTAATCTACACACACAGTGAGTCCAAGGACATTTTGCATATTAAAAAATGCAACGTAGTGGCCCCTGCAGTAGAATTACAATTTGAATTAAACAAGGTAAAAAAACAGAGTAGACTTGAGTTACATTTAGTGTGTAAAAGATTAAATAATATACAATAAAGTGTCGAACCAAACAACGCTTTATCCTTAGTAGCACTCCTGTGGGAGACGTTGTCTCTGACTGGTCAACTAATAAACTGTTTAAAAAATGATCAAGAATAGAAATTCTTCGGAATTCAACAAAGAGTTTATTTGATTAGTCTCTAATTTTTTCAAATTTTAGTCATCAGGACTTAATCCATTAGAAATGTGCTTTCATCAATACAGATTCCAATTCATCCGATTATAGTGACTCTGTCCCTATGCATTTCGGGACTCGTGCCCTTCATCAGGGGAATTGTCGCGCTCTGAAATTAAGAATGTGTACATTCAGGAAGAGAACTCAGGTATTCATACAAGTACATAAAACTAATAAGGGAATGAGCATCTTATAATATGGGTTACCTCATGTGTCATGAGTGATGGTTCACCATGATGAATGTAGGTAATTGTCAAAAGGAAAAAGTAGTTAGTATGAAGACCCGGGTGCAAACGAGAATGAAAAATGCGTGAGTGAAAAATACGTGAATACGCCGTGGTATACCGGGAAAAGATGACCATTCAAGAGGTAACAATATTAGTAGCGCAGGGGTGACTGTGCAAAGAGAGGTCTTAGTGGTAAAGTTCAATTTGTGCGCAATATGCATTTTACCGTGTGCGTTTACGGTGTCATAAAGAAAGGCTGAAAGTGTTAAATACGTGAAAGTTCTTGCCGGAAAGTAATTGGTTCACGGGGCTGGTGACAGCAACTAGATTCAACAGAACTACAGAAATACAGAGATAGGAAATACCCGGAGTCTGTTCTGTTAGCAGCTAAGGAGCGCATCACACTGAAGAACCGAACAGACTTACTAGTTTCGCGGAACGATCAAGCATGCAACCAAAGACCAGTATTTGTGTCTAAATATTCGACCAGGAGCATGGACATCAAAAGTATTATTTTGAAAAATTGGCAAATGATCCAATATGAACCAGACTTTTGTGGAATTTTTAACCACAAACCCCTGTTTTCATACCAACGTTCTAAAAACATCAAGAATCTTTTGGAAGTCCAACCTGAGCAATCAGCCACCAGTTATACGGGCACTCGGCCGTGCCTTAACTGCAGCTACTGCCACAATGTCATCAAGGGCAGCACTATTAACCATCCTACATCTGGCAAAGCAATCAAATTATTGACAAACGCTACGTGTGACTCCATGAACGTTGTGTACCTGCTAAAATGCCCATGTGGCTTACCATACGTGGGAAAAACAGAGAGGAAAATAAAAGTTCGCATAACCGAACATAAGAGTACCATCAGGAACAAATCATTGAAAACATCTCTCGCTGCACATTTCACTGCCCATGACCATAACGTCAGCCAATTGAGGTTCCTTGTTTTGGAGAATGTACCTGTGAGACAGGGTATTGACAATAAAAAGAGACTATTACAGCGCGAAATCGTTTGGATAAAGAGACTCGACGCCTGTCAACCGAAAGGACTTAATGACAGGATGGAATACAGTTGTTTCCTTTAACATATCCATACCACAGAGCTATTTCTAACTCCGTATTCAACATCCTGTTTTCCCATTCTCATTTCTACCTTCTAATTCCACCTCTTATTTCATTCCTCCACTCCTTCTTTCCTAATCTTATCTCACTCCCCTATTCCTTTTCCTTTCTTCTCCAACTTCCAACCCTTACCCATCTTGGCTGATGGCCACAATTTCATTCGTTCTATTTACTAGTTTCCTACCCTATCTTTCTTTTTCTGTCATTTCAGATAGTGGATTACCTGCATTGATGTGTTGTTTACCGCTTACATGAACTTAGTGTTTCTTCCATGTTTTGGTCTTATTTCTTTGTCTTTATTGTTACACAGACACGCACGTTTTTTCTCAATATATCTTTATTCCCATGCACCAACACACACCCCAAGATGGCCGCCTTGGAGAGTCCGTTTTTTATTTTTATTTTTGTCACCTTCATGTCTCGGTATTTCGACCGGAATCACTGATCACACAATTTTATTACATTCCTCCACATGTGGCATTTCAGACCCTCAATGACTTTCATCATTTTCACCGGGCATAGCCGCTTGAGAATCACCTTCGTGATCGCGCTAAACTCCTCACACTAGTATATGATAGTCTGTCGTTTATGTTTGCTAAAACAATGTTAACACGCCTCCTTATCAATCGTGTACTTTCGCGCTGACGGCAAACATTCTGAATGTAGTTGCTGTCCCAAGCCCCGCGAATCAATTACTTTCCGGTAAGAACTTTCACGTATTTAACACTTTCAGCCTTTCTTTATGACACCGTAAACGCACACGGTAAAACGCATATTGGACACAAATTGAACTTTACCACTAAGACCTCTCTTTGCATAGTCACCCCTGTGCTACTAATATTGTTACCTCTTGAATAGTCATCTTTTCCCGGTATACCACGGCGTATTCACGTATTTTTCACTCACAGATTTTTCATTCTCGTTTGCACCCGGGTCTTCATACTAACTACTTTTTCCTTTTGACAATTACCTACATTCATCATGGTGAACCATCACTCATGACACATGATGTAACCCATATTATTAGATGCTCATTCCCTTATCAGTTTTATGTACTTGTATGAATGCCTGAGTTCCCTTCCTGAAAGTACACATTCTTAATTTCAGAGCGCGACAATTCCCCTGATGAAGGGCACGAGTCCCAAAATGCATAGGGACAGAGTCACTGTAATCGGATGAATTGGAATCTGTATTGATGAAAGCACATTTCTAATGGATTAAGTCCCGATGACTAAAATTTGAAAAAATTTGAGACTAATCAAATAAACTCTTTGTTGAATTCCGAAGAACTTCTATTCTTGATCAATTTTGAAACAGTTTATTAGTTGACAAGTCAGAGACAACGTCTCCCACAGGAGTGCTACTAAGGATAAAGAGTTGTTTGGTTCGACACTTCATTGTATTTTGTTCAAACTTTAGTCCCCACAGGCCAGGAGGGACTCATCCTGTGGCACCCAGAAGTTTAATACTACGCCTTAAATTTGGTTGTCGTTCATTTAAGTTTATACTCCTACAAAGGTGTGCCGCACACCACCCTGATTGCTCTAAGATTAAATAATAACAGAAGACATATGATTAATTTCATGCACAACAAACAAACAGCAATTGCTTTCATCAGAACCAGACAGCCAGTACTGTCCACTGCATGCCATCTCATTATTCATTACATGTTCCACTTTTTGTCCGCATCTTGTTCTTAACCACTTGGATGCTGTGGTACCTGACATTCTCCAATGTAATGTCCATTGAAATCAATGGAAACTCCATGACGAGTTACCCTTGTCATTAGCACTGAAGGGGTTAAAGGGAAGGCCCACAGGGCAGCCTCTCGTGTCAATTTCAGAAGTAACTGTCAGCAATCAGCATATAGTCAATAATTCCAGTCCCACTTCTTTAGAGGGGACTGGTCTATGAAGCGACAGTTTCTTCATTCTGCGTAATCCAGCCATCTGCCTTGAGGGAAATGGATAGGAGGAGTCTGGAGGAGGAGGATAGAGGAGCATGACTGAGTTGTGAACTTGTGAACTTCAGGATTGCAGACACAGCTGCACCTTCAATAAGGAAATAAGACAAAGACAGTAGTGCTGATGGATTTGTTGTGATTAGAGTGTTGTTGTGGATGGTAAAAGTTGCAAAACAAAGAAAGACACACAGGAGTAAAAGTGAATAAGGAGTCAGGACGGAAAAAAAAGGAAGTCAGTTTCAGGCCTCGGTGTCAGGGAAGTAGAGCTCGTCCTCAAATTCCGTGAATTGAGACGGGATTAGGTCAGCTAACAGAGAAGAACTTCCGTCACTTAAGTCGGTGTCCTCTTCTTCCTGCGTGGATTTACGTATTTTGTAATCTGGTGGTATGAAGTGCTGATTCATCTTGATCATTGTTAACCTCTCCACATTTTTGGGCGAGAGGAGGGTCCTTTTTGAAGTTACAATGGCACCAGCAGCATTGAAAACACATTCAGAAGACACGCTTGTGAGTGGGCAAGACAAATAATGTAGAGCCAGCTTGGTGATCAGTGGCCATTTATCCCTTTTCCCATACCAATACCGCAATGGAATATGATCAATCAAGACCTCTGCTGGGTCATCCATATAGGCCTGCACCATCCACTCAAGGTCCTCCAGGGTTTGTCCACTTTGCGTACCATCTGTTTCTTTGCATCAACACTGGAACGAGAAGAAAACCCTTCCCGAGTTATCCAATCCGCTTCCGAGAATATTATGGCTGGGCCTGGTGCAGGTGATGATGATGATATTGTTGCTGGTGTCGGTAACGGCTCTGAGGGAAAGTGACTGCCTTCGGCCATAGAAGTGGGCCTTGACGCCGGATGGCCTGCTGATTCAGGAATACTTGTGCCGGTTACTTCAATTACCTGATGCTCTTTTTCGAACCGAGTGGCTGACAGAGCTAGCCAATGTCTGTACTTTGAAACATCTGCTTCAGTAAAAGGAATGAACGCTTTCCTGGCCACTGCCTTTTTGTACTGTGGATCCTGAAGAGTGGCACAAATGTAATGTTGTTCTGTATGTATTTTTTTAAGCCTTTCATTGTCAACTAGGCGGGTTAATAAGCTCTCCGCCAACGGATATGCGTCTTGCTTGTCAGTGTCATCTTTGAACGTTGAAGACACTGCCTTCAGTTGCTGCTCTAGCATGCGCAACAATGGGATAGCTTTACCCAAAGTACAGTCCTCCCTGCTGACTTCACGCGTGAAGACCTCAAAAGGATGAAGCATGTCTGTCAGGCTTTTAACTAGGTCCCATTCCTCCATATCTAGCCTCATGTCTTTCATAGTAGAACCCAGTTTATAGACATACTCATTGATTACTATGCACTGCTCAGACAGACGCTCTATCATGTAGACGGTTGAGTTCCAACGTGTTACCACCTCCTGGATGAGTCCTCTGACTGGCACTCTACGTTCACATTGGATGTTCCTCAGCTGCTTCCGGCCTTAAAAGAATGGCTGAAATGTGTGCAGATTCTTAGGCAGGTGGTCAGTAACTTGCTGACTGTGTTATCTTTTTTCAAGAAATCTAGAACAACAATGTTAATACTGTGTGCTAAAAACACGGCACTCTGAAATAGCCACCATCATTCATGGCCCTAACTATATTACTGCCATTATCCGTGGAAACATAACCAATCGTGCACTTTCTTGGATGCAGCCATTCAAAGGCCTTACTCTTAAACTCAGCCAAAACGTTTACTACAGTATGAGATTTCTCCATGGCAAACATGGCTACTGTTGCATGTTTCCGAGTAGCTTCAAAAACTGTGTCCCTGTCAATACCTGCATATAACTTGTCTTTAACCCCTGCAAAAGAGACCCAGTGTGCAGTGATGCACATGTAATCAACAGCTTGGCAACTGGTTCACATGTCTGTTGTGAGGTGGATAGGGTGAACAGCACTCTTCTGCAAAGCTGCCACAGTCACCTCCAGCACATCTTGATGTAGTGCTGGAACCACAAATCTGGCAAAATAGGACCGGCTAGGAACTTTCCATTTAGGTCAGACTGTTGTCACAAATTCTAGAAAACCCACCACTTCCATGAAAGAAAAAGGAAGAAGGTCCAATGCTAGCATTTTAGCCAGCATTGCATTATACAGACGTGCCATTGGGTGGTTGCGTTCAAATGGCGCATCCGACCAAAACATGCTTTTGATGGTGGTCTGGACCGTTTTCATACGTGATGATGATGATGCAGACTTCTTCAAACCAGTTAGGCTCATTGATGTACTTTTTCGCATTGGTGTCTCTCCCAGATTCTTAGTGTGCCTCATACATGTTGCAGGGGTAGAGGGTGTGGGCGCTACCACTGCAGTGCTGCTGCCAGGGGTACAGGGTGTACCAGAAAAAATGCCTGTCGCTTCTTCACCTCCCCCTGCACGATCAGCCCCTCATCATCATCAGATGCCATATCAATGGATACATTTGGATTTGTTTTTCTTTTGTATTCCCGGATCTTCCTTAGGTGCGCCTCCCAAGGGATAGTGTGGTGTTTTTGGAGATGGCCTCTCTGGCCTCCGGTACCATAGTTGGTACCAAGCTTACCCCGACTAACTACAGCTTTACAAATCAACTAGGTTTTCCGCCTTTCTGCTAATACTAAAGAAGTCTCAAACTGGGGACTGGAGATTTCTGCTGGTGGTGGAGGTGCTACTTTCAATGCCAGATGAAGTGGAGGATGGGCGTGGCTGAATTTGACTCTGTTGTGCACTTACAACACCACTACTTAAGGTAATGGAGGTCGAACTGGATGGAGGTCCCTGCCGGCCATTCTGACGAGAAAATATGGAAGCTGTAGGTCGTGTTGGTGTAGTAGTTACCTGTGTTGGTGGTGGCACCAGTGCCACACCGCCCACATCCAGCTCAGCAGCAATTCGGGATAGGGTCAAAATGTCTGTCTGCTGCATGCCCGCTGGGGCTTGAGTTACGACTGTGAAGACTGGGTCGTCATCATCAGACTGTTTATCAGCAGCAGAATACACCACTTCTACTTCTTGTTCGTCGTCATCACCCATATGTGAAAGCCTTGCGGGAACCTTCTTTTTAGGCTTAGCTACCTTTGTCGGCTCATGGCGTGCCTCCCTCTCAGACTGCATTGGTGGGTTCCAATCAATATCTAAATCATCAGAAGGATGGGGGCTTGAAGAAGAACTTGTACTAGCCCTCCTTAACCTTTTTCTTGCTGGGGATCTGGAAGACAATGGATCATCAGGAGGAGTGGCTTGCTCGAATGATACCTCCGCTTGAATCTAGATTTCCTGATGTGCCCTTACTTCTGGAGGAACAAGCATTGTGGGCAGTTGTGCCTCTCCATGCGCTCCTCCATGCGCCTCTACTTGCGCCTCTCCTTGCGCCTCTACTTGCGCCACACCTTGCGCCACTCCTTGCGCCACTCCTTGCGCCTCTCCTTGCGCCTCTCCTAGCGCCTCTCCTTGTGCCTCTCCTTGCGCCTCTCCTTGTTGCACCTGTGGTTGTCGTTGCGGCTGTGGTTGAACACAAGTCAGATGAGTTACAGCCTGCATGCTACTTTCTTGCGATGAGTCAATGCCAACATCACTGGTCGATGGTGATTGAGCAAATAAAGTGGCTGCCTCTGCGGCACTCATGGCCTTGGGCCTAACTTGGCGTGGTGGCACTGAGACCAATGAAGCTGAGGAGCTGCTCCCAGCTTCGTTCCCGGTGGACAACGCTGCTGCTGGCGTAGGTTTTTTTCCCCAAAAAAGTGTCTGTGGGCCCAGCTGTCTCCTTGGTAAGTGGCGCCACTTGCTTCTTCTGCTCCTTCTTACTGGCAGTGGCCCTAGCAACTTTCTTGGTAGAGGAGCTACAGCCACCTTTCTTTGGGCCCATCTTCTTCAGATGTCAGAACAGCAGGCCGCAGTTGCAGGAGTTGCAGAGTTGTCTGTGGCCACACGTGACATCACGTGACGTTGTGCTGCACACACCGCAGCAGGACTTCTTCCTGGCACTGATGATGAACGATGAGGATGATTCTTGGTTCTCTTTGTGCACCTAAAAGCAAAGGAAGCCAGAGGAACATCAGTTAAATAAATGTTGCATATGTCGTGCTTCAATTAATATTTGCAACTAGGCATTTATTATTATTACAACACACCCATAAACGGAAAGACCAAAAATAAAAATTACAATTATTTCTAATCAAAAATGGATGTTTTACATTAATAGAAGAAAGACCACACAGAGAGAGTTGTTACTTTCATGCACCACTGAGTACCCCTGGGCATAATGGATGAAAGCAGGGCAGACTGGGTGCAGGCCTATGGCACAAAGAGCACTGCCTGGCTGCAAAATGGCCCCTTGATCCCGAACCACATGGCCAGGCCCTGCCTGGACCAGGCCTCACAATGGCCCCCACCCACATGGCCAGGCCCCAACACCACCCCAAAAAATCGAAAAACACACAAAAATCACCAGAATCCAATGCCATCCGTGCCCTAAATGGTGTTTAAATTCAAGAGACCCCACGGAAAGCCTTGGTCCTTCCACCACTGAGTACCCCTGGGCATAATGGATGAAAGCAGGGCAGACTGGGTGCAGGCCTATGGCACAAAGCACACTGCCTGGCTACAAAATGGCCCCTTGACCCCCAACCACATGGCCAGGCCATGCCTGTACCAGGCCTCAAAATGGCCCCCACCCACATGGCCAGGCCCCAACACCACCCCAAAAAATAAGAAAAACACAAAAATCACCCCAATCCAATGCCATCCATGCCCTAAATGATGTTTAAATTCAAGAGACCCCACAGAAAGACTTGGTCCATGCACCACTGAGTACCCCTGGGAATAATGGATGAAAGCAAGGCAGACTGGGTGCAGGCCTATGGCACAAAGCACACTGCCTGGCTTCAAAATGGCCCCTAGACCCCACCCACATGACCAGGCCCTGGACCAGGTCTCAAAATGGCCCCCACCCACATGGCCTGGCCCTGGACCAGGCACCAACAACACCCAAAAAATCGAAATACACACACAAATCACCCCAATCCAATGCCATCCATGCCCTAAATGATGTTTAAATTCAAGAGACCCCACAGAAAGCCTTGGTTCATGCACCACTGAGTACCCCTGGGCCTACTGGCTAGTGTGGCTTTACACGCACACCAAAATTAAAAACAAAATCCACATATAACAGTGAGCTATTCAATTCCATCAAGATTGAAATCTATATAGTCTGTCCAGCCGGACAGGGTTTAATAACATGAATGTCGGTATAATCAATCAATTCAGTACAATATCAAAGTGTGACACAACCTGTGTCCTACTACTGTACAGAGACATTTGTGACATACATAGACAGGTGAGGCCAGAGTAGGCAGTCTGCATATATTCCAAATTTTGCAGACGAATATTTACAAAGAATACACTGTTGTGATTTAGTAAATGATATAATCAAATCATCCAGTGTAAGGTGCAGAATTGCAATTTTTGCAAGTTTGGGAAAGCGAGCTGTTCAAATCTTCCGCCGGAAGTCAGCTGTGCGTTGCATCTACGTGTTCGCAATTGTTTACTCCCGCGATGCATGATCGTGCGCCCTAATGACGTAATCGCGTTCTCATACTCTCGCAGTGCAAGATGGCGGGCCACTATGACGTAGTCGCGGTCAAAAAGACTCGCGCGATCACGCAGCCAGATCCAAAATGGCGCAGCGCAAGCAAACCGGGAGGAACAATCACTCGTGAACTCAGAATCACGATAAGTCAACGCCGCGCGTGCGAGATTGTATTTTTGAAGCGCGACCAAGCAGAAAAATCCGCCAGCTTGCGAATTGCAATTTTTTGGACAGATTCGCGCGATTGGCAGACTGCAAAATTGCCAAAAATTCACAAATTCCGCGAGTGGAATGGATTTTCAGCCCATACTTACTCTCAAAACGGGGATCCACCCTAACCTGTGTATAGCCACGGGCCAAACCCAGAAAACGATGTTGGCAGGAATCTGCACTTTTGTGCCACAACAACCAACCCTCAGGATGCAAACTGGAAATGTTAAAAGAAGAATTCAGCATTAGGGTCTGTAATTCCCTAATTGATACACTTGTAAAATTATCCCAATCGGGATACTCTTCCAACTCTGGAAAAGAAGGTGCATATAATTTTTTAGTAGTAGCCAATTCAAACCAGGTGGTTTGTGAAATAGTCCAATTCAAAAACAACATATGGTTCGGGATGAGACATGCACTATGCAAAGCCTCCGTGCCTCGCACTTGCCAACTTTTAGAACCCCAAACAGATTTAAGATCAATAGTATCTTTCCACAGTTCATAGCCCCCAACAGCCAATTGGTCGAGGAAGGACTTGGAATATAATAATTTAATGTGGGTAACTCTAACCTTGGAAGAGGACTTTTCTGTCATCTTAAAATAAAATGCATTAGGATTTGACTGATTGAAATCAGTAAAATATGTGAACCTTTTTAAAAGAGAACTCGAGCAGCCTTCAACAGGAGCGGGACAATGTTCCAATTGGGTATAATTAACTATATTGCTCCTTGTATTTGCCTTGTGCAGGTAGTGATTCCCAAAGTGTTGGTAACAGAACAAATCACCATAGTTAGCAGAATTTAAATATAAATCCTCAGCATCAAAGCAGCATAGTATTTCAAATCTGAAAATAAAACCTCTACGGCTTGAACGTCCCAATCATCAGAACGTATATTTTGTTTAATTACATCCCCCATAGAAACTCTCAGTACGTTTGGGACATTAATAACCTCAGTGGGACCATGTTCGCACTGTGCAAGATGCATTTTCAATGATTGCACAGTGCGAACAAGCAGCGGGCGCTGTGCAATCATTGAAAACGGCATCTTGCACAGTGCAAGCTGTAGTTTTCTGCCGCTTGAGTAGATTTTTACTCGAGCGGCAGCTTTCTCAACGCGCACTGGTAGTTTCTCATTGCGAGCGGTCGCGAGCATGCACGACAACTCGCAATGAGAAACCTGACCTACCCGCGTTGAGAGTCTCGCCGGGATGTCATTTTGCTTGCTCGCAGTCGCGAACATGATGTTGAGGACCGCGAACAAGCAAAAAATGACCGCTGCACTAAGCTACGCTGCGCTACGCGTGTTCGCACTGTGCTACGTGCAGCTCGCGTAGTGCGAAGTGGCGCAAACTTCGCAAACTACGCCAGCGTAGCGTAGTGCTTCGCCCAGGGTTAATACTGGCTCAGTAGTAATATTAACAAAAGCAGTGTCTCTCTGTGGGACGAGGAGTGGGACGCCAATGTTCCAATAATCGGTGGAATAACAGTTCTCTCCTCAACATAGTGTCCATTCACAAGACAGAAAAAATACACCACAAATCCAATCGACATGAACAAAAAAATCGAAAAAAGCACTAACCAGACGTAAATGCAAGGGGGTATCAAAAAATGTTTTTTAAACCATGTAACAAAAACAGAGATTTTTGAAGGGGACTTCGATGTGGTAGAGTTAGTGTCAAATGAAAATCTGGACTCATTTTGCAAACAGGTCTTTAAATTGGGCATCGATAAGTCAGTGGGATAAGTATACTCAGTTTCATCAAGATGAGCATCAGGTGGG
This sequence comes from Lissotriton helveticus, assembly GCF_964261635.1. Lineage (NCBI taxonomy): Eukaryota > Metazoa > Chordata > Amphibia > Caudata > Salamandridae > Lissotriton > Lissotriton helveticus. Next base: position 9,135,890 of record NC_136070.1, read on the forward strand.
GTATTTAACATAGGACTTGAAACCGCAGGCATTTCCAAAGCAACATCAGCAGGTCTGTTCCTAGGAGCCAGCACCAAAACCGAATTCCTCAGCACTGCCGGACAGGAGACCGCAGGCGTCATACTAAGTAGAATCTGCCACTCTGTGTAGTTTGACATTGTCAATGGAGATGTACCTTTTTTCTTTACGACCAGGAAGTAGAGGTAAAATGACTGTTCTTGTGCCCTGCACTCCAAGTACAGGAACTGGAGCTCGATACGAGGGGCCAAATTCCTTCTTGTTCTCGATCTTCTTGCAGGCCAGTTCTCCGACTCGGGGTAGCCAGCCAACTACCGGGATCTGCAACGCAGCATCAGATGTGGAGGGCAAGTGTTCCTTTGCAAGACTGTCTCTCGTCTCTTGTAGATTCTGTAAAACATGACAATGTTCATCTACGCCAAAGGGAGCAGCAGCAGCCGCCTGGTCTAGACCTTCAAGGTCCGGGATGAACATTTTGATAACAAAGAGCATTTCGTATGGGATCCGCCCACCCAGAGACCTTCTAGGGAGATTATTAAGTGCACGTTGTACGCTAGTGAGATGGGCTAGCCAGTTCCCACCAGTACCTATAACCCTGGCTGTCAATGATTGCTTTAAATCACGGTTCATTCGCTCCACAACACTGTTGCCCTCAGGCCGGTATGGAGATGAAAATTTGACTTGGACCCCCAATGAACCCATAGCATCGTTGTATGCCTCAGAGGGGAACGCTGGACCCTGGTCCGAATGGAAGGTGCCACAGGCAAAAATTCCCACAAAGACACGCAAATCTCTTATGACAGTCCGTGAATCAGCACTGCGGTGTGGCCAGACCCAAACAAAGCATGTGCAAGAATCAACTGCAACTAAGATGTACTTATACGCAGTATCAGAAGAAAAAGGACCGCAGTGATCTAAGTAAACACAAGCTTGTGGTTTATTAGATATGTACAACTGTGTCTGGGGCGGACGTGCAGCAGTCGAAGGCTTGATCTGCTGACAAATGTCACATTGAAGGACATAATCACACGTCTGTTTATACAGTCCCCGCCACCAGAAACGTTGTTGTAGCTGGGATACAGTAGTCGAAACGCCCGCATGTGCAGACGCAACACCTTCATGGGCAGCTGTAATCAGTGTGGGCCTGCAGTCCGCGTTGGGAATCAATCTTTCACCAATGTCAGTTATTTTCACATAAGGAACTTTATCAGGACTTAAGTGATAAGTGTACTTCGAAGGAAATCCAGTAGGATATTTACTTCCCTTCTCAGTAGCGGCAATTGCTGCCAAGATGTCATCATCAATCTTACTTTTGGAACGTATACCTGCTGCAACCAAATATGTCGCTGCTGCTGACTTTACGATCTCATCGGCCAATCTATTGCCGACAGCGTGAACTCCCACATGCTGATGACCAAGAGTATGAATTACAAACACGAGTGGCAGTCGCTCTTTAAGTTTAGCCACTCAAACCCAGATCATTTTATGTTTTATCGTGCTACCTTTGGAATCGCGATAATCATTTTGAGTCCAAAAGAACAGATTGTCATTGTAAGACTTGATACAGTATTAAGAGTAATTTACAATAAGAGTAGTCACACCAGGATCCACGTACTCCAATGCAAGTAGTAGAGCACGGAGTTCTCTCAATTGGGCGATACAGTCCCCTAATGTCTGTGTATGCACAACATCGGATTTGAACTCTCCATTCACCATTGTACCGACCACAATTGCGCAGGCTGAGGTATATGCGTGCTTAGACCCATGCGCGACTTGCGCAGAACCATCAGTGTAAATGATATAATTGAAATCCTCCAAAGAACTCATAGTCATAGGAGCAGGATGAACAAATTCATTCTGTAAATACTCCTGCGACTGCAAAGAGGCATGAAAAATAAACGTGACATGCGGAGACGTCAAAGATGTGGCCCATTGTATCCACCTTGGGTGCAAAGCTTTAGAATTTGGTACACTGGCTTTCGTCACTGCTTCTAGGGCAGGATACGGGGTAAAAACCAACATGCGTTATCCCTGCGACAGTGTGCCTTCCTTTAGAATCTCCATTTCCACTACTGTCAAAACTTTTTCCACAGTGGAAAACCGCATTTCAGCCAAAGTGTACAAGTGTGACTTATAAGCGATAGACACTGTGTCAGCTTAGTTAAAATTAAGGTAAGTGAAACCCACCGCCCCAGGGACGATTCTTATCACCATGTTGGTGTGGTTATCACGAGTCAGTAAGAATTTAGATTCAAGAAGATCAGCCTGCAAGGATTGCAAAATGGCTGAATGTTCACGCTTTGGTAAAAGTAGGTTGTATCAAAGCATACAGTGGCTTGATACGCTGGGCACATTCGGGAATGTAAGTACGCCCAAAATTCAAAAATCCCAGTAAAGATTGTAATTTTTTCAGAGTTGTAGGAGCATGCAGTTGTGCGCATTTCTCCAAGAAGTGAGGAGCTAATCCTCGTCCTTCATTGTTGAGCTCATAGCCCAAGAACAACACTGTATATTCTGCAATGTGAGACTTTGCAAAGTTAAATTTGTAACCGAAGTCCGCAAAACTACAAATTATGCGGTCAACACGACACAGATGCACCCATATTTCGTCGTCTGTGAGATAAATGTCATCCACATACGAACATGCATCTGGGTCGACTCTTTCTAAAAGAGAGACGATACGGGCAGCAAACACACCTGGACTATTCCTGTAGCCCATAGCCAAGCGTCTAAATTGGCGCTGTTTACTGCCGCTGGTAAAACTTGTCCATTGGGAACCTAGACCAGACAAGTTGTGGGCAAAAAAACATTGGAAATGTCAAGTTTAGTTTTAAACCTTTTACGCACAAGAACATCCACCAAAGCAGAGCCATGAGTATTCTGTACTACACAGGTACAGCAATGCGAGTTTAAATACCGGTAATCCAATTCCAAACGGTAAGAACCGTCAGGCTTGGTCACAGTAAAAAGTGGGTTATTCATCGGAGACACACAAGTTTCAATTACACCTTGATATTCCAATTGTTCAAGGATTTCTGCAACGGAAGCCTTGGCTTCGCGTCGCATGAGATATTGGGGTTGCAGCTGTGGCATTGACCATAGTGGAATCTCATGTCGGGGGGAGAATTTATCCCAACCACAGTGAGTACGGTACAAAGCTTGCGCAAGTGCCTTGGCCCACTCTTCTGCAATATTCAGCGCATGCTCTTTTGACACAGTGTGTGCAAAACTAGGGAGGACTACCTCCTACCCACGCGGAGCAGCAAGAACAAAAGGTGGAGGTCAACTTCCGATAACAAGTCATAAGTGGTAGTCAGATTCTCTCAAAATACCCCTTTATAGTACGTTGTATGTCACCTTCAATTAAAAGGTCAATCTCATAAAGCCTGTCAGGGGGAGCTACTCTAGTGTCAGCTGTCTCAACAACAACATATTTGTCAGTCGCTGTCACGTTCAGTAGTGGATGCAGGGCCTCTCGAACAATGGTAATCTCCGCCACACTGCCCAACAGTGTCAGCGCCCAGGTCTGATTCTGAAGCTGCGTTCTCACTATCTGTGGCATATCTCGCTGTTAAAGCAGCAACTTTCCTTTTCTGAAACTGGGGTCTCTTCTGTGAAGAATCGTCCTGCTTGCCTTTGCCGTCTTTTGGGCGGGGCTGGTCGCGACTCTGCTGGCCACCCCTTCCTCTGCCGCCGTTCCCACCACCGGACTGTGAAGCCGATGTGTCCTGTAAAGAACGAGGAGAACGTTGATCAGGAACCTGAAAATGATCAGGAAATGTTATAGTTGCGCGATCGCCCAAATCATAAGTGCGGGCTATAGGCTCAGGCACTGGTGATCCGGGACGTGACTCCTGTTTCTGTTGCTGTTTACCCTGTTTTTTGTTCTTACTCCAATTCTGCCTCTGAGATTTGGGCTGATCGACTTTATCAGTTTTGGGAGCCTGAGTTTGTTTTTTCTCTTTAGTAGAAAACGGATTGACACCTAAACTATTACGGCCTATGGTTTTATAAGCTGCCGTAATAATTCTCGGTAACTGACGGGGTTTATCGCATCGGGAACCTCGGGCAAGGCATTAGTCACCTGAAAGTTCACCGCATCTCCCTTAATGTTAGAAAGGACAAGATCGGAAACTACGTCAAACGAGCCGACGAGTCTCATTCCCAATTCAACCGCTGCCTCTGGTTCGTGCTCATCTTGAACACGCTTAATGACCGAGGGAAGGACAGCCATTGACGGCATGCCGAAGCACCTCGTGTACACTGCCACAAAGATTCTACCCCATGACTCACAGTCACTGGCTTCCGGTACCAAGTCCTTGGGCAAACTAATTGCAAGAATCCTGTGTTTTTGTACAGGACTCGAATTAGGAAAAACTGCCTCCAGTTGGTCAAATTTTTCGGCAAGCCTGAAAGGCATATCATCCTTATCTTGGGGACGCTTGCCCATAACCCCATTAACCATCACCGGACTAAGCTTCATACTGCTAGGTCCGACTGGAAGCGCCGCAACACCAGGGGCACGCCCTGGAAATTGCGGGTAACAGAAAGAACCAAGGCCCTAATAACCCAATTGCGGAGTTATTAAGGGTCCTCAGTTCAGCAACGGGGACTATTCCCACACGAGGATGCGGGGTAAATCCAGCCAACACAGGCCAAGAAGCGCCTGGAATGGACACAGGAGCTAACCTAGCCGCCGTTAAGCTGTAGGGGAGGGCGCCATTAAACCAAACACGGTGCTGCCAAGCTGAAATCGGAACTTCCTGTGTTCTGTACGAAACATATTCCGCGGGCACGTTAGTGTGAGTATAAGTGTGAAACACCTGAGTAGCCGCATCCACTGCAGGAAACGTCACCCATGAGTAGAAAATCTCAAACGGGTATGCCACCTCAGCACTCACCACAAAAATAACCCCCATGCCCTCCAAGGTGACATTATAAGCCTGCTGACTATGTTGCGGTATGTCAACGTCACCCATAACGACACATAAAAACGAGGTACAATGCAAAACAATGTAGCACAACTGTGTAGTAATTCAAAAGGAAACCATTTCAAAAGACTCAAGCTTGAAAAGACCTATGTAACTATACGTATGTTTATCCGTCACCACTGTTATCCGGAAACAATAGTGAGGGGGTTATGGACTGATATAAGCACTACTGAAGCATCTTGTATATAAGACTACCATCGTTAGGGGGCCATGTTGCAGGGATTCCGCTCCTACACAGAACTGTGCACAGAGACGTGAGACGTTAGTGAATTAGGGTGTGCCAAAAACTCACCTTAGTACCCAACATCCCCTACCAGACTAGCATCAGTGACTCATTGGTTCTTCGTCCTATAGCAAAAATCCCAATGATTAGTCAACCCAGAACATGTGACTTAGGTTACCTCAGGTACAGTAGGAAACAGGAGCACTCTTCCGTTACACTCTCATACCAGTCTAATACAGGGAGTAAAAGGAGACACGTGCAAGTTTGAAATATTTATTTCTAACTCCGTGATCTCAGGTGCAGCATCTTAGATAATACCAGCAGACATATTATTAGAATCAAGACTATCAGCATAGTTATTATTCCACAAAATACAAAGGGAAAGGCATGTTATAATGCTAAATGAAACAGGCTAAATATATACCTATATTTCACCCTCCCTTGCTAATAGGTTATTTTATAACTACAGAAGGTCTCATAGGGTTACATGGGCGGCCCCATACCTCTTGATATTAGCAGAAGTGGATCACATCCAGTTCTGCACTAGCTTTCAGCATACAAATGTTCTCCAAGTGTGTTTAATCATGCTTACACAGTGCATTATTAAACACGCCAGTATCAGAGGTGGCCACAGCTGCATATGTGTTATGGCTAGAACGTGCGCTGATCAGTTAGAACAACAGCTACAGTGTCTAAGATAACCTTGACGGTCTCGGCACACACTGTGCAGACTAAACTTAACAAAGCAGCTTAGAAACGCTGAAAAACAAGTAATTCTCATGTGAAGCAAAATATTCAGCCGTCTCTAAACAATAGCGCAAGTGCGTGTCGTGTGCAAAGCAGACCAGTAAAGTAAAAATGGCGTTTAACTTCTAATTAGCTTATGCCAACCTAACACTGTATGAATGTAAGGCTCAGCCCCACTACAAGCCGAAGCAGCCGCCGGCCAACTTCTTGATATGTACTGCAAAGGAGAGTTCTTCATCGAACCAAACCCCAAGATTTTCTGCTGGCTTCCCAGTAGAGGTCGGACGCGGGGTACTCAGGAGCCCAAAGCTGCTCTCTGAAGTTTGAGGGAAATGTGCCGAACAGCAGAATCTCCGATTTCCCTTCGTTGCACTTAAGTTGTGCATCCGTCAGCCATTTAAAAATTGATGAAAGACAATATTGGGCCTGAGATACAGAATCCTCTGCTTTGGCCCAGGTGAAGAGCAGTTGGGTGTCATCCGCATAAGCCGCTTAGCCCCCAGCTCCTCTGCTAGGTATATCAGAGGAATCATATAGATCTTAAATAGGAGGGGACTGAGTGAGGAACCCTGAGGGACACCCGTTGTAACCAGCTGAGGAAGGGATGAGGAAGGTGGAATCCAGATCTGCTCGGGACGCCCTTCCAAAAAGGAGCGAATCCTACCCCACACAGCAACTGACAAGCCAATCCTGGCCAGCCGAGACAGAAGCAATGGGTGCGGGTCTGTGTCAAACGCAGCTGAGAGGTCGAGTAAAGTTAGCGCCGCCCTCCCGCCTGCGTCCAGACAGTCAAGTATAGCCTCTGCCACCTCAACCAGTCCTGTTTCAGTGCTGTGTGACAAGCGAAATCCAGATTGCGCTGTGGGAAGACATTGCCTTACCCCTACAGCTCCTTCTCTTGGAAGGCACCTGGTCCATTCTTCCAGCATCCAGGGCCTGTTCAGTTGAATACAGTTTGGTCTGTGACCTAGTCACCACAAACACATCTGTAGAGATGTCCAACAGTGCTGCATGTGTCCTGAGTTCCACTTCAGCCAAGGCTGAAGTTTCTAAATCATTGCCCAATAACCATTCCACCGGGAGGTCTGAGCTAACCACAACCTTCTTAGGGCCAGTTACCCCTCCCCAGCTGAAATTCACAACTGCCGAGGAATGGTCTGTCCTGACATTGTTAGCATTGGTCACTTGATACATCTCACCAAGTATGATCTGGTCAGGGCCCACTAGATCTCTTGTCACCATTGTGACACTTGCTCCTGTGTCCGTATATGCTATGGCCTCCTCACCATTGATTAAAGGCTGTTGTCTGTATTTGCCTGGATTACTGAGGCTGACAAATAAGGAGGCAATATCCATGCCTCCATCACAGACTAAAACAGCCTGAGCAGGAGTTATGGCTAGGCCAGAACCCACTTCAGATCCCAGGGTTAACCCTACTATACCCTTGTTCCCGGTACCACCACTTTGAGCTGAAGTAGGGGGAACAGTTGCCTTAGGGGCAGTGGTGGTGGTAGGCGGATCCTTGGCCTTTGGACAATTGGCATCTCTTGTCCAATGGGTTTTCTCCTTACACAGGAAGCACCAATGTTTATTTTTGCCTTTACCTTTGTTAGACTGTGACTCCCCTCCGGATGCAGGTTTTTTGGGGCCCTGGTGAAGACTTTTGCTATTTACCCTTGTTCACATCCTTATCTGAAGGTTTAGAATCTTGCTTCTTCTGGTCACCACCTGAGGTCTGGTTTTTCTGCTTCACCCTGGTTCTGAACCACTTATCTGCCTTCTTACCCAATTCTTGGGGAGAGGTCAGATCAGAGTCAACCAGGTGTTGGCGCAACAACTGATTTGGGGAATTTTTTATTTTTTTATTTTTATTGGTTCAGTTCAAAGCCACATAAAACAAACAGATTTATATGACAATTACACAGTCATAATCAAATATATTTAACAAGCAAACCGAAAGGCATTGTATATAAGCAGCAGTATTATCATTTTTTTTACATAAAAAAAGAAATTAAAAAAAGACAATCATTTTTTCATGGTTCCAGATGATCAATCATTGCCTGCCAAATTTTATACCCTTTTGCTAACAGATCCAATCCGATAAAGATTGTATTCTAAATAAAAGACATTATAAAACTTTGCGCGCCACATTTCATATATAGGAGCTTCTGGCTTCAGCCACATTGACGATATACAAAGGCGCGCAACCGCCATTGCCATAAATATCACATAGCTATTATTTTGATATCCTAAAAATAAATTATTATCATTAGATAAACCAAAAATGATCATCTCTCTTGAAATTATAACATCACATTTAGTAATATGAGCTAGAAATTTTTCTATAGATATGAAAAAGGGTTTTAGCACTGAGCAATCTGAAAATATATGTACAATATCTGCTTGATCAGATTGGAATCTATAGCATTTCCCGTTATTAACGCTACCCCATTTCATCATTTTAAATGGCGTATGATAAAGATTGAATAAAGTTTTATAGTGTTGTGAATATAAATTGGCAGACAAGATAATTTTATCCGCTGTAGAAATGGATTCTAGAAAGGGCACAACCAGTGTGCCCATTCTATTACACCATTTGAATTCCTGCGATCCCAGATCGTCCAGATACCGATTCACCAAATGATTATATATAATTCCAATACGAAAAGGTTTTTTACGAATGTCAATGAAATTATTGTGACAAAGCGGTAACACATTTGGGTGTTTTAAAATAAAATCACGTATTTGTAGATACTTAAAGAAATCGTGTTGAGAAAGATTATAGCTGTTTTTTAACTCCTGAAACGAGGCAATTGTACCATCCTTGACCATATTGCCTAAAGTTAATATACCCTTTTGCCCCCATATACCCATAGTATGGTCCCAGAATATTGAAGGAAGCAGATCTATAGAATTACAGGGGGTATAAAAATTAATAGGTCCAAACGAGATAAGCTTCCGTGTGAACCGCCATCCTTTAAATGCCGCCATCACCAATTTGAATCTCGTTCTTTTATAGTAACTGGGTTCTAGAAAACGAAGTAACATTTGCTGAGATTGTGGGCCTAATAAAAGAGAAAAAATATCAGGGCACTCAAATATAGGTGGGGTTCCACCGATCGCAAAATGTTGATATTCTGCATAAGACACGCTATATAATATAATGCGAAGTTTGGAACTCCCCAACCCCCACGTAGTATTGGTAGTGTCATAAATTTAGATGCCCTCCGTGCCGATTTCCCACCCCATAAAAATCTATCAGTTACAGATTGTAGTGTCTTCAATTGTAGTACAGGTATCTCCAATGGCACGGATCGAAAATAATATAAAACTTTAGGCAAAATAGACATTTTTAAAACATTACGTCTCCCAACTAATGACAAATGTAAGCACTCAATTTTCTCAAGTTGGTTTCTTATTAAATGTAGAATATCTAACCAATTTGCCATGACTAGCTCTTGAAGCAACAATCTAATTTTGATACCAAGATATCTAGCCTCGGTAGTGACCCTATTATCATTGCGACAGAGTCCTGGTGAACATATGACCTGGGTTTTTGGAATGTTATGTTTATACCCCGATACGTTACCAAATTCACTAGTCAGATTTTCGATCTCGTGTAATGCAGTTTCAGGGTCAGACGTAATAATCACTACATCATCAGAGTAAGCTAACACACATATATTGCCCCCAGGTAAAGCCATAGATTGTATTTGTGGAGAGATCATCAGCATTCTTAAAAGTGGTTCTATATACATGGCAAATAATAATGGTGAGCATGGGCATCCCTGGCGTGTGCCCCGAGTAATGTTAACTACTATTGATTCTTGACCTGACAAACATATCCTAGCCTTAGGGTGTCTATACATTACTTGTAAAGCTTATATGAATCGAGTTCCAAACCCCATTTTCCCCAAATTCGCCCATAGAAATGGGCATGCGACAAGATCAAACGCTTTTTCGGCGTCTAAAAACACCAAGCCAACGTTTGCGTGATTTACAGTTGCATAATCTAAAGTTGCAATGACACGGTGTATGTGATTAATCGTACCGCGCCCAGGAAGAAAGCCATGTTGTTGATTAGAAACAAGGGCTGGAACAACTTGTATCAACCTATTCGCAAGGATTTTAGAGTAGAGTTTTGCGTCTGTGTTGATAAGAGAAATAGGTCGATATGACCCGGGGAGGTGCTGCGGTTTATCTTTCTTTTTAAATACGATTATACTAGCGTTATCCCATGATGAAGGGGGATTTCCGTTTTGGGCATCTAAGAACGTTGCCAATTGGGAATTATTAAGGATCTGCTCCCTCATAATTACATTGTACAATTCCTTGAATTCATGCACTTTTGTGCCAAGTAGCCAGCCTTCCAGAGCCTTAGTAGCACAATCTACAAAGTCTACCCAGTCCTGAGTCTGTGTCTTCTGGGTGTCTCTGAACTTAATCCTGTATTGCTCAGTGGTTAAGCCAAACCCATCAATGAGAGACCTCTTCAGGATTGAATAATTGTCAGCAACCTCTTCTCTTTCAGTGAGGTGTTATCTCTACCATTGTCAGCACTGCTCTTGAGGGACCCTCTGTACCTTACAGGCCCTCTCCAAAACAATTATCCATCTGTGGATGTCATCCCCACTTTGGTTGAGAGGGACTATCTTGTTCACGCTCCTATGATCATGAGTATACTCCTTAATCCTAGGGACACTTGTTGCTGCCACCATGGGACCTTTGTCCCAATCTTTTCCTAGCCTTCTGGACTTCTAAGGAATCCTTATCTAGTGCCAATTGCTCTTACCTGAGCCAAAGCTTGACTTTCTCAATCTCTAGAAATTGGCACTCTCTGTAATAGGAGCTGTCTCTCTTATGGCATATGGAGGTTCCTACATAAGATCCTGAATGGTTAGATCATGCAGAGGGAGATCTAGATCTCCTGGGTAAACTCTGCACTTTTCCAGGAGTAAAGAAAGGGCCACTGGGGCCTTCTTCATCCTCTTCCTGAAAATCTAGGTTGTCTGGGAGGAATCATCTTGATCCTCCTGTGTCAAGGTCTCACCTGTTTCTACAGGCACGCCACGGAACTGCAGAAGAGATCCACAACCTCCCCTAACCACCTCTCGCGCCTATATGAAAACAGGCCACAACAGGTAATCAGGGGAAGAGGGGAAACAAAACAAGGAAAGGATGGGAAAGACACTCCTCCATAACACCCAGGAACTGCCAAGATACTTCACGCCCTGGAAACGGTCCTTTCTAGGCAAACAAGGCTGAAAATTAGTGGAACATTTTTACAAAGTGAATACCACTACTAATAATTACACAACTCTTCGCAGTAAAAAGATATACCTATTTACCCTTTAAAACCAGGAAGGTGGAGGAGGTTCAGGATGAGGTCAGGTCTGAGTTATGCTGCAATTCAAAGTATATTATTTCAGGAAATGTATGATTCCAAACGTTTTTCCATATGTCCCTTTCTATATGATGGCCCACCTGCAATAAATCCTTGCAACTACTTTTCCCTGAATATAATTAACTGAAGACAAAAGTTAACAGAGGCTCTGCCGAAGTTCAGCACCACTGGGGAAAACTAGTAGGTGCTCAGCAGTTTATCACACAAGTTGCAGAATTCCATTGTAAACTAAATCAAACATTGTAAAATAAAGAAAGCAGCGCAGGGCGCTGAATATTGTGACCACGGATATTAAGTTTCTTTCGTTTTTCTTCTTTGCAGGTTTCCAGGTTTCCATGATCCAAAAGCAGTCAGGGAACACAAAAACAGGGACTCACGCCCCGACGAGATACCAGGACGCAGACAACGCGGAAGAGAGGCACGACGCACCAGAAGTGACAAGATCAGGTACGGGAGCACTAGGACGCGAAGCGCTCTCGCTCAGGAAAGGCAGGGCTTTAATCTGCTCTGCCTATCCCTGCGCATGCGCGTCTAACGGGAGCTTCAGACGAGAGGTATGTTTGTACTTGTATTTATTTTCACACGAAGTGAAGCACGTCCATTACTTGAGCCTGGGTCGCAACTGTCCCCCGTGGAATTCAGAACATCAGCGTATTCTGAATTCCACAAGTGACATCAAAACACCACACATTTCCCTTTGTAAAACAAAATATAAAAATAAACAATTAACAATAATATGCAAATAACACCACAAGTGATTATCTACAAAATTAAACAAAAGAAACAACTTCTTCTTATAACTAATAAAATAAACTTTACAAAGAGAACGGAAAAAATACAATCATGTCAGAAAGAAAAAAAAATAACATCAAGTACAAAAACATTCTACTTGTCAAATTTGTAATCTTTATACCACACAGGATTTTGACGCACTCTCTGAGACCGTTGATTATGTGAAACACTACCAGACGGAGCAGTGAATTTCCTCCAATATTTTCCATCATTTGCAGATTTGGAATGCAAAGATGCAGAAGAATCATCAAACTTACCATTTGGCCACAACCAACGAGGAATTTTAACTACCTTAGACAAACTCCACACATTGCCATCAGACAACTCGACTACTTGTCTCCCAACACGTACAATCTTTAATGGACCAGAATAACGTGACTCTCCTGATCTGACCAATCTGCTTTTATTAACACGAACCCAATCATTTACCCCAATTTGAGGAGCAACACTTTTTTGAAAGTCATTAGTAGAGCCCTTATCACTAATCAAATTTCTCATCCAAGATTGACTCATATTGGAAATACTCTTCCTCCCTCTCATCTTTTCAAAAGGAGATAAATCTCCCATATTCCTAGGAGTGTTTCTATAGCACCACAACCTTTCACTTAAAGCTTGTTTACAATCCCTTCCATTTTGTAAAGCTAATTGCAGTCCTTCTTTAAAAACCCTTATCCACCTTTCGACAATACCATTACTCTGTGGATAATAGACAGAAACCCTTTTATGAATGATACCATGACTTTTCATTAAATCTTTCATTTCAACAGAGATGAATTGCACACCATTATCAGTTGTAATGGAAACAGGAAAACTTTCTCTTTCAAATATTTCATTTAAGAATTTTATCACCACTCTTGAGGTTATACTAGACACAATTTTTACCTCTGGCCACTGTGACAATTGATCGACCAAAATAATGGCATTCACAACACTTTTATTGTAAGTCATGGGTCCTGCAATATCTAAGGAAACACAGTCCCAAACACGACTGGGTCTAAACATTGGTAAATGCTCATAAGAAATAAGTTTCTGAGACTTGTCACTCAAACAGAATACCAAGCAATCTCTAACTTTTTGTTCAATGGCTTTATCCATAGCTGGCCACCAAAACTCGCTCCTAATTCTGTTTTTCATACTTGTCATGCCTGGATGACCTTCATGAGACATATCTAAAACTTTTTGTTGCAATTCACCAGGCACAACCAATTGTAAACCCCTAAATAAACATCATAATTAAGAGATAACTCATGAGCAATCATAAAGAAAGGAATCAAATTTTCTGATAAACTAACTTTTCGTGGCCATGATGATTTTACATATGTTATAACATCTCTCAGTGTTGTATCCTTTTCACAAGCAGATCTCCATTCATTCTCCTGAATACAACCTTTCGACACCTCACAAATAGAAACAACGTTTTCTAAGTCAATATCTTCTTCAACCACATTGTCATCAGGAGCTGGCAATCTCGACAGGCAATCAGCTAGTACATTCCTTACCCCTGGAATATATTCCACCTTGAAATGAAAGTCTTGCAACTTGTATTGCCATCTTGCAATTCTTGAAGTGGCTTTACTGCAACCTTTTGTGGTGAACAGATCAACTAGGGGTCTATGATCAGTTCTGACTTTGAAAGTAGTTCCATAAACATACTTGCGAAAATACTCAATTCCCCACCAACAGGCAAGAGTTTCCTTTTCTAAAGTAGAATACTTACTTTCAGCACACCTTAATGGTCTAGATGCAAAACCAATTGTTACTAACTGACCTTTTTGATTTTGCATTAAGACTGCTCCAATGCCAGCATTACTTGCATCAGTAATGATAATTGAATTATACATAGTATCAAAAGTTGCCAAATCAGGTGCAGATGCAATACTCTTCTTTAACTCTAAAAATTCTCTCTTACAATTTTCATCCCACAAAAATGATGCATTTTTTTTCATCAAACATCTCATGTTCAATGTTTTATCAGCAAATAATGGAACAAACTTTGCATAATATTCGGCAAGACCCAAGAAAGATCTCAGTTGATTCTTATTTTCAGGACCAGGAGCTAATTCAATGGCCCTGATCAGATTTTGTTTTGGAGAAATGCCGTGTTTACTAATTGAATGACCCAAATAGTCAACTGATGACACCCCAAATTTACATTTATCTTTGGTGAGATTAAGCCCATTATCTTGAAAAATGCACAAAACCTTGTGTAATGTGTCTGTGTGTTCTGAAGAATTTGACGCAAAAATTAAAATATCGTCCTGAAAATATAGGACATTATCAATATTCTTAAACAAGCTATGTATTATCCTCTGAAAAACAGAGGCAGCAGATATTAACCCAAATGGCATCCTCTTATACCTGAAGGCTCCTTCTGACGTGATGAAGGAAGTGAGATGCTTACTATCCTCGTGTAATGCTATCTGATGATACACATTAGACAAATCAAGAGTAGAAAATATGGTTGCCCCTCTCAATTTCGTGAACATTTCATTTATATTGGGCAATGGATGTCTGTCAACCCACACGTTATCGTTGAGATCCCTTAAATCAACACATAATCTCACCTCACCATTAGGTTTATGTGCGACAACGACCGGAGAAAACCACTCCGAAGATTCTATCCAACTGCACAATCTTTGTAGTTCACTTTTAACAGCTTGTCTTAAATGCAACAGACATTTCTCACTTTATGAACTCTTGGTATAGCATTCTGTTTGAGAATGATCTTATGAACAAATTTCTTCAAAAGACCTAATTTTGAAATAGAGAAAACATTAGGAAATCTCTTTTCCCACTCCGAACCTGGGTCAGATTCGACATTTAAAACTAAATCCGAATACCCAAGTACTTGCTCTGGGTAATTGGGATCCAATGTTATCATCCAATCTCTTTGTTGAGGCCAACCCAAGAGACAGGATCCATCTTTAGCTACATACACCTTTGACAAAATGGTTTTAACTTTGAAACTTGTGGTGGTTTCGAAAAATCCTAACATATCTATGGGTTTTCTACCATACCCAACTAACCTTATGTCAGGTGGAGATAAACACAAGTTTGGAAATTCTTTTAACAATTCCTCACCAATAAGAGTGTGTCTTGCACCAGAATCAGCCATAATATTTATATCTTTACCCCCAATGACAACTGTACAATAAGGAGCATCTTATACAGATGTATTGATTTCATACACCGCTAAAAGAAATTCGTCATCATCAATGTCACTCATAACTTCTTTTACATTTTCCTCAGTCTGACCTTACGATCAAAACTTTTGTAATGTGTCCTTTTAATTTACAGTATCTGCACACCTGGCCCATGGCAGGACACTTCCTATCATTCGCCAAATGACCAGAAATTACACATTTGAAGCATATATATTCTTTTTTATCTTGAAATTGCTGGCTCTTGTTTATCACCTTGTTGGAAAGATTGTCATCATAACTGGATTTCCTGACAAGATTTACTTCAGATACTTTTTGTTCAGAAAGATCTTTCAAATCAATCCTCAAATCTTCAAAACGATGAGCAATGTATAAAGCTTTATCCAATGTCAAATCTTCAGTATTAATTCACTTGCCTTGAAGTTTAACATCTGCGACTTTATGAACCATTTGATCACGCAACATCTGATCCTGAAACGTTGAATAGTTGCACTTGGATACTAAGATTCTCAAATCATTCATAAAGGAACCAATCGATTCATTAGGCAATTGACCCCTACTTAAAAACTTGTGAAGAGAGACCACTTCATTGACTTTTTTTATGTACTGTTTATCCAATTGACAGATGGCTTCCTCATAAACATCCACTTCTTCTTCAGTAGATGATACAATATTTCCACTTGGAGGTAAGTGGCTTAAAACATGTCTACCCTCAGCACCAAACAATGTTTCAAAATTGCTACTTTGCGTTTTTCAGTGTAATCATCACCCCCTATCACTTCAATATACGCTTGGAAACCTTCTTTCCATCTTTTCCATTCTAATACAGGTTCTCCAGGTGAAGCCAAGAAAGGTGCAGGGGCAGAAAATGTGTCCATACCTAATGAATTGAAGTTATTGTTGCAAAGTATATATGAAGTGATAATTCCACTATATCATGCTAATGTTCTTTTTTTTATTTTTTTTATTTTTTATTTTTTTTAATATGCACCAAAATTTTAAAAAAATAATGATGTCACAAATTTATAACCCAACTCTTGCGTTGGAATTGCTTCAATCGATGTTTAACATGATCAAAGCAATGATCGTAAGATGATCCAAGCTGCTCGGGTAAATAATGTCCGCCTACACGTTATTTCGGTCCCAAAATATGGCCGCCGTGCGCGTAGACGCATGCGCGATGCGTGCTGACGTCACGCATGATAAAATGCCACGATTCACTTCCCAATGGCCGCTTCTCGTTGTGACGTACCTACGTCACGTTTCAATACACCATCGGACAAGTCCGATCGCTGTAAATCCTTTAAAAATACATGAAACACTCACCGAGTGTCGTGGAAAGGTGCGCTTTTCACCAATGTGCTCCTCGAAGCACCGTGCTTTACACCAATGTGCTCCTTGAAGCACCGCTAGTCACTCGGAAACGTGCCCACCCTTGAGCAAGTGACTTTTACTGGGCAGTCATCTGGTCTGCAGTAAACAGGACTCCAGGCTCATCGGCTCTTCTCCGATCGTCGCCAATATAATATTCACGAAGCTTCAGACGAGAGGTATGTTTGTAGTTGTATTTATTTTCACACGAAGTGAAGCATGTCCATTACTTGAGCCTGAGTCTCAACTGTCCCCCGGGGAATTCAGAACATCAGCGTATTCTGAATTCCACAAGTGACATCAAAACACCACAGGCGTCTCGATGTTTTGCAGGCCTCCGACCCGGCAATCATGACATCCTGCTCAGGGTTTGATTCAAGTCAAATAAGGTTTCACTTCCTGACCTGTCCTCATCACCTGCCCCACCCACTCTTTCTACCTCATCTGACCCTGGGGTCTTTCTAAGGTCATCCAAGACTAACACCTCAATGAGATGTTGGGTGCTGGGATATCTCCCGGTCCTCAGCTTCCTAGAAACACACATGGCTTTTAATTCCTGGAATGCAAAACCACTGTATCTAGTGGGCAGAGAGCCACTGGCTTCTCCTTTAGAAGATATGACTAAGTGTTGTGTGATGTATGCACCTACCTAATCAAGTGGGAACTAAACTCTCTTAGGTTGGAGAAAGTGTGTGCTAGACCTTTAACTTATCCAATCCTAAATTCAGTAGAACTTACTTATTCTATTCTTAAGTATTATATGTGCCTAATACTTAAGTGGTTTTCAGTTAATCACTCAAAGAGACTTATCTGGTAAAACAAAGCAGGCTTGACTCCCAACCGCAGCACACAATGTGAGAAGTTGACCTGGTATGTGCTGTCCACTAATTAAAGTAGGCACCTTGCACCACTCCAAATGACCCTTATGATGTATGAGGTCAAAGATAGCCTTTATAAAGCTATTCTAGTGGTAGCTGTGGAGAGCAGCCGTCAGGTTAATCTTGAAGTAATGTAAGGCAGCTTGTTTTACCAGAATTTCACTTCCTGAATGACTAAATTAAGGAGAACCACACAGTAGTTTTATAAAAATATGTATTTATTAACATACCTCTCTCTACTATCCTCAACACGAGGATAGAACACAAAGCTAACAATACGAGATCAATAGAACGGTTGTAAGTAGCACAATATACAGTGGGCTCCAGGAGGAGACAAAACTATATACCAAAATAGTGGTATAACACTCATGACTTGACTAGAGACAGTGCCTAGTGCACGTAGAATCAATGGGACCCCAAGGAACCACACAAGGTGTAGTGTAGTTCCTATATTCCCAATAGGCTCTGCGCATTGGAATAATATATACTATAGATTAGATGTAGGACTGAGGTTGACTAAGTCTCTATCGAATATGTTAAACTTAATTGTGAGTGCCAGCTAGCTCAGAGGTCACTAGAAACTTTCTCGAATTCACAAGAAGGGATTAGTTTTTGACAACAGCATAACATGACAACTTTGTTTCCCAAGAATAAGAAAAGTATCTCTAGAGTCGCGGAAACAATAGATAGCTATTTCACTCAGTCAATCGTGCATGCTTCGTTTCACCAGAGGCTCCAGAGAAATAGAGAGACGGGCGTTTTCAATAAAAGTATTTATTGAACAGTCTTCGTTCTCATGCAGAGGAAATGAACTGCTACAATCGTAATACTGGTTGCAAAGTAGAATGCGTACAGTACGAAGAGTATTATAAAATAATACTGTAAAAGCATGGTATGGTTTCTAAGCCATGTAAAATAACATGGAATACATACATTAATAAATAATGACTAAAAGTACTCAACTGGTGCTTCTAAAATACGCCTACCCCGGTGTACCTAACCTAGGTCTAGTACAAGGGAAGAAGTAAGTGAGGTGTAGCTTAAGTTTAGTATTCTTTGCCAAGAATCTCTCCAAGAATTATCTAAGGGTCTAATCAGCTCCGTACCTTGGTTTCAGAATGAAGGAGGTCTTGTATCTCTCTCTCGGGACTGGATTTCCCAGCAACCAGCTAGGGTAGCCTGGAAACACTGGAGCTGGATTTCTCGGCAAGAGAAAAGACAGCGTCTCTCTCAGTGGGATGTACGTCGTTACAACGCATGCTTTTACCACGCATGCCTTTACGATGCAACTTTTACAACGCAAACCATTACAACGCATAGTGCTTAGGGGTGCTGGATAGTGAATAGTTTAATTTACTATTCCAACTCCAGTCCCCGTGGACACTAGGGAAGGTGTTGGATAGTAAATTAAATCTATTCCCTATCCTAGAGCGCCCCCCAGTGCAATGCGTTGTAATGGTTTCCGATATAATACTTGCGTCGTAAAGGCAATGCGTTGTAAAAGTTGCGTTGTAAAGGATGTTTCCCCTCTCAGTGCATCAGCTGGAGGGTCGGCTTCCTTCGGCACTTGCTGGGGCGAGCTGTGTCGTGTAGGTAGATAGTCGAACTGCTCCAAACCACTGTGTGTTTGCCTGGGCAAGTGTGGGCATATTTATACCTTGAATGTGCCGAGTTTGACGTAAGGTTGGACATAATAACGTCATCAAAGACTCAGTTCTTTGAAAACTCCATGAGTTCTTGGATAAATAACAGTCAAGCAAGGGGAAGTCCCTGACTGCTGAACGCTGGTTTTTCCAAGAAATCGTTGTGGATTCTCTGAACTGGTGGAAGTAGCCATGCCGTATTTGGACCGCATAGGCTAAGTCTAAATATGGTTATGATTTCTATGCCTATATAAGGATAGTGTGATTAATACCTATATATGGGCATGAATCGGGAAAATTATACTAGGGTCCTAAATTCATATACAACAAAGGTAATGACACAGGGATCCCACGGAGGACGGGTGCAGTGATGAAACACGCCCCGTACTCAGTACAACTCTATGGAAAAGTCGCAGTTGGAAATGTAAAGTTAAAGGACCCTTCTAGGAGGACTTAGGGCAAACCCTTTGGAACATAACAGGCTCTAGAGCCACCCTACCCGTGGATACTGTAGTTTCCGAGTTACCTATCCCAGAGAAGCCGGGTGCATAGGTTGGGAATGGTGTTGGGATCCGCCGTCGTTCTCAATGGAGGGCTGTGAAGAAGTATTGCTGCCGTGAAGGTGAAAAGGGACCGTTGGAATCCAAGGTTGGATTCTGGCAAGAAGGAACCTGAAAGTTGAGGGGACAGAGTCTGGGTCACTTCAGAGTGACCAGAGGCTCGGTAGACGAATGCCCATCGATGTCGGGTGCTTCAGGTGCCAAAAAGGGATGCTTGACTCTGCAGCCACAAGGACCAGGAGACATCGATGATGACTAGGAACCAGATGCGAGCTGTCTCACGAAGGATGTCAAGTGCTGAGGGTTAGGGGTCCGGCGGGAGCACCAACAAGCCTTGGTAAAAGCAACACACGCAGGAAGGTCAAACAGGTTACAGTGTGGATCAGCAAGGTCCAGGGGACTCATCAAGCAATGGGGAGTCAGGGCACATCTGGAGCAACCAGGGAATCTCAAGAGAAATCAAGATGACCCTCAGCAGGACACACAGGCCATACATCCTATGCTGACCTTTACATAGGCGCACACTAATTAAGTTCTCCTTGCCCCAAGGCTTATCTATAGGACCCCTGTGCACACCTGAACAATCTTTCAGCATCATTTTATTCAAGGAATTGGTGAGTCTTTTTATTGAGTCAATCTCTTGTCCCTACATTGTTGGGCGACACATGTAAGGGAACACACATTAATTTTAAATTCTCTCTTCTTAGCCTGTCCATATAACATCATAGTCCTGAAGAAGACCCGTCTTGACATCTTCATAGTTGTGCTACTATCGGTGTCAAAACGTCAACGGTTCTATTTTTTACATACACCGTCAGGTCTCATTGCTTCCAAATCACCAAGGAATCTGGAATTAAGCTTGAGACACTTGTACAATATTGCTGAAGCTGGACCCTTCTTAAGGTTTCTCCTTTCTTTTAAATGAACAACCATTGTGTTCTTCACACATTCGCATTGTCACTTCGGCACTCTTGCACTTAGTTCACTGTAAATACACTTCACTTGAGCCGTTTTCATTAAAATAAAATGCCGGACAGTTTATGTTTTTGTAAAATAATGGATTTATAATAACCCTGTGGTAAGAAGAGAGAAAATCTTTTGATAAATTTGTTGAAATAAAAGTAAAAAGAAAAAGAAACTTGCTTGAAATTACAGATCATTCTGTTAGTTTATTTGTGTTCCTTTGTCACTCTTTAATTTCTTGAATCTCATTTAATTTTCTAAAGTACAAAGAAATTATTTCACCCAACAGAACCAATTGTCCAGGTCGAGAAGGCTGGTACCCGGTAATCCAGTGACCCCACGAAGTTCGCTTCCGAAGTGTGGAATCATACCTCACACACCAGTTACTTGTGTGGAGGTATGATTCTAAGGTGTTTGATAGCAAACACAACATGTTTTGTTTCAGCCGTTTTCGAGATAGAATTTACAGCGATATTATAATGAACCTCTACCTGTATGTCTGGCTGAGTCACAGACAACCCGGGAGAATGGTCTCTGCAGGCTGCAGAGGGGCCCTGCTCATGCACTGGCACCCTCTCACTGAAAACCCAGCACCCTGCCTTCAGGATTGTTAAGGCCTGCTATAGGGGTGACTTATAAGTTTTAAGTGTAGTGACCTATAGATATAGTGAACCTGTATCTAAAGTAAGTGGTGCAAGCACCAGCGTACACAGGTTGCAGTAGCAGACCAGTAGTTACATTTTGCATGGCCTCTCATGGGTGGCATAATACATGTTTCAGCCCATGGGAGGCGTCTGGGGTACCTATGTCCTGGGTATATGTGCACCTTATACTAGTGACTGACAAGGGTACCCCAGTTTCCAATCTGGAGTGTACCAAAGTACATGCATGTCAATTTAAAGGAGAAAGCAGATAGACTGGGGTCCTTATTAGCAGGATCCCAGTCAGACTAGTCAAAACAGTGAGACATCAAGCAAAAAGAGGGGGTAACCATAAGAAGCAGATCCTACTTTCCTACAGGGGTCTTGCTGCTAAACAGATGGTGTGAGCAGAGTTTCCAATGGATAACTCTGTAGGCAGGTGTCTGGTGAAGAAAGGTCTGGGGGTGGAGGGATGTGATGTCTTCACCATTGGAAAGTACTTCACTGCTTTTTTCATAGACAGTTCAATGCTCTAGTGCTGCAGTCGTACACAGAATGTTATAATGCCGTTGACTTGCATCGAAGCACTTGTATTTTTATCTGGGAGTTAAACAGCCTTAGAATGAGTCCATAAATAGTTCCTGGGGCAAGCATGTATTCCTGAATAACACTGCATGATACAGTTTATAACTATTGTATAGCTCTTCAATTCCTGGCGGCACAGCACCCAGGATAATGTGCTGCATGGCTAAACCCAAAGAAGAGAACTTTTGGCTATGCCAATGCTTGTTTTATACTTATAAAATCTGAGAAAAGCAACAGTATATTGGATGTTCATTTGGAGCACTTGCCTCAATTACATAGTTATGGTGATAACATTGTGGTTAAATCTTAATAAATCAAAAACATGTGAATTCACATTCTATCTTGTTGCACGTCATTCACCCTCCTACATTTCTCTATTGCTGGCATCATGAACCACATCATTGTTATCAATTAATCAATCAATCAATCAATCAGGATTTTGTAGAGTGCACTACTCACCCATTAGGGTCTCAAGGCACTGAGAGATAGGTGTGAGCAGCTCCGGCAGGGTCAGTCGAAGAGCCAGGTCTTGAGGTCTTTCCTGAAGTGTTGAAGTGTCAGGCTTCGTCGTAGGTGAAGGAGGAGATCTTTCCAGGTCTTGGCTGCAAGGTAGGAGAAGGACCTTCCACCCACTCTAGTCCTGCAGAAGCGTAGAATGGTGGCTAGTGAGAGGTCTGCTGAGCGGAGGTTTATCTTGGAGGCATGGAAGGAGAGGCGGTCTTTGAGGTATTGCAGTCAGATTTTGTGGAGGGCATTGTAGGTGTGGGTGAGCAGCTTGAAAGTTATTCTTCTTTCAACAGGGAGCCAGTGAAGGTTGCAGGGGTGTTGGCTATGTGGCTGTGCAGTGCGATATCGAGGATTAGTCTGGCGGAGGCATTTTGAGCAGTCTGGAGTTTGCAGAAGAGTTATTTGTTGATGCAGGCATAGAGATAGAGTGCGTTGATGTAGTCGAGTCTGCTGGTGATGAGTGCATGAGTGACAATTTTTCTGGAGTCGGGGGGGATCCACTTGAATGTCTTACATAGTGTGTGAAGGCTGTTGAAGCATGCTGAGGATACGACATTGATCTGTCAATTCATAGTGTGCGACGAGTCCATGTTAAGGTTATGTGCATGGTCCATCGGGCTGGGTGGGTTTCGGAGGGCGCGGGGCCACCAGGTGTCATCCCAAGCAGAGGGGTTGGAGTCAAGGATGAGGACTTCTGTTTTCTTTGAGTTGAGTTTAAGGCAGCTGTTCTTCATCCAGGTTCTGACCGCTTTCATCCCTTCTTGGAAGTTGCGCCTGGTGATGTTGGGTTCCTTGGTGAGTGAGAGGATGACCTGGGTGGTTCTGACGATGGTTGCGAGGGGGGCCATGTAGACATAGAAGACGGTAGAGCTGAGTGAGGAACCTTGGGGTACTCCGCATCTCATCTCTGTTGGTTCTGAGAGGAACGGGTGGAGTCTTATTCTCTGTGTTCTGCCTGTGAGGAATGAGCATAGCCAGTCTAGGGCCATTCCCTGGATTCCGGCGTCGTGGAGCTTGGTGGCGTGTGTGAAGTGGGAGACAGTGTCAAAGGCTGATGATAGGTCCAGGAGGATGAGGGCTGCCGTTTGACCTTGGTCGAGTAGGGTGCAGATGTAATCTGTGGTGGCGAGGAGGGGTGTCTCGTGCTGTGGTTGCTGCGGAATCCAGATTGAGATGTCTAGGATGTTTTTGGCTTCAATAAAGTGTGCTAGCTGGGTATTGACAATCTTTTCGATGACCTTGGCTCCGGAAGGGAGCAGTGAGAGGGGCCGGAAGTTCTTGAGGTCCGTCGGGTCTGCAGAGGGTTTCATCACAAGGGGGTTGATTTTGGCGCACTTCTAGTTGTCGTTGAAAATGGCTGTCTCATGGAGCAGTTGATGGTTCGACGTAACTCGGCTGCGATGGCTGTGGCGACCCTGTGGAAGATGAGTGGCAGGCAGGGGTCAGAAGGTGCTCCGGAGTGGATGGTCTCAGCCCAGTCAGTAGTGTGGAGGGGGGCTGGATTATGTGCTTTCCATGGAGGTGCTAGTACTTTGTTTAGCTAGAAAAAATACCAGGGATTAAATGTACGGGTAACCAGGTTCTTTTTAGGTCGCTTGGACAAACCTAAAATACATAGCTCAAAAGTAATGAAATCCATTCTTCCGGTCGTGCAACTTAACGCATTTTCTTCCCCATCGAGAAGGTTTGTAGATGGGGACAATTCCATAGCATGTGCCTAAAACCTCCATACTTTCAATCACATTTGGTGCTCACTGCTGCACTGTCCGAGTACATCTCTCTCATGTTGAGTGGTGCCATGTAGACTCTGCGCAAGAAACTCCACTGAAAGCACTAGATCGCTCCTTTTAATGGCACCTGCGGGGATAGGGAGACCTCTATGTGGAATCAAGGAGGCATCAAGCGTGGCAACCAGAAGGCATGCTGCAGTCAATCCCATGTAGTTAGGACAAGACTGGGAGAGAGTCATTGTCAATATCACTGTGCTATATCCTGAGACCAATCGTTATTACCAGGTGTTCTGCAAAATCATTTAGTCTGTGAGTAGGTCCTATTCACAATAACTAACAATGGAACCAAGCACTATACGCACAATGACTACCGCAGATTGTATCTTGTGCACAACCCCAATGGTTATCAAACTCAATCAATCAGAGTACTTGTAGAGCGCGCTACTTACCCGTGACGGTCTCCAGGCGCTGAGGGGAGGAGGGTGCTGCTACTGCTCGAAGAGCCAGGTCTTGAGGAGTCTTCTGAAGGTGAGTAGGTCTTGGGTCTGCCGTATGTGGGTAGGGAGGGTGTTCCAGGTCTTGGTAGCGAGGTAGGAGAAGGATGTGCCACCGGAGGTCATTTGTTGGATGCGGGGGACAGCGGCAAGGCTGGCGGATCGGAGCTGGCGGGTGGAGGTATAGAAGCTGAGTCTGCTATTCAGGTAGACTGGTCCGGCGTTGTGGAGTGCTTTGTGTGCGTGGGTGAGGAGCTTGAAGGTGATCCTCTTGTCGACGGGGAGCCAGTTTAGGTATCTCAGGTGGGGTTGATGTGGCTGTGGTGGGGGACGTGTTTGGCTGGGATTCCAGTGTGTTGCTATAGTACAGTCTGCTGCTGATGAGGGCCTGTGTCACCGTTCTTCTTCTTTCGGTTGGGATCCACTTGTAGATCCTGTGGAGCATGCAGAGGGTGTTGTAGCAGGAGGAGGAGACATGTTTACCTGCTTAGACATGGAGAGGGAGGAGTTGAGGATGAATCCTAGGTTGTGTGCATGGTCGGTGGGTGTTAGTGCTGTTCCCAGTGTGGTCGGCCAACAGGAGTCGTCCCACGCTGAGAGGATGGCTCCGAGGATGAGTACCTCCTTCTTGTTCGAGTTCAGCTTCAGATGGCTGCTCCTCATCTAGTCGGCGACGCCCTTCATTCCCTCGTGGAGGTTGGTTTTAGCGGTGTGTGGGTCCTTGGTGAGGGAGAAGATGAGCTGGGTGTCGTCGGCGTAGGAGATGATGTTGAGGTCGTGATGGCAGGCCACTTGTGCGAGGGGAGCCATGTAGATGTTGAACAGCTTCAGGCTGAGGGATGAGCCCTGGGGGACACCGCAGATGATGTTGGTGGCTTCGGATCGGAAGGGTGGGAGGCGGACGCTCTGGGTTCTGCTGGAGAGGAAGGACATGGTCCAGTCAAGAGCCCTCTCTTGGATTCCAGCTTCTAGCAGGCGTGTCTTTAGAGTGCGATGGCAGACCGTGTCGAAGGCGGCTGACAGGTCCAGGAGGATGAGGGCTGATGTTTCGCCATTGTCTAGTTGGCACCTGATGTCGTCTGTGGCTGCGATGAGGGCTGTCTCGGTGCAGTGGTTTAGTCTGAATCTGGACTGGGACGGGTCCAAGATGTTGTTGTCTTCCAGGTGGAGGGCCAATTGTCCGTTGATGATTTTCTCAATGATCTTTGCAGGGAGCAGGGCGATGGGCCAGAAGTTCTTGAGGTCCTTGGGGTCCGCCTTGGGGTTTTTGAGGAGGGCATTGATTTTGGTGTGCTTCCAGCTTTCCGGGAATGTCGTTGTTTCGAAGGAGATTTTGATGACCTTCCATAGTTGGGGTGTGATGGCTGCGCCTGCTTTGTTGAATACGGGGTGTAGGCATGGGTCTGACAGAGATCCTGAGTGGATGGAGTTCATGACCTTGCGTGTCTCATCGTCGTTGACGTTGGACCAGGAGGTCAAGCGGATGGCGCTGTGGGGGGTTGACAGGGGAGGTGGAGTCGGGCGTAGTCGGGGCAGTCGTGGTGTTGAAGTTGTCGTGGTTGTCAGCGATCTTGCGGTGGATGAAGATGGCTAGTGAATCACACAGTTCTTGTGAGGGTGGGATATCGTTGGCGCTGGGGTTGGAGAGTTCCTTTACGATGCTGAAGAGCTCTTTGCTGTCGTGTGCGTTGTTATCCAAGCGCTCTTTGAGGGAGGATCTCTTGGCTAATCTGATGAGGTGATGGTGTCTGCGGGTGGCGTCCTTGTGAGCTGCGTGGTTGTGCGGTGTGTGTTCATGGAGCCATATTTTCTCCAGTTTCCGGCATGCGTGTTTGGAGGTCTGGAGCTCGTCGGTGAACCAGGTGGCTCTCTTGCTGGCGTGCTTGTTGGAGGGTTTCTTGAGCGAGGCGAGGGTGTTGGCACAGTCGTCGATCCACTGTCTGAGGTTGCGGGCTGAGGCGTCTGGGTTGGTGGGTGGGTTCTGGGTGAGGATGGTGGTCAGCCGGTCTTCGGTGACTTTGCTCCAGCAGCGGCGAGGCAGCTGTTGGGTGCGGTGGTGCGTTGTTGGTTTCTTGAAGATGAAATGGATGCAACAGTGGTCGGTCCAGTGGAGTTCGGTGGTGTGGTCGAAGGCGACGTGGGTGCCTGTGGAGAAGATGGGGTCCAGCGTGAGGCCGGCGGCGTGGGTGGGTGCGGTGACGAGTTGTCTGAGGCCGAGGTTGACGAGGGTGTCGATCAGGGTGGCGGAGTTGGCGTTGTTGTTGTTCTCGAGGTGGAAGTTCAGGTCCCCAAGGAGGATGTGGTCCGTGGAGGCGAGGGCGTGTGTGCTGGCGAGGTCAGCGATGGAGTCGCTGAAATGAGCCCGGGGTCCAGGGGGTCTGTGGATGAGTGTTCCTCTGAGAGTTGTGTTGGGGTTCTGTGGATCCGGAAGTGCAGGTGTTTAGCGGTGATGAGGGTGTCATCTGCGTGGGTGGCGACCTTGAGGGTGGATTTGTGGATGATGACTATTCCTCCTCCGATTCCGTTGGCCCGATCCCTGTGGGGGATCTTGTAGCTGTCTGGGATGGCTATGGCGATGTCGGACGCCGAGGAGTCGTTCCACCAGGTCTCGGTCAGGAAGGCCACGTCTGGGGCGGAGGTGTCGAGCAGATCCCAGAGCTCGACGGCGTGTTTGCGTGCGGAGCTGGGTTGAAGAGTATACAGTGGAGGGGGTTGGGTCCTGTCCTTGGAGGTTTGGTGGTTCAGTCGCAGGTGAAGCTGCAGGTGTGGCAGGAGAAGGGTCCGTGGGTCCGTTTCGGGGTGGCCTGAAAGCAGGTGTGGTTTCAGCCGGGGTTGAGTGCGTGGAGGCTGCTGGCGTCGTAGTGGAGTCTGATGTCGTGGCGTTCACGGGGTCCAGGGGTTCTGGTGCTGGGCGCGGTCCAGGCACAAACGGGCGCAGACGTGCTTGCCTTAGGCGTGCCAGCGGCACGGCCGCGCAGCTGCCGCCATTTTAAGGTAAGCTGGGAGGGAGGAGCAGCTGGGAGGCAGAAGGCGGGAGACAGGGGTCAACGAGTGGGCACGGCGGGTGGGTCGCAGGGGCAGCAGCGGCGGGAAAGCGATCAGTGGGCAGGGGGGCAAGCCAAGGGCACAGGGCACAAAGGGCTGGTGGAGCTCCAGCAGGGGGCAGCGACCTACCTGGAAGGTCAAGGGTCGCTCTCCTCACCGCGCGGCTGCCGCCTATTTAAGGGGTGGTAAGTTTACAACGGGGTGTCCCCTAAGGACATCCTGACCTGGGTCAGTTAAGGTAGGTATGTATATAATGGTCAGTGTCTATTGATTAAGATCAAGAATTCATCATAAAGAGCCTTTACATAAATGAATTATTTGGAGATTACTTCTGTGTAGTACAGGAAATTTATTCAAACAATATCAATGGTTAATATACTTAGTGGAATATTCAAGGGAATGCCACAAGTTATGCGTCATGCAAGCAAACAATTACATCATTGAGTCAAGCAGAGTCTAACGGACAATGGTCTCGGCATAATTACTTTGAAGGAGAATCCTTGTGGGTTCATTCGCAGATAATATAAATACACCAGTAATAGTACAATATTTGAAAAATGCGCTCAAAGTGACAAAGAAAGGAGACAGTATAAGAGGGATAGGTGTGGTTGGGTGAAGGTGAGGACTGGGTAAAGGATGTTGTGACCATAATACAATCACAGTGATGATGCAACCTTTACAGACTAATTTCGTTCATTAGTTCCATAAAAAATCTTTAACATAGGCTTTGTATATATCACAGGGTTGCTCCCTATGTTAAGAAAGTGAAAACAATCCGGTCTACGTTTCGACCCCTATGGATTAAGGGTTGATTGAAGCCTCATGCTGGGGTCTTCTTCAGGACGTGAGAGTGCAGGAGCGCCTATAAGTGATACAATTTAGAAAGAGGAGTGTATCAGGACTTAAATTACAAGGCACTATTGTACTACATCATTGGTCAGTATAAAGGAAGACTTCTTACTTAAAATTGCGCCGTCCAGTGGCCTCTTACGGTCGGACCGTGGTCGGTTCCTCAGTGGTTACCAGAAATCTGAAGGTAATTTAAAATTAGAGGATATGGGTTTAGGAACCGGGTTAGGTGAGTAACCCTAACACTTATGTATTTTAGCGCGATATCAGAGGGGACTTACTAGGGCATCCGGGGCTTTCCAGTCTGTCTGTACATTTTTCATTTGTTTCCGCTCCTTCAGATGTGTGGTTTCTGAGGGAAAATATATTGTATCAAGTAAGGGAATCCTATTCTTAAAAAGACGTGGTTAGTTAACGTTGTCTAAATAGAAAGAGGGAGGGTACCCAAAGGGTTAACTTGATCGTGCATTAGTTTACAGAACCCATGTAAGGAGGAGGAAATGATAAAGGAAAACATATCGGAAAGTAGTTCGGAATTTCAAACTTTAAAGCGTGCACACCTCGAGTGTACTACCGGGCGTACAAGACAGAGGATTAGTAAAGGCATTGAAATCCCTCAGTGCGGGGACGTTCCTACCGCTTCCCCTTAAGATCGCATCAGCGCGGGTGTATCCAGCAACGCTGCCCAGCCGCGAGTGAACCGAACGCGAGGTGCAGGCGCTGGATACCTGCTGGGGGCTCGCCTCGGCCAGCCAATCAGGAGAGGGCCGCTTCGTCATGTCTCAAGGGAGTATGTGAAAAGAGCTACTACGGGGGATTGAGCGGAACCTGATAGGAGAGGTATTTTAGTACATGACTCGGTAAATCTGGAACATGATTTAAACAACTCAATAAAGTCAGCTGAGTTTAGCGGAAATGCTAAGTGCATGTTTTGACCAAATGCAAAATACAGGTTGTCAACAAAAAAGGCACATAAATGCGTTCTAACAGTCAGTAGAGACAAAGTATATATGGATATACGCTCGTAAGCAACAGAGGGGCATAATGCGATATATTACGGTACTCCAAAGAGGGTGCTCGTAATAATACACAAGAGTAGCACGGTACATTTACCCATGGGGATAATGTGATTGTGTTACACATATTCACACGATAGTTTGTAGCTAACCCTGGCAGCATATGGATATGTACAACGTCATAATGAAGAGAATCAGCACGACATATAGCATACGTTTGCTGAGTTTTGCGGAAATACTAAGTGCATGTTTTAACCAAATGCAAAAGAAACGTTTTCAACAAAATGGCACATAAATGCGGTTTGACAGTCAGTGGAGACAAAGTACATGTGAATATACGCTCGTAAGCCACAGAGGGGCACAATGCGAAATAGTGCGGTACTGCAAAGAGGGTACTCGTGATAAGACACAAGAGTTGCACGGTACATTTACCCATGGGGATGCTGGGATTGTGCAAGGGTCATAGTGTTACACATATTCACACGGTAGTTTGTAGCTAAACCTGGCAGCATATGGATATGTACAACATCATAATGAAGAGAATCAGCACGACATATAGCATAAGTGGAGAGGCTCAGGTACAACCCCCTTTGTTCAATCACGATTCACCAAAGCCATTTGGGAAAACGTTACATCCATCTCGTTTAATCCATTTTGCACAGAATCAAATCGCTGCATCCATTTGCATTCTCTTGTGTTCAAAATGGAGTCTAGATCCCCACCCCTAGGACCCATTGTGATTTTCTCAATGACCACCCATTTGAGTGATTCAGGTGTATGGGCCTTCGTCAGAAAATGGTCAACTAAGGGTGCCCCCATGGTTTGGCATCTGATTCTACTACAGTGCTGGAGTATTCTGTTCTTAATCTTCTGTTTCGTTTGGCCTATGTAAATCAGCCCACATGGGCAGAAGATAGCATAGATCAATCCATAGCTGTTACAGTTTGTCAATGTTTTTAGGTCAACGGTGATGTTGTTATGTGTGATGGCTTTCGTTTCTATGCAAAGTGCACAGGCTTTGCAGGTGCTGCATTTGAAATTGCCAATTATGTTGGGTAAGTTCCACATTGTTTGAATTGTGGGAGCTGGTGGAGTGTCCAACATGGAGCGTACTACAACATCTCGGATGCTCTTGGCTTTCTTGAAGGCATGCATGGGGGGGTCCAGTACTTGGATCACATCTGATATGATACTCCAGTGGCTGTTAATTATTTTCCGGAACATATTGCTCTTGCTGCAATAAGTGGTAACACAGACCATCCTGTTCTCTGGGAGTTGGCGGTTCTTTGGTGTAAGTAGTGTTTCCCTGTCACTGAACCATGCTCTTTTTCGTGCTCGTTTTACCAGTCTCTTCGGGTATCCTCTTTCCAACAGCCTGCAGATCAGTCCATCTGATTCCGCAAAGTAGTCGTCTTTCATGGTACAGTTCCTCCGGATGCGGAGGAACTGCCCAAAGGGTAAATTATCACGCAGGGCCCGAGTGTGGTGGCTTGTATATCTTAGTAGAGTATTCCTCTCACTGGGTTTCCTGTATAAGGTGGTGTATAGCAGTCCGTCCCGCTCTTTGATAGTGATATCCAAATAGTCAATGGATTCGTTGCTGCAACTCGAGGTGAATTTGATGTCATCTGATCGGGTGTTCAACCATTCAGTGAATGCCTCCAGCTCTTGTTTTTGTCCAGTCCAGATCATCAAGATGTCATCAATGTATCTGCGGTATTCCGATATGTTGTTGACAAAAGGATTGTTCGGTGTGAGAATGTGGTGTTGCTCGAAATCGCTCATAAAAAGGATTGCTAGGTCCGGAGCAAATGCAGCCCCCATTGCTACTCCTTTCGTTTGCATATAGTATTTGTCTTGGAATATAAAAAAGTTTTTGGTCATAGCGATCTCAAGTAGATCAATCAGGAATTCTGTGGGTACTCCAGTCGGTTGGTGTCTTGTTGATAAGGCTCTCCATATAGTTGTTAATGCTGGGTCTTGGGGGATACTTGTGTATAGTGACACAATGTCCATGGTGACCAATAATTGATTGTTTTTGTCAAAAGGTTTCTCATCCACTAAGTTAATAACCTGCATGGTATCCCTCAGGTAAGTTGGTGTTGCCTCAGCCAGAGGTTTCAAAAAAGTGTCCACATATTTGCAGAGTGGTTCCAGAAGGGAACCACATCCAGATATGATCGGTCTTCCCGGTGGCTTGGTGGGGTTCTTATGGACCTTAGGTAGGACATAGATAGTGGGGATGCATGGTTGGTCCACATTAAGATATGTGTACTCCTTGTCTGTGAGGAAGCCGTCTTCTTTCCCTTTTAGAGTTAAGGCCTTGATTAGTTTTCTGATATCTGAGGTTGGATTCGTTCTTATCAATTGATAACTCACTCCATCAATCAGCTGGGAGTAGATCTCCTGTTTGTAATCATTCACATTCATGACCACAATTGCTCCCCCCTTGTCAGCTGGTTTGATGACTAAAGTCTTGTTCTTCTGTAGACCCTCCAGGGCAATCCGTTCATTTTTCGTGATATTGTGTTTCACGTAGTGTTTGGTGCCGCATGCCTTTAGTACATCTCTCAAGACCAGACTTTCATAAGTCAAGATTCGGTGGTTTGTCATGGCAGTCTGGGGAGTGAAGGTGGAAGGCGGTCGCAGGTTGGTAAACGCTCTAGTCGTACTCGGAGCCTTGTGTAAGAAGAAGTTCCTAAGGCGGATCTTGCGGAAAAATTTGGTCAGCTCTGTCTTGATATTAAATACATTCACATGGGATGTAGGCACGAATGACAGGCCCTTACTGAGGATACGAATTTCGTCCTGTGTCAGTGTTTCATCGGATAAGTTCATAATCGGGCTTTCTCTGTTCAGCAGTGATGAGTTCATAGTCGAGTATTCTCTGTTTACCAGCGATAGGTCTTCCTCCTGGTGTTGATCTCTCCGTGATTGTCCTGTTGGAAACGGACTTGTTTGCTGCCGTATCCCTGTTGCCTCGAGTCGTCCCAATTCTGTGGATTCTGGCCCCTGGTTGGTCGTCTGTTCCAGCCCCCGCCCCTGCCGCAAGGGGGTCTCCAGGTGCTGTCCTCTAAAAAAGGCTGCTGTTGTCTGTTCTGAGCCTCTTGAGGGGGTTGGTACCATTGTTCTTGGTTTTGATAGTTGCTGCTAGCGCCTGCTCCTTCGTTGTCACTACTGCCACTGTAAGAAGAATCCGAGAAATTTGTGTACCTTCTACCTCCTCTTTGGCCACCCCTGTATCCACCTCTCCCCCTGTAGGAGAAACGGCCCTGGTTGTCCTGTTTAAAATAATCCTCAGCCAGGTATGGGTATGTTTTCTTTTTGTTGTAGTATTGGATATCTTTAGCCAATTTTTCGAGTTTCTTGTTTTGTGACTCTACGTCAAAGTCTTTAAGGGTTTTGTTCAAACGATCAAGTGTTTCCTTCGCACTGACGAAGGCTGAATGGCTTGAAATTTCCTCTTTGAGGTCAGCTATTTCCTTTGTTAATTGTTCAACCTGGTCCTTGGCGGTTTCCACCCCTAGGACCATCCAGTGGCAAGAACACTTGTTCGCCACAAAGCTAAACCCCTCCTTGAATTTTGGGTTATCCACAAATATCGCCGGTTCGTTGCGGACTTGTAGACCAGTAGGAATTATATTCGCTCTGAGATAGCCAGTTAGAAGATGGCCATGCAACTTGGTGCGCACTAATTTTTTCTCCAAGCGTTCAAGTTTGTTTATTTTCTCATTGAGTGAGAAGTCGACTGAAGTGATGTTGGTTGAGAGGAAAGCAGACCCTATTTCACCCCCAATAAGGTCTCTAATGTGTTCTTCACTATAAGAGAGGGTTTCCGATTGAAGCATGGTAATACCCTCAATAAATGTCTGATGCGTTAATGCTAAATATATTTAAAGAAAAGAACCCTCGCAAGACAGCTCTTGCACATAGAGTGGTAAGTTTACAACGGGGTGTCCCCTAAGGACATCCTGACCTGGGTCAGTTAAGGTAGGTATGTATATAATGGTCAGTGTCTATTGATTAAGATCAAGAATTCATCATAAAGAGCCTTTACATAAATGAATTATTTGGAGATTACTTCTGTGTAGTACAGGAAATTTATTCAAACAATATCAATGGTTAATATACTTAGTGGAATATTCAAGGGAATGCCACAAGTTATGCGTCATGCAAGCAAACAATTACATCATTGAGTCAAGCAGAGTCTAACGGACAATGGTCTCGGCATAATTACTTTGAAGGAGAATCCTTGTGGGTTCATTCGCAGATAATATAAATACACCAGTAATAGTACAATATTTGAAAAATGCGCTCAAAGTGACAAAGAAAGGAGACAGTATAAGAGGGATAGGTGTGGTTGGGTGAAGGTGAGGACTGGGTAAAGGATGTTGTGACCATAATACAATCACAGTGATGATGCAACCTTTACAGACTAATTTCGTTCATTAGTTCCATAAAAAATCTTTAACATAGGCTTTGTATATATCACAGGGTTGCTCCCTATGTTAAGAAAGTGAAAACAATCCGGTCTACGTTTCGACCCCTATGGATTAAGGGTTGATTGAAGCCTCATGCTGGGGTCTTCTTCAGGATGTGAGAGTGCAGGAGCGCCTATAAGTGATACAATTTAGAAAGAGGAGTGTATCAGGACTTAAATTACAAGGCACTATTGTACTACATCATTGGTCAGTATAAAGGAAGACTTCTTACTTAAAATTGGGCCGTCCAGTGGCCTCTTACGGTCGGACCGTGGTCGGTTCCTCAGTGGTTACCAGAAATCTGAAGGTAATTTAAAATTAGAGGATATGGGTTTAGGAACCGGGTTAGGTGAGTAACCCTAACACTTATGTATTTTAGCGCGATATCAGTTTGTTATTTGTTGACAACGTGTATTTTGCATTTGGTCAAAACATGCACTTAGCATTTCCGCTAAACTAAACTCAGCTGACTTTATTGAGTTGTTTAAATCATGTTCCAGATTTACCGAGTCATGTACTAAAAGACCTCTCCTATCAGGTTCCGCTCAATCTCCCGTAGTAGCTCTTTTCACATACTCCCTTGAGACATGACGAAGCGGCCCTCTCCTGATTGGCTGGCCGAGGCGAGCCCCCAGCAGGTATCCAGCGCCTGCACCTCGCGTTCGGTTCACTCGCGGCTGGGCAGCGTTGCTGGATACACCCGCGCTGATGCGATCTTAAGGGTAAGCGGTAGGAACGTCCCCGCACTGAGGGATTTCAATGCCTTTACTAATCCTCTGTCTTGTACGCCCGGTAGTACACTCGAGGTGTGCACGCTTTAAAGTTTGAAATTCCGAACTACTTTCCGATATGTTTTCCTTTATCATTTCCTCCTCCTTACATGGGTTCTGTAAACTAATGCACGATCAAGTTAACCCTTTGGGTACCCTCCCTCTTTCTATTTAGACAACGTTAACTAACCACGTCTTTTTAAGAATAGGATTCCCTTACTTGATACAATATATTTTCCCTCAGAAACCACACATCTGGAGGAGCGGAAACAAATGAAAAATGTACAGACAGACTGGAAAGCCCCGGATGCCCTAGTAAGTCCCCTCTGATATCGCGCTAAAATACATAAGTGTTAGGGTTACTCACCTAACCCGGTTCCTAAACCCATATCCTCTAATTTTAAATTACCTTCAGATTTCTGGTAACCACTGAGGAACCGACCACGGTCCGACCGTAAGAGGCCACTGGACGGCCCAATTTTAAGTAAGAAGTCTTCCTTTATACTGACCAATGATGTAGTACAATAGTGCCTTGTAATTTAAGTCCTGATACACTCCTCTTTCTAAATTGTATCACTTATAGGCGCTCCTGCACTCTCACGTCCTGAAGAAGACCCCAGCATGAGGCTTCAATCAACCCTTAATCCATAGGGGTCGAAACGTAGACCGGATTGTTTTCACTTTCTTAACATAGGGAGCAACCCTGTGATATATACAAAGCCTATGTTAAAGATTTTTTATGGAACTAATGAACGAAATTAGTCTGTAAAGGTTGCATCATCACTGTGATTGTATTATGGTCACAACATCCTTTACCCAGTCCTCACCTTCACCCAACCACACCTATCCCTCTTATACTGTATCCTTTCTTTGTCACTTTGAGCGCATTTTTCAAATATTGTACTATTACTGTTGTATTTATATTATCTGCGAATGAACCCACAAGGATTCTCCTTCAAAGTAATTATGCCGAGACCATTGTCCGTTAGACTCTGCTTGACTCAATGATGTAATTGTTTGCTTGCATGACGCATAACTTGTGGCATTCCCTTGAATATTCCACTAAGTATATTAACCCTTGATATTGTTTGAATACATTTCCTGTACTACACAGAAGTAATCTCCAAATAATTCATTTATGTAAAGGCTCTTTATGATGAATTCTTGATCTTAATCAATAGACACTGACCATTATATACATACCTGCCTATTTAAGGGGAGCTGGGAGGGAGGAGCAGCTGGGAGGCGGGACGCAGGGGTCAGCCAGTGGGCGCTGGGGGCTGGCCGCAGGGGCAGCAGTGGTAGGAAAACGATCAGTGGGCAGGGGGCAAGCCAAGGGCACAGGGCACAAAGCGCTGGTGGAGCTGCGGGGGGGAGCGACCTACCTGCAAGGTCAAGGGTCACTCTCTGATCCGTGCTGGCTTCTTCACTTATGGGCTTGTAATATTCGCACTTGTTAGAGAATGCACTTTTTACTTCACCTCTCCTGTTACTCTCTCATGTTTAGTTATGCTCCATCTTGCTCAGTCTCTGGGCTCAGTCTTCCAGCCATCACATGATTGTGAAGTATTTCCCCTTTCAATTTGTGAAACTGATGGGCAGCACACAGTGTTCTGCTGCTGTTAGATGAATGTAAGTCTGTCATGGGGTCAGTGACACTGACGGACGGGGTGTGGACTTTAATAACTGTTCCTTTCCACCCCGTCCCGCAGGACTCAGACGGCCCCTTTAATGCCGCTTGGATTTCCTCGACGGACCCGCCTTCCATTCCGATGTCATCCCTTGTGGACCAATCAGAGGAGGAGGGGGCAGATAAGGAAGCACAGCACAGAGACGAGGGCGTGAAAGCCAGAGGAGGGAGAGGACTAGAAGCGAGGAAGTCGGACGGCGTTGCTACAGTGGAACACCAGGAGACGAGCCCGAGTTCGGAAGAGGACCCGACCGGAGAGACCGTCACGCCAGGAGGCCACCGTTACTACGAGCCACCCCGCCGCACTTCTGGAGAAGTGTGGCTGGACAAGGTACGGGCCGTTTAAGGGGACTGTTTTACTCATGGGGTGGGACGGGGTAGGGGTGGTTGAGGGTGGTCACGGGGCTGTTCGTGTTCTCTGCTGCACTCCCCCGCTCACTCTCGGTGGGGTTTGACAAATGGTCTGTGACGGATGATGGTTCCCTGGTGATCTCCTCACGCCCCCTGCCCTTTTCATCCTAATATATGGCCCAGAACACATCCAGTAACTTGGGATATTTCCCTTTTCTTTTCTTCTTGAGCCCGACCCCTGGAGAAGTATCCGGAGCCCCGGGAAAAACGTTGAGAGTCCGAAGAGACAGTGAAAAAGCGGATTATCGACACCCCTCCTCTACTGATTGTGTTGTTTTTGGACTCTGTTGACTACTTGTTTATTTTGAATAAACAAACACTTAAGAAAATCCCCGATATTAACTGCCTTATTCAGAGCCTCCTCCTAGGAACCTGTGAGGAAGTCATTTACATTTCTTCACATACATGAGCTCAGCTCAAAGTGTGTCCATATGCAAAGACTGCAGAGTTAGTGCTAGTGATTCATGTTATCGGTCAGCTGCGGTCAAAGCAGAACCGACCCATCGCCTTGCAGACTTACATCGAGACTTGTCGGAACGTGGTTTATTAGTAGGGGTAAGTAGGTATCTACCACCGGTAATAAGGGACTCAATCAGAATATTATGCCCAGTCAAGTTCTCAATAAATGATTCACTTCCTCAACCCTTGGTAGCTGGCTGCAAGCAGGCAGGCTTAATTTAGGAGACAGGTGTGTAAAGCATTTTAAAACACTAATACATTAAGTATTTATGACACAACACACACAACAATTCCAACACCAGTTAATAACAATGGGAAATATTTTTATGATTAAAATAACACCAAAACGACAAAAATCCAAAGTAAGGAACCAGAGATATGGATTTTAAAGATTAAAAATAAAACTAGTGCTTAGAAGCAAATAACGCTCAAAGGGTTAAAAAAGGTAGTACTGGACCGAGACAAAGTCAAGTGTTCAGGAAACTCTTGATATAATACTTTTACACTTCCGGAAGTGTTTCTTGATGCAAGAAAGTGGTCCACAGCACAGCCAAGGTTTCAGATGTTCTGTTTTGTCTCTTGGGGTCTGGGGTTACTCCTCCCACAATGCACCTGGTCAATCCAAATAAAATCCAGGTGAAAGTTCTCATCTGGAGTTGTCCTCATTGTTGATGTTACAGGTACCCCTTCTAGCACTTTTCTACATGTTGCTGATCAGGGAGTCC
The DNA here is from genome assembly GCF_964261635.1 of Lissotriton helveticus. Taxonomy (NCBI): domain Eukaryota; kingdom Metazoa; phylum Chordata; class Amphibia; order Caudata; family Salamandridae; genus Lissotriton; species Lissotriton helveticus. The sequence continues at coordinate 9,174,044 of NC_136070.1, forward strand.
ACTCCTCATACTTGAAGACAGGCAAAGTCCGTTTCCTATGAAGCCTTGTGAGTACTGTAGGTGCAGTCATGATGCATGCAGTCCTCTCTTGCGCAGTCCAAGGATCCAGCAGGACAATCTGTCTTCTTCTTGGTGTAGTTTTGGCAGTCCTTCTTCTCCAGAATTTGCTTGTGGGTCTTTGAGGGTCCATAACACCAATCCAAGGATCCAGCATCTCTGAGTTGCTCCTTTGAAAGTTGGGCCTACACGACCCACAGTGCACCTTGCCAAATTCCTTAAAGTCACTGAACGCGGTCCAGCTGAGATCTTTTTGATGGTGATGATGCAGGTGGAGCTCTCTTAAACTGTTGCTTTCAGGGAGTCCACCCCTCCAACTTTCAGAGCAAGGCAAAGTACTTTTTTGGGCTGAAGACCAACGTGTACAACAGGTGCAGTCCTCATGGGTGCAGTTTACTCTTGTGCAGTCCAAGGGTCCAGAAAGGCACTCGTTCTTCTTCTTGTAGTTTTGAGGCAGGGATCTGAGTTGCTGGTCAGCTCTCCCATATGTATCCAGTGTTCGTGGGTGACAAGCAGGGTGGCACCCCTGATCAACGAGGTACAGAAGTATGACAGCTCCCTCCAAAGTATGATATATTCTTCTCCCAGAAAGCATTTTACTTTAGAATCCTTTCTCCTGGAGGTTAAGATCTGGTTACGCCAACCCACTGGTGTGGCTAACTTTCTATGAGAATTCCGCTGCAGGTTTCAGTTGTACAGTGTAAGGCGCTCACACAGTGCAAGCAGGAGTGGTGATGATGGATAGAATATAGGGAAAGTAAGAACGGTGTCTACAGTATAGAGGGAAACCTTAAAGCCTCTCAAAGGTGAACAGGCACAGGGATGCCTGGACACTTGTACAAAATGAACAACAGGTACTGTGCACACGTATGATAAATTACCTTACTGCCCGCCGGCACAACGGTCAGCGAATACTCTCGTTGATGTGCAACCCCTTTCTCACTACATACGTTTTTCACCATCCATTGATTCTTTTTGCGCCAGATACAGCCCTGATGAGTCACAGGTATTATCGCTGTTGATGAAACACGTGTCGGCTGGCGTCTGTATAACAAGACAAAGAAATAAAGTTCAACACTTTACCAATCAACAGACTATTTTTAATTCATCAACATTATTGATGCCTTTCTTTGTCTGGAACTATTGTATCACCTGATACTGATTTATCATACGTGTGCACAGTACCTGTTGTTCATTTTGGCTAACTTTCTATAACACCCCCTTCCAAAACCTCTGTTAATTCAATGACTGGGGCTCTTGTCCGACTGGGGGTACAGATGTGGTGGTGAAACTGTGTCCTTTCCTATTTGCCATTTCCTCTTTGAAGACCCATTTGGCAACTCCACCCCATCTTACCTTTTGCTCTGCAGATCTCCTCCCATCAGATGTCCTTTGCCTCTATGCAGCTCACTTTGATCCTCATCAGAGTCGCTTGGCTCAGCCTGTCAAAGGCTGGCCAATCAGGAGAACATGCTGAAAGGCTGGATTTTGGCACATCAGAAAAGCAAGTATTATAACTACTTTTCTGTAATAGTTATAATCGATCTAACATTGGCATGGTGTTGGATTTATCATAACTATTTCTTTAAGGCTTAGAATTATATGTTTAGCTTACTCCTGTCAATAGTTATACTAAAGTATTCCCATGTTAGCCCATTGAGCCAATGTGCTACAATGGGGAAGAACGAAAATGGCAGTTATTACCTCACCAGGGCATATAAAACATATTTTAAAATGTCCCTACTTATTTCAACATGGCTTCCTACCCTTGGGGCACCTAGGCTAGACGTTAGGGGTGACATATATGCAAACAATAAGATCGTTTTAGACTTTGAATACACCTTTAATTCCATAGTCAGAGTTGCATATAATTTAATTTTAAAAGCAGACTGCAAAGCAGGGCTACCTTTAAAATGACAGCAGGCAACAAAGCAGTGCACGCTTAAGTACATATAATCTACTGGGCCTATAAATCTACATGTCCTACCATATATCGGGACATACAGGTAGGTTGTCAGTACCAATTGTAATTATACCTAATTAATGTTGTACTTATAATCAGTGCTATGCAAACAAATGATGGACGGAAAGCTGAATGAATCATACATTCACCCCAGTCAAGACATCTGGGTTAAATCCATTGTTCTTTTGCTCACCATGCCCCTGTTGTGTAGTTCCTATCTCCCTAAATAGGTTCTGCGCATTTGGATAACATACACTATAGGTTTGGTGCCAGACTAAGTCTGTACATCCCTATCAGGTATGCATACCCTTGTCTACCTTTGACCAGCTAGCTCACAGTGCCACTAGAGACTCCTTGAAGGAAGGAGGGAATAGCTTCTGGCAACTATTGAACATGACAACTCTGATCCCTCAGAATCGTGGAAACAATATACTACTTTTCACTCAGTCATTTATATACAGTTAATCTGTCTTAGTCTCAGAGGTACACAGAATAAACAGTCTGGGCGTTTCAATAAGTATTTCTTTTGCTCACCATGCCACCCCAGTTCAGACCCAACCATATGCAAATCCGTCTTAACCATGTGCCTCATGGGAACAGTCCAGAACGAACTGCCAAGCCAGGGTCTCCCTGGACCGGAAACAAGCATCCTGGGACCGGTTTCGGGGTATTACTTCTCATCAGCCACGCTAGCTTAAATCCAGTGGTATTTTGGGTTGGACTGCTCCCATGAGGCATAGGGTCAAGATTGATTTGCATATGGCCAGGTCTAAACTGGGCTGGCATGGTGAGCAAAAGAATGATGGGTTTAACCCAGATCTCTTGAATGGGGGTGAATTTTCTGATTTGTTCTGCATTCCGTCTATCAATTGTGTGTCCTTTGCTTTCTCGCCCTAAGTGCGCCGGGTATGCACAGACATGGGTCCCGGGCTCACTGTGCTACTGGAATCAAGCTATCCTGGCTGATGAGGGGTGAATCCCTGAAACCGGTCTTAGGATGCTTGTTTCTGGTCCAATGAGGACCTGGCTTGGGTGTTCGGGCGGGACTGTTCCCATGAGGCACTGGATCAAGACTGATTTGCATGTGGCCAGGTCTTAACTGAGGTGGCATGGTAAGCAAAAGAATGATGGATTTAACCCAGATCGCTTGACTAGAGGGTGAAAGTTATTATTTGGTCTGCATTCCGTCCATCAATTGTGTGTCCTTTGCTTTCTCGCCCTAAGTGCGCCGGGTATGCCCAGACATGGGTCCCGGGCTCACTGTGCCACTGGAATCAAGCTATCCTGGCTGATGACGGGTGAAACCCCGAAACCGGTCTGTTATATCCTAAGTATTGCATTTATGTGCAATCAGCCTAGATCCTCCTAGCTGCTCAGCTATTGTGAGAGATGGTAATGGAATGTTGGTGTGACTGTGATGCGTGGAATGCCTGGGTGCCTGAGTGGATGAGTGGGGACAGTTGGAGATGGGCTGAGCAGCAGGCAGCCTGCTCCTGGTGGGGCTGGTGTATGGCTGGTACATGACTTGTACCCATCTAGAACTGGCTGTACTAAGATTGATACTACTCTGACATAGGTCTAATAAAGAAGACTTGAAACTACTATACAAGGCTACCAGTGTCTTCGTGTACAGAGCACAACATCATTTTGGCGACGAGCGGACCTGGACCCAAGTGTGCTTAAGAACAGAACAGAAACCCAGAGACTTTTCCCCCCCCCCAACTTAACTCACTTTTATTGTTGACTCCTTCATCTCCTGCTTTTTGAAATGCCAAAATATTTCCGAGTTGTCGCCTGGCCTTGGTGACTGACAAGCAACATTCATGAGAGACCTACCTCAGTCACTATAGCTCCATATCGTGGTACCTGTTATTGGATTCCGCCATCCCCTCTACTGCCTATTTGTCCCTTCTACTTCTATAGTGCCCTACCCTAACCAACATGTCGGGTCGGGGCTTGTCCGCAACTGGGGAAAACTCTGACACTCTATTCTACCCCCCTAACCTCTCCAAAACCGCAGTTAAATCATTCAAGCACACTACCCTAAAAAGACACCCTGAGACGCTGATATCCGACTTGTGCTACAGCGCTGACATCCGCACAGTCATTAATGACCTTATCTTCTACTCCAGAAGAACCGCCTCCTGGCGCAAAACCCTTGTGCACCTTCTCTAATTAGGAACATTCAATATCGCACCAAGCTCACAATAGCACCCTCCCCACCTTTGCGAGCTGACCTCACCATCACCCTCTATAAAAACGGTATCATTCTAATCCAAGCCTCTACCAATAACCTCAACAAATTCGCAGACTTTTTCCCCCTCCTCAGAAACCATGTCCACGACTCTATTTGGTAACTAATACCCGCACCAATGACCCGCCGTCCTGCCAGCCTAACATACCTAGACATCCACATACCAACCCCCCAAGGGCCTCTTTCTCAGGTTATCCTATCCCCCCAACATGTCTCCTGTCCTTGGCTACAGTATCTCCCCTACACCTTTGATCTCCTCCCACCTAGAACCACCCACTGACGGGGAGTCCAATACACTCCCAAAGACCCCTGTATCCGATAGAGCTAGCCCTCTAATGGCTCCCTCCACTGATCACCCTTACCGTTATTGTTCGTCCTCCAGCACCACTAACAGACCCGCCCCTAGACCTCCGACCTCCTCTCCGCCAGCCATTCATTATAACCGCGAGCTTGGTACTCCTCCAAAGACCCTGAAGTCTGCTCAAACAAATCTATCTCCCCTTCCACCGTTACATGCCCCTCGTATTGCTCCTGAACCTTTGAACCCCTGCCTTCTAGCACCCCCAGCTTGTAGTGATCTCGAAACTCTGCACTCCAGAGCGGCTAAACTCACCCAGATTATTCATAGCTCCATTCTGGACCTCATGAACCTCCATCACCTTGCCGAGGTCTCCCTTGCTAGCCTCAAGCCACCTCATACCCCCCCCCCCACCGAACACCAAGCCTCCCAAGCACCCACTCCCGCTACCTCTGAGACATCTTCGTCCGTGCAAACAACCTTGCCTCCTCTCAGAGGAGGATTCCCGAGCTCTTGCACTCTCTTACAACTCACCCACCGCCACCTATAACACCCTAGACCTCACGGGAAACGAAATCTTAGCCATCCTCCAAGACCACAACTCTACCCCAGCCATCCTCCGTCCACTAGATACGAGTCCTGAGCACCCCATCAGCACGGTCACCATCGACCCCAACAGGCGAGCCACCCTCCATAACAGAAGTGTGGTAAAAAGTAACCTCGCGCCTGTATCTCTGTCCATCCAGACTCCCGACACTCCCCCAGACCCCCACCTAGCTGGTCTTTTAATCAACTGCTGTTCAGCAGTCAAGAATGCCGCTGATATTGCTAACCTTGTCTTGGACAAAAACCTGGACCTAGCTATACTAACTGAATCCTGGCTCAATGAATACTCTTCCCCCTGCCTGGACTTATTAGTCCCTCCCAACTACAACATCGCCAGACTGGACAGACATTCCAACAAGAAAGGAGGAGGCATTGCCTTCATCTACCGATCCTCCCTGCTTGTCACAGAACTCTTGGCGGACTCCACTGACTCCTGCGAATACCTCACACTCTCCATTTGCAGCAACTCATTACACCTTTGTAACTTGCACATTTTTTACCACCCTCCAGGTTCTAACGACTCTTTTACCGATCATCTCTTGGAAATCATCACAACTAAGATTTCCTCCAAAGCCACAGAGATTTTCTTGGGTGATTTCAACCTGCACTGGAATGGCACCAAAGATCCCTACGTCAATGCCATCAAAGACCTCCTAACTGACCAAGCCCTAACTCAAGCCTGCTCTCTACCAACCCACTCTAAAGGGTCATCCTTGACTGAATCATTTCTAAGGAATCCTAAGTCAAGCTCATCTCCATTGACCCATGTGACTGGTCTGACCATCACTCCATCTCTTTCATTTTACCCGGGACCCGCATGACAAAGCCGTCGCAACCGGTAATTCCCAAACGCTGGACCAGAGACACCAAGAACCTCGACCTTATGAAACTAGAGGCTCGCTGCAAATTTGACCTCCCCCCTCGCACATATCCACGGTCAGTGACCTCAATGAACATTACGTGTTGTCCATCTCAGACATTCTGGACGACCTTGGCCCTCTAAAACTAAAAAGAACACAAATCAAGGACAGAAACCCCTGGTTCACTGGTTCCCGCAACATGGAGAGAAGATCCCTATGGCAATCGGAAAGAATCTAGAGGCAACACCCCTCTGCAACGCATCTAAAACTTCTCCGCCAGGTGAGAAACGCCTACAACAAGAACATCCTCAATTCCAAAAAAGAATACTTCAGATCTGAATTGGGGAACGCCAAGAATAGACCTCGCAAGCTCTTTGAACTGGTCAAACTCCAATCTAATAAACTGGCTAAAACACTGAAAGAATCCCCCAATTCCCTAATGTCATCAGAGGAATTCTCCTCTTTCTTCGCTGATAAAACTACGGCATTAGGAATTGAACTCAGTACCGCCACTTACTCTCATCCCCCTCCTGACCTGCCCCGTTTTTCTGCACAACCCTCCCGTCTGGCCCTACCTAAAAAACAAGCCCGCTAGACTGACTTCGAATACTATAACGAAGACTCCATCTCCAAAATCCTTTCTACCTTAATCCCAAATAACCACTTTAATGACCCTCTACCCTCAAACTGCTTTGCTGCCTCCTCCGGATCAATCGTTCCCTGCTGGACTGCAATAATCAATGCCTCTCTCCAGAAGGGTTCAATTCCAGACCCTTTGAAAGCCGGCCAAGTCCTCCCTATTCTGAAAAAAACATCACTGGATCCAGCCTCCCCTGACAATTTCAGACCTATCTCCAATATACCGCTGTTAGCCAAAGTATTGGAGAAGTGTGTACAACAGCAACTAAGTCAGAACATCAACAACTTCCACCTACTTGATGACTTCCAATCAGGATTCAGACCAGGGCACAACACTGAAACTACTATGCTCCACATCGTGGACGATGCCCTCCAAGCCCTAGACCAAGGGAAAACCTGCCTGCTAATCCTCCTTGATCTATCCTCCGCCTTCGATACGGTCAACCATGAAAAAGGAGTAGTTTCTGTCCTGTAACTCCAGTTCTGTAGTAGGGGTATCTCTGTTATAGTCATAATCTAGTGAATAGTCCCGCCCATGTGCGAGGACCCCGGCAATCAAAAATAATCTCTTAAGTTGTCAGAAAATTGCAGAACTGCAAAGACACTTAAGAGAAAATTTAAAGACAAATAATGCAGCCTATATCCACAGGCTACACTGTCCAGTACTTCAACTAGAAAATTCCACCAAAAATCCACAAACAGCAAAGCCTGTCCAGATTTCCCTTGCTTTAACTGCAAAACCCCTCAGAAATGATAGAGAGGAAGGCATGGACAGACAAGCCCCATAGGCTGCCATTATGTGGCTTAAATAGGATACTGTGCCTTTAAGAGAACCTTCCAGAACTTTCTCCCAGTATCCCAGAATGCCTAGCAGGTCCAACTTACTTTCAGTTCTTTTTGAAGGCGTAACACGCCAGACCTGTCGCATTCCTTAAATGAACATCTCTCTCCACCGGGGAGCCGGGAGGGCGCTTATGACTATAACAGAGATACCCCTACTACAGAACTGGAGTTACAGGACAGAAACTACTCTTTCTGTAGTAGGGGATCTCTGTGTATAGTCATAATCTAGTGAATACAATGGCAAGCCCATCCCCACACCAAAGCGGCGGTGGAGAAAAGAGAATTAACACCACTACTGTGCGAACAGATTTCGCAGCGAAGCCTGTCCAACCTGAGCGTCTGTCCTGGCATCAGTGTCCAGGCAGTAATGCTTAGCAAAGGTATGAACCGACTTCCAAGTGGCCGCCTTGCAGATTTCTGCAATAGGAACATTACGGAGCAAGGCTGTCGTGGCAGCTTTGCCCCTGGTGGAATGAGCCTTAGGCTTACCTCCTAAGGTCTTATTAGCTTTTTGGTAACATAGCTGTATGCAGGACACAATCCACCTAGAGATAGACTGCTTAGAGGTCGCAAGACCCGTCCTGACTGATCCATAATTGATAAACAATTGGTCAGACCTACGAATATCTTCGGTCTTATCCAGATAAAATTTCAATACCCTCCTAACATCCAGGGAATGTAACGACCTTTCCGCTGGAGACGAAGGATTCTGAAAAAACGTAGGCAAAGTTATGGTCTGGTTAACATGAAAATCAGAAATAACCTTGGGAAGAAACTTAGGGTGAGTACGCATAACAACCTTAGCAGCATGAACTACAGTATAAGGTTCTTGGCAACACAACGCCTGAATTTCACTCGCCCTGCGGGCCGATGTAATGGCCACGAGGAACGCCGCCTTCCAGGACAGGTGCTGCAGCGAAGCCTTATGAATGGGTTCAAAAGGCTCCTTCATCAACCTGGACAGCACCACATTCAGTTCCCATGAAGGCGAAGGAAGCCTGACAGGAGGAAACACTTTCTTCAGGCCTTCCAAAAAATCTTTGATCACAGGGACCTGGAAGAAGGAAGTCTGCGAAGGGCATTTCCTGTAGGCAGTCAAAGCAGCAAGATGAACCTTAATAGAATGGACATTAAGGCCAGACTGCGCCAACTGTAGAAGATAAGGAAGGATGACATCTTCCTTACATGTCGTCGGATCATAGTTCTTGGACTTGCACCAGATACAAAATCTCTTCCACTTGTACGCATAAGAAGTCCTAGTGGAAGGCCTCTTAGACTCCTTCAGTATGTCCATACAATCTGCAGGGAGATTCAAATGGCCATATTGCACTATCTCAGGAGCCATGCTGCCAAACTCAAAGACGAGAGGTTGGAGTGCAACATCAGCCCCCCGAACTTCGTGAGAAGGTCCGGCCTGCACGGCAGCCGCATGTGAGGAAGGAGAGACCTGTGAAGCAGGTCCGTGAACCACCACTGTCTGGGCCATTCCGGGGCAATCAGTATCATCCGCGCCCTGGACTGGGACAGCTTGATGAGAACCGTCGGAATCAGGGGAATGGGTGGAAAAGCGTACAGAAAGCTGTTCGACCAGTTGATCCATAACGCATTCCCCAGCGTCCCCGGCTGGTAGTACCTGGAGGCGAAGTCTCGGCATTTGCTGTTTTCGGCGGTGGCGAACATATCTACGTCTGGAGTCCCCCACTTTGCGAAGACTTCTCCTAGCACTTCGTCGTTTATGACCCATTCGTGGTTTTCCTGAATCAGTCTGCTCAGTGCGTCTGCCTGAACATTCTGCACACCTGGCAGATGGGTAGCGATTATCGTCAGTCCTCGAGCCAGAAGCCAGTGCCAGATCGCCTGCGCCTCCTGCGACAGGGAGCGGGATCTCGAGCCCCCCTGCTTGTTGAGGTAATACATCGTGGTCGTATTGTCCGTCTGTACAAGCAGAGAGTTGGTCTGGAAGGACGGGAGAAAAGCCTTCAGCGCCAAGTGAACAGCTCTGAGTTCCAGGAAATTGATGTGGTATGTGGACTCCGTCGAGGACCACGTCCCTTGAATCTGCAGGTCTCCGGAGTGCGCCCCCCAGCCCTGGAGAGAAGCATCCGTCACGATAGTCTGAGTGGGAATGTCCTTGTGGAAGGGAACCCCTCTGAGGAGATTCTCCGCTGAACACCACCACTTCAGAGACTGAAGAGCACGCAGAGACAGTTGTATCTTGTCGTCCCAAGATCCTCTCCTCTGATCCCACTGATCCTCCAAACACTCCTGCAGCGGTCTCATGTGCAGCCGCGCATGTGGCGTCAGGAAGATGCAAGAGGCCATCGATCCCAGGAGAGAAGACACCGTCCTCACTGTCGTAGACGGAGAGGTCATAAGAGCCTGAGCCTTCCGAAGCAGTGATAACCGTCGCTCCTCCGAAGGAGACACGCTTGCTGACAGCGTATCGATGGAGGCTCCCAAGTACTGAATGCACTGGACCGGAGTCGGAACAGACTTCGACATGTTGATGTGCAACCCCAGCTTGTTCAGTAGAACGCACGTCTTCTGGAAGTGTGCTTGTGCTTCCGTGAAGGAGGAGGCCTTGATCAACCAGTCGTCCAGGTACGGGTAGATAAACACCTTGTTCTTCCTTAGGTGTGCGGCTACCACTGCCATGCACTTTGAGAATGTTCTCGGCGCAGACTTCAGTCCGAATGGCAGTACTGCGTATTGATAGTGATTGGCGCCGACTTGGAACCGCAGGAACTTCCTGTGTTTGTGTGCAATGGGCACATGGAAGTATGCATCCTGGAGGTCTATGGCACACAGCCAGTCTCCCCGTTGCAGCTGAGGATAAATCTGATGCAACGACAGCATGCGAAACTTCTCCCTGCGAATCCACTTGTTTGCTTGTCGCAAATCCAGAATGGGCCTGAACTCGTTCTTGTCCTTCTTGCGAACCAGAAAGAACCTGGAGTACAGACCTCTTCCTCTTTGAGACAGAGGTACGTCTTCTATCGCCCTTTTCCTTAACAGGATATCAGCCTCCGCCTGGAGCTCGCGCAGTTGATACTGTGAGCTGACCGGAGGAATTGATGGAGGCGGGCTGGTGAACCGAAGACTGTATCCATTGCAAACAATATTCAGCACCCACTTGTCCTGAGTAATTTTTCTCCACTCTGCCAGAAAAGATTGAATGCTTCCCCCCACCGGAGCGGGTAACAGTCGCAGGGGAAGTAAGTGCTCAGGGCCTAGACCCGGCCTGGCCTTTAGTCGCGGGAGTCGACTGATGGCCGCCTCTGCCTCTCTGGCGCTTCTGGAACGGTCTTCTGAACTGCTGCTGTTGTTGTTGCTGCTGTTGTCCAGAAGACTGGCCACGTCCTCTGCCTTGACCACCGAACCGACGTTGGAACGGACGGTACGACTTCTTGGTCTCCTTGGGCTTCTCCAAACCCACCGCTGTGAGCGTTTCGACCTCCGCCTTCATGCGGGCCATTTCATCATCAGCGTGCTTCCCAAACAGGGTCTCGCCAGAGAATGGAAGATTGGCAACCCTTTGTTGAGCGTCCGGTTTCAGAGACGTAAGGCGGAGCCATGCATGTCTCCGCTGGTTAATTCCGTGGCAGAAACCATGCGCCGCCAGCAGAGAAGAGTCGGCAGCAGCGCTGATGACTTGATTCGCCACCAACATCCCTTCATTCAGCACCTCTTGAAAGTCTTCCCGCTTGTCCCGCGGTAGAAGCTCCACAAACTGCTGAAGGGATTCCCAGAGGGCCCTGTCATATCGACCCAAAAAGGCAGTGGCACTAGCAGCCTTCATTGAGGTCGCCGAAGTCCCACAAACTCGTCTCCCAGATGAATCCAACCACCTAGATTCCTTATCTGGTGGAACTGTGGAGGAGGGCGTGGTGGCATGCTGTTTGCGCGCCGCTGTCACAATCACCGAATCTGGAGGGGGCTCCACCCTCAGAAAGGCCGGGTCCGAGTCCGGTACTTCTTCTGCAGTCTCGAGGGTGCCGCCTTAGTCACCGCTGGGGTGAGAAAAAGATCCATGGCCGGTTCTTCCAGACCCGGCACCAGTGGCAATAACGGCCGAGACAAATGCTTCTGGTGTAGCGTCTCGAAGATGACTGATGTCTTCGGGGTGGGCACCGTCAAAGTAATGCCCAATTTCGCCGCACCATGTAACAGTACGTCTATGAAGGACACCAGATCATCGATCGGTGAAACCCTCGTATCTGGCGAATCCGACAAGGTCGGAGAATAGTCCCTGGTCCCCGACGACCTGGTCCGGGAACGAGACCTGTGCCTCCTGTGGCGTCGTCTAGATCGTGTAGAAGACCTGTTGCGCGAATGTTCCCTCCTCCTGGAACGGGAGCGCGACCTCCCAGCACGTGGGCGCTCCACCGGTTTCCGTGGAGGCGTCTTCCGTGGTCTATCCTGGGGCTTCGGAGTAGGCGTCCCCTTAGGGGGTGTCGGAAGCAGAGGCAGGGACACCGACCTCGGTGGCCTGACAGGAGGCCTCTCCGGGAAAGGCGCTGGCCCATGAGGTGGGACCAGCGGCAGAGGTTGCCCCACAGGTGGTAGCGGAGGAAGTGGAGGTAGCGGCGGATTAACAGGAGGAGCCTCCTTCGGCAGTGGTGGAGGAGTCGCAGGCCTTGGCGGTGTATATACCACCAAGTACACCGAGCCCGGTGACTTCTTCGGGGGAGGAGTCTGTGACCCAGACCCCCCAGAGCGTGAGCGACGCCTCCGACGCCCTTCCCCAGATCCAGCGTGACTTTTCGCTCCAGAATCTCTCCTGCACCGCTTAGGGGAGGCTGAGATCCTCGGGGACGCTGATCTCTTCCTGCTCGACGTCGAGCGTCGTTTTTCAGGCGTGGAACGGCGACCCCTCGACTCCAGCGGTGATCTCGACGGCGGCCTACCCAGGCCTCTCGACGTCGACCTTCCACGCTGTCTCGACCCGGAGCCCCGGGGAGAAGGGGAACACACCGTCGTCATCCCTCTCGACATCATCGTCGATGCAATCGACGTCGACGGAGACCGGGACCTTTTGCTGGTCTTCCTGCCTCTGGGGAGCCCCCCAGAGGCCTCAGCAGGGGCAGAGGGAGCCTTCCCAGCCTGCCCAGACCCACCTGCAGCCTGCAGTCGCCTCTCTTCTAGGCCTTGGAGCCTAATCCTCAGCCTTTCCCTCAGGGTCCTTGTAGAAAAGGTCTGGCAGATGTCACAATCTTCAGGGACATGCTCTTCAGGGAGGCAAAGAATGCAGACGTCGTGTGGATCAGTCTTGGCCTTCTTCCTTCCACATGCTGGGCACTTGTCGAATAAAGCAGGCATTTTAGATCCCTAAAAGCCTGAACAAACACACAGAAGTGAAACTGAAACACCAAGAATCAACTGAGAACACTTTTAAATCCAAAAAGTGAACAAAAACTCCAATAAACCCTTGAAAAAGGGAGAGCTCAATGCACCAGGGTCCTGTAAGCAGGAGCCGGAAAAAAGAACTGAAAGTAAGTTGGACCTGCTATGCATTCTGGGATACTGGGAGAAAGTTCTGGAAGGTTCTCTTAAAGGCACAGTATCCTATTTAAGCCACATAATGGCAGCCTATGGGGCTTGACTGTCCATGTCTTCCTCTCTATCATTTCTGAGGGGTTTTGCAGTTAAAGCAACGGAAATCTGGACAGGCTTTGCTGTTTGTGGATTTTTGGTGGAATTTTCTAGTTGAAGTACTGGACAGTGTAGCCTGTGGATATAGGCTGCATTATTTGTCTTTAAATTTTCTCTTAAGTGTCTTTGCAGTTCTGCAATTTTCTGACAACTTAAGAGATTATTTTTGATTGCCGGGGTCCTCGCACACGGGCGGGACTATTCACTAGATTATGACTATACACAGAGATCCCTTACTACAGAATTACTTGAACGCCTCAGACTCAGGATGGGTCTGGATGGCATGGTCCTAGAATGGTTCAGGTCTTTCCTCCACAACCACTCTCAGAGATTCCTGATCAACGGTAACCTATCTGCACCCACCTCGGTCACGGTTGGAGTACCCCAAGGTGCAACCCTGTCCCCCACCCTCTTTAATTTTTACTTAGAGCCACTCACCGAAGTTCTTCGCACCGCCAACATCTCCTACCATATGTACGTGGACGATACCCAAATATACATCAATATCTCTTCGCTCGAGGAGATCCTCTCCCTGAAACTGACTGTGCAATGGCTTGCCAATAACCAACTCAAACTTTACGCAAAGAAAACTGAATTTCTCCTAATCTCCCCTTCAAAAGCCAATCCGGAGATTCAGATGAAGATCAAGGCCATCACAGCCCTGAACTGCCCGCCGACTGACAAATCCCTGGGCATAATCCTCGCCTGTAACCTGAACATGCGAGATCACATTAACTCGATGGCTAAAGCAGCCAGATTCCACCTGGCCTACCTTAGGAAGCTGAAACCTTTCATAGATGCTCCGGACATAAAAATGGCAGTACAAGCACTATTTATCTCTAGACTGGAATATGGTTGTTCCACCCGTACAGGATTACCCAAGATCTCCTTAGCACCTCTAAAAGCCTGTCTCAACGTGGCCGCAAGACTACTCACAGGTACCAGAAAATTCGACCACATCTCCCCGCACATGAAAGCGCTGAACTGGCTCCCTTTAGAGGCCAGAATCCAGTTGAAACTGTCATGCATTACACACAAGGCTCTTTACACAAACTCCCCCGATTATCTGGCACAGAAACTAGTGGTATCTGGAGGAAGCAGGAACTCCCGGTCCACTAGAAACTGCTTACTCCAACCTGCCTTCTTTCAGAAAAAAAGAACCTACAATAGGGCGTTCACTGGAGCAGCACCAAAAATATGGAACTCTTTCCCACCCGCTATCAGAAGAATCCCTTCTCTAGCACATTTCAAAAAAGAGGCCAAAACCTTCCTCATGGGTAAATTCCTCATCTAAGGCCTGCCCTCATCCACCACATTGTGACAGAGGAATCTAAGACTATCGCCTCGTCTCCAGATCACCAATTCTCCTCGCCGAGAATACGTGGGACCTTTCTTTTTACTGACTCTTACGGTTTGAACCATTCACCTGTATCCCCCTCTTTCCCTTTGTTCTCAGCACCCCGCCACCTCGCCATCTTGTTGATTATGTATAATTCTGCACTTTAAACTTTGTTTTTGTTCACCACTGTATACCTTGTAAAGCGCTCTGATACCCTCACGGGTCAAGTTCGCACTCCATAAAACACAAAAATAAATACATAAAACAGTAACCAGCGAAACTACAAGAAAAGGAAGCAACTACATGAAGAGTTATGGAGTTACAGGCAAGCCAGCCCCACCAGTGTCCTGTCATTGGACGGCCGCAACCACCGTGTGTGTCCTGCCTGATCTTGCTCCATGGACTAGACCACAGGTATGGTCTGTATGTTAGGGTATGCCTGATTATAGATTCACCCTACCACTTCCTTTAGCATCTGTGGTATGGATGTATCTACTGCATAAAGGAACTGTGGCTGCACAGATGTGAGTGACGGATTAACTCAGTGAACCTTGATCACAGGTGCCATACAGGGGCGGTGTGGTTTTGCAAACATTGGCATTTGTTGGCACATAGAAAGTACAAGTATGCTCCTTTAACAGTGTGGGAGTAATGTGCCTGGAGATCTATTTACTTCAAAGAAATTCACAAGCGCTGCGACAGATGTCTTCAACTATGGGTCTGCGTGGGTCTGCGCAATGCTTGCATATTCACTAGTTGTGCCGGTGAAACTGCTGAAGTCGACCGAAGATATGCTGTGGGTGAGACTTTTTCTTTGAGACTCGCCGCCACAGAATCATCCATTCATGTGCTGCCTTTGCTTGAGGGTTTGTCCTGGCAGTGACTTTCCTCTCACGTTTTAACGTATGTTTCCACATCTACCAGCTTTCTGGCTTTACAGGCGGTCAATTCTGCTTTTTCTTGTATTGTGGAAATTGTCACTGCACTGTGTATGCACTCTGTCTCTGCCAATTTTGGGTGACATCAATGGAGTCTTTTATAGTGTGTACTTTTTGTTTAAGTCCTCAAATTGGGTGCAAATCTATTCACACCGACTTGTGCATCTGCAGTGTCTTATTCATTACAAGTGTTTATTTTACGAGTTTCAATTTGGGTGCACTAGTTCAGAGCATGATTTAATCATGGGGCTCCATGGCTCTATGTATTATATTTCCTTCTGTGTTTATTTTTGTTTTGTTCCCTTGCTGAGGGGGAGGGCCACTACAGCACAACTCGGGTGAGAGATCGCTCACCGGCGTGGGGCACAGGTATACCAGGCTCTGTTGTTATGGTATTGCATTGTCTAAGTAGAAGTATTTTATGATGTCCAATTTTAACACTTACCTCTACTTGGTATTAGTGTGTTTCACTTTTCACAGTGCTCCAATGTGTTCTCAGAGTTTTATTCGGGTGAGTAATCGCTCACTGGTCTGGTGAACAATTTGCTAATGTTTCACAGCTGTATTTTCTTGCCTACAGTTTAGTGTGTAATGATGCCACAGTTCTGCACTAATTAATGTATACACATCCTTGTGTCTGGTGGTGGTCATCACAGTTATCCCTTCAATTAGGGATACTTTAGGAGGTTTGGGTCATGGGTTTGTTTTTTGTTTCCCATGCAAAATCATTTTGTGTAACCCTTTCACAGGCTTGGATATGGGTTCATATCCCATGGTCAGTTGTGCGCAGTACTAATGTACAACCAGGGTATACCCCACTTACAGCTGCGCGCAGTACAAAAGTACAACTGGGTTGTGTGTTTTGGGTGCTAACCTCTCAAACAGGGTAATGGGTGGTTATCCCATATCGTGGTAGTTCCCTTGTAGTTGGGACAGGTGTTGCGGGGTATTTTATCTTTTACATTACAGTATAGTATTTTACAGCTTGTTTCAGTAAATTACTATTTGTACTGGTGTCTCTACACTACGCTTCTTAATACTTTTATCATTTTTGGGAGAGGATGGGGAATAATGTTTCACATGTATTTTGATGTATTTTTCCCATCATTTCTAGATTTGTATCGTTCATGATTCTGAGATGTTTTGCTTTATGTTGTAACCTGGAGTTATGAATTATGCTGCTTACTTGTGTATGGTTTTTTCTTTATTTGCTACTGTTGTTTTGTTTGTAAAGGAAAGGGATAATGTTATATCCTAAGTATTGCATTTACGTGTAATCAGCCTGGGTCTTCCTAGCTGCTCAGCTAGAGTGAGAGATGGTGACGGAATGTTGATGTGCCTGTGAAGCGTGGAATGCCTGGGTGCCTGTGTGGATGAGTGGGGACAGCTGGAGATGGGCTGAGCAGCTAGGCAGGCTGCTCCTGGTGGGGCTGGTGTATGGCTGGTACATGACTTGTACCCTTCTAGAGCTGGCTGTACTAAGATTGATACTACGATGACATGGATCTAATAAAGAAGACTTGAAACTACTATACAAGGCTACCAGTGTCTTCATGTACAGAGCAAAACACGGTCCTAGGATGCTTTATTCCGATCCAGGGAAGGCATGGCTTGGCAGTTCGGGCTGGACTGTTCCCATGAGGCACAGGGTCAAGATTGATTTGCATGTGGCCATGTCTAAACTGGGGTGGCATGGTGAGCAAAAGAATGATGGGTTTAACCCAGAGCTCTTGACTCAGGGCGGATGTTATGATTTGTTCTGTATTCCATCCATCAATTGTGTGTCCTGTACATTTAATCAGAGCACAGGCCCTGGGTCTGGTTATTAAAGCCCAGGGCATAATCAAAGTCAGAATACCAGCATCCAGTAGTCAAAATGTGGCCAAAAACGTAAAGGGGGGGGACTGCAAAAGCCGCTGGTTTCTCACCGGATTGCTGCTGCACGCTGCATCGTTAACGCAGGACCCCACTTCTCATTGGAAAGGCTGCTGCGCAATGCATCCTTGATGTAGGATTTTTCATCGCAACTCGATGGAACAGCTGCAGCGTGGCACATCCTCATCATAGGACCTTATATCACTGCTCTGCAGCTGCTCATAATGGCTGTTGTGCAATGCATTCTCGACGAAGGACCAGGCATCTCGGCCCTAAACCACTAATGTGCAATACATCCTCGACGCTGGACCTCGCCGCACTCTGTAACCTGGATTTAAGGTACTTTGTTCGGCTGGCCTACCCTGGTCCTTGTATCCGGTCAGCGTTCCATCGTGGTCAATCTGAACTTGTGAGTTTGTCCCAGTTCGGTGTAATCAGATAACCACAGTTGGCGAATTGTGCTTTTGAACCCTATTCTTACCTAAATCTTTAAAATTGCATACCGCTCGTTCTAACGAGTACATTTTTGCTGTTTTGGTGACAAATAATTTATTACATTTTACTCTAAGTTTCTAAATTGGTGTGGGATTTGTCTTGTGTTGTGTTTTCACTTTATTACTAATTGAAGGGCTGCATACATTTTTACACATTGTCTCTACGTTAAGCCTGATAGTTTTTGTGCCAAGCTACCCGATGGTTAAGCACAGGTTAATTTGAGGTTTGCTTGTTTTTCACCTTGACACGAATTGTGTTGCTACTTGAATAGGGTTTCACCCCAGTCGACTAGTAGCCCAATTTCCTATAAATGTGATTGAAATTTTCAAATCGATGACTCTAACCCTCAGTTCGAGATAATCCATCCGAGTAAGAGCAGCAAGGACAGGACACTGTGCCTCGTTTGGCAGTGCAAATACCATCCTTATCTTCCTGAGCTATCATGTGTGACGTCAATCACTTCAGTTGCTGCCTTGAGAAGAAGAAGTGCTGAGTTCCTAGAAAATTCAAGGTGGAGTCGAGCATGTTACTGGAACGGCCCCCAAGACACGGCAACCATGACTTGGTTTCAGCCATTTTTAGTACTCATCTCACCAAAAGAAGTGTCACCTTCTACGGTCTAATAAATGCTGGATAGACCTGAGCTGTTCAAAGACTGCATTGGAAGCTGACCAAAGGAGAGATGCCCAAAACTATTTCTCATCCCAGAAAGGGTGTGTAAGTGTACATAATGCATGACCTAATGAAGCTGTTGGGAGAGAGAAGTGCATTACTTCAGGACAGGCTGTTCTTTCAATAATCCATTGGGTGGAGTGATGGTTGAGAGACCTGAGAGTCGCACCCAATCACTGACCAGCGGGGAGACCGCCACATCAGCGATCAGGCAGGACCTCCCCTCTATTCACTGCAACTGAATACATACAATGGCCAGACAATCAGACATGGAGAAGACCTGAAGAACTGCTCAGACCCTGCTCTTCTGCACTGACCAGCTCCATCCGTCCTCCAACACCATGCGGGGCTTCCTCACTGCCGCCATCTTTCTCGCTTCTATGATCCCCAAAGGTGAGACCTCAGCAGCTTCTCAATATGTTTATTCACTTCATAGAACTCAGGATCACATAGTCCAAAAGAGAAACTTTAAAGTCTACTGCCAGAAAACAACTCTGATTGACACAACAAGAAAAGGCAAAACAGTGCATGCTAACAACATGTACCAGAGAGCTAAACAACCTGACCAGTGCGGTACATGTCACCTCATCCTAGCAACATTCAAGAAATGGGCAGGGGACCCTCTCCCTGTGTATGTTTGACAACGAGAATGCACAGGGAATACTTACAATTAGTGGCTAATAATGGGGTAGGAGTAGTTTCATGTACAAGGTATTTCTTCCAGTAGACTGCATGGCTCCTGTGAGGGTGCAGGCGAATGAGAGGTCAAGTAGAAAAACTGTGGGGCATATTACCAAGCAATAGCGATAATTATCGCTATTGCTTGGTTAGAGACAAAAATGTATCGCCGACCTGCGGCGATTTTTATCGCAGATAAACCTTGGTATTACCAAGGTTTATCGCAAATGCGATAAAAATCGGCCGCAATGCATGAATATCGCTGAAAAGTCAGCAATATTCATGCATTACCGAGCTAATGCTCTTAGCCATGTTATCCACCTCCCATTGGATAACATGGCTAAGAACTGCTCAGGGCAGGTGTTAGCTTTTGGAGATATTCGCGCTTAGCGCGAATATCTCAAAAGTTGGTAATAGGAGCCGCCGCTCCTCCCCGAGCTCCTCACTTCACCGCCACTCCTCCTCGTCATCACGTACGTTGCGGCCAGCGCTACGTCGTGGCCGTCAGCGTCACGGCCGGCGCTACTTTCAGGGCACTACTTTTTTTTAAAGTTATATTTTTAAATTTACGTTTTATTTTTTTATTTTCTATAGCTCATGTCCATCTGCACACTCTGAGGATTACAACAATGTATTGGGTGTGTGGATTGGCGCTGTGGTTCCCGAGTTTACCTTGCCAAAAGGTTTATGTTCTCTCTTTATAATAGTAGTATAGATTAACATTTCCTATGTCGGTGTTCATCCATGCCCAAATATATGGCACCTCCTTAGCAGTGTTATTCTATTTCTCATCACACTGTCGGGGCTTTGGGTGCTTTACAAAGAACTAAAAATGAACAATAAATAATACATTGTAAATGTATATTTAATTAAAGCAAAAGACTTGCGGTTGGTCGTGTCCAATTGTTCATGACAGGACAAATAAATGTTTAAAAGTACGTGTTCTTTTTCTTGCGCAGAACAAAAAATAAAGGTTGAAAAATTAATAGAAAAAGGTAAAAAATAAATGCAAGTGGTATTTTCAGAAATAATAAAAACATTAAATGGGGACTCTAAGCATCGCTAATCAGACTGAAAGAGGAGATATAATGTAGATGGAACCTGGATAGTCAGACTGAAATTCACACCGTAAACTTAGTTGAGAATGAGACCGAGGGCATAAAGTAAGAGGTAATGCCCTTCACTGTAGTCTGAAGGTGACTGTAGAATGTGGGTGCCTATAGTCTGAAGGTAACTGTAGAATGTGGGTGCTCATATTATGAAGGTGACTTTATAATGTGGGTGCTCATAGTCTGAAGGTGACTGTAGAGAAACTGTATTTTCTCTGTGTGCAAAGCTTCGTTTTTTAAAGATTCAATCCCTCTGCAATTTGACTGATAAATTGTATTTTATTGCTTGCTGAAACCTCGTTTTTAAAAAATATATTTCGTTTTGCAATTTGACTGCTAAATTGTTTAACAGTGCTCTGTGACCCTTACCTGCTACCCTATCCCTGTTTCTGCCGCGGGAAGTCCCGTTTGTGCGGAGGGAGAACCGGGTTGCTGAAATCTACAAACACCCACATATCGCCGCCATCTTAGGTGTGGGGGAGTGCAGGGACGCGGTCTAGCGCTCACAAGCACCACCCTGACACGAGCCTACTTAGGCAAGCACCACACCAGGCTCATCAGTAGATAGAAGCCTGTTGGAGCAATCAGAGCTCACACCAGAAACTGTATTTTCTCTGTGTGCAAAGCTTCGTTTTTTAAAGATTCAATCCCTCTGCAATTTGACTGATAAATTGTATTTTATTGCTTGCTGAAACCTCGTTTAAAAAAAATATATTTCGTTTTGCAATTTGAATGCTAAATTGTTTAACAGTGCTCTGTGACCCTTACCTGCTACCCTATCCCTGTTTCTGCCGCGGGAAGTCCCGTTTGTGCGGAGGGAGAACCGGGTTGCTGAAATCTACAAACGCCCACATATCGCCGCCATCTTAGGTGTGGGGGAGTGCAGGGACGCAGTCTAGCGCTCACAAGCACCGCCCTGACACGAGCCTACTTAGCCAAATGCTCTCCCGGCAGCGCAGCGGGCGCGCCGGAAACGCGCCGAAGTTGCGCCAAAGTCAAGCCCGTCTGCGCCCGTCCGTGCCGGGCCAGCGCCTTGCGCCATGCCCCTTGCCCGATCCTTGCCCCTTCGCTACTCAGTCAAAGAGCTATTTCTGCTTAATCGTCCTAGTTGTAAAAATCCGGTCAGAGCTAACTGTTCAGACTCCCTCATAGTCCCTACATGCCTGACCTGTGGCTATCGACCTACCATCTGTAATCACCTGAGTCTGGAAGCCTCTCCTGTTGTCAGGAGAAAGACTCTAAAATGCATTCTATTGAATATTAGATCCATGCCAAAACATAAATGCGAAATTGAGGCGTTTATAACCGATCACGATACAGATGTAATGTTCCTTACTGAGACCTGGTCATCTGAGGCCTCTGGTCCAGATTGGAACATAGCAGTTCCGGAGGGGTATTTTGTAGAGTACCTTAACCGACCTATAAGAACTGGCGGGGGCATTGGTATCATCTACAAGTCCCATCTAAAAATATTCTCCTACCAGAGTTAAATATGGAGGCTGAAGCCTTAAACTTCAAAATCAAATGCAATAACCGTCTGATTTTTGGTGGTCTGCTGCTCTACAGACCCCCAGGGCCAAAAGCTCCCTTCATCACTGCTCTCCACACATATCTGGAATCCACCACGGACTCCGCCACTTTTACAATTCTAGGATATTTTAATTTTCACCTCGAAGCTACTAATGATTCTGATTCCGCAACTCTCATTGACAACCTGCTTAGTTTTGATATGACCCAACTAGTGTGTAAGCCCACCCACATTGCAGGACATACTCTTGACGGCATTTTTACCAACAACAATAATTTAAAATGTTCTTCCACTTTGCCTGTTCCATGGTCTGATCACATGGCTGTCTTCTTTAATCTAAAATTTAATGACTCTGCAAGAAACAGAAGACGCTTCCTGCCCCCGGAAAGCAAGCGTTCATGGAAACACTTAGACTCGAATCTGCTAGCAGTGGCTCTTGCCAACGACCCCCCAACATTTGAGCAATGTAGAATCGACACTGGAGCCTCCAGCTTTAACAGATGGATTTCTCAGGCTGCCGATGAGCTAGCTCCTCTGGAGTCCCGAGTGCCTAAGAAACCGCCCAGTGGTATACAGCTGAGTTGAAATTAATCAAACTCAAATCCCGCAAAGCTGAGCGCATTTGGCGGTCCAACTACTGCGCTCTTAAAAAGGCCGAATACTCCAAAGCTCTGCAGGAGTACAAGGCAGCGATTTTTCAGGCCAAATCCACATTCTACACTACCAGAATCTAAGAAGCCCCTAACTCTGCCAGAGAGCTCTTTAAGACTGTTACCCTGCTGGCAAAAACCCCGCGAGACACTATATTTACACCGGACCACAACTTTGTCGGGAATATTGCTGCTTTTTTCAGAGCAAAGTACAGGCAGTTTATGACGGTCTTGGCACCGTAGCCACCAACTCCAATACCAGCTTTAACATCTCGGTCACTCCTATCCAAATCCCGGCAGTGGACACTGAGGAATCTTCACCTCCCATTTTCCCCGTCTTTTCTAGGTTTTCTATGCTAAAGGAGTCGGAGGTCGGGGACCTTCTCCTACAGATGAAATCAGGATCTCCACTGGATTCTTGCCCTCCGCACATTCTGCATTCTATTCCATTAGCTATAACTGGAGTATTGACCTCTCTATTAAACAAGGCTATAGGCTCGAACTCCTTCCCCTCGATCTGGAAGAAGGCCTGTATCCGCCCGATTCTGAAAAAAGACTCACTCAATCCCTCCGAAACTAAAAACTATCGGCCCATCTCCTGTCTGCCTTTACCAGCTAAAATCCTCGAGAAAGCCATGAACTTAGAACTGATGACTTTCCTTACGAAGAATAATCTTCTTGACTCTACACAACATGGCTTTCGAGCATGCCATTCAACTGAGTCTGCCCTTATCATGGCAACAGAAGATATCAGGAAGACCATGGACGACGGTGTAAGAACGGCCCTCATATTACTTGATTTAACCGCGGCGCTCGACACCGTCAATCATTCGTTCCTACTGAGTCGTCTGGAAAATCTGGGCATCTCCGATGCCGCTCTAGCCCTCCTAGCATCATTTCTGACAGGCAGAATCCAACAAGTCCACTGGGATGGACTTAAATCAGAGGAATTCACTCTTCCCGGAGGAGTCCCACAAGGGTCGGCATTATCACCAACCTTGTTCAATTTATATGTCACCCCCTTGGCGAAACTGATAAAATCCCATGGCCTGAGATTAGTGTCTTATGCAGACGACACACAAATCATAGTGTCGGTCTCCGATTCCATCGAAGCAACCGCAGGCCGTTTCAGGAATTTCCTTATCAGTGTTAAAAACTGGATGAGCCAAAACTTTCTCAAATTAAATACTGAGAAGACTGAAATCATAGAATTCGGTCAAAAGCCTTCGATATGGAGTCAGCTATGGTGGCCCCCGGAAGCCGGCTGTTGTCCTATCCCAGCCGAGAAGGTCAGAAACCTCGGATTCTTACTGGACAAAAACCTCTCCTGCACAGCGTAGGTGAACCAAGTCACTTCAGCTTGTTTTCATATGATGAAGGTACTTAGAAAGATCTTGCCCTTTATTCCACCTACCTTAAAAAAGACTGTCATTGCTGCCCTAGTAATGTCTCGGGTTGATTATTGCAACTCTATCTCGGTACGGGAGAGAAGCAATTGATCAAGCTGCAGGCTATCCAGAACGCGGCCGCCAGGGTTCTTCTGAACCTGCCAAAACGTCACCCCACCTCCCGGGCCATTCGAGAGCTGCACTGGCTGCCAATTAAGCGCAGAGTCCAGTTTAAAGCCCTCTGCTTGGCCCACAAAGCCGTTCACGGAAAAGGATCAGACGATCTGGCCAAACTTCTCCCGCGCTATGTGCCTAACCGAACTCTAAGATCGGCTAATCAAGACCTGGTCTGCGTGCCTAGAATCCGGAAAGTGCGTTGGGGTGGAAAATTATTTTCTAATCAGGCCTCCAAACTCTGGAACTCATTGCCTGTCGAACTTCGCTCACAAGCCTCCAAACTGAGATTCAGAAAATCCCTGAAAACATGGCTGTTCTCCCTGCCCTGATCTGTCTCACATCACCTTCTATCCTACAGCGCCAAGACGCCGCGGCATTCGAGCGCTTAATAAAAACTTCAGTCAGTCAGTCAGTCAGTTAGAGTGTGGGTGCTCATAGTCTGAAGGCGACTGTAGAATGTGGGTGCTCATAGTCTGAAGGCGACTGTAGAATGTGGGTATGTGGGTGCTCATAGTCTGAAGGTGATTGTAGAATGTGGGTGCTCATAGTCTGAAGGTGATTGTGGAATGTGGGTGCTCATAGTCTGAAGGTGACTGTAGAATGTGGGTGCTCAATGTCTGAAGGTGACTGTGGAATGTGGGTGCTCATAGTCTGAAGGTGACTGTAGAATGTGGGTGCTCATAGTCTGAAGGTGACTGTAGAATGTGGGTGCTCATAGTCTAAAGGCGACTGTAGAATGTGGGTGCCCATAGTCTGAAGGCGACTGTAGAATGTGGGTGCTCATAGTCTGAAGGTGTTTGTGGAATATGGGTGCTCATAGTCTGAAGGCGACTGTAGAATGTGGGTGCTCATAGTCTGAAGGTGTTTGTGGAATATGGGTGCTCATAGTCTGAAGGCGACTGTAGAATGTGGGTGCTCAATGTCTGAAGGCGACTGTAGAATGTGGGTGCTCATAGTCAGAAGGTGTTTGTGGAATATGGGTGCTCATAGTCTGAAGGCGACTGTAGAATGTGGGTGCTCAATGTCTGAAGGTGACTGTAGAATGTGGGTGCTCATAGTCTGAAGGAGACTGTGGAATCTGGGTGCTCATAGTCTGTAGGTGACGGTGGAATGTGGGTGCTCAATGTCTGAAGGGTATTTTGGAATGTGGGTGCTCATAGTCTGAAGGCGACTGTAAAATGTGGGTGCTCATAGTCTGAAGGTGACGATGGAATGTGGGTGCTCATAGTCTGAAGGTGACTGTAGAATGTGGGTGCTCAATGTCTGAAGGTGACTGTAGAATGTGGGTGCTCATAGTCTGAAGGAGACTGTAGAATGTGGGTGCTCATAGTCTGAAGGTGACTGTAGAATGTGGGTGCTCATAGTCTGAAGGAGACTGTAGAATGTGGGTGCTCATAGTACGAAGGTGAATTTAGAATGTGGGTGCTCATAGTCTGAAGGTGACTGTAGAATGTGGGTGCTCATAGTCTGAAGGAGACTGTAGAATGTGGGTGCTCATAGTACGAAGGTGAATTTAGAATGTGGGTGCTCAATGTCTGAAGCTGATTGTGGAATGTGGTTGCTCATAGTCTGAGAAAGCCTTCAACACTATTTGATGGACATACCTGTTTGTGCTATTTTAGAGAAGAAGCTATGAAATGGAATTATGTTGCAGGAGAGGGTCTAATTATGCTGCAGGGTTGAGTAAATTATGCAGCAAAATAATGCAAATTATGCGGAATAGTGAAGCACATTTGGTAATAGTATTAATTTATTATTTTGTCATTTCTAAACTTGGTAATACTCTCTGGGCATTGGTTGCACCTCATTAGTACCAGTTTAACACCCAAATATAGTAACATGCAACACGCAATCTGCCTTCCACTGTACTGCAACACGTGTCATTGTATTTTTAGGAACCATTTGAGCTAGAAACAAATCTTTTTATGTTAAAACCTGCAGAATATGTGGCAGATGAAGGATTGTATAGCAACTATTGCCAATCTATAATTACTCAAAAAGTGTGGCTGCACAATCGCATAATTCAGGTGGCAATCCTACGACAAGCGTATGCACGGAATACATATAATCGAAGTTGTTGGAAACTGGGCTATTACAAGTAATACGTCCAAAACTGTCCTCAACTCATTGTAGCGCTTGACGCTTACAGGGGATCGAAGCGGAGCAGTCTAAGGCCTACTCACGGGAGGTGGTGTGAGCTAGTAATCACCAATCACTGGCACATAATAATAACACAGAATAAATTATAGTCCAGTGAGTACTTTTTCATGAAAAAAAAGAAGTACATTATTGCACACACACACTACTAAATACTACGCAATAATTTACAAATATATACATTGGCAGATAGAATATACAATAGATGACATTGTGTAATCACTGGTGACCTCCTAGAGGGGTCGCCCAAACATACCAAGTGAGTTTAATCACCTTTCAACGAAATGGGGGTGCACCAGGTAATGAAGTCCAGTAGACTGTAAGTGTATCAAAAATGTTCTATATTCCAATTTCAAATTCAAAGCAAGAATGCGCAAAAGCTCAGCCAACGCGTTACATTCCCTCAAGGGGACCTTCATCAGGGCTTAAACGTCAACATTTGTGTGTATCGATGGCTCAAAGAGTCGTGGAAATAGTTCTGTTCCAGTGTATTGCGCTAGAATTCCTCGGAGTATAAACAGGCACAGTATGGCCCGACTAACAATCTTAGACATCATCAATTTGTGTGTATCAATAGTTCAGAAAATCATGAGGATAGTTCAGTTCCAGTGTATTGCACTGGAATTCATCGGAGTAATTGCAGGCACAGTATGGCCCGCCTAAAAACCTGAGGAGGCCTTCATATAGTCGCCACTCCGAGAACCTCGCGCAAAACACTGGAACTGAACTATCCTCATGATTTAGTTGAAACTAATGTTGGATCTGGAGCACAGAGGCATCACGCAATGGCTGGCACTGGGGCAGCTTGCGCGGGGGCAAGATACATTGGAACTTGCTTGAGGTGCAGAACTGGGAGTCTGCCGTTGTTTATCTCGACATTGAGTTTAATCATGTTGTTTCATAATAAACCACATTAAGATACCTTTAGCAGGAATCATTGTCATTATTGCAGTGATCAACAAAGCATTATGAATCATTATATTGAACCTTTACAATATGAGCAATCATTATGCTGAAGCAATAACCAATAAAGCATTTATCAAAATTAAACCCTGTGTTTGTGTAATTCTTAGGCACTTGATACCAAGGGCCTCATTTATGAGGCCTTGCGTCAGTTTTGCGCTTCCGATGCGTCACTTTTTGTGACGCATCGGCGGCGTAAAACATGCCTCCTGTTGCGGACTATTTACAAAGTGACGCATCTAAGGAGATGCGTCACTTTGTAAACGCCTGCGCTACATTATACCTGCGTTAGGTATAATGTATGCAGAGGGGGCGATCCCCCGCAAAAAAGCTTTGTAATAGCGACACAGTGAACTCTATGAGATTTCACTGCGTCACTTCTAGGACACAAATGCGTCAATTTCTTACACCTGCCTCACAGCAGGCATAAGACTGACGCAGGCCGAAAGTACACATTGCTGGAGTTGCGTTACTTTTGTGAAATACTGACGTATCTGTAACTCCTTGCGACATGATGCGTCATACTGTAAATATAACGCATCACTGGTGTTGCAAGGAGGACGCAGTGAAAAGTGACGCATCGCTGTCTTCACGCAGCGATGCGTCACTTTTCATAAATGAGGCCCCAAGAACTTAACCAGGCCCAGGTCCAGTGCTTTGGTAAAAATACAGTGAACACACACAGATTAGGGTACACTATGTGTTAGGGTACCCCTATGATTGACATGACGTATCATATAAGCCCCTACTACATAATAGGGCAGGGGGATTAACACTTCCTTTATGTCCGGCAGCCCTTCCTGCACTTGCATGTGTGCACCCCAGAGAGCCTGAGGTCATTTTAAAAGCAGCCGTGTGTCTCAGGACTGCTTTAAAATGTATATTGTGCTCAAAATCGACTTTGGTGGTGGGGCATTTACAAACCGATAAACTACTATATTTTGACATATTAGGACCCCAGGTTTGGGGGTTACTACTTATAAGGAGGGCCCTTATAAAAGATGCTTTATATGCCCTGGTGATAGAGAAATTATAAATGTCACATCCCCCATTGTAGTTACGTGCTTGCCAAAATCCAATGTATGTGCTAGAAGTACTGTGGGGTTAGGATGTACATTATTTTTATAAACATTATGCAGAATCATTTGCATACAAACAGGCCTGACTATATATTCGTTT
The DNA here is from genome assembly GCF_964261635.1 of Lissotriton helveticus. Taxonomy (NCBI): domain Eukaryota; kingdom Metazoa; phylum Chordata; class Amphibia; order Caudata; family Salamandridae; genus Lissotriton; species Lissotriton helveticus. The sequence continues at coordinate 9,202,364 of NC_136070.1, forward strand.
TTCCTTAAGGCATGGAATTCGGTGGTGTATAATTTTATTGCGGCTTGGGTTACTCCCTTTTAATTCACTGACTGTTAAATGGACTCACAATGAAAACGCTACCAGTAATTGTGATCTCTGCAATGGTGGTGAGCAAGATATGAAGCACGTATTGACGGTATGCCAAAACCCGATACTGGTTGCAGCTAGAAGGCGCCATTTAAAATCAATACAATTTAGATATAACAGCGCGTCTGTGCAGAGTCTGCTCTCACTTTTTAACTCTCCCCAGATGAACTTGTATGTCACAACTTGTTTACATTTTTAAAAACTTTTTGAAATCTGTATTGAATGTATTATGTGTATAGTTATAACAATCCTTTTGTATGAAATTGGTTGTTCTCAGCAGAGAACTAAATTAAATAAATAAAAACTTGAAACTTGAAAAATAATTTTTGAATATCCACAACCCCTAATGTCTCCCCTGGGATCCCAAGGACGGGGAATCATGTAGCTTTAAGCAGGGTCCTTATTAAATATGTTTTATAAGCCCTGGTGTTGGTAAAATTTGACTTTACATTTTCCCCATTGTCGATCTCCAGCCACATACGTTAACATTTCAATAGTTTATGATCTCATAACTAAAGCAAAGGGATTACCGAAACATATTATTCAGGGACTTAGGAGAATGGTATTGATAAATCCAACAATATGATATTGTTGAATTTATCCTGAAATGTACAGGAAATAAGTTATAAAACTTTCTTGTCTGTAAGCCAAAACTCAGCCTCCCTGTGGTCTCCCCTGATTGGTTAGAGTTAACAGGATTAGCCAGGCTGCTATGATGAGGTGATAAGCGGCACGCAGGGAGAAAGGCTATATAGCAGGAGAGGGCTTTGCTACACAGGAATGCCAGAGCAAAGGGGAGGGGTTGTAAACCATGAGCTTCAAAAGAAGAATGGGACAGGCGGACAAGGCCACGTCCATCCAACCCCGTCCCCTCTGATGACAGGCTTACGGAAGGAAGTTGTAGATGTCACGGGAGGAGAGCTATGGAAATGAGCCATACTGGAGGTTTGTTTAACTAGTTCTTGCTCCTCTGCTGAGATTTCAGCCATATTGAATTTTGGAGGAATAGTGGTCTCTGGGAAACCATGATGTCACACTTTGGAGGAAGTGGTAATGCTCTGTGATGTTCCCCAGCACCTCATTAGAAAGGAGTTACCTCCTGCTTGATGCCAGAGAAAATTGAATAAGCATCTGACGGGGCAAAGCCTTTCAGATCTGCTGCTTGAAACGAAGAGAAGAAGAAGGGTCCATGCTGGAAGTTTTATTTTGCACCAACCAGACGCTGCACTCTGACTGACGTCGCCTGCTGCACAGCGTGGAGCTGCAGCCAGTTGCCCTATCTTGCTTCAAGAGGAATAAAGAGTAGACTCGCTACAACCTACAGGTTATCAGAGCTCACCTGGACCATCACCAAGACTCCCCCAGCCTGGAGGTTCGACTTTCAGACTTTGACCAATAGCTCCTTCGAAAGCGAGCCGGGGAACCCTCACTGTACCTGGGCTGGTGAAGAGCATCGAGGGATCCTGGCAGAAAAAGCTCCAGAAAAGTTTCTAAAGCCAAAGGTAAAATTTTGACCAAGGACTACCACAAGGGGCAGCCGCACAGGACTTCATCGCGGGCGGCCTGAAACTTTGGCTTTGTCCCAGTTTAGCGCGACCAGACGTCCCAATAAGCGCTATAGGTTACTATGTGCTCTATAGTGCTAAATCTTTGAAAATTCATATCTCCGGTTCTGGTTCATTTTCTTAGGCCTATTCTGAGCCCTAGAATGTATTAGTGTTCCTATTGCCAGTGGTAGATTCATATTTACCACTAGTAATAATCCACTTTGCAACACATACAAATTTACACATTAACTCTTTGGCCACGGCGCTAATTCCGCTGCGGCACTGGAGGGGTGGGTGTGAGCGCGGTGCCGCCATGCTCGTGACGGAACCACGCCGTCACGAGTCACAGGCTAGCTGTGCTCATGACGGCGTAGTCCGTCACGACTCCCCCCGCTCACTAATTCACCCGCCCAGGCGGGGAATCAGGGCCGAGTGGGCGGAGCGGCAGCTGCATGACGTAACCACGCCGACCACACGCTGCCTGTGGGTCATGATGGCGTGGTTCCTTCATACGCAGGGAAGGGGTTAAAACAACATTACCTCACAGTATGGTGTTAGCTAAAAAACTAAGTTTCACAAGTTCACACAGATGCTTTAAAATGCATGATAGTGCCTAAGTGATAGGCAAGTGCTTTCCAGCTCTCACGCAGGATAAAATCATTGGCTAGAGCTTGCAAGACCGAGGACCGAAGGGTGAATTTTCAAAACTAGCAAATAGAAAGTAGCATCAAGTAAAAAAAGAAGTGCAAAAGTAATGCATGTCCCAAATTCCTATCAATGTCTTGCATGATTAATAAAGCCTGCTACTCACAGTAAAGTGCATCCAACATTAGTACCTTACCTTATAATATTGAATACAAGGTTCCCCAGATTGCACTAACAATTTAAAGTGCAATATAACATGTAAGTGATGTTGGAGCACTCTCTGTTCCCAGGCAAGGTGCAGCCATTCGCTGGAGTGTGCTAAGACACAAGGGTAAGCAAGCGGAGTCAGCAAATAGAAAGCAGTATCTAGAAAAACAAATGTGTTAGATGTGAATTTCCCCAGGCCCTGCCAGTCCCTTGCCAGCAATGGATTCATTGGCACTCAGCGGTTGCCATGTCCCTAGCTCTTTACAATGTTTTGCAATGTTTTGCATGATTAATAAAAACTGTTGCTCATACAGGAGTGCATAAAACATAATTCCCATGGTGTAGTGGGGGCTCACAGAGGGAGTGCTGCGGGGCGGTGAGGCGGGCGGGGGAGGGACAAGATGGGTGGGTAATGGAGTCGGACATACGACGGCAGGTATTAATTTAATTATTTACGTTTCCCATTACCATCGTATGTCCGACTTCACAACCCCCCACCATGCACTGCCCGCCTCACCGCCCCGCAGCACTCCCTCTGTGAGCCGCCACTGCCATGGCATATAGTATTGATTTAAAGGTTCCACAGATTGCAGTTCAAAGCGCATGGTAGCGCATAAGCGACGTGTGAGTGCTTGTCTGTTCCCAGGCAGGGAGAAGTCATTAGCCAGAGTGTGCAAAGACGCATAGTTAAGTAAATGGATGTATGATGTTACAACGCGGTCTTTACACCGCACTACCATTACAACGCTGCTTTTACAACGCAAGTCGTTACCACAACTTGCGCTGTAGGGTGCTGGACTTAGGAATAGTAAGAATTACTATTCCAACAGCAGCCTACGTACAGTAGGGAAGGTGTTGGAACAGTAAATCTACTATTCCTTAGCCTAGAGCGCCCCCCAGCACAAGTCGTGGTCACGACTTGCGTTGTAAAAGCAGCATTGTAATGGTAGTGCGGTGTAAAGACTGCGTCGTAATGGATGTTCCCCTAAGTAAATAGAGTCAACAAACAGCAAGCAATATCAAGAGTGAAAAGTGCATTAGTTGTGTATTTCCCTAGTGCCTGCCAGTCCCTTACTGGCAGTGTGTCAATTGATAAAAGAGTACTCTGCAGGTGCCACGCAGACATGGAGGGGTTTAGTTCAGCCGGGGTAATCCTCAGCTCCTGGAATCGGGGCACTTTCACTCAGCGACAGAGGTGGTCCTTAGCTTATCTTTCCTTTTGCAGGCCTGCCTTGGTTCTCCTGCTCACCCACAATCTTGATGTTAGATGCCAGTTTTCCTTCCACCTTATTTACGTATCTCACAAGTTGGCAATTTAGCAGCAAGTCCACTGGGGCAAAGCGTGCCACGACTGCATGCCTACATGATCCAATTCCTCTTTGAATAAAGAGAGGTCGCAGCATTGCTCTGCGCTCACTCAGTTGTTCTTTACTCTCCCTGCTCTGCACAGCCGACAGTTGGTCATGGCTGGATGACGCTTCCAAAGAAGCAAATGGAATAATGAGGGCAATGCGTCAAGACGATAGTGCAGACAGTTCTCTTTGGCTGCTTTGGTAAACCCTGCGGGAAGTTAGGGTTGGGATGATATTGTGATGTAACTCTGCAGGACAAAGCAGCAGAAGTGGCCACTTGCATTGCGAAGTGGTGGGGCGGGAGAGGTAGACACAAACAAAACAAAAGAATGATAAAGAAAGAAAGAAAAATGCACTTACCTTCTCCAACGGCCACCACCCTCCTCCAATCCTCTCACTTCTGACGTCCAGGGACTGCTGCACACAGTGCAGGCTCCCAGCTCCCAATCCCAACACTGCTCACATGCTGGGAATGCTATTCCAGCATGTGAGCAGCACTGGGATTGGTCTGACCGCCTAAATTTGGTGCTCAGACATAGACTTGGAGTCTGTGTTGGTTTCTCCACCCAGATGTACAATGCAGCTAGGTGGAGAAAGGCCACGTGGGCATGCAGTTTTTACCGACCCCAGAGGCAGTGCCAAGCTCATCCCTGGTGTTGCAACTGCAGCATCAATGTAGGTGGCCACGCCCCTAACTCGCCTCGCAGTTCCAGCCTGCAGGACGGAAAAAAAAATGAGAACAAAAATGTTTTATTATCATTTTATTTTTGTCCTGTGCCTCTGCCGGCTTTCAACATACCTTAGATGCATACTCAAGCACAAACCGGGAGTGAACTCACAGAGATCGATGAACAACTTGAGGCCAACCTTATCAGTGGGCGCGGTGCTGCCAACTATGGCCCTCCCCAGACCAGGCCTAGGTTCCACCCCTTGTTCAGACAAAACATGTCCCAAGCACTCCTCCTTCTTTTCTAGGAAGGGACACTTTTCCTTTGTGAGAACAGTTCCCTTCTCTTTCATGATGTCCAGAACATGGTACAAGGCTTCCTCGTGCTGTTCCTTGGACGCACCATAGATGAAGACATCGTTCTGAAAGACAGCAATGACCCTGACCCCTTTAAGCATGTTGCACATAATCCTGAACCACCACCGCCGCATAGGCAAGGCCAAATGGCATCCTACAATGTTGGAACGTTCCAATGGGCGACACGAATGCCGTGAAATGCCTCGATGAAGGTTCCAAAACCACCTGGTGGTAAGCTGATGCCAAGTCCAGTTTGCTGAACCACTTTGAACCGTTAATCACTGTCAACAACTGTGAGATATCGAGAAGGGGCTGGACTCAATCCAACTGTTTTTATTGAGACTGCATAAGTCAACACAAAGATCTCCATTCTTCTTCTTGGCCACAACCAAGGGGAAAAGCCACAGAGAAGACTCAATAGGCTCAATAATGCCCTTCTCACACAAGCCATGAAGCTCGTGCTCAAGCCGATCCCTGACACTAAAGGGGACACTCCTGAGTCTGTGCTTGGAAAGATTAGCATTATCCTTAACCCTAATCTGATGGGTAAAACCCTTGATCTGCCCCAACCCTCCACCAAACACAAAGGGGAAACATCGGAACACATCTTCAGAATAGCAATTGGATGAGACAATAGAGACCTGTTCCTTTATGCCGGGCCTCAGAACCATCAATCAATCAATCATAACATTTGTAAAGCGCACTACCTACCCGTGAGGGTCTCAAGGCGCTGGAGGGGGGGCTGCTACTTATCGAAGAGCCAGGTCTTGAGGCGTCTTCTGAAGGCCAGCAGGTCCTGAGTCTGCCGTAGGTCGGTGGGGAGTGTGTTCCATGTTTTTGCGGCGAAGTAGGAGAAGAATCGGCCACCGCCGGTGGTTTTCCAGATGCATGGCACTGTGGCGAAGGCGAGGTTGGCGGATCGTAGACTGCGGGTAGGGGTGTAGAAGCGGAGTCGGTCGTTGAGGTATGCCGGCCCGGCGTTGTGTAAGGCTTTGTGTGCGTGGATGAGGAGTTTGAATGGATAGCCCCTTGATGGCTACATATACACCTTACTGAGGATCATTCTACTTTAAATTCAAGAATGTCCCAAAGTGACCAGCCAATTCTATCCTCCACCCCTCATAATAAACAGGAGCCCTGTCGGGAGGATCCAAAGGACGAGAACCCCAGACCTTGTGAAACATTTCCTGGGTGATCATGGTTATTCTTGCACCTGAATCCACAAGCAGACACACCTTTTTATCTCCAATGCCGATTTCAATGTAAGGGTCAATGCATTCAGAGATGTCTCTCACGACAACAGACTTCTCACCAACCACCATAACCATATTTGTCAGCTTTTACCTGATACTATGGTATTTGTCAAGAACAGCATGTTACGCATGAGACAAATTCACAACAGAGGGTGCATTGACCTGTTTGCCAACCTGAGGGGTGAAACTATCCCGCTTACCAATTTGACAGACTTTGGCAAAATGTCCGAACTTGCCACAGGACCTGCAAGTAACAATTTTGCCCAGGCCCCCTCTAGCCCCTTTCACATGCTAGGGGTTTCCACAATGGAAACACGTTAGCTTGTTTGAAAAATGAACTTTCCGAACGTGGGACAACATTGTTTTTAAAATCCTTGGGTGTCACAGCCCCCACCAGTTCATTAGACTTGTCTTTCAACTCTTTAACAGAAGCTTTGGAGAGCTCAATGCTCTTCGCAGTGCGAATAGTCTCCTCGAGGGAGGGATTACCCATGGATAACAGTTTCTGCTGGATAGTGTTGTCGGAACACTTACATATGTACTGGTCTCTGACCAATTGATCTGCAAACGCCTCAAACTGACAATCAGTGCTCAATTTACGGAGGGTAGACACAAAAGCATAAACATCTTCTTGAGATCGCTGCTCCATTTTGAAGAACTTGTGCCTAATGTTAACCAAGCTGGGCTGTACGTCAAAACACAATTCCAATTTCTTTACTGTCTCAACGTATTCATCAATGTCTTCCTCCTCCAGGGCTCGTACTAAAGGTGGCAAGTGTTTGAGCACTGATCTACCCTCGAAACCTAAGGAGTGAAGCAGGAGACATTTTTTCCTTTCTGCCCTGTTACGAGATGCCGTGATAGCTCCCACGTAAGTCACAAATGCATCGTACCAATTTTTCCATGCTATGGGTGGGTTTCCAGGCACCTCGAGAAAGGGGGGTGGGGGAGAAACAGACTGCATGGTGGGTAAGTATATGACTTGGCTGACACAACACCACAAGAGGCAATACAAGTAAAATACAACCAACAGAAAGGTGACGTTAGCTATTGTGAAAAACCAAAACAAAATTATATATATATAACAACAGTAAAGAGAACACATTCTTTTCAAGGTGTGCATGTCCCTGTGAGGTCCGCACACAGGAAATGAAAACAAACAGGAATGTGTGCCATTGTGAGCCAGAACTCACACAATAATTGTTATCAGAGATACACACAGTCGAAAATGGCCAAAACAAAATGGGTGCGACGCTGGCTACGTTGCGAGCATAACATGCGTCATGACATCACATGCTCCCTCGTCCTAGGCCTGACTCCAGTCCTGGCTGACGAGCGTCTGACCAAGAAATGGCACCTTGGGTGGCGCGATGTTGCGTTTCATGTGCCTGCTCCCGGCTTGAAGTAAACCGTTGCTTGGACTGCTGCTTAGCTGAGACAGTACCTTGAAACGTCCGCCCCCCTGACGGGTTACCAGACTTGTGCCGATAGGAGGGCGGAATGTTGCATAAACCACAGGAGGGTTGTGCGGTTTCAGAGCTTTCGAAGTGAAATAGATGAAAAGCGGTATCCCAATCTCGAAGGTCCTCATGGGTTCAGAAGCCCACTGCCGCTTGTCCGCACCATAAATGTAGCGAAGAAGTCGCTGGAAACAGGAAGGTGCCAGCAAAACAGCTTTATCGACGACAGGGACTGCTCACCAGCCAAAAGAGGAGACAACTCAAAATAACTGACTTCTACATTCAAAAACCGAGTTCAAGGCTCTGTTGTGGAACGCACACGCGTAAGGACCCAGGAGGGGTGAGCATTCCACAACAGAGAATCGCACAGGGGAGAAGCCACTACAAATTGTTAATAAAGAAGCCAAATTACAGGATGAGAAACTCAACAAAGCGGAGGTGGCTAGGAAAAAACATGGATGGATGTTTCTGCAAAGCTACGCAGATTGGGGCCCACAACCCGACCTCATAAGTCATATATCCACATCAATCCAACATTTCCTGCTTCTAACCCACCTGGGAGTCTTTCCATCAAAAGAACAGGTTCCAGCCTGGAAACAAACCTGCTTGGACCCTTAATGTTGTTTATGCGGCAGTTACGAGGAGACAGTATTCCATTTTTTGTGCATTTGCCCCACCGTCAGCCAGCTGAGACGGAAACTGCTAGGATAAGACCCTGCCACCCCGTCATGATGACACTCTTAATAATAATAATAATAATCCACATTTGTAAAGCGCACAATCACCCGCAAGGGTCTCCAGGCGCTGGGGGCCGTCGGGAAGATTAAGAGAGCTTTTGTCCAGAGTCACATGTTGCTGGGCTAATCTTCCGCCGGTGCCAGGGATCGAACCGTGATTCCCAGATTTCGGAGTCAGTCACCCTGGCCGCGGCGCCACACCTCTTCCATTCTCTTGAACAGTCAGTCGCTCCAGCTCTCTTGCAGGGCAACAAAGTTCCTACTACAAGTGAATAGACTGTTACAAGCGCAGCGGGGGCACAGCGTGGGGACCGCGAGTGACAGCCCACCGCATGGAATGCAATCTCAAGCTCCCGCTATACAGTTTTCTGCTAAGAAAAAACAGTTCTGCATCTTAGTAATTATGAGCATTCTCTACCCCTTGAGAGTTTTAATCATTTTTTTTTTATGAATTTTCCTTTTTCAAACAAAAAAGCACACTGTATCAATTGAAATTGTGCCTTATCGTTACAGATTTTTAAAATGTTGTTCTGGTCTGTCTTTTTTAATGATTCTAATTAATCAGCACATAAAGATCATTTACATTGGGTGAAAATGAATTTATTCTGCAAGGTCCAGGGGCCTCATTTATTCGTCCGTGCGTCACTTCTTGTGACGCACCACCAGCGTAAAAAAATGTTCCTTGTTGCACCTTATTTACAAAGTGACGCATCTAGATAGATGCGTCACTTTGTAAACCCCTGCGCTACATTATACCTGCGCCAGGTATAATGTATGCAGGCGGGCGTTCTGACGCAAGAAAGGGTCATAGAAGTGATGCAGTGAAATCTATAAGATTTCACTGCGTCACTTCTAGGACACAAATGCGTCAATTTCTTACGTCTGCCTCACAGCAGGCGTAAGACCGACGTAGGCCCTTTCACATGGGGCTTGCCCCATGTGAAAGCATACATTGCTGGAGTTGCGTCACTTTTGTGACACACTCCAGCAATGCGTCACTTTTGCGCCATAAAGATACGTCAGAAATACTGACGTATCGGTAACTCCTTGCCCCTTGATGCGTCATACTGTAAATATGATGCATCATTGGTGTCGCAAGGAGGGCACAGTGAAAAGTGACGCATCGCTGTTTTCACGCAGCGATGCGTCACTTTTCCTAAATGAGGCCCCAGGCGTTTTGCGCCTTCACTGCCTTCTGGACCTTGCTCTCATCTTTCAAGTGACTGTGATCATCCTTGGATGGGAGTTTGATTGTGACCTGGAGGAGGGCACCTTTGCTTGGTTCTTTTACCTCCATGATGTCTGCTAGGTCTGGAGGCACCTGACTTGTCCTAGTGCCAAAATAACACATTCCTGCACATTCCTGCACATTCCTGCACTGATGGTTTTTAGAGCTGCAGTACTCTTTGATCTGGACTTAAGATCTGGCGTGCCACCCATTTGGTGTTTTTAGGCGGTCGCATGTTCACACTTCTCTAATTGCTGCTGTGCGTCCCTGGGACCCGTTTCTTTCTGGATAACCCATGGTTCTGCTTGTATCTCCTATACTCTTGGCACACCCACTTTTTTATGTTAGTTGTTTTACAAGGTGGACCTTGCTATTGTTGGAGAACGCCAGCATGCCCCTGGTGCTATGGCCTCCATTGATGATTCCAGCTGCCACCTTCTTTTTGGAAGCTCTTCTGAAGATGGAATATATCTGATCCATCTGTTTGTCTTTGCTCCCTTGAGAGGGCTGCTTGTTGTGGGACTTTCTTTGTCATTTGCGTTGCTTTGTTGACGCTGACTAGTTAGCCCTTGCCGAAGAATCAGTTGTTCCGATGACATAAGGAGGTCTCTTTGGAGAGGTCTATAGACTCGACCTACTCTGACGTTGGGGGTCATTCAGTACTATCATTAACTGGTTATCATTGCAGGTAATTTCTAGTTTGTTTGTTTTTTGTGGTTGTGCCGTTCCTAGCTTAAGGTGGAGTTTTATTTCGTTTAGTACCGCATCAAGTTATGCAGGAAGGGTGGATAATTTGTCAATCAATGGTCCCCAGGTACAGAAAACTGACGATTGAGCCACATCTGCTTGTACTCATTGGATCAGATGAATTAAGGCCGCTAATCTAGTATCAATTGCAGTGATATAAATTGACAATGTATTAAGTAAATTGACCCGCAGGTCAGCTTTGTTTGACTGATGCATTTGAACGCCGACTGCTGTTTGGAATGAATTTAGCAGAACCTCCCAAGTCCCCTGCATTTCATCTATTTGATGTTGCTGCATTGGAGAGTTTTGAGTGTTGTTTACTATTACACTAGTTTCAGCCAGATCCGGAGATGGATCCCAAGAGACCAAAGTACATGCCAATGTACCTGTTTCAACCAGACTCATTTCTTGCAATTGGGGGTTAGCTTCCAAGTTAGAGGCAAAGGAAATGGCAGAAGAGGCCAGCCTGCCTAACAACCATCTAGAGTCATTAATAGGTTAGTTAAGTGTATGCTCCTGGAGCCAAGGTGCTCTTGTCACTTCATCGAATGGAGTGTTAAGTACTCCGATATAGCTGCTGGTAATAAAGGAGCGTGGTGTACTTCGGCTTTAACAACATGCTCTCTTTTCAATCGGAAGCGTGATCAGAGTTCAGTTTTTATTTGCCTGATCAATACTGGAGGATCCATTCGATAGCCCCCAGGGTTGTTCCTCTGAGGTTCGAGGGTGCACCCCTGACCTAAACTTGTCACTGCCGGGACTGCATACGGGGACTTGCTTTCAATGTATTTGGTCACTTCTCTTTTGATTTAACACTTCTTACTGTCCATTCTTCCATATGGAGTGGTGGTTTTCTTTTGCTTTTTGATTTTATCTTCTGCACTGAGTCACCCTGGTTGTCTTCAAATTGTAAGTCATAAGAGGGAGTAGTGTGTGGCTGAAGGGGAACTTGCAGTCCTTTGACCACTTTATTGTATTAAAAGTTAGGACTCCTAAATGCCTTCTGTGAATACCGAAAGTCTTAAAGTTAGGATTTTTCTCTGTTTAGGAGTCCTAAAGTTAATACTCCTAAACTGAGAAAAATCCTAACTTTAAGACGTTCCGTATTCACAGAAGGTATTTAGGAGTCCTAAAGTTAGGACTCCTAACTTATGTGAATACCGAAATTGGTTGACTTGGTCCCTTTCCCGAAATTTTTCACTTTTCACCCCCCTATGTGAGGATGTCTCCCCTATGGTAGAGAAATGTATAGGCCATGTGTGGTGTGAGATGCCATGGTAAATGTGATGAAATGGTGTGAGCCCCTGTAATTCCCCCATTGCCACAATGCACCTTGGTGAAATGTCGCTTTTAAAATGGATGCCATGGCTGTGTGTGGTGCCGCATGACTGTGGTGGGTTAGCAGTCTTATTGTTCGGTTCTGTGATTACGTTCTAATGTGTTCATCTTACAAAACACATATTGTTTTTCACCCAACCGGTGTGGACTCTTTTTGTAGGTTGCCTTGTGTGTCGCCCGTGTGTGCGGCCCGGATGCTTTACACAATGCCCTTGAGGTTAGCCTACCCGCTCTTCACCATGCTACCCCATTTCTAACGAAATGAGTGCGTGGCTTCTGTGAATACCAAATGGTAGTAAGTTTAGGATTTTGTCTTAAGTTAGTTCTGTGAATCGGGCCCGTACAGTTCCGGTCAATAGCCACACTCTATAGTTGAAACTGATACTGTGAGCCTAGAAAAAAGCTGAGGGTGCCTTCATGGAGCACAAATTTTGGTTTTAATGGAGCAGCAACTTTCTTTACAATATGCGGTGTTTTGTAGGGCTTGTAGTTGGAGGCTATTTGGAGACTACTCTCAGATCTAGTGTGGCACGCCCATAAAGGATATGCGAGGATGTGGGCCTTCAGGTGGGCGAATTTACAACTATCCTGCGGGCCTGTGGGCGGTGTTCTATCCTGTGGAGCAATGGGATTCTAGTTGCCCCCTAGAGGTCCAGAAGAGCCCAAATGCTGGGGAATTGAGGCGGCCTTGATCATGAAGTCCCTCGGGCCTCCACGTACTAGCAGTGCTTGCAGCGGCCACAGCTATGGCAGCGCCGGCAGCGGCTGGAGTGGGAGGACCAGTGTCGGCACAACATTTCCAGCATGTCAGCAATCAATTCATCCGCCTCTGATATGCTTAATATGAAAAGATATGGCAAAGGCATTAAGCCTGGCTAATTTATTGTGAAAACTGTTGGTTAATGCCAACGGGCCTTTAAGTGTGGATAGTCACTACACTTAGATAAAGGCTGCAGACAGATATTTCATCACAGATGAACATTGTAATCAAGGGGTGCAGTTTGGGTACCCCTTGGACAAACACTTGTAGTTCAAGATTTGCATCGTGATAATCCTTGTTAGGCCGATTCCTCCTGGGTGTTCTATTGCTTTGTTAAGTGTAAGTTTGTACATATTTGTTATTCTTCGACTGTTGATGGTGGCGGCTGGCTCATGTGCAAGACAGGAGGCCTCCGTTTGTTATGACAATAACTCAATAATGAAGATTGTGGTCCTGATTGGTTCATTGGGAAACGTTATGACAAATGCCACAGGTCTGATATGTTTATTATTAAACATTACAAAGGGAGTAGGCCTGGCCTACCTATTGTGAAATACATTTATTAACTCCAATAGTCCCTGATCAAATGTGCACATCCATCTGAAAATGAGGACACTTCTTTGTCTGGGTAGGTGACCAATCAATTTGCTTTCCTTGTTTTTATTTCATAGGCCAGCTTTCATTTCTTTCATCCTTTTTCATGAGTGTCCTGCAGCTCACCCACACTCCAACCGGCTGCTCGCTTGCCCCAAAATTTCATTTGCTGCATCCGCTGTTGTCACTATTTCCAAAATGGTTGCCCATCTTGAAATGGTATTGTCTATAGTATATCATTGTTTTATAGTTCCAAGATGGTAAACATATTTAGAAGTGTTATGCCGGCCACCTAGGCTTAATATGGCTTTAGCATTTTAAGATTGTATTGTGCACATTGTGTCATTGCTTTTACTGCTCCAAGGTGGCCAACACATTGTTACTTCATGATGCACCTATGTTTAAAATGTAAAACAGTTGCACACTGTGTACATTACCATTGAAAGATGACCTCCTCTGCCAATGTTCAATAGTATATTTGCATTTTCTCACCAAGTTTAGGAGGTGGTATGTTTTCACTTTTCTATGTGCGCTCTTTTTATTCTTCGTGCATGTGGGCATTTGTCAGTATGTTTTATTGTGGGTGGATAATTGTCTAAATACAAGAATGACCCATTGGATGAATGAATCGATCTATCAGTCCAGGAATGAGTGACAGAGTGCATTCATGAAGACTTAGGGGCACATTACGATCGCGGTTTTCCCGCATCCTCTGGGCCGGCGGAAGCCACCACCGGCCTGGAGGATGCGGGAAAACCGCCGCAGAGCCTCCAAAGACCCACCGCCAAATTAGGATGGCTGGTGGGTCTTGGTGTATGTCCGCCGCTTTTCCGCCGCGGTCGGCTTTCACTAAGCTCACAATAGCGCCTTCAACGACTTTTCGTGCTGACCTCACCATCACCCTCTACAAAAGCGGCATTGTACTGGCCCAAGCCTCACCTAAAAACCTTGACAAATTCTCAGAGCTGTTCACTACTCTCCGAAACCATGTGCAAGACACAGGGTCGCCGACCAACACCCGGCCAAACCGTACACCTACCCCCTTGCCCTATCCAGATCACCCGAAACCCATCATTACGCCTACAATCTTCCCTAACGCCATGGACCTGAGTCCACCCCTCCACTCGAGTCCACCCCCAGACGCTTCCCACCCTGAATTCACGGCCCCCATCACACTGCACCTTAACCCCATCAGGCCGCCTTCTACTACACCGAGCGAACCCAACACTGAACCTTTGACCCCCTCCCCCCGTCCTCCCCTTCGATATCCAAGACTACTACCTCTACATCACCAATGACCTGGGCTACAGCAAGTCAAACCCGCCCCGCTAACACTCAAGCCACTCCCTCTATGAACCAACACACTATCCATCCTAGCCACCAAGCCAGGCACCCCTCAATGACTCCCACGGCACCACACACAATCCATCCTAGCCACATAGCCCCACACCCCTCAACGACTCCTACGGTACCAACTCAGGGCAACACCTCTAACACTCAAGCCACCTCTCCTACGACTCCCAGTTCAGTCCACCCGGGCCCTCCTACACCCCACTCCGCAGACATTTCTTCCATACACTCCAGAGCGTCCATAATAATCCAGAACATCCATTCCTCCTTCCTCGATCTTACAAAACTCCTCCACCTCGCTGAACTTTCCTTCGCAAAGCTCATGCCCCAGACTGCCTCCCTTCTTATTCCAGAGCTCCCAAAACGACCACTACCGACAACCTCTAGACATCGGCACCCTTACATGCTCACTAGCTACTTGTCCGAGGAGGAAACTCTTGACCTTGCCCTCTCCTACAACCCCTGCCCTCTCCTACAACCCCTCCCCCACCACAACTAACCCACTAGATCTCACCGAAAAAGAAATCCAGGACCTCCTTCTGGACCTTAACACAGCCCCTACTTCCACCTGTCTACCTGTTGTGAGTGACGTGAGTGTCGCACACCCCATCCACACGGTAGCCATCGACCCACACAGACTAGCCCCCCCTAGCAACAGAAGAATGCTCAGAAGTAACCTCACGCCAGTGCCCTTGGCAGCTCCGACCCTCGCCACCACCCCTCTCCCTGCCCTGACAGGCCTCTTAATCAACTGTCGCTTGGCAGTGGAGCATGCGGCTGATGTCGCCGCACTCATCCTGAACAACAACACCAACTTAGCCATTCTTACAGAATCATGGCTTAATGATTCCTCATCCCCATGCCTCGACCTCTTAATCCCCGCTAACTTCAACATTGTCAGGCTCGACAGACCACACAACAAAAAAGGAGGCGGAATTGCCTGCATCCATCGCGCTAACCTCCTTGTCACTGAGCTTACAACGAATACTACTGACTCCTGCGAATATCTAGCCCTCTCAGTCTTCAGTAGCACCATCCACACATGTAACCTACACATCTTTTATCACCCCCCAGGCACAAACGAACTTTTCACCAACTACCTCATGGAAGTTATTACGGCTAAGAACTCCCCTAACTCCAAGGACATCTTCCTCGGCAACTTCAACTTGCACTGGAATGATCTTAAGGATCCCCATGTCAACGCCATTAAAGACCGCCTGGCCGATCTAGCCTTGACCCAAGTTTGCCCTCTCCCAACCCACTCGAAAGGAGCCACTCTTGACTGGATCATCTCCAAGGATACCACCGTCAAGCTCACCTCGATAGAGCCCTGCGACTGGTCTGACCACCATACCATCACCTTTCTGTTACCCAGCACACGCAAGACAAAGACACCACAACAGGTACTCCCAAAGCGCTGGGTCAGAGACACCAAAAACCTAGACATCAACATGCTTGAGATCCGCTGCAAAACAGACCTACCACCCCCCTCCCACATCACCTCGGTCAGTGACCCTAATGATCACTACTCGACAACTATGTCAAGCATCCTGGATGACCTAGCCCCTCTTAAACTAAAAAGAACTCAAGTCAAAGATAAAAACCCATGGTTCACTGGTTCCCTCAACAACGAGAGAAGATCCCTCCGACAGCATGAAAGAACCTGGAGACAGCACCCCTCAACAGACCACCTAAAACTCCTTCGCCAGGCCAGAAATATCTACAACAAGAACATCGCCAACTCTAAAAAAGAATTCTTCAGAGCGGAACTAGGAAACGCCCAGAATAGACCACGCAAACTCTTTGAGATGGTTAAACTTCAATCGACAAACTATCCAAAACAGTGAAAGAAAACCCCAAGTCTCTCATCTCCTCTGAGGCTTTCTCCTCTTTTTTCACAAACAAAATCAAAACCTTAGATACTGAACTTAAGGCTGCCTCCTTCCCCCCCCTGAACTTTGACCCTTTGCCTCCTCCTTCCTTGCCACCACGATTCTTACCAAAGAATTGAGCTCACTGGTCTGAGTTTGCATCCTATGACGAAATCTCTGTCGCGAAAATCCTGGCCTCCCTGAACCCTAACAACCACTTCAATGACCCGCTCCCTTCAAACTGTCTCGCGACCGTTACCAAATCCATCATCCCTAGCTGGACTGCAATCATTAATGCCTCCCTACGACAGTGCTCAATACCGACCTCGCTGAAAACAGGCCAAGTCATACCCATTCTGAAAAAAACGTCGCTGGACCCAGCCACCCCAGACAACTTCAGACCAATTTCAAACATTCCGCTCCTGGCGAAAGTGCTGGAAAAGTGTGTTCAACTACAGCTTAGTCACCACATCAACAAATACCATCTACTGGACGACTGTCAATCAGGTTTCCGACCCGGTCACAGCACCGAAACCACCATGCTCCACATCGTTGATGACGCTCTTCAAGCCCTTGACCAAGACAAAACCTGTCTCCTGATCCTCCTTGATCTTTCATCGGCTTTCGACGCGGTCAACCATGCGATGCTACTCGAACGCCTCAAACTCAGGATGGGACTAGATGGCATAGTCCTCGACTGGTTCAAATCCTACCTCCAAAACCGATCTCAGAGTTTTTTAGTCAATGGCGAACTGTCCGCTCCTTCCGATGTCTCGGTGGGAGTCCCTCAGGGATCAACATTGTCCCCTACCCTCTTCAATCTCTATCTGGAACCCCTGGCCGAAGTCCTGCGCAATGCAAATATCTCCTTTCATATGTACGCTGATGACACTCAGATCTATATAAAAATCTCATCTCTGGCAGAGATCCTCACCCTGAATGAAACCCTGAAGCTGACTGTCAGATGGCTCTCCTCCAATCAACTAAAACTTAATGCCAAGAAAACTGAGTTCCTTCTAATCTTCCCACCCAAGAACAACCCTGACATCCAGGCATGGATTAAAGCCATCACAGCCTTAAACTGTTCCCCGACCATTGTGAAATCTGCCAAATCTCTGGGAATCACCTTGGATTATAACCTAAACATGCGAGACCACATCAACACAATGGCGAAATCGGCCAGATTCCACCTGAGCTACCTATGGAAATTGAAACCCTTTCTAGACGCTCCGGACCTCAAACTTGCTGTTCAATCATTAGTCATCTCTCGACTGGAATACGGTTGCTCCACCCTCTCTGGCTTACCTAAGATCTCGCTGGCTCCCTTAAAAGCCTGCCTCAACGCAGCCGCCAGACTACTTACAGGCTCAAAAAAATTCGATCACATCACTCCTCACTTGAAAGCGTTAAACTGGCTCCCCTTCGAGGCGAGGATCCACTTCAAGCTGGCATGCATCACGCACAAGGCCCTTCACTCTAAATCCCCTGCGTATCTTGCTCAGAAGCTTGTGTTATCTGGTGGAAACAGACACTCAAGATCGACCAAGGCCCTCCTACTCCGGCCTGCACGCTTTAGGAAAATAACAACCTACAATCGGGCTTTCACTGGAGCTGCACCAAGAATATGGAACTCCCTCCCTCCTGACATTAGAAAAATCCCTTCCTTTGCTCGCTTCAAAAAAGAGGCCAAGTCCTTTCTCATGGGTAAATTCCTTGGCTAAACTCATTCCGTCAGCCACCTGAGAGAATGTTGCCCTATCCTGCGCCATTGTACATCACTGTATTTGACTTTTTGTACTATTTGTATAATATTCATTGTACTCTACTTATCCTTGTTGTATAGCTTCTCACTTCCCCCAGGTACAGTACCCTCTGCTACCCTGTCCCACCTTCATCCCTTGACTCTCCGTAAGCCCTCCTTTGTACCTAGTTTTTATCGTTTATCGTGTGATTTGACCCTGTATTACTCTACTGTATCTGTAAAGCGCTCGGATACCCTCACGGGTCATGTTCGCGCTCTATAAAACCTTAAAATAAAATAATAAAATAAATAAAACAACCGCGGCGGAAAAGCTCTTATATGGTGGCGGTGTCTCTCAGACACCGCCAGCCATATTAGGATTGTGTATCAGATATGCTTTTCCACGGCGGGTTCTCCGCTGTGGAAAAGCATACGGATGTGCACTTCGGGGGCCCGTTGCGGGCCCCCAGGGTGAAGGGGGGAGTGGGGGTGCACATGGGGGGTACCTATGGTACCCCCCTGCATTTACATGCAGACAGCGACAGGCACCGCGCGGTGCCTGCCGCTTTCTGCATGTAAATGCAATGCGTGCTTTTTTTACCATTGCGGCGGGTGCAGCTTGAAGCCGCACCCGCCGCAATGTTAAAAATTGAGGATGTGCCCGCCAGGGTGGCGGTCACATCCTAATTGCACAGGAGGGAACGCCGCAGCCCATGCGGACGTTCCCTCCTCCTCAGGGGTCGCGGACGGACTCAAGTCCGTCCGCGATCCTAATGGGCCTCTAAGTGTGTTTCCTGAAATACATCAGTGACCGAAGAGGAACTTTCAGTTATACGCAAGACTTATTAGCATTGCCAGTGCTTGCATACAATATAGAACATTATTCACCAGCCTGTGGCTCAGCATCATTTAATGTACACAGTCCCCAGACTGGATAATAGTCTCAAAAAGAGAAATGTAGGTGTGGTTTAATCGAATACCAACGTATATTCTACAATAAGATGTACCGTAGAAGCAGGGTTTACCTTTGAAGACGTTCTCAGAGCCAACACATTTCGTAAATATACGTTTTTGACAAACATGCTGGGCCCAGTACCAAAATATTTGCATAATGTAAAATCTAACAACACACAAAATCTAATAATATAAATGTTCTTTTCTTTTCAGGGAGTTCCCTCATTTGCGAGGTTTGCAAAAGCTACACCAAAAGCACTTGCTCTGGACGGCTTTACCTGTGCCGTGGAGGAGTCACTCACTGCAGCACTAAGTCACGGGAAATATTTGCAGGTACATGTCCACGGATGCATGGATGAATTGTATCTTCATTGCCGACCTATGACTGCTTTATACATTGTGCCGGGGGGCGCAACAGTCATGTGTGCCCGCTTCGAGCTCCCCCCGGGCACAATGGTATTACAGAAGGAGCTGCAGATGCTTGTGTGTCCCCTTTTTAATAAAGATAGTGCTGGTACACAAGTTGCTCCATGCTATCATGAGAGGGCGTTTCCACATTTGCATGGGGGCGTAGCTCCATGTAAATGAGGGATTCACTTTGCCTCTGTGCATATGCCTTTAAGAGGTGTACTGAAAATGCGCCACAAAAAGGTAGTGCACTTCCTAACAGCAGCCCTCTCGAGGAGGAGAAACAGGGTCCATGGACCTCGTCAGACATTACCCTGAATGCGGGTTCAGTCACTCACCTCATACGACTGCAAGGGGACCTCTAATCTCTCTTAAAAGTGTAGGTGGGTTGCCGCCCGCACTGTGAAACGTGGAGAAGCTTTTAAACAGCCGATCCATATTTCACTTGAATGCACTGCCACTAGGGCATCGCAGGCTCACGGCTGCTCGGGGGGCCGTACATTCATTCTAATATGGAGCATTTTCCTTATTTGCTCAGGGCGCAGGTCAGCACAGCGTGTGAAAAGTAAGACCATGCTCATTTTACGGAAAGCTTGTGTAATTTAGGTATTTTTCCATTATGCATACTTTGCAAAATGTCAGAGGTAACGCCATTGTGTCATTTATTACATTTTCTGGAGTTGAAGCTGTTCGAGCATAAAAGGTCTTGTGTGGGTCTGATTCTGGCAGAAAATGTGCCATAAGAGAAATTTCCAAAATGATCCATTCCTTTGGTTGGCGACTTTTGAATGTGAAGAATGTACCTGAGTTTTGCGTTCACTCGAGAAACCCCAAAGTGCGTTTTGTGTACATTATGGGCAATTTTCCACAATTTTCTGTCATTTCACATAATTTAGGGATAACAATTATGAGATTGTCCACTCCTTTGGTGTAGAATTTCTGGAAGATGCACATTTGGCGCCATCTTGATAAAGTACTGAAACATTGCTGAGACAGTCAGGTCAAACTTATGGATGGTCTGGTCAGATAACAGCAATTAAAGCTAAATGCATTTGAACTTGGTGTAAAGAGCACAGCTGAGAAGATATTCTGGAAATTAGGTTAGAAAGATCATTTACAAAATGCTGGAAGAAGTTGGTGAACAGTGCAGCTGGAGACCAGCTAAGGGTCTTGAATTTGTTACAAATGTGTTTCGATTTATGGGGGTGAGAAGTGTGGGTCACTCGCCCACCCTCTACTAGCTCAATATTTAGATTGCATTGTATGGCCAGTCGTTTGTATTGCACCTTAAGCAGATGTGCACTCTTCTATTTATTATGACATCATTTTAACCTCTGGAACTTTCTTGCCATGCCAGAGCACATTTTGCTGCTGTTAGGACTCAGAAGAGTAGCTGTTGGTCTCAACAACACACATTGAACTGAGAGAAACAAGTTCATAATGTACTGAAGGGCTAGAGAAAGCAATGAAGAGATTCTAAAAACAGTCTAAAAATGACCCAGGGTGCCACAGTGTCATTCGGAGATAGAGTGCCTGTGTTTGTGTAGGTGTTAGATAGCAGGCTGCTTGTTGCTGCAATTCCCTGTTCTTTTAACCATAAAATGTGTTCTTTTCATGTAGGGTCCAAACACCATTTAACTGTGGAAAAGGAGTGCTTGAATCCCGCCATACAGCCCACCTGTGGAAAGGAAATTGTGATCAGGGGTGGTAAAATTTTCTTGCATAGCATACTAAACTGCTGCAAAGCAGACAAATGTAACCGACAAATATTTCCAGGTAAGGACCATGCCTGATCTGCCATCCATCATGTGAACGGGCTCATGAAAATGAAAAAGGTTTAAAAATGTTTAAAGGGGGCCTCAATTTGTAGACCATAGTAGCATTAGCAACACATACTTTTATATCAGATGGCTGCTATTTGGAAGCCCAAGGAAAGCAATCCGCCCACCATCAACGAAGGATCCAGGATCAAATTCAGGTTCGGAAAGCACTCTCCGATGAATCTTTAGTTCCCACTGAGGCTGGCATCCGACATCGATACAAGTCAATAATGTTGAACACATTTGGCTCCACAAGTAAGACAGAGAGTGGTTACGTTTCAAAACCATGAAGGTTTATCAAAGGGGTAGAAAAGTTTTAAACTCAAATAATCCAATTAGTTTTTAATCAATACAATAATGTGTTAGTCAATATATTCAAAGCAAATCAAAGATCACAAACACACACTATTACCCATTCTCAAAGGTACATTAAGCAAGGTCAGCTCTACCATAAAGAGACCACCCTACCTTGCTAAGTCAGGGAAAGGTTCTGCTACCCATGACTCCCACACAAAGGGCCGATCGCTTTAAGGTGCGTGAAGATAACACAAATGTATTATTTTCACAGGCTGCTGCAGAATGATCCTTCTCTACCGTGCTTTGGACTTATGGTTATCTGCAACATAATGAGATATGCTTGGTCCAAGAAGTACTCTGCACATGCTCGTTGGTGTGTTCTGAACAGATTGTGTAAACACAACTTTTCACATAGGAACAGAAAACAAAAGTAACACCATTTGAGATTGCTGGTTCATTTTCTCCTGCAATAAAGAAAGATATACAGCATGGAACAAGATGGCAGCCAGACACTGCACTAACCATTTCAAAATGAGGTCTACATTAGCTGTGGTCAGTCTAAACCTGAAAAGTGCACACCTGGTACATTTGTGAATTACATGTCAACATCAGTATGAATTTCAAAACATTTAATAGTGAAAATATCCTCATCACAAGCACAGACACAGCAGTAGGTTTGGTCTTTTCAGATTCTGACCCTCCACCATTGCCATTCCTGGGGCCCCGGTTTCCCCCACTGGGTACATACCAGGATGTGCTTAAAAGGGCCGCGGGTAGGAGCCTTTATCAAGAACTCCTGGGTTAGGGATGACCAAGTGGTCAAAATCCCTGCTAAACCCCTCTGCAAACAAGCCATCCGCGGAGCACTAACTACCGGAATTGGAGAAGAAGAAGTGAAGCTGCTTACCGTTTCCACCGAGAGCTCATCGGCGAACCTATCGGGAATCCAGCAATACCGGCGGCTGTTCCAGGCGAGATCACCGAGATCACCGGGACGGAGGATCGTCTGAGGAGCGGAGCGAAGGAGAATTCAGCCTGCGATCCTGAGTGGTGACAACAATCACGGGAGACTGGAGAATGCACTTGAGAATAAAAACGGGAAACGTTTTTGGGGAGGAATTAACGCCGTGGAGTCACCCCAATAGAATGCGCTAGACCGCTCGACGCGGAGGAACATAGAGGAGAAAGACGATGCGTTCGCAGATGGCGATAAAGATGAACGTGAGTGACTCTCGGAACTCCATGGAAGCCGCAAACCGCATTGTCATATTGTAATCAGATTGACGCTGCCGCTGCTCTCGTGCATCGTGCATTCTCGTGCGATTAGCATATCGCGCATATTAGCACGTTCAGTTTAATATAATACAATTACCATCATATGGTAATTTGGGCAAGATTCTGTTGTTAGAATATTATGGTAACACCGATCGTAGACGAAAGAATGATCTTCAATCATCGAACCGGCGTGCCTGACCTTAAAATGGCGGCCGCAAAACACACTGGGGAGGAATAACGAAGGTTTGCTGCCTAGGATGCAGAATTGCCCATAAAGAAAGACTTAACACCCTAGATCGAAGAATAACTTCTAGGCCTCCTTCTTATTACTCCTAATTAGGAAAAATTTCATTGGAAAATGATCTTCAAAATGGATGGAAGAAATAAGGGCAATTGAAAGAGGACTGTAAATAGTAATCATGGAAAAAGGAGGTTACACAAGGACAGAAACATACAAGGGAAAGTGAAAAAGGACTTGCAAACCATAGAAAGAGAGAAAGGCATCAACTCTTTGAGAGATAACTAACATGGCGGACATCTTGTAAAATCAACACAAAGTAACTCCAGGAAGAGGATTTTACATAGTAACTATTTTAGAATTTACTTACTTATGTAAGAATATTTCCGCCATCAGGAAGAGTGTTAGAATTGGGGGTCTCTGGTTGGCGCAAGTATGCACTTGTGACAAACAGGGACCCTCTCCTCTTAGTCAGGGCAAGGGAACTACCCGTTAAGAATAACCCCTGCTCACCCTCTAGGTTGCGTGGCGCGAGCAGTCAAGGCTAATCTCTAGGGCGCATTTAGTTAAGCATTCAGAATCACACACAGTAAATAACACTGAACACCCCACAAATGGACACCAGGCTGTATGTATATAAAAATACGTAGACTTCATGTAAAAGATAGCAGATTTATCACAAGACCTTAAATAACATGAACTTAGGATGCACACAATACTTTCTTTAGATTAAGGATACAGGCTTTCTGTTTGCAAGTGTCTTTACACCATGAAGAACGTTTCAATAATGCCAAAAATGAGTCTTTCATATGCTGGTTCAATAATGCTAGATGAGGCTTCTTTAGACGATTCACTGATGCAAAAATTAAGCTTTCTTATCAAATTTTTAAGATTCCCCTTTCTTTAAAATGCCTTGGCTTCCCCAAATACAGTTCCCTCAGCAAAGCGTTCTTTTGAGCAGTGATCACGTTGTTCCAAGAAATGCCCACAATACTTTCTATCACAAGAGGACTCTTGTGAATAGCGTTCTGCGCAACTCTGACTCCCGGGTGGGGCCTCTACTGATTAACGGGGCCACGAAGCTTGTCAGAAACAAAAACGGACTCTCTGGTCCACGGTGGGCCCCGGGGATGAGATGCGCAAAAGTACCTGTCTTCTTGAAGAATATCTGCGGGGCAAAAGAAGACGTTCCTCGGCGGCTGGCTGGGGAGATCCGGCCGTAGAGAGGTGCCGCGGTGCAGGGCGTCTAGGCGGGACCTCGAGGGGGGTGCAGCGGAGGGTACGGGCACAGGCGATCCTTTTGGGGGGCTCAGGGGCTCCAGAGCGGGGAGGCGGCACGGAGCGGCCTGTACGGGGTCAAAGGTACAGGACGGCTCTCAATGCGGCACGGCCCCGGGGAGAGCAGTTCGGTGCAGTACGTCTACCAGGTACGCACCGTACTGGGCTGGGCAAAAAGGAAAGGCGGGCAAGGGCGGCGTACGAGCCATGTCTTCTTGGGGGACGCTTGCTTCCACGAGGCGTGCAAGCCCAGAGCACAGGCGTACGCTTCAGGAGTACGCTCGGAACGTATTGCGACACCTTGCCCAAGTGTACGCTTCAAGCGTACGGAGCGTACCGCGGCACCTTGCCAAAGTGTACGCTTCAAGCGTACTGAGCGTACGGCAGTACAGGGCAACTTCGGGGGCTGGAGAATGCAGGTCACTGGCTGGCGGGCCCGGGCGGCTTGAAGTCAGTGGCAATGCGGCTCGTGGGGGGACAAAAGGGTAGCACAGTGCAAGGCAGCCCAAATTAGGCTACGGTGCGGACTCCGGCTTGAGGAGGAGCGGGGCCACACGGAGTCAGGTGGCACAGCACGGGCTTGGGTGAAAGGGCAGGTCTTTGAGGCGCATTCAGCGACGGCTCCAGCGGCGGGGACACAGGCAGTTCAGCACTCCTCAGCGAAGGCAGGGGGGGAGAGCCCAATGGTCCTGGGGCTCAGGTCAGGGGGCCAGCTCACTTCCAGGCCCTTGGAGATCAGCTAGGAAGCACAAGTATCTCGTTGAAAGTAAATAAAAACAAAGTCTTTCAAAAGGGGTCTTCCTCTCCTTTGGCAGCAAGGTTCTCACTGCAGGTTTAGTCCCCCAGGATAGAGACAGTCTCTCTCCTTCAGCTTCCTTGGTTCCTTCTCCTCAGGCAGAGGGGGCGTCTTGGTTCACAAGCAGGATCTAATTTACAAGGAGCAGGGCTCCTACTTTTATACTACATTTCCTTTGTTCTTGCAGGCCAGGGGGGCCTCTGCATAACCTCATTCAGTCTCTGAGTACTCTGTTGGTGTGTTCTGGCTTCTTCTTTCAGTGTGAGGGGCAGGCACATCAGACGCTTCACAGGGAGGCGGAGCCAGCATTGTGGGGACAGGGGCAGCCAGGAGTACCTTGTTGACAGTGCTTCGCCCTTCCTGGGCCAGGTGCAGGCTGAGTCATCAGTCGCTCCCCAGGGGGGCGGAGCCAGCATTGTGGTGGCAGAGCACAGCCTGATTAAGAGTCATGGGGTACTCCTACCTCCCACTAAGGTGTAATCCTCGCATTCACCACCTGTCATCCCCCAGCCCTGTCACTCACACAACCCAGACAGCAGATACACATACCAGCAGAGGTGGGCTGAAATGGTTAGGCAAGCAAATGCTAACTTTCTAAAAGTAGCATTTACAAACACAGGATATTAAAATAAACTTTACTAAAAGAAGTATTTTATTATTCTGAGTTCAGACATACTAAACATTAATTTCTACCATGTTCCCTGAGCCTGCTGGGATTATAGAGTGTAATAATTCCAGCAGCCCATCTGGCCTAAAGAGAACAGGTAGCCTTACAATAGTGAAAAACGAATTTGGCTGTAATTCACTATCAGGACATGCCACACTCATCAGAGCATGTCCTACCTTACACTTACAATGCACCCTGCCCTTGGGCCTACCATAGGGGTGACTAATATGAAGTTAAGGGAAGGTTTAGGGGCTGGCAAGTGTGTGCACTTGTTCAGCCAGCATGACAGTACCAGACTGCACGCAGGTTCTGCAATGGCAGACCCTAGACATATTTTAAGGCTGCTTCTGTGTGTGGCTGTAGCGAGGTCGGGGTGGAGAGACGCACTAACTGGTGGATGCCTGTTCCTAATTACCCTCGTTCCCCACAGACCAACGACCCGAGGGCTGAGTGGGACAGCGTTTCGGAGCAGGAAGAGAAAAGAGACCGCGGCTCCTTTAACTGGACCTTCATGGAACAAGACGCGACTCCGCCCCTCTCTGACATCGGTACTCACGGACTGGACAAGAGGCAGGACATCCTGTACAGTGGGTGTGTTTACACCCCGGAGGTCGGAAGTGGAGAAGGCGAGCGAGAGAAGAGGACCGGAGCTGCCGAAGAAGACGAGAGAACAGCGAGTGCAGGAGAGCCAGGAGGCCAACGACCCCGTGTTCCGCCGTGCCACACTCCCGAGGGAGGAGTGTGGCTTTCCCGGGTACGGAGGCGTTGGGCGGCCTGGGTGGGGAAGAAGAACGCCCCTGTGTAAATTTGTAGATATCCCTGTGCGTGCCTTTTCCGTGTGTGTGTCCCGATTCCCGTCTTCCCCCCCCCCCTTACCCGTCCTGTAAATCCTCACGAGCCTGCCCTCCCCTTAGCACGAGCACAGCTAGAGTAAAGATACACGGGTGTCCCCTCACTCACTCGGCCCCTGGAAATACGCCATCCCAAGACCTGACTCTAACGGCTCCCTCTGTTGGTCTCCTTTTTCCTTCGGTACACCTGAGAACGGAAGCGGGACGAAGTAGACGCTTGCCAGGTCAGCCGGACAACATCATCCCGAAGACATCGCCACCACGAACAACCTGGAGTTCGCCAAGGAAAGACTAACCTTTAGGACAAAGCGCACCATAAAAATAAAGCCCAGTTTGAAGAAATATACGGGTGTACCGCCTCTTTCTGAACCAGAGCCCACTACCAGACCCCCTCCCACGCCTACAGTGGCGCAACCAGCGCTGCAGGCCCACTAGCAGCATTGGCATTCACAAGCCCTGGCACTCCTGATGCACTTTACTGGGGACTGACAGTAAATCCAATGAACCAATCAGGAATATCAATCACAGTTATACTTTACATAGGGAGCACTTGCACTGCGGCACGGATTGGCCGTGGCGCAGTGCCCTGAGCGGCGGACATCAGCAAAAACATCTGAGGCACATCAGCAAAAAGTGGAAGGGAAACTCACGCCAAGGTGCCAGGTCTAACACGTGTCCCCTCCAGCTGAAATGTGGGGAGAACTACCCTAAACCAGGGAGTTCCTCATCACTAAGGCGGAAAAACCTGGATAGACCGTCAGCATTGGCGTGATCTGTGCCAGGGCGATGTTCCACCGTGAAGTCCATACCCTGTAGGGAGATGGACCACCTCAACAGTTTTGGGTTCTCACCCCTCATTTGCATCAACCATCTGAGGGGCCTGTGGTCTGTCTGAACCCGGAAGTGAGACCCAAACAAGTAGGGTCTTAGCTTCTTCAGTGCCCAGACCACAGCAAATGCTTCTCGCTCTATTGCACTCCACCTATGTTCCGGTGGAAGTAACCTCCTACTGATGAAGGCTACAGGTTGGTCCCAGCCCTCCTCAGTCATCTGTGAGAGAACAGCCCCTACACCATGCTCTGAAGCGTCTGTTTGCACTAGAAACTCCTTGTAGAAATCAGGGGCCAAGAGCACGGGCGCCGAGCACATGGCAGTTTTCAGGGCGTCAAAAGCCTTCTGGCAGGTGTCAGTCCAAATCACATTCCTGGGCTGCTTCTTAGAAGTCAGCTCTGTCAAGGGGGCCACAATAGTGCCATAGCCCTTGACAAACCTCCTGTAGTACCCAGTTAGCCCCAGGAAGGCTCTCACTGCAGTCTGGGTCTTGAGGGGTTCCCAAGCCAGGATGGTCTCAATTTTGGGTTGCAAGGGTGCCACCTTGCCACTCCCCACTTGGTGTCCCAAGTACATCACTGAACCCTGCCCAATCTGGCACTTGCTTGCCTTGATTGTGAGGCCTGCCTTGCGCAGCGCCATCAACACTTCCCAGAGGTGTTGCAGGTGTTCTGGCCAGGTACCACTGAACACTGCGATGTCATCCAGGTAGGCGGCACTGAACTCATCCAGCCCAACCAACACCTGGTTGACCAACCTCTGAAAGGTGGCAGGGGCATTCTTCATCCCAAATGGCATAACCCGGAACTGGAAATGCCCATCTGGTGTAGAGAATGCTGACCTCTCTTTTGCCCCATCGGTCAAGGCGATCTGCCAGTACCCAGACGTTAAATCAAACGTGCTGAGGAACCGGGCAGCCCCTAGCCGATCAATGAGCTCATCAGCTCTGGGGATAGGGTGCGCGTCAGTCTTGGTGACTGAATTGAGTCCTCTGTAGTCCACACAGAACCGGAGTTCAGGTGTGGCTCCCGGCGCAGCAGCCTTTGGGACCAAGACCACGGGGCGGGACCAAGGACTGCTGGAGGACTCAACCACCCTAAGAGCAAGCATCTTGGAGACCTCCTCCTTGATGCAGGCCCTGACCCTGTCAGTTACTCTGTAGGCCTTATGCCTCACAGGTAAGCTGTCTCCTGTGTCCCCATCATGGACGCACCAATCTGTGACACCAGGAACCAGGGATAACAGATCTGGGAACTGCCCCAGCAATTAGCGGCAGTCTTCCTGTTGCTCAGGCGTCAGGGTGGGTGAGAGGTTAACTCCATCCACTGACCCATCTTTCTCAGAGGCTACCAAGAGGTCAGGAAGGGGCTCAGACTCCTCCTCCATTCCATCATCAGTTGCCAACAACATGCCCACTTCGGACCTCTCCAAGTTGGGCTTAAGGCGGTTAACATGTAGGACCCTCAAAGGGTTCCTGGGAGACTGCATGTCCACCAAGTAGGTTACAGGACTCTTGCGCTCCACAACCTCAAATGGACCTGTCCACTTATCCTGAAGTGCACAAGGCTCCACTGGGGCCAAGACCCACACCTTTTGTACAGGTTGAAGCTCCACCAGAGTGGCATTCTGGTCGTACCACCGTTTCATCTCTTCCTGGCTGGCTTCCAGATTTGCCTCAGCAAGTTGCCTGAATCGCCTGGTTTGGTTTCTGAAGGCCAGCATGTAACTGTATACATTCTGGGGAGGTTTCCTGGGAGATTTCTCCCAGCCTTCCTTTACCAAACTCAGAGGTCCTCTCACTGGGTGACCATACAGCAGTTCAAAGGGGCTGAACCCTAGGGACTTCTGTGGCACCTCACGGTATGCAAAGAGAAGGCATGGCAAGAGGACGTCCCACTTACGCCTCATTGGACCTTCCAGGCCCATGATCATGCCTTTTAGGGTTCGGGTGAATCTCTCAACCAACCCATTTCCTTGGGGATGGTAAGGGGTGGTGAACTTGTAGGTTACACCACACTCTTGCCACAGGGACTTCATATACTTGGATATGAAATTGGTCCCCCTGTCACTCACCACCTCTAGAGGGAATCCTACTCGTGAGAAAATTCCCATCAGTGCTCGTCCCACCACGGGGGCCGTCACTGTCCACAGAGGGATGGCTTCAGGGTACCTGGTGGCATGGTCCACCAAGACCAGGATGAACCTGTTGCCCATGGCTGTCTTGGGGTCCAGAGGCCCAACAATGTCAATACCCACTCGCTGGAATGGCGTACCGACCACTGGGAAGGGTTGCAGAGGGGCCTTGTGCCTCCCTCCGCTCTTACCACTTGCCTGGTAAGTCTGACAGGATCTAAAATGCGCGTCTGAGCTCTTGTGCATTTGGGGCCAGTAAAAGTGGGTGACAAGCCTGTCATAGGTCTTGTCCATCCCCAAATGTCCTGCTAACGGCACATCATGAGCCAGCCCCAGTAGGAAGGATCTGAACTTCTGGGGTACCACCAGCACACGGGCCGACCCAGGTTCAGCAGCCTTAGGCTCTGAATACAGGAGGTCATTCTCCCAGTACACATAATGTGTCTTGGCCTGAACACCATTGGCCTGGTCTGCAGCCTGCTGCCGCATACCCACGAGAGAAGGGCATTCTTTCTGCTCCCTGCAGAATTCCTCCTTGGAGGGGCCTCCTTCTTGCTGCCAATGGGTCAGCTCAGGCAGGTCCCCTAGTTCAGCAATCTGTTCCCCTGTAGGCTCCAGGGCATCCCCCTCAGGGTCTGCTTCCTCCTGGACCGAGGGAACTTCAGGGGCCGGTTTCCCGCGCCCCCCTGCGCCTTCTCCATAAGGCCGGTTCCTGGGCCTCTCCTTCAGGCCCCAGGATCTCTTGAGCACCCCTACTGGCTGCCATTGACCGGGTGGTCACGCACGCCCAGTCAGGCAGACCCACCATCCTCAGGTGAGTCGTCTTCTCCACCTTTCCCCAAGGGGAGTCCTCCAAGTCATTCCCTAGCAAACAGTCTACAGGCATGGCTTTCCTCACACAGACCTGCAGAGTACCAGAGACCCCCCCCCCACTCGAAGGGAACTTGAGCCATCGGACACTGACTCTCTGAATTATCAGCATTGATAACCCTACAGTAGGCATGGGGTACAACCTGCTCTTGAGACACCAGGTGCTGCCTCACTGCAGTCACACTGGCTCCTGTATCTCAGAGCCTCAGCTTTCTTGCCGTTGATGGTCACCACCTGCCCATATTTTTTAGTGTTAGAGGGCAAGTAGTTCTCAGGGACCATCTCACTGTCTCCTAGCGAGACTAGGGTCATCTGGACAGGATCTCCACCCCCTGGGACCACTACTTCTTCTCCCAAGTTAATGCTAGTTACTTGCCGGGGTGGAGCACCAGTGGGTGCTGGTTTACCAAACAGGCGACACTTGGGGTCACTGGCAATGTGCCCCGGGTCACCACACTTGTAACAATTGAAGGGCCCCTTTGGAACAGGCCTACCTGTCGGGGCCCCAGTCTGCTTCGGGGGTGGGGGAGGCTGAGAACCTCGCTGCTGGTTCCCTTGGGAATTACTTTGGGGGCCTCGCTGGAACCCTCTCTGTTTACCCCTGTCCCCCCCACTCTTCTGCTGGGGACCCTGCCCACCCTTGGCTGAGTCTCCCACTGGACCCTTGTGGACCCTGGTGCTGAGCCAGCGGTCCGCCTCCTCAGCAAGCTTCCTCGGGTTGGACAGCTTGCTATCAATCAAGTGCTGGCGTAGCTCAGGAAAACAATTTTCAGACAAGTGCTCCCATGCAATTAGATCAAAAAGCCCCTGAAAATCATTCACTTTGCTACCCGTCACCCAACCATCCAGTGCTCTGCAAAAACCGGTCACATACTCCACATACGTGTTCCCAGGACGCTTTCCATACCCCCTGAAGTTCTGTCTGTACATTTCAGGGGTAAGCCCATACCTGGTCATTAAGGCCTCTTTCATGCAGGGATAGGACTTCTGTTCTTCAGTGGGCAAATCTAGCAGGGTGTCCAGCCCTTCGCTAAGGAACCTCCCCCACAACCCCGCTCCCCAATCCTTGTCAGGGACCCGGTGGGAGGACATGGCTACCTCATATGCCCTAAACCACTGTCCTATGTCATCCCCCTTAAAGAACTCCTTAACCACATCTTTGGGTATGTACACCCTGGACTCTACCTGCACCGGCGTTGTGCTGCCACCAGAAGGAGTTGTGTCCAAACTTTTCGCTTTCAGCTCCAGCTCCTTCAATTTCACTTCATGTTCCAACAGGATTTTTTTCTCCTCTATTGACAATCTTTGTTGCTCCATCTGTCCATTAAGTTTTGCCATCTCCACTTCATGTGCCCTGGTTGCTGCCCTGTCTGCCAGCTCCTCTGGAGACAGGACTGCGCCAACTCCATGGCCGTTTTCTGGGGGTACCATTTCCCCCCCATTCCCAGGTGCCCTTGACTCAATCCAGGTCCTCAGCGCCTTTAGGTATTGAGGTTTGTTTCTAAATCCAGTTTTGGTGACTCCAAATTTTTCACAGGAGCCCTTCAGTTGTGGTACTGAACCCCTCCACCATCCACCGCAGGGAACTTAGGGAAGTTCGAAGAAGGTACAAAAACCGTATCAACAACGAAAAAACAAACTTCTTCTGCAATGCGCTGGACAAGGCTAAAAATAGACCCAGAGAACTCTTTGACATCATCAAAAAACAAACATCCAAGCCAACGACCGCCCTTATACAGCCCTCCAAAACTCTATGTGACAACTTCGTCACCTTCTCCAACGATAAAATAGACAGAATCGAACTATCACTAGACACCAACCCTCCCTTGTCGACCAGCATCATTCCATCAACTACAGAAACCACCTCCACTGAACACACCGCTAACACCTGGTCTTCCTTCGACCCTGTCCATGAAGCCGAGATCCTCAATCTAATCTCATCCTCCAAACCCTCCTCCCACAACCTCGATCCCATCCCCTCACAAATGGCCAAAGACCTCAAACGTACTCTCGCGCCACTGTGGTGTGAAATCATCAACAGCTCCCTAAAGACTGGCACCATCCCGGACTGCCTCAAAGTCGGCCAGGTAACTCCCCTCCTGAAGAAACAAGGCTTAGACCCCAACGACCTCAACAACTTCAGACCAGTCTCAAGTCTGCCTTTTCTAGCCAAAATCCTTGAAAAATGTGTACTACGCCAACTCAACAACCAGCTTGATAACATCAACCTCCTGGACCATAATCAATCTGGTTTCAGAAAAGGATATAGTACTGAAACAGCAATCCTGAACATAGTAGACGACATACGCAACTCCCTCGACGCAGACCAGTGCTGCCTACTCATTCTCCTCGACCTGTCAGCGGCATTCGACACGGTTGACCACAAGCTCCTCATCAAGTCCCTCAAGGAAAGTGTAGGTGCTAACGATATGGTCCTGCAATGGTTCGACTCCTTCCTCCAGAACCGCTTCCAAAGAGTCAAAATAAAATCCTTCACATCCGACCCCCTCCCCGTCACCAGAGGGGTTCCCCAAGGATCCGTTCTCTCCCCGCAACTGTTCAACATATACATGGTACCCCTCACCATCATACTGAAGAAAGCAAACATCCCCTTCCATCTTTATGCAGATGACACACAGATCTACATAGAAACCACCTCCTTCAACGACATTCTAAAGCTCAATAACACGCTCAAAGAAATCCAAACCTGGCCTGGGAAAAACCATCTCAAACTCAATCAAGGAAAAACAGAACTCCTCCTCATCTCCAACAAGGACGACAACCCCCAAATAACAGAATGGATGGAAGCTATCGACGCCCTCAGGGGGAATCTCACTCTGACTAACTCAGTAAAGTCTCTCGGAATCACCCTTGACCATAAACTTTCAATGACGAACCACATCAAGAACTCCGCAAAGAGCGCCTTCCTTAATCTGAAACTCCTCAACAAAATCAAACCTCACATCCCGCAGAGGGATCTCCAAACAGCCACCCAATCCATGGTGCTATCCAGACTGGACTATGGGATCGCAACCTTAACAGGCACACCCCTATCACACCTAGCGCCATTGAAAACAACCCTCAATGCAGCCGCCAGAATGGTCTCAGGGGCAAAGAAATTCGACCACATTTCCCCAGCACTCAAAGACTTAAAATGGCTCCCAATGGAAATGCGCGCCAGCTTCAGAACGGCTTGTCTGACGCACAAAGCCTTGCACACAGGGAAACCGGAATACCTTGCCTCCAAGCTCAGGAAAGCGGGCCAGTCCAGAAACCTCAGAAGCTCGAACACCCTACTACTCATCCCCATGAAAACCCGGAAACAAAAAACTGCAACGCGCTCGTTTACCGGCAACGCCCCAAAAATATGGAACTCCATCCCAGTTGACATCAGGACTACGTCCTCATTGTCCAAAAAAATGTATTGGGAAGGGAGACGAGTAAGGTATCAGGGTGAGCCGACCTCCGTAAATTGGAGGTCGGGGTCGGACAGGTCGGGGAAGGGGAAAGGAAGCCTTCCGCGACGAGGAAACCTGGGAATAAGTTATGTAAAACAGTACCACATCAAAGACGTGGTAGGGCAACAGTGTGAGGGTAACACCAACCGTGGAAACCTACGCACACGTAATAAGGCGAACACCTAAAGGTAAACACAAATCATTATTAAGAGCAAGTATACAGTACTAAACACAAGTTAAGAATCATATATATATAAATGTCCAAGTCTGTTAATATCATAAGAAAGATCAATATCATAAGAGAGAATATTGTTGTAGGAGTAAGAGAAAGCATGACTTATCTGCTTGGAGCCGCATTTAAAAGAGGCTGATTGCCTAGTGCTTTCTAGAATTGTTTTGTTAGTAATGTTCCTTTGGAACTATTGCTTTATGACATAGTCTGTTTGGAGTTGCATTAAAAGTTGTATGCATAATGGTAGCCTCCGGTCTTGTAATGAAATCCCCTCTGAGCTAATCGAGCTGGCTGTGGATGGCTTGGATAGGAGGACAGGTCCCAAATCCCCAAACCCCAACCAACAGCCAGGAACCCCAGGAGCCGGCGTTTGTAAACGGCATTAGATTGGTTCACTTGTAACAACCCCAGTCCCTGTCCAGCTCTGTCTTTTTCAAAAACAGTGGCCAGTCAAAGCATTTCCTCACAATCCCTTGACACATAATCATTGCAACTGATGAGGCTATCAGCAATGTCTAGCTGAAGATGAATGGTGAGTCCAGGCCAGCTACTCTTGCCCTAAAATAAGGTTTAGGCTTGGAATGCCTGCCGGGCAAGGGTCTTAAAAGTGGAGGTGGTGGTAACCATAGCACAAGCTGCCACAAGAAACCACTTGGAGTGTGCTCCCACCAAGTGATGTGGAAGTGCCTTGGTGGGTCTAGGTATGACAGGAGCACTGTCTTAGGTGCCTTCATACATGGTGAAGGAAGAGAAATGCTAGCAGTAGATCCGACCAGAATGCAAGTCATTGCTGTACGTTGAAAGTCCCGGAAAAGTAGAATTTATGAAAACTCATCCAGAATGTACCAGCTCAAGCCCAATAGTGGAAAGTCTGTGGATTCATAATTGTTTCGAATATGGAATACCCTCCAGTGAGAAATCATTCCCTAAACCTATAGCACAGAAGGGGCAGTTGTTCTATGGTCACCGGAGAAGCCTGTGGAGGTCGGACGCAATAATGATACATACTTTACCCTGACTAAAAAGAGGCTGGCCTATTGAAATAAAGAAGCACTTGATTGTGTCAGACTTCTTGTCCTGACCACTAAATCACTAAAGAGGGATACAATCTCTAGAGGGCCTCTCATTTGGACATCTGTGCACCAGCTCAAAACAAGTGCATTACTTTGAAACAAAATTCTGGAGGGTTGCTATTTTCCTACCCTGGTTGGGG
Source organism: Lissotriton helveticus (assembly GCF_964261635.1). NCBI lineage: Eukaryota > Metazoa > Chordata > Amphibia > Caudata > Salamandridae > Lissotriton > Lissotriton helveticus. Next base: position 9,237,647 of record NC_136070.1, read on the forward strand.
ACAAAATGTGTACTCTTAGAATATGCTTGGCTGGTGTGACCTGCGAGGAGTAGAGAAGCTGACTTCCTCTATGAAAGAAAGAGCTGAATTCCTCTTAAATAAATAGAGGGTGTCCTAATAATGGGATGACCTGCACAAGGCCCAGCAGGATGGAGAATATGGAGGATGCAAGGCTGGACAGGCCCTCTCGGGCATCAGTTGCTTCCCCTTGAATATGGAAGGGTGGGGGGTGGTTTTCTTAGTGGGGGCCGGTCTTATAAGCACTGCAAGTTTCTTGTGTATTCAGCAGTTTTCAGGCAACAATAAAAGTGTTGAGATGACTCAAGTGATTAAAGTACCTTCTGGAGAGAGATGGGTGTTTTGTCTAGTAAGAAGGGTACACTGTTCCCCAAGGAATGGACAACCAGTGGGGAGGCCGAAGGAGGGGGATCCTCCATCTCGGAACTAGAGTCTTCACACCAAGCAAGCTAGCTGTCATGCTTCATCATATAGGCTCTCTCCTCGTCGGGTCGGCTGTGCAATACCCGACGAGCACCCATAAAGGCGGTCTTTAGCAGAGATCTTCTGTTCCTGCCGTATGGTGTGGTGGGTGTGAGGCCCTAGGTGAAAGTGTAGATGTGACGTGAGTGGGTGATATTAAAAAAGGTTGATCATCCAAAAATCAGTTTAATGGGATGTTCATCCACCTTGTTAAAAACTAGAAAGGAGTGGCTGTTCGCTGGCTCAGTGGTCCAGCGGAGCAATGCTCAACTCTCAAAGTTTGGTCGACATGTTTCACGCAATGTGTTCAAGAAAGATACTCTGCATTTCATCAGGACCTATATACAACAACTATCTACACATAGTGGTGGGTGGAGGAGTTCCTACCTACCACCGTTCTTTACTGCGAGCACGTGGTCCCGCCAGTTTTAGTGGTAGCCTAATTAGATGATAGCGCTTGCTCCATAAGTTTTTCTCCACTCTTGACACCTCAGTGGATTGTGTCCTGCCCTCTCCGGATGCGCACCAGAAACCTGTCCCAAGCGCCGAGCCGAGAAATTAAATAGCCATACTGATGGGGGTTGCCCCTCCGGGACCTGTAATAATAACTCCAGGCTTAATGGGACAGGATACTCATACTAAAGAAGAAAATAGCCACATTGATGGGGTTACACCAAAAGAGGAATTATGCGAAAGGCGTCCTGCCTGTAAAATACTTTTCTGGAATGTCCCAGGGTTGTCTTCAAAGGTATCTGATCCCCAGTGGTTAACTTTTGTCGAAGGTTCTCTATATTCTGCTTACAAGAGACATGGATGGTGAAGAAAAAACACAATAAATGAAACCGAACCTTCCATACTCCAGCAACTATTACGGACCACGAGAGAAACAAGGGTGGCCTATGTATTTATGTATCCAATACTGTCGGGGTGAACAAGTTAAATCTTAACCCCTTCCGTGCTAGTGATGGAACCACTCTGTCACGAGCCACGGACACGCTGTGCTGGTGACGGAGTGGCTCCGTTACAGCGTGGCCACCCCGCCCACGCTGCTGGAATTACGCACCTGTGCCGCCGTTCTATTGAGCGGGCGGGGCCGTGACGGAACCAATCCGTCACAAGCACAGCGCGCCCATGGCTCGTGACGGAGTGGTTCCATCACGAGCATGGCGGCGCCGCGCGCCCCCCCCCCTCACCCCAGCGCAGCGGCAGAATTACCGCTGCGGCCAAGGGGTTAAAATCGAGACCGTTGATTATCAGATTTTACTATTATATGTAGATGAAAAGTATTGTGCTGCATTGTTAAATCTTTACAACATAATCCCCAAAGGGCAGATAATTAGTGTACTGATGAATTTACAGACTGCAAGATGACCTGTCCAGTGATATGTGTAATATTTGGGGAGGGGATTTTAACCATTTCTTGTGCCAACATATTAGGCAGGGTATCCATAAGGCTCCATAAGGTTTTCTCCACTCTTGACACCTCAGTTGATTGTGTCCTGCCCTGTCCGGATGCGCATCGGAAACCTGTCCCAAGCGCCGAGCCGAGAAACCTTATGGGGCAAGCGTTATCATCTAGTTAGGCTACCGCTAGAACTGGCGGGACCACGTGCTCGTACTAAAGGACGGTGGTAGGTAGGAACTCCTCCACCCACCACTATGTTTAGATAGTTGTTGTATATAGGTCCTGATGAAATGCAGAGTATCTTTCTTGAACACATTGCGTGAAACATGTCAACTAACCTTTGAGAGTTGAGCATTGCTCCGCTGGACCACTGAGCCAGCGAGCAGCCACTTCTTTCTAGTTTTTAACAAGGTGGATGAGCATCCCATTAAACTGATTTTTGGATTATCAACCTTTCTTAACCCCTTCCGCGCTGATGACAAAGCCAGCTCGTCATGGGCGTTACCTGCGCTACGCGGATGACGAGCTGGCTTTGTCACAAACCGCGCGATTTTTAAATTTCAGCGCACAGCGGGAAAACCCGCTAGCGTGCATGCGGTTAATATCACCCACTCAAGTCACATCTACACTTTCACCTAGTGCCCTCACACCCACCACACTATACGGCAGGAACAGGAGATCTCTGCTAAAGAGCCCCTTTATGGGTGCCCGTCGGGTATTGCACAGCCGACTCGACGAGGAGCGAGTCCATATGATGAAGCATGACAGCCTAGCTTTCGACAAGGAGGACCCCCCTCCTTCGGCCTCCTCACTGGTTGTCCATCCCCTTGGGGAACAGTGTACCCTTCTTACTTTACATTATCTGAGCTTGGACGCTTGACCCCATTAAACAGCCCAACTGGTCCCCCTTCTTGTTTATGTTTTGCCTAGTGCCAGCTTTGACTCATCAAAGGTAGCGCAGAGGGTTAATATGCCTGCTGCGAAGAACAAGTACCATGCCTTTTCACAGAACAATATTTTCTGTGCATAGCTCCTTTGGGTACTGTCACAGAGATTATTTTGTGACTGTGCCGTTCATAGGTTGCAATGGTAATCTAGCACTATGAGCAATGACGTGCCATCAAAGAGCTGCATGCAAGCTGCATGGTATAGGTTAGAAAGTTATGTTTTCCCAGTCTTTCTTTATCCTGATGATGCTAAAAATTGTTTTTTTGGGTAGAAATAAATTCTTATTAGTAAAGTCAATCAGAAGCATGTGAATCCCACATCTTATAGTGCCCTTTGCCTTATGTAACATTTTGTATACTCTGATTACACATGTATGATACATTGTCTCTGTATGTGTGTGTGTGTGAAGTGCTCCAACACCCTGCACTGGTACGAGAGGTGCTATAAAACAAAATATTTGTGAGAGAGAGGCTGTGAAGAGATGAGAGACGCTGGTGGTCATATCCTGGTGCACAGTAAGCTCATTGTATACTATGCATTGTTTACTATGCACCTCTAGAATAAAGGTCTCCTCTGCTTTAAAGCTAAAACAATTGAACATATAAAATGAAAAATGTGTTGTACAATGCACTATTTTTTCCCAAACTTTTCTCGGGCGGAGAACCTTCCCCTCCAACGCCCCCATTTGTAGTGGTCAGGCTCTCTCACTGCACAGCCTCTGCACCGTTGGGGAGCTGGTCTTACGTCAATGAATCGAGCCCAAGCCAGAGCCGTCAATCTCCACATCCAAGGATGCAAAGACGAAGTCTAGATGGTGGAACTTATAAAGATGATACCCTTTTTCTTTGTGCTGGGTCTCTATCCTAAAGACCTGGTCTCATGGAGACTGGTGGTGTACCTTACAACTAGAAGATTTCAGTTGGGACCGGGACTGTGATAACACCAGCCATAATCAATGGAGGACTTCACAGTGAGTATCGATCCACTATCACATCCCTCCGTTGCTACAAACTAAAAAACTGTTACAGCCTTATTAGGTTTTGAAGAGTGTTCTCACTAAAAATTGAGTAGCTGAAGCTTCACCAGCAGACTAGTCCTCTCGGGTCAGAGTCATTAGAACAGAGTCGGAAATATCATAAGATTGTTGCAATAATGTAACATTGCATCACTCGTATCAAGTCCCAAAGTTCTCTGGTTCAACTCAAGCATAGCCCATTGGGACACCAATGTCATAGCAACCAAGTGCATGGACACTATATGAGTGCTCTATGTTGTTCCTCAACACAAGAAGGTGTTGGGGCCTTCCAGGGTTCTCTGTGTATTGTGTTTAATTTACTCTTTAACACAACTGTAAATAAAAGCCTTTTCCATCTTGAGTTTGTCGAGTGTTATTTACTTTATCTTGCTATATAAATACTTCTCCAAGAATGAGCCTTGATGGCCTGGCTTCACTACCCCAGTAGAGAGTGAAAAGGCCTCACAGCATACATTATATGAGGTCAATGGGGTTGGCTCCAAAGTTTATTCTGTGGAGTCCACGGGCCACAGTGTCGTGGTCAGAGGTTCTGGGGAAAATGTTAACACATTCATATATAAAGATGCTGGGACAGCTTGCATTGCAGGTGAGACTGGCAGGCCCTTTGGTGCAGCATGTCGCCAGTAGAGGAGATGTACCGATGGACCTGGTTATCCCCTGTCTGGAAAGTGTATGTTTGTCCAGGAATACACAATGGGCGTCCTGTATATTGGAGATTTGAGAAGTGAGTAGCTCCCTTGTGGAGGTGGCTAACTGGGGCAGTCTTACCAGGAGTGATGTGGTTCTGTAAGGACAGGTCCTTATATCTCTTTGACATTGGATTGGACATCATCACCTTTGTGATTTGTTTTATTCCTCAAATGTAGTGGAAAAACCCCTGAGATGTATTTTCCTTGTTCCTTTAGAGCGTTATGAAAAAGGGACGGCAAACGGATTCAAGTGTCCAGATTGCTACACGGACAAGTCATTTGATCAATGCACACCTACAAGGAGCGTTCCCTGTTCAGGCAGCGAGGACCGGTGTATGACCTTAAATAGATCAGGCGGCCGCAAACCAGGTAACCCTCACGGATGGTTCATCATCGTTATCAATTATTTAATATGGTTACTTATTAACAGGGGCCAGTAAAAAGCTGTGCATCATGTTGTATAATTGTACAGCGTGCTCATACACTGTGCCTTAGAGCACTAGAGAAGAATGCTGAGATAAAATAAGCATTTATTTATTAAATTAAATAAAATGTGTTTATTTAAATGCAGCCGCAATTAACATTTTGAAAAACAGTGTTGTACATTACAAAAAGAATACACTTAGTACATGGGAGTGAAAACAGGTGGAGTGGAACAAAAATAAACAAGTCCATAGATATGTGAGTGCCGTAGAACCCGAAACATGTTAACAGGTCAGTGGAATGGGCAAATGACTGCTTGCTTGAGGTACATGGGCACAACTGGCATAGCTGTACTCTTAGGAAGAACTGCATGCAGAGCTCAAATGAGATACAAGGTGGGGCATCTCTGCATGGGGCGTGACCTTTTGCAGGTATAGCCCTGACTTTTCTGTGTGTGTGTGTGCCACCTGACCAGTATTTTGGTTTCTCTCTGACATTTCTGTTATTTTATCCCATATAATAACCCAACAGCATAAGACCACCTAAACTAGACACAACTGTTTGCTTTGTTAAGGTTGTTTGTGTGGAGAAGAGCCAGGGATTGGGTGACCATGTATTCCGAACATCCCATTGCCAGGCTTTGTGAGAAACTCACTCTTTTAGTCTCAAGTCCAGAGCTCTGAGCCGCGGCTGTCATAAACACCTGAGCATGGCTTAGGAAATAGCTAACACTAATGGAGAACAAGATTCAGGACAAGGTGTGAAACATAAACCAGAACTGAATCACTGACATGGACTACCTAAAACATTATTACATTTATTATTCAGAAATCCCATGGATGTCAAGGGCATGAGTATAGGGACCGGTTTCAATGTCTGTTCTAACATACTATCGGGTCTGAGAGCTGGAGGGACACAGCACATTTCAAGCCTGGCTGCATAAACAGTTAAGCACATGACTTTTGAACTCCTGTCCAGTTGGGCTGGCCAATGGCCAGTGGAAGAGTGTTCCAGTGCTTTGGTCTCAGAAGGACTGGACCTAGAGGTGCAGGGGCGGAGTCTATGTGCGTTTAAGAAGCAATGATCAGCTAATATTAAGTTGCAGGAAGAGATATATTTGGCATCAGAAAGAACATTTTGGGATTACTATAAAAGGCTTTGAGGACTATTGCAAGTAGTTTGTGGAGGGAGGGCACTCTTCTTAACGAAGAGCCAGTCAGCTCGGCAATAGTGTGAAGGTAGAGGTGCCCGATTCGCAAAGATGTCGATGTGATTACACTTGCTGCACTCCTTAATTCCAGGAGAATGCCGGGGGTTATCCTGCTTTACTCGTGAAATACATGAGTAAGCTAGAGGTACTACAATAGAAAGTCCCACATAATTATACATCAATCTTTCTGAATCCAGCCTTGGGTGTTCAGGGCAGAAGGCATAGTGTTCTAGCGGTGAGTAAGTGGTATGGAAGGGTCACAGATCTACTAATGCAGTTTCCCAAATTCCTGATACCAAATGAGTTAATTGCAACCTTGACTATGCAAAAGGGGACCTCTGGTAAGAGAATGCATTTTACGTAGATTTAGGATTCTGTGCATGGCTTTGGTGGTGATAAACTTGTGGTGGTGATGAATGCTGTTGTTTAAGAAGGAAACTGTTTATACCTGGAGTACAGGTAATAGTAGAAGAGGACTACCACTGTAGTGTGTCGGGGCATCTCTGCATTCCTGGAAGGGACCTTCAGTCCCAGAGATCTCTGCGCTCTCAGAGTGTAGTGATGAGCCTCAGCAAGGCCTACCAGTGCAAGGGGTTCGCCCTTCTCTGCACAAAGTCATTAGACCTTTAGGACGAAGTTGGCACAGAAACTGGAAATAGAAAAACAATATTTATTACACCTCATGAGGGGGTACTACGGTCCAAACAACACCCTTCAGTATTGTAAGAAGTAGCCCCCCAAACAAAGAAAGCATGGTCCTTTTATACCCACGCAGGGGCTCAAAAGAAGGCGGTACAAAACACAAGAGCAAGTTATATGTACATATAAGGGCATATTGGAAGGCACAATCGATGAGTGGGCCGAGTTAACAGTTTTCAGAAACTAGTAAACACATTCCTATCTGGAACTAATTTGTAACAGCTGTAGACCCTACTTGGCATGCCTAGGCATGCTAGAAGTGGGGGATACTGGTATTGGTATTGGTATTGGTATTTGGTATTTGTAGAGCGCAACTGCCGCTCTGGAAGGAGCATCCTGGCGCTAAATATATGTTTCAAATTTGAGAGAGACCCCCTTACAACCAGGGGAATAGGGTACTTCAACAGTAAAGAACATTTCTTCCCTTGGTAAGCCGTTGACAAGGAGGGTACCCCAGGCTAGATACCTGAGCCCACCCAATCATAAATTAACTAAGTTGACTCACTAACTAATACACTTAAGCAGCTGTAGTATAATTCATTATTTATTATATAAAAAGTATATTTGTACAAATACAATCATTTAAAAACAATTAATACCAAATCGGATTTCTTAAAATCTCACAAAATGAAACATACACTCTGTGATACACATCAATTCAAAAAATGCAATGTAATCAAATGGCATTTAACATTTATGAAACTAAGAGATAAGAAAAAGAGAAAGAGAGACATACAAAAGACATGAAACTTTTCAATAGATCTTGCACATTTCTGGAGTTTCAAATGAACACAATCCTGAGAGACTATGGTTGTTTATCTACAGGCTAGGTCTTTTACTCCCTTGTTCGTGCAGTAGGGCGTCGACGCGTTTCGATGGTTTTATTATTCTATTACCATCTTTATCAAGACTATAATGATACGTCTCTCTTATTTGTTTGGCACTGGTTGGTTGCCCGTAGTCTATATTCTCCTTTTACATATTACTCGGTTTCATAAATTTTCGGATTGGATGGTCGGTCTTTCTTCCTGATCATTAGATTTTCTTTTTCTTGTTTGAGTGATGTAGGAACATTATACCTCTCGCACTCTCTTTGTATAAAAGGGCGAACCTGTGATTTCTTAAGTTTTGAGATGGGCAGTATTCTGTCCGCTTGCTCGGTTTTTTATTTAAAATCAGTCAGGATATTCTCACTTTGCTGTCAGTGTCCCTATTTGTGGCAGTGTTAAGACTTCTATTTTCCTTAGGGGCGGGTACCTTTTATGTTCCCTCTGCACGTATCAGTGTAGCGCCGGACCCTCGTCTCCCACGCCCCTCGTCTTCCTCAGCTTAACGGCGAGTCTGGAAATGAACGTCTTTTTGGTGAAAGACGTTCATTTCTGATACGTGCAGAGGGAACATAAAAGGTACCCGCCCCTGAGGAAAATAGAAGTCTTAACACTGCCACAAATAGGGACACTTGGCAACGCATCTGGCCAAGTCAGAGAAGTAGAAGCCTGTATCTTGGCTAATTTCAGCTTCAGAGTAGCATTGTATCTTTCCACCAATCCTGCTGATTGCGGCTGGAACACTGCATGAAACTTCTGTTTGATCCCTAATCCTTTCAGGACATACTTGATAACATTCCCTATAAAATGAGGTCCTTTATCACTCCACAAAAGTCTACAAACACCATAGCGAGGAAAAAATTCCTTCAAGAGCACCTTTGCCGTAGTAATTGCAGTATTATCCTTTGTAGGGTACGCCTCAATCCATTTACTGAAGGCGCATACCACCACCAAGACATACTTCAGATTATTGCAGCGTTCAAGCTGAATATAATCCATCTGCAAAACTTCAGAAGGCGCAGTTGGTGCAGCAAACCCTCCTGCTGGAGTTTGTGTCCCTTTTCCAGGATTATATTGCAGGCAAATCATACAGGACTGTACTACTCTCTCAGCTGTGCTAGCAATTTCTGGATGCTCCCAAACTTGCGTAAGCAATTTCACTATTGCTGAAGCTCCAACATGTGCTAGCCCATGTGCCATCTGAACCATAGGTTGTACAAAAGCTATAGGCAACTTCCATTTATCTGTCTGTTTGTTTAGCCAACAACCTTCATCATCCAACTCTCCATCTTTCTACCATTGCTCCTGTTCTTTGTCAGAAGCGGTCCTCTCTATCTCTAATACTTCTTGCCTAGCATCGTGCCACCGCTCAGCTTGTGACTTCACTACATACATAGAAGTAGTGTTAGGCTGCATCGCAGTCTCACGTGCCACTCGATCTGCAAAAGCATTTCCTTGTCCCACCTTATCAGTCCCGTTCTTGTGCGCACTACATTTCACTATAGCTATTTTCTTTGGATATGTTAATGCAGTCAAAAGATTATGCACTAATTCTCCGTGCATTATCTGCATCCCGTGTGATGTCAGAAAACCTCTTTCCTACCAGAGCAGGCCGAAATCATGCGCCACTCCAAAAGCATAGCGGTTATCTGTATAAATGTTCACACGCAAATCTATACTAAGCTCACATGCTCGTGTCAAAGCTATTAGTTCCGCTGCTTGAGCTGGCTTCTGTGGTATGCGAGCTGTCTCCACTATCGTGTGAAGCGTAGTAATTGCATATGCGGCTGAAGTTGTACCATCCGGCAACTTCAGACAAGACCCATCAACCCATAGTTCTCCATCTACATCTGGAAGGGGCGTATCTTGCAAATCAATAAGACCCTTTGTCTGTTCCTCAGTCAGGAAAACACAATCATGTGTTTCTTGCGCCTCAGGCTGAGTCACCGGAAATGGCAACAACGTGGCTGGGTTTAGTGTTGCACATCTCTTCAGAGTAATGTGAGGAACTAACAGCGTCAGCTCATATCCTGTCAGACGAGCATTAGTTAAATGCTGCGTCTTTGTTTGATTCAAAAGGGCATCAACAGCATGGGGTAGCAGCACTAACAGCTTATGTGACTATCCTTTCACTCTGGCGTATTGACACAGCTGTTGCCGCAACTGAGCGAAAACATCCAGGCAACGCTCGAGCAACAGGATCAAGTACTGCTGAAAAATATGCACAAGGACGTTGCTTATCGCCAATCGCCATGTGTCTGCACTAAAACTGACAATGCACATCCATCTCTCTCGTGTACATACAATGTAAATGGCTTCCTATAATCTGGAATACCTAACACTGGTGCTGAACAAAGGGCTTGTCGTAACTGTCGAAAAGCAGTCTCACATTCATCTGTCCATGGAAGGGGTATTGGAGTGTCTTTTGTCAAAAGTACTAACAAAGGCTTAACAATGTACGAAAATCCTAATATCCATTGCCTACAAAAGGAAGTAAGACCTAAAAATGCTCAAACTTCTTTCTGTGTAGAAGGTACTGGTATGTCTAAAATTGCCTTAATGCGATCTGATGTAAGTGCACGTCCCTCCTTAGACAAAAGGTGACCTAAGTAGGTTACCTTTGGACTACAATTTCTTTCTTGATACTTTGTGATGATGTGAAGCAAGGAAAGAAAGCAAAGACAAAGTGCATTTTTCACATTGTTCAGGGGTATCGGCTGCCAACAAGATATCATCGACATATTGTATGAGCGCCACACCTTCGGGCAAAACAAAAGAATCGAGTTGTCTCTTCAATACTTGGCTGTAAATACTAGGACTCTCAGTATAGCCTTGAGGAAGTCTACAAAATCTATACGATCGATTATTCAAAGTGAAACCGAACAGATATCGGATATCAGGATGAATAGGGATCGAAAAGAAGGCGCATTTCAAGTCTATAACAGAGAACGTGGTTGCAGTAGGTGGAACTAAAGTAAGAAGTGTTGTAATGTCAGAAACCACTGGGTATTGTGGCACCACTACCTTATTCACTTCACGTGAATCAATTATGAAGCGAAAGTTCCTAGTGCCAGTATCTTTTTACAAAATTGGGAGAATCGGACTGTTACAGACATTAAATGGAACTTCTTCAACAACCCCCACTTCAATGATATCTTGTACAATTTGTGTAAGTGCTTCCTCGCCCTCCTGTGAAATTCTATATTGGGGCAGTCTTGGCAACACAGCTCCCTCCTTTAAACTAATATGCACCGGTGGAATAACCATCTGTCCCACATCAGTATCTGAAGTAGCCCACAAAGTTTTGGGTAGAGAAGCTAATGCATTATCCTCTTTTACAAGACAAGCTCTTTCCATTACAGGGTATCATTCAAAATCACACATACTCCTTCAGGGCAACATCTTATTGTGGCTCTGAAATACTTGAGCATATCAAGACCCACAATATTATCTGGTGTATTTGGGGAAAGCAAAAACCGGCATGGAGCAGCAAATTTATCAACATGAAATGCAAGTGGTTGTGACAATGGGCTAAGGGAAGGTGTTCTATCGAACCCTATCGATGTGATTGTTAAGCCAGACAGGGGAGCCCTCGGAACCAATTGTTTAGACAGAGCGCTACGAGTAGCTCCTGTATCAACCAGAAACTGATCAGTAGAACCCAAAACATGTACTGTAACATAAGGACCCCTCTGATCTACTGGAACTTCAACTGATTCCTTACCCCATCCTACGAAATCCTATGCAGAAACAGAATCATGTAAATCAGGCTGCGTATAATCAGACATTTGGTATTGGTTGCGCCTGTCGGAAGTATTGAACCCATTCTGCAACCGTGCATTAGAATCAAACCTAGCGTGATCGGTCGTATTGCCTCTGGGTCCTGAATATCCTGCGCGATTCCTCATTGGTCCCCGACCACGGGCATAGCGTTGTGAGTGCAACAATGGACACTCATCTGCCCAATGGCCAAATTTCCAACAATACGCACATTGATCAACAGCCAAATTCGAGCGAGTATAAGAAGAACCATAAAATCCTCGTCCGCCTCTATCATTACCTCTAGAAGGCAAACCATAAACCTGAGATAACATAACCTTCGTTTTTAGTTCCTTAGACTTCTTATCCTCACTACCCTTTGCTTCTAATTCCGGACGCTCGTAATATTGAGCCATCGTCAGGAGAGATGCCGGAGAAGAGGTAGTCCAAGAGCTTTCACTAGCTTTTAAATGGCTAGCCACTTCTGGTAATAGATTTGTAACATATTTATCTACAAACAAACGTCGGCCCGTATCGTCCGTTAGCGACTGACCACTAAAATCATGAAAGGCTTCCTCAAAACGCGTAAAGAAATCTGAAACCGATTCATCTGCCTTTTGCTTACACGATGCTAAAATAGTCCAATCAATCTTTTTAGGGGGAATAATCGTTTTTAATTTAGTTAGTATTGCAACAGGGAGATCTAAAATCATCTGACATGGCATTTTCGCTGGTTCTCTATCCTCGTCTTCCGCCCCTATCTCCTTCCATAATGCCCCATAAGCTGCACGATCATCAACTTTCCGCACAGACCTCCACATATCAGGCGGTAATATTAGCCCAAAAAATAAATCGAAATCAGCTAATGTCATGGTACAAGAATTTATGGCTCCCTCAACTTCCTCATAGAAAGCGGCTGGATTTTTCCGCGGGTCAGGCAATGCAGCTTTAAGTGCCATTACATCTGCCCTATTCCATGGAGTATACACCCAATTATAAATAAAGTAACCCTTAGCATCAATAGAAATCTTATCATCACTTGTACCCGCTCCTTTAGGAGGGACATATAAAGGCGCGGCCTCTCGCATAGGCTTTGCATGCACTATACTAGTCTTATCTGCTCCGAAGATAGATGATTGCTTCCCGCCGACCGAACCCGTCCGTGCAGCTGCATCTGCTGTTCGTTAATCCTCTCGCAGGCGAAGCGCCTCAGTTTGTAGTTTAAACAACTGCCTTATCGTATCAGCCACCTGGGGGAGAGTAAAAAGCCCATTACGCATTTGCTTACAATCAACTGTCACATCATCAGGTTCCAAAATACCAGAAGCTTTCCGGAACATTTCAACAACTTCTTCAGCAAAATGCTCAGTAAAATATAATTGCTCCCTTTCCTGCCACCCCTGTAAACTATCTAAGATGCTAGACACAGTGACAGTATCACGAAGTGCTTGACGAGCGATCTTCCTGAGTTCGGCCGCACGATCGACCGACAGCATGGAGCGAGTGTCTCGTTTCGTTCGGTCCGAACCGGAATCCTCATCTTCGCCAGATGGAGCGGACGGAACGGCATACGGAGGCGGAGGACGATCTAGTAACACAAAATAATCTTGTGGTTTATTAAGGACAGGATAAAGAGGTGCCGAACAGCATATTGGCCAGATATCTGTAATCTGCGTTCCTTTTCCTGTCTTTCTTATAATTCTTTCACTTCTTCCTTTCTCAATTCTTACGCTTTCTCATACACATTCTTCCGTTGCTCTTTCTCAATCAGCGCTTGCTCACGTTTGTCACGCTCACGTACTTCTTTCATCCATATTCGCACACATTCAAACATATCATGTCTGGATTTCCACTCGAACATACACTGTTCCACATACTCAATCTTTCGCAAATCAAATGACCCATACATTGGCCAACGCAACTCAGGATCCTTACGAGTGTATTTATTCCATAATGTGCTGTACATTATAGAAGAAAGACCATATTTAATATACATATCCCTATTAGGCTCCCTTCTGGGGGAGCCGGTTGTGATTCCTCAAGTCTTAACCGGTTATTTCCACGAAAGCAGCACATCCTACGAAGTGCGCTAAAAGCAGGCATGCCAAAAATAATGCAAAATATGCAGTATTATAATTAAAGTGGCACTTAAGGTATCTTTAATACGATGTGCCGTTCAAATCAAAATAGCAAGATAGAGAAAAATCTCCTCATTACCTGCCTATATGTGTTGCAATGCATATATTTCAATTCCACATACAAATCATGACTAGTCTACCAAATCTAATTGCCACAGCAAGCGTATCCTAAAACTGCCTTGCCAATCCCAGGCTGCCAAAACCCACCGCAAGTACCGTACAACGGTTCTTACCAATCACAGGGCATCCAGATTCCAACTGCCAAGTTCTAAATTCGACCAAACGGCCACTGCACTGCGAACCAACAGAAGAGATCTCAGTCGAGGACCGGCATAACCTGGATGGTCAGATTGGAAAGAAAGGAAAAAACGCCTTGGATGCCAAGTTTCGGGTTTCCTCTGGCATGCGATCGCGTCCGCAGCGAGATTCCAATCCTTCATCACGACCAGTGCTTCGGGCATCCGAGTCGCCGATGAGCCTCACGTTGGGCGCCAATTTGTAGTGATGAGCCTCAGCAAGGCCTACCAGTGCAAGGGGTTTGCCCTTCTCTGAACAAAGTCCTCAGACCTTTAGGAAGAAGTTGGCGCAGAAACTGGAAATAGAAAAACAATATTTATTACACCTCATGAGGGGATATTACGGTCCAAACAACACCCTTCAGTATTGTATGAAGTAGCCCCCCAAACAAGGAAAGCATGGTCCTTTTATACCCACGCAGGGGCTCAAAAGAAGGCGGTACAAAAACACAAGAGCAAGTTATATGTACATATAAGGGCATATTGGAAGGCACAATCGATAAGTGGGCGGAGTTAACAGTTTTCAGAAACTAGTAAACACATTCCTATCTGGAACTAATTGGTAACAGCTGTAGACCCTACTTGGCATGCCTGGGCATGCTAGAAGTGGGGGATACTAAATGTAGCCTGTTGCTGGGCAGATATCAGGCGCAGTTAACAAGGAGGTAGGACAAAGCACATGGTGAGCACATGGCAACATGAGGCAGACAAAATGGCTTCCACAAATACAAAATGGAGTCTACACGATGTTACAATAGTTGCTGAATACAGCATGTCTTCTGCTAATGCTTAATCTAGCCGCTGCCAAATTATAACAAGAGTGCCAACGATCAGAGAGGGGCGGGGCTGACCAATCATCAGCGCAGGACACGCACAGGTTGTGACCGAGCAGAGCCCATGCCAAGGGTAAGCCCATCCACGCCGACCGAGCACAGAGGAGGTTGGGCTAGGCCCCCCTCTTGGTTTTTTAAACTTGGCCCCACTACTGGCCTGAGCCCGCTGGACCATCTGGAAATCATTCAGGGTCTGTGACTACACTGCCCTGTGTATTTTGTGGCCCCTTCATTGTTTACTTGCCCGAGTGGCCTTTGGAAAAGAACCTGGGCCTCATTTATGAGGCCGTGCGTCAGTTTTACACCGCCGGTGCGTCACTTTTTGTGACGCACCAGCAGAGTAAATAATGTGCCTTGTTGCACCCTATTTACAAAGTGACGCATCTAGGTAAATGCGTTACTTTGTAAACCCCTGCTCCACATTATACCTGCGCCAGGTATAATGTATGCAGGGGGGGCGTTCTGATGCAAGAAAGGGTCATAGAAGTGACGCAGTGAAATCTATAAGATTTCACTGCACCACTTCTGTGACACAAATGCGTCAATTTCTTACGCCTGCCTCACAAAAGGCGTAAGACTGACGCAGGCCCTTTCACATGCGGCTTGCCCATGTGAAAGGATGCATTGATGGAGTTGCGTCACTTTTGTGACACACTCCAGCAATGCGTCACTTTTGCGCCATACAGATACGTCAGAAATAATGACGTATCTGTAACTCTTTGCGCCATGATGCGTCATACTGTAAATATGGCGCATCATTGGTGTCGCAAGGAGGGCGCAGTGAAAAGTGACGCATCGCTGTTTTCACGCAGCGATGCGTCACTTTTCATAAATGAGGCCCCTTGTTTACATGCTCTTGTATGCATGAGGGCAAGAACGCTTTTCCATTTATCAAACTTCATTATCTTATCAGGGTATATAAGATAATGGGAATATTAAGGAAGCCTCTGGGGAGGGGGGTTTGCTGCTGCCTCCAGATTACGCTGCTCCACCTATCCCCCGACCAAAAACGCCTTAACTATAATTATATTTAAAGTTTCCACGACTATGTAGACACAGGCTAGTGGGGGTTGGACATACCTGCTAAACTTTTAGACCCTGCACCGGTTTGGGGTGGAACTACTTCCCCCAGACATTTCCAGTGCAAGGTAGGACCCGGGAGTGGGGGGGAGTCTCATAGTGAACGTAGAGGCCAGGCCTATTTTCTTTCATTTGTAGCTTGCTGACCCTCCTGTTGTTGTCGTGTAGTGCCCTGGCTGTGCCATCTCTAGGTGGCTGTCGGCTCCGGTGCGCTTAGCACTTTCATTTCACTCCTAGCCGACATTTTCTTGATGTCCTTGCATATAGGGGAAAGAATAATGGGCAAAAAGAAAATTGTAAGGGACAGAGTTCTTACTTCTGGAGACTTTTTTTGATTTGCGTTGTCAATGTTGTTTTAAAGGAAATAGAACTGACCGAAAGGTGTCTCTCTCTGGATTTTGGAGTTGCCTCTGGTTGTCGTCTAGCTTCCCCGCAGGTCCATCCAAAGGTCCCATCCTTCCACCTGGATAAATGGTGGATATGGCTACAGAGCAGATTGCTGCCCTGCCCACTCCATGTTTCGGCAATCCGGACGTCACGCAAATCAGTGACAGTGAACCTAGCTCCAAAAGGAAGCATAAAACGAAGCATGGGGGATGGGCTAAATTACAATGCAGTTTCAGTCATAGTGATCACAAGGAGTCTGTAGACCCCCCCCCCCGTTGCTGCTGTCTGGGCAGGCTTCAATTAGACCTACAGCTGAGGATGGTGTACCCCCACCTATCGACTGGGGTGGCATCTTGGACAGATGTTCGTCTTCTGTGCATGAATGTATTTCTCCCTTTTTGGATAAGATTTGTTACCATGAACATACTGTTAGCCTGATGATTTCCTCTTTAATTGTTGCCTCAGGTTGTCAGTTTTCGGCGTAGCCTCAGTTGGCTAGCTCTGTTGGTAATATAACTCCTTCAGCTGTCCCCTCAAGGTTACTGGAGAGAGTAGGTTCTGACCAGTCCTCAGAAGTTCCAAGTGATTTGTGCCCCCCAGAGACAGGAACAAGAGAGGCAGATGGCTCATGGGTTCAAACTTTAGGATTGGGTGCATCGAGAAGGGCATAGCTCGCAGATTCAAGCGACTCCCCTCAGCCTCAGTCCTGTCTGACCCCTGCCTGCTGTCCTTATGTGGACACACTAACTGGAGTTACCCCACACCAGGGATGCCGTGAAGAATCTTATGGGTACCAAAAGAATAAGGTATGTCATTGGTTGATCAATCATACGGATTTCAAAATCCCTGAATCAATCAATCAATCAATCAATCAAGACATTTATAGAGCGCACTACTCACCCGTAGGGTCTCAAGGCGCTGAATAGGATGACATCCTATTGATAAGGAGGGTGGGCCCATCACCCAAGTTTGGGTGGTCCCATCACTTAAAAACATTAGAGGGGATTGTGTTGTTATCAATTGAGGGAACCCTGGTCTGGCTCAGTGGTAGGCCAAGAGTGGAGCTAGGGCCCGTTTAGTGAGAGACAACATTAACCTTGTCCCCCCAGCATTTTCTTATAAGCATTTGTCACCCAGGGAAAGGGTGGGTTCCTAGCCCTTGTCCTCAAAGGTTGCTGCTGGTGATGGGTTTTCAGTCTCGACCTCCAACAGATTTCTTCCTCTCTCTAACCTGGATAGTTTAGACTGACGCCCTGGCCTGACTACCAGCGATCATCAGTACTGCTCTCCAGGCACACAGTAATGAGTTGAGATTGTTGTTTCAATAGTTCTTGTTATTCCTTGATTAGTTATACGAGCCCTTTGCTAACACGTGTTTCGTCTCAAGCTGTTGATGTCACAGCAGACTTCTTCAGGGCAAGATTCTATGACAAATCATAATCCAAACTTTAATATCCAATATATATTTAGTATCGCAGAGATGTGAAGGAGTTGTGAAAGGCCCACAACCTGGATTGTGTGTTCTCAGGATACGCAGGGCATTATCTTAGTATTTAGTGTGTCTTAGAATAGGGACACATTGTGTCAGGCCTTAGATATTACAAACCAGTGTGTTGTGTCTCTAAGTTGTCTATAATCAGGTGACGGGTTAAGTAGTGTTATATGAGCCCAACGAGGCCCATACTCACTCGGTCGCTTCTTATAATCTAGATCTTTTTGTTTCGGTCAAGTCCTACTAACAGTTGTCACATCAGACTGTGAAGCCAGAATAGATATATCAAATTGTTGCCCATGTAAAATACCTAAAGTACCAAGTTCTAAGGCACCAAAAAAAGCAGGTCTCACCTTCAGCCGAACATTATTCAAAAGTCCCTATGAGACAGTGGTGCACCCTAAAAGATAAAATATTAACTCTTGTAACTTTTGCCAGAGACAATGAGTGGATCACTGACAGTGAATTTAGATTTCTAACTCAAAATGAAGCCAAAATTCCGGCCATCTATGGCCTTCCTAAAATTCACAAGAGTACTACCAATCCCCCTCTTAGACCGATTGTTAGCTGTTTTGGGTCCCCTTTGGAACCCCTAAGCAAATATATTTACAGCTCTTTAAGACCAGTAGTACAGAAACAAAGGTCTTACATTAAGGACTCAACACACATGATTAGAATAGTGGAAGGATTACAATTTGATGAATGCTCACAGTCACTTGTGACATTGGACATTGAGGCCCTCTACACCAACATCCCCCAGGATGACACCATAGCAGTAATTGAGCATATCCTGGAGGCTGTTGGTGTATCTAAAGGAGCGAACACAGGCTTTATAGTTGAATGTGCCAAATTGGTTTTAAAGGAAAATCTGTTCCTTTTCAAGGAAGACCTATATTTACAACATAAGGGGACCAGCATGGGGGCCACGTGTGCCCCCAGACTGGCATGTTCATATGTGGGCAGATTTGAAGACACCCATATATTTAATGAGGCAGATCCATTTTATGAAAATTTGTCAAATTGGCACAGATTCATTGATGATATCTGGTTCTTATGGAGTGGATCCGAGGATACCCTAGAGGAGTTCCTTGTTTGGTTAAACATGGGGGACGTTAATTTAAAATTCACAGCAAATTACAGCAGAGAAGTAGTGAGTTTCATAGATCTAAATATAAAGCATGCAAATGGTAAACTCGAGATGGAATTATAATGCAAACCTACAGATAAGAACACATTACTGCATTATAGCAGTTTCCACCCTCGAGCACAAAAAGATAACATCCCATTTGGACAGTTCCCCTGGCTCAGGAGGAACTGTTCATCGCTCCCTGATTTTTACAAACATGCAGAAACCTTAAAAATCAAATTAAAAGATAGAGGATACCCGAGGAAACTGATTAATCAGTCCCTCAAGAGAGCTGGGTTCTACAACAGAGACTGTATGTTCGAACAATCTGAGAGTAAAAAAGAGAAATCCGACAAGATTGTGTTCGTAAGTCAATTTTCCAGCCTGAGTAATAAAGTGAAAAATATTATTAACTCCAACTGGGCATTATTAAATGACAACGAACCAGTAAAATTGAACCGTCCTATGTTTGCATTCCGCAGAAATACCAATTTGAGAAACAACTTGGTCCAAACATATAGAGAACCTGGAAAATGTAAACAAACAGACTTAATTGGCCAAAAAGTAGTAGGAAACTACAAATGCGGTAACTGCAGCATATGTAGTCTGTGCATAGAAGAAAAAAGTTTTACATACAACAAGTTTATGATATTGCCTAAAGATTTGAACAACTGCAGAACCAAAAACCTCATATATCTTTTAATATGTCAATGCGAAAGAGGTTACGTTCGCGAAACAGGTCGGGAGTTTAAAACACACCTGTTAGAACACAAATCCGCCATCATGAACAATAAACCTAATGCCCCTTTAGTTGAACACTGTATTGCGCAAGGACACACTTTCATTGAAATCAGATGGTTTATTATTTAGAGCTCCAAAAGGCTTTGTTTTTTTTGTTAGAACATTCTGTCCTCTAGTGACAGAATGTTCTAATAGCCTTATAGCCCTTCGTAGATGGGCTATACCGCAATTAAAGTCCCTCTCCCTTGTTAAAGGCCCTCGCCTTCGGCTCGGGGCCTTTAACGCTGGAGAGGGCCTTTAATAGCCGGTATAGCCCTCTATGGCGGGCTATAAGGCTATATCGCATCCTGAGCAAAGCTCAAATAGATCAACATAACATGCAGCATTATGTGGAATGCTCAAACTAAATCGACACTTCGGTGACCTATATCCCCTTTGAGCACTCTCCACAAATACTGCCGATCGGACAGACAATATTGTTTTAAAAGAATAAGAAATAGGATTAAACAAAGCATTTTTTATTCGTCTGTCTGGAGGCGGTTAAAGCTTAAACACCGTTTAGAGTATTTACGGTAGTATTGCAAGTTTGACTAAACGTAAATAACACGCCATGACGTATAGACGCCTGTAACGTGCATCACGTGACATGCCGATGGTAAACCAACACACCGGGATAATATTGCGGCAGATGGATTAGTCCGGAAGTATAAATACCCCGCCAAACAGCACTGGTACAATGTCATTTTACTGGAACCCCAGGAAGAACGTGGCTACTTTCCCTACAGGTATTTGACAGAGGAAATACTACCGGGGGCAGATTGGCCACCTTTATGAAGGACGAGCGATCTTTCTCCCCCTTTTTTTTTAAAATAGGCGGGGAGTATTGAATACCTAATCTATTTTAGAAAAATTTAACATCAGGAATAGCCCACGTATATAAACGAGAGAAGGCTCTTTTTTTATATATTGAGGATAGACTTTGACTCCATAAATGGATCGGTTCCTTTCTTTAATTTGTATGGAATCGACCGCTGCCATCACAGATGATGCACAAAAGAGTTATAGATCACGCACGCTGTAAAACTGTAAAACGTTATAAATGTTTTAACTGCAGGATCCACCGTATATGGGGACCTAAATCGTGGGAACAGTGAACAGAGTCCTAAGTGACACAAAGAGAAAGTGAGATTTGTTCTTAACCATATTGGAGTGCTTACCGTTTCATACACCGGAGGACACCCTTTGCAGGTATGATTGCTGTATATCACATAGGTTAAACCACACATCCCGTAAACTTAAAGCTTAGTGATCTCTTTTTCTGTGTGTATACACATTTTTCTAGACTAAGAAATTGGGATCTCGACCCTCGATCTGGTGATTGCAATCAGCAATAGACGGGGCTAAGTCCGATTGAGGTAACCTTATTAAGACTATCCGGAGACTAAATAGAATCACACATTAAGTCTAAGTTATTGAAATAGTTTGCCTTTATTTTCCCTTAAAGAAACGTCTGCAGTAGTTAATAGCAAGAACACTACAGCAACTGGCAGACACATTGGACGCATACTAAGTCCATTGGTTTGAGGTATGAGTGCATTCAGGAATGCTTGGGCAATAATGAATGAGTGGAATGTTGTACAAAAACATGGCACATAAAGAATAGGTAGAGGCATGATTAGCAATAGGATGCTGTCCCTAGGTTTTTAACTTTGTGGCACATAAAGAATAGGTAGAGGCATGATTAGCAATAGGATGCTGTCCCTAGGTTTTTAACTTTGTGGCACATAAAGAATAGGTAGAGGCATGATTAGCAATAGGATGCTGTCCCTAGGTTTTTAACTTTGTGGCACATAAAGAATAGGTAGAGGCATGATTAGCAATAGGATGCTGTCCCTAGGTTTTTAACTTTGTGGCACATAAAGAATAGGTAGAGGCATGATTAGCAATAGGATGCTGTCCCTAGGTTTTTAACTTTGTGGCACATAAAGAATAGGTAGAGGCAGGATTAGCAATAGGATGCTGTCCCTAGGTTTTTAACTTTGTGGCACATAAAGAATAGGTAGAGGCATGATTAGCAATAGGATGCTGTCCCTAGGTTTTTAACTTTGTGGCACATAAAGAATAGGTAGAGGCATGATTAGCAATAGGATGCTGTCCCTAGGTTTTTAACTTTGTGGCACATAAAGAATAGGTAGAGGCATGATTAGCGAGAGGATGCTGTCCCTAGGTTTTTAACTTTGTGGCACATAAAGAATAGGTAGAGGCATGATTAGCGATAGGATGCTGTCCTTAGGTTTTTAACTTTGTGGCACATAAAGAATAGGTAGAGGCATGATTAGCGATAGGATGCTGTCCTTAGGTTTTTAACTTTGTGGCACATAAAGAATAGGTAGAGGCAGGATTAGCGATAGGATGCTGTCCCTAGGTTTTTAACTTTGTGGCACATAAAGAATAGGTAGAGGCAGGATTAGCGATAGGATGCTGTCCCTAGGTTTTTAACTTTGTGGCACATAAAGAATAGGTAGAGGCATGATTAGCGATAGGATGCTGTCCCTAGGTTTTTAACTTTGTGGCACATAAAGAATAGGTAGAGGCATGATTAGCGATAGGATGCTGTCCCTAGGTTTTTAACTTTGTGGCACATAAAGAATAGGTAGAGGCATGATTAGCGATAGGAAGCTGTCCCTAGGTTTTTAACTTTGTGGCACATAAAGAATAGGTAGAGGCAGGATTAGCAATAGGATGCTGTCCCTAGGTTTTTAACTTTGTGGCACATAAAGAATAGGTAGAGGCATGATTAGCAATAGGATGCTGTCCCTAGGTTTTTAACTTTGTGGCACATAAAGAATAGGTAGAGGCATGATTAGCAATAGGATGCTGTCCCTAGGTTTTTAACTTTGTGGCACATAAAGAATAGGTAGAGGCATGATTAGCAATAGGATGCTGTCCCTAGGTTTTTAACTTTGTGGCACATAAAGAATAGGTAGAGGCATGATTAGCAATAGGATGCTGTCCCTAGGTTTTTAACTTTGTGGCACATAAAGAATAGGTAGAGGCATGATTAGCAATAGGATGCTGTCCCTAGGTTTTTAACTTTGTGGCACATAAAGAATAGGTAGAGGCAGGATTAGCAATAGGATGCTGTCCCTAGGTTTTTAACTTTGTGGCACATAAAGAATAGGTAGAGGCAGGATTAGCAATAGGATGCTGTCCCTAGGTTTTTAACTTTGTGGCACATAAAGAATAGGTAGAGGCATGATTAGCAATAGGATGCTGTCCCTAGGTTTTTAACTTTCTGGCACATAAAGAATAGGTAGAGGCAGGATTAGCAATAGGATGCTGTCCCTAGGTTTTTAACTTTGTGGCACATAAAGAATAGGTAGAGGCATGATTAGCAATAGGATGCTGTCCCTAGGTTTTTAACTTTGTGACCCTTCGCAGCACATCAATAAAAGATGGGGATGTAATGATGTGCGCTAGGACTTGTGGGTTGATAAAAATGTTACATATAGATTTAAACAAGAGCAGTCTGTAGAACATGTTAATATTTAGGAACGTTTTATTCTTGTCCACAAGCGTGCAGACATAGGTATACCAGTTGAACCCTATAGTTTTTAATGGCTAATGCACCACGTTACAGGAATAGTCTGTAGAGCATGTCAATCTCAAGGAATGTTTTATCGATGTCTTTGTGTTTGTAAAAATAAGAACATAAGTTGAACCTGAACAGTTGTTTTAAAATTGCAGATGTATAATGTTGATTTGATTTTTATTCATATTGCCTTATATTGATTTATATTCTATATAATTTTTGTTTAGATAATCTCATTGAATCTAACTCTGAGCACGAAAGAGATAAAAAAAATTGTTGCCTTGAGAAAGGTGTTTGTTATGCAATAATACACCGAAACGCGTCAACGCATTTGATATAAACACCCAAAATTCAGGGAACCAAGTCTCAGAACTGACCAATTGGAGTCTGGACCATATAAATGTGATTCCTTTGAATTGGTACACCGATGATTATATACTAAATCACGGAATTTAAATCTCTTTCAGGTTTTTAACTGTACTATGTTGAGTGATGTTTTTGTAACTATACTGTCACTGTGAAAGTTTTTAATGTTTTTAATGAAATGTGAATATCAATAAATACACAAACTGTATTATTAAATTGTTCAGGTGCCTTTATAATAAACCTCAGGGTAGGGAGATTGAGACTATGATCCACTTACTCACAGAACATTAGGTAGAGATTAAGGTGGACATTTAAGTACACGGATGTATGGTTGTGATGAATGTTTGATTATTGACCCCAAGTGATAATTCATTTTTTTATTCATGTACTGTGGTACCCTGTCCCTTGGATAGCTGGGCCATTCCCTTCCATATTTCATACTCACCTCCAGCCCGCCTATCGCTGAACATCTCTGTACTCTCGCGCGAGAGTTCAGATGTTATCTGGGGGTTACGCTCAATATAGATTTGATTGGTTACCCCATATTCAGATGCGTGGGCTCAAAATTCATTGTGGGGGTATTTTGAGGGCTCACCGCGGCTCCTTATTTCGCCCGGTGACTCCAGCCCTTGAAATCTACAAAAGTCCGGCACTAGGAGCCACTCTGTACGGTGAAGAGCTTTTGGGCTTCCAAGACACTAGACCCTTAGAGATTATAGAAAATCGCTTTTATGAGGAACCTAAGTAGCTTACCAGCTAGCACCCGCTTGTCCCCTACATCTGGATTATGGCCGTGAAGGCATCAATGACCTAGCTGGGTTAAGACAGCTTTTATGCTGGCTGAGAGTTTGAGTTACCGCAGAGCTCGTGACATTTCATATGGCCATAGATGACCTGTAAGAGTGCCTGGCTTTGGATAACGAAAGATCGGCTGGGCCAGATTGGGAACAAGAATCTTTGTTTTTTCCCTGCAGATGCTGGGTTAATTTTAAATCTGAGCTAAAAGTCACCTATTGGGGTTATACTGACAACCAAATTCTATACCCTCTTATGGCCGGGTCTCTTACTGATTCTTTTTTAGAGTTCAAAGTAGATTACCATCTGGAAGCATTCTTAGATGAGATTGAACCCCCTTGTAAAGCCTTTCCTTGTTAAATTTGCAAGGGGATCTTGCCTATTTGCTGTTTTCCAGTCAAATGGAATTGTCACACTAGTCATTCTGAAAAATTCTTCCTGTTCTGCCCTCAGGCGGCCAAATCGTCTGAGCATGCCATTTTTTTCTGTTCGGTGATGGATTAAACCCAGATCTTTTGACTGGGTGTGAGTGTTTGATTGATTCAGATGCTCCGTCCATCACCACCCCCTTTTGTACCGCTTTTGGCCGCCATAAGTGTGGCAGGGTATGCTCAGACGTGAGTCCCTTGCTCACTTTGCCACTGGATTCAAGGAAGCCGGGCTGAAGACGGCTGGAATGCCAGAAACCGGTCCTCGGAAGCTTGTTTCCGGTCCAGGGAAGACATGGCTTGGCAGTTCGGGCTGGACTGTTCCCATGAGGCACAGGGTCAGAATGATTTGCATATAGCCATGTCTGAACAGGGGTGGCAGAGTGGGCTAAAGAACGGTGATGGAATAAACCCAGATCTTTTGACTGGGTGTGAGTGTTTGATTGATTCAGATGCTCCGTCCATCACCACCCCCTTTTGTACCATATTTTTCTGTTCAACATACCAAAGCATCAGAAGGAAGTGGATTTGCTGGAACCTGGGGATTAGGTTTAGGACCTCATAGAGAATTTGAAGAAGTGTTGCCAGACAAAGCATTGTGTTCTCTTTCTCATGATTTTTGATGTACACGTGGAGGCTATTTCTATGTGTGCTGCAAAAAGTGGCTTAATGCCACTTTGTAAATATGGAGAAGGTCATATCGCCACCACAACATCGCTCAAAGTGATGTTCTGGTGGCGATATCTTCTTGTGCATATGCCCCTCTGTGTGTTGTGGACTTAACGTGTGCGATGGAGCTCAAGAAGGGTGAGCAGACATTGAGAACTAGGATAGTGTCCGATGAAGCACCCAAGTAACTAGTGTAGTACAGGGTGGCGGAGGGTAGGCGGGAAGGATAATAGGTGTATAGATAAGTTATGTCTAATTGTGGTGGTTTTATAGAGATGCAAAACAGAAAATATACTGCAGAAAGTAATAGAAGTAGTTCACCTAAGAAGATTTGCGATAGTGTGTACAGTTTTTGAAGGTTGCCTATTGTGTGTTCAGTTTTTAAAGGTTGCCTATTGTGTGTTCAGTTTTTGAAGGTTGCCTATTGTGTGTTCAGTTTTTAAAGGTAGCCTATTGTGTGTTCAGTTTTTAAAGGTAGCCTATTGTGTGTTCAGTTTTTGAAGGTTGCCTATTGTGTGTTCAGTTTTTGAAGGTTGCCTATTGTGTGTTCAGATTTTAAAGGTTGCCTATTGTGTGTTCAGTTTTTAAAGGTAGCCAATTGTGTGTTCAGTTTTTAAAGGTAGCCTATTGTGTGTTCAGTTTTTAAAGGTAGCCAATTGTGTGTTCAGTTTTTAAAGGTAGCCAATTGTGTGTTCAGTTTTTAAAGGTAGCCTATTGTGTGTTCAGTTTTAAAGGTAGCCTATTGTGTGTTCAGTTTTTAAATTGTGTGTTCAGTTTTTAAAGGTAGCCAATTGTGTGTTCAGTTTTTAAAGGTAGCATATTGTGTGTTCAGTTTTTAAAGGTAGCCTATTGTGTGTTCAGTTTTTAAAGGTAGCCTATTGTGTGTTCAGTTTTTAAAGGTAGCCTATTGTGTGTTCAGTTTTTAAAGGTAGCCTATTGTGTGTTCAGTTTTTAAAGGTAGCCTATTGTGTGTTCAGTTTTTAAAGGTAGCCTATTGTGTGTTCAGTTTTTAAAGGCTGCCTATAGTGTCTGCAGTTTTGTGCAGTTTTTATAGATTTGGTGGAAGTGAGGTATTGAGGTTTTGTAAGTAGAGTATTGGACCCGAATGCTGATGTATGTGACATATTCTGTATAAAAGTCATGAGCACTGTATCATTCATTGATCTTTATTTCGGTTTGAAAAACAACAAAAAGAAGGGAGAGGTTGTGGACCAAAGTAACCTGGAGAGGGGCCCTCACATCTAGAGGAGTAATTGTATATATATGATCTCTTGTGATCGGAGGTTATGTCATGCAAACATTAATGTACGAATTTTGCTTTAATCTTTCAAATAAAATGTTTAAAAAAAAGATACATAATAGGCAGTTCATAAGTTATTTGTTGTTAAAACACAATTAAAATATAAAACATTCCAATGGTGCCGCCTTAAGCAAGTGCGGATACTAAAATATTTACATTTAAATAAAATACCGGCAATCGATATGTCAAGTAGAATACATTAAAAATGCTAAGCTTACATTCCAATGTAATTAAAACATGAAGAGAATCGAAAATCCAGGTTGGGTTGGTAAAATACAATACTAGAAGGGTGAATGTAAATAAATAGAGCTTCCTCTCATAGAGACTAAACAGCAATAAAAGTGTGAATGCTTTAACCCCTTCGATGCTGATGACGGCCCCCAGCCGTCATGCATCACGGGGCTCGTGTGCTGATGACGGCTGGGGGCCGTCATAAACCCGCCCACTTTTAAAAACGCCGCACAGGAGCAGAATCTCGGCCGCGCCCGAGGGGTTAAAGGTCCTTATAAACGAACTTGAGCCAGACGTTACATATACAGCAACACGGTCTGCCTAATCTCTGAACAGTTCTAAAGTGCATGTGCAAAAAAGTGCATATTAGATATTAGGACTACACATTTCATTTAGAACATAAACATTTCAACCTTTTTTTCCTCTTAGTATACCCACAGCGAACGAATATCTGCTGACCCTAAAAGAAATTTCAGTGAAGTGTCAGTTTTTTAATATTCGATCCGCCTCAAAACAAGACCTAGTTCCCAGGTTTCGGCAAATGGGTTTAATCGATTTTTGCCTTGGCGTGGCATATGCAGGGCAGAAGAATAATAAGTGTACATCATTTTCTTGCACATTGGATTGGCATAGTACACAGACACTGGTACATCCTGTACCCCCATCCCTGAATTATCGCGGCTCGAGGAGTGCGAGCCGAGCCCGAGGTATGCCCCGTGCTTGAGGCATCATCGTACCACGCAGCTCGAGGATTGAGAGCCGTATGCCTGGTACGCCCCGCATCTGCCATCCAGCAGTCCCCACGTGGCTCGAGGATTCGTACCTCCCGCCGCAACGTCACCGCTACTCTTCACGGTTCCCCAGAACCGGCCTGGACGTTGGGTACCCCGTGCCTGTGGACTCGTGACCACCTCTTTTATTGGACTGTGAGTACTGGGAACGCCTCTACGAATATACCCCGATCGAACTGTACCTTAGTCACCACGTGCCTGGGGATGCCCCTACCCCCCACCTGATTGTATAGTGTACTCTTTGACCTTGCGAGCCTGATGACAATTGTTATATAAAGAACCCTTTATTCATATCACCAACTGGTGTGGTGTCCCTTTGTAGTGTGGTGGAACCTTACTGTGCACGACTATAAATGCCTAACCCTCCCATCTGAGGGTCAGACTCCAAGCGCTCGGCAACGTTCCTGGAAGAGGTGGGTCCCTGTGTGGTCAGAAGTAGCTACCTCTACCACCCAGAGAACCCCCATTCCAACACTGGAAGCAACGGAGGGATCCGAACCGTCATTTATGGTTACTGCACAGTGAGTTACTGACCTACTACCTAGCGAGGGGGTGAATGTGTGACATTGATCCACATTCTGTCCATCACTGTTGTGTTTGCAAGTACTACTACCTAGCGAGGACAGACCCTAACGTAGCCCTGAGGTTGTAAAACTAAGCCAGTTTGTCCGACTCGCTCCAGAACTGGTTGAAGGAGAGTCTCCTCCCCCGACAACCATAAGTCTTACCGGGCCCCATGTGAACCCGACCTTTCAGGAAGACCAACTAGAAAGTTATACCCATAGGGAGCAAAACAATTCTGTAAAGACTTACAAATCCCTACCACTGGCCTAAGCACCAAGGACGATTTCCAAAAGGCCCTGAGGGCCTGGATAGAGTCCAGCCCCCCCCCCATGTAGAAGGGAATGGCATTGGGGATGGGCAGCAAGACGAACCCGGGGTCCCTGAGAAAGAGAGAGAGCAGTCTCCCCTGCGCGTAGCAGCGCATCAGAGAGAGGCCTGTCCCCAGAGGAGCCGGCAGACCGAGAGAAAAGCCAAGCCCATGAGTTAGAACTGGCTAAGCTCTAAATCGAAGGGGAACTGAAATTAGCAGAGAGGAATTTAGCTAAGGAAGAATTGAGGTTACAAGGGGAGTTGGAAGAGAAAAAGCTACAGCAGAAGCATGAGGGCAGAAAATTCCAGTTAGAACATGAACGGAGCTTGAGGGAGCTTGAGCTCAAGGCTAGGAATGAGGAAGTCGGGCCTCCAGGGAACCGAGGTACCCCTCCCCCGTAGAAGCCAAGGTACACATCCCCAAAGACGTAGTAAAGGAATACTATAGGAATGACGACATTCAACAATGGTTTAAAGCCTATGAGGTAGCTATAACCTCCCATCGGGTCCCTGAGAATGAATGGGGGGCTGGGTTGTGGGGGCAGTTCCTGAGCGAGGGGAGGGATACCTTGCTAGACCTACCCTCCACGGTACTGAATTCCGACAGCCACACAAAGGAGGCACTGTTATATAGATATGGGCTCACCCTAGAGATGTACCGACAACGATTCAGGGTTTGCAAAAAGCTCCCTGGCACCACCTGGGTAGAGTATGTTAACTTTTACAGCAGACACTTTTAGACAACAAGGGACCCCAATTAAGTCAGGCAGGGACCTCGGGGAACAATTTTATGGAAACAACAGTGGTCCCATGCTTACGTAATACAACACAACAAATAAATATAGACGAAATCGCTTCTATATTTTCAGAAGGACATGTCCAGCCGGACAGAGGTCTTTCAGGTTTACTTAATAAACAAAATTCTTCAAACAATAGACGTAAGGAATACCTTCCACAATGCCCCTATGTGGTACACAAGCCTGTGCCCAACACTAACGGGGTGATCACAGTTGAAGAAAATAGGAAAGGTTCAAGGCAAAACAAACGTTTTTCTGTTTCCATATAAATTGTACAGAAAATATCAAGCTGCACCATTACATATAATCAACCAATCAGATTTGTATCGGGTGCATAAGCAAGTCGACGGCGTTTCGGTTCCATCAAGAAATCATAGGAACCATCATCAGGACAATTAAATACTTTGCCTTTACATTAAACCTCAATTTTGCCTATAAGAAGAAATAAAAGTATACTTTAGAAACACGGTACATAAAAGAATGCGTGAAGTGACTCTTTGTGCACAGTGCACATGCTCATTCGTCAGGGGGTGATACTAGTCATAACCAGGTTGTTGAGGCAGTGGCATAAATCACAACTATAGAGCATGCGTCCAAAGTTGCTATATTGTGCCTAAGGGGCATTAGTGGTTGCATACGAATGTTGACCGCAGTGCCAGTGAACTAAAACTGTGGTAATCTTGTGTACTTAGCACTCGCCGATAAGTGGGACTATTTCAGGATAGTGGGCGCCCCGCACTGCTTACCGAGGTAGAGCGCGTTAGGGCACAGATAGTAATTACTTCCTTGATGCCCGGACCAGTCGCCCTATAAAACGAAGGACGCATGTTAAAATAAGCTGGGGGTTTGGACAGCCCGGCGGGCGGAAGAAAGGACCATAAAAGCAATCTGTCAGGTCCGCTCCACAGGATCCGAGTGATGAATATAAAGCCCACCTCCAAACGTCACAAACACTCTGACTTTGAGTTAACAGAGGATTTGAGCCATTAGGTGAGGGGAAAAGTAAAATAACAAACAGGGAAGGGAAGGAAGGGGACAGCTGGGAAGGGAGGTACCTGTAACGACAGAACACATAAAGGTAAGGCCACCTGTCGTACAACACCGTAACATCTAAGGTATAGATAGGTAGTCTGAATACCTGTGAGGAAAAAGGCAAGTCTTTCCCACTGGTTGTTTTTGGCTGTTCTCTTTGTAGACATATATGAACATGAAACCTATAAGGAACACACATAGATTAGACACATTGCATTTCCCATACACTAACACGCTTGTCACCCAAACAGAACCCTCCTCTATACCTTGAACACAGCCTATGCCTGTAGAATACGGGATTCCGTGGAAGTTTCGCCACCATAAAAGAAAACCAACTAAATGATATTGCACTAGGCAGCTGTGTACACGTCACAATCCAGGACACGGTAGTGCGTGGGAAGCAATAACCACTGCACTCCGCTCCCTCGAGAAAAGCACTCTCTGAACACCAGGCAGTCCCCAGATACCAAGGAAAAGAGAGCAAAGTAAATAAGCAAGGGGCTTGGGAAGAAAGCGGAAATGTTCCAGTATGACACCACACACAATCCCAAGAGGACTGATCCTATGGCAACGCGCAGTTGCGACCACTACAGCGCTCCTTAAGTACTGAGCATACTGATTGTTCCATAAACCATAAGAAAACACACAAGCGCTTGCACTGGTTGCCTGAAGCTGAGACCACCTCAGTGCACCGCCTCCTTCAGGAGTATCACCCAGGTCGAAAGCAAACACAAGAAAGAAGACACGGCAACGTGTGGCTTCCTACCACTCCGCTCCGCTCCTCGGAATAGTCCCAAAGCAAAAAGGCAACAAACGCAGCAGTTAACTTCACTGCGCGCTTCTAGCAACAAACGGCAACGCGTGGAATCCCCACAGCGCTCCGCTTAATGACGGAGAAGACACCGGCGAGGGGCCGTTCCTACCTGACCAGCTGAACCACAGCAATCGTTCAGGACGAGCCCCTCCGCCAGCAGCAAGACGCGACTCCTTCCTCCAAAAACCGGATACCAGGAAACGGAATAACACGCAACAGGATGCGTGTCGCCCTGACTGATGTAGCCTCAGCTAGGGCATCTGGGTAATGTAGTTCTTACCCCGTATTGAGTCTGAAAAGGCATCCGTCTCGCGGTGCGCTACACTGCAGGCGCCCCGACGAGACCTGACACAATCTTACCACAATCAAGCGTCAGGTTTATCCAGTTTATGCGATCGTAACCGGACGACGCCAGGGCAAGCCTAAGTGGAAATAAGGTCCATTCAGAAACGGAACAGTGGACTAAAACCAGAGTAAAGTCTAAGACGCGGTGATAAACTTACCAAATGCTTCGGTCATGAAGTGTATCCCTGGCGTGCTCGTGTCCTGAAACCAGGAAGTGAAAAGGGGTAGGGTGCGCTGTGATTGGAGCAGTGCACAGGAATTGGGGGCATAAAAATAAAGGAAGGACTAAGTTCCAGGGGCCATATTGAGGTGAAACCTTATGTGAATAGCATGCAGAGTGACATTAAAATATGGATTCATTTCAGGAAACAATAACAATTAATCACTCGTTGTTGAACAGCATGAAGAAAAGATTAGGTCAATTCAGATTAATGATGTCCAATCCTCTTGCAGGTTCAGGCCGGAATTCAGGCTATCGGTCTTCAATATCCACTTTAATTCCTCTTTGTTGAGCAACCGGCTCAGGTCACCACCTCTGGGTGGTACAATGATCTGTGCGATGACAGTCCAGCGGATATCATTCTCAGTGTGTCCCTTGTCCAAAAAATGTTCAACCAAGGGAGCGTTAGGGGTTTTGCACCTGATGCGACTGCGGTGCTGGGAAATCCGTAATTTAATCTTTTGTTTTGTCTGTCCAACATAGATGCAATCGCAAGGGCATAAAATCGCGTACACAAGATTACAGCTGTTACAATTAGTAAAGGTGCATAAATCATTTTTTACATCCCTGTACACAAATTCTTTTCCCTCCATTGTATAATCACACACTACACATGAGCCACATTTAAAATGACCCCTTACGGGTGGTAATGACCAATGGTCATGCAGTGTAACATTCTTCCCAGGTGTAGCTGGTAACGCTGCCCTCACTAATTGATCCTTCAAACTTTTGTTTTTCTTGAAGGCAAAGAGAGGAATTTCCCAGTCAAGGGGGCCCGAATTCAGAATGTGCCAGTTTTTCCTTATGCACTGCGTTACCCGATGAGAAATGGCAGAGAAAGTGGTTACACATACAGTTTTCACATCAGTAATTTTCTGTTTAGGCTCTAACAAGGTGTCACGAGGACAGTACCAGGCCCTTTTCATAGAGTTCTTGACCAGGCGTTTAGGATACCCTCTGAACCTGAGTTTCTCTGACAAAGTGTTCGCCTCTAGAAAATAGTCCTCTTTCTTGTAACAGTTCCTTCTAAGCCTTAGGAACTGTGAGTAGGGAAGGCTGTCCCTTAGGGCTCTTGGATGACAGCTCCTATAACTGAGCAGGGTATTCCTCTCTGTGGGTTTACGAAATAGGGATGTGTATAAAGCCCCCTCCTGATGTTGAATGTTCAAATCCAGGAAAGGGATACAATTCTTATCAGAGGTTAAGGTAAATGTAAGCCCATTGCAATTGTTGTTGAGCCAGTGCGTTAGTCCTGAAAGATCTTCAACGGACCCACCCCAGATTAAAAGGATGTCGTCTATATAACGTTTCCAGAGTAGTAACCCCTGATGGAATGGGTTACTACTAGGAAGAATAATGTGAGTTTCCAACCAATCCATATAGAGAATTGCCAGAGTCGGTGCGAAAATGGCTCCCATGGAGCAGCCCCGTACCTGCTGGTAAAATTCTGAGTCATAGAGAAAGAAGTTCTGAGTCAAACAAATTTCCAGAAGATGGATAATGAATAGGGTGGGGACCCTGTGGGGACGTTCCCTGGTATCCAGAATACTTTTCATTACAAATAATGAGTCTTTTTGGGGGATATTCGTATACAGAGACTCTACGTCTAATGTACATAGAGTCTCGTGTATAGGATCAAAGGGGTAGTTCTCAATCAAGCTGATCACATGCATGCTGTCCCGAACATAGCAAACAGTAGTCGGCACAAAATCCTTCAAAAAGTAGTTTACATAGTGGCCCAATGGTTCCAGGACCGACCCGCATCCAGAAAGAATTGGCCTCCCTGGAGGGTTATCAACCCTTTTGTGGATTTTGGGTAGTGTGTACAGGACAGGGGTTCTGGGATTAGAAATGTTGAGGAAATTATACTCATGCTTGCTTATAATACCATTCTCCAGCCCCTCCATGGTAATGGCTTTAATAAGCTTTTGAATATCCTTAGTGGGGTTGCAAGGCAGTCTAGCGTAATGATCAGTGTTAGATATCTGCCTGTGAAGTTCATTCCTGTAACTACCAATATCCTGGAGGACTATTCCACCCCCTTTGTCCGCCGATTTAATAATCAGTTTGTCATTATTCCTGAGGGAATTGATCGCACCTCTCTCCTCAAGGGAAATATTGTATGGTATGAAGACATGGGATTTCTCTATCTTACATATTTCCTTTAAAATGACTTTTTCAAAAGTTACAATCTCTTTCGGGATCATGTTTGCAGTAGGGGAGAAAGTGGAGGGGGGTCGGAATGGTGTAGTAACACTCTTGGTTTCAGATGGATTAAGCTCAAAATATGAGCGTAGTCTCAACTTTCTGAAAAAAACAAATAATTCAGACTGAAGGTTCAAGAAATTGGGATAGGTAGTAGGAACGAAGGAAACGTTTGTTTTGCCTTGAACCTTTCCTATTTTCTTCAACTGTGATCACCCCGTTAGTGTTGGGCACAGGCTTGTGTACCACATAGGGGCATTGTGGAAGGTATTCCTTACGTCTATTGTTTGAAGAATTTTGTTTATTAAGTAAACCTGAAAGACCTCTGTCCGGCTGGACATGTCCTTCTGAAAATATAGAAGCGATTTCGTCTATATTTATTTGTTGTGTTGTATTACGTAAGCATGGGACCACTGTTGTTTCCATAAAACTTTTACAGCAGGGCATTGGAAGGTTGGATCAAGGGCAGCAAGGTCACCACTTTTGAAGAGTTATTTAATTTGATAGCCTGGGAGCACTTTTCCTTAAATTGCTTTGTAGAACTGCGCCAGCACCTCCTTGACAGCAAGCTTACTAACCCTAGAAGACTTGCTGTGGAGGTAGACCGCTGGGTGAACACCCGGGTCCCAGGGGCCCAGTGGGAGACTATGCCAGGAACGGGCAGGGTCCCTGACAGCGAGGAGGGGGAGGCCAAGGTAGGCAGCGGGAATTCCAGCCAGGGCCCCAACGTAGCCCCCAAGGGAACCAGCAGCAAATTTCACAATCTCCCCCAGTAACAAGTCCTGGGGCCCCACCAGGCAGACCTGGGCTGAGGAACGCCATGTCTTGTTACAGATGCCAACAACCAGGCCACTATGCCAGTGATACCCAGTGTCCCCTCTACAAAAAGCCAGTCACCTCTGGCGTCCCAACCCGGCAGGTAGCCACTGTCGCCCTAGGGGAGGAGTTAGAGGATACCGAGGAGTGGGAGCCCGTAGCAATGTCCCATGTCTCCCTAGGAGATGGAGAAATGGTCCCTGGAATCCCGCTGCCGGCCAACACTAAGAAATACCGGCAGTGGGTGACTATCAATGGACACCGGGTAGGGGCCCTCCGCGACACCGGTGTGAGTGTCACGGCTGTCCGCTGTCACCTGGTCTCGGAGGAGCAAATTGTACCTCACGTCTTCTGTCCCATCATTTCGGCAGACAATTCTGAGAGTCTCTGCAAAATGGCCCAAATTTCCTTGAGCGGGGGGGAGTCTCAGGCACCTTGCAAGTAGCTGTCAGACCCGCCATGCCTGTAGATTGTTTACTGGGCAACGATCTGGAGAGTTCTCCGTGTACGCAGGTGGAGCGGAAGGCTCACCTAGGAATGCTGGGACTGCCCGAGTGGGCGTGCGCCACCACTCGGTCCATGGCTGCCAAGATGGGTGCTCAAGAGGACTTGGAGCCGGAGAGAGTGGCCCAGATCCCCACCTTAGAGGGGGAGTATGGGTAACCGGACCCCTCCAGTTCCGCCACCCTGGAGGAGGCGAACCCTGAAGGGGATGCCCTGGGCTTACAGGAGAACAGATCGCAGAACTGGGTGACCTACCTGGATTGGCCCAGTGGCGACAAGAGGGTGGACCTTCCAGGGAAGAGTTCTGCCAGGAACAGACCACCTGCCCATCCTTCTTAGGCGAACATCCGGGTCCCACTGGATTTACTGGGAGAATGGCCTCTTATATAGCGAGCCTAAGTCTGCTGAGCTAGGGTCAGCCCGGGTGCTGGTGGTACCCCTACGCTTCAGAGACTTCTTACTGGGCCTGGCTCATGACGTGCCTTTAGCGGGGCACTTGGGACAGGATAAGACCTACCACCGGCTTGTCACCCATTTCTATTGGCCCCGGATGCGCCAAAACGTAGAAGCCCACTGCAAATCCTGCCAGACTTGCCAGGCAAGTGGGAAGAGTGGGGGAAGGCGCAAGGCTCCCCTCATGCCCCTCCCGGTGGTCAGTACCCCCTTTGAGCGGGTGGGGATCGACATTGTGGAACCTCTGGATCCCCAGACCGCCATGGACCACAGATTCATCCTAGTCCTGGTGGACCATGCTGAAGCCATCCCCCTCCGAACGGTGACAGCCCCCGTGGTGGGGCGGGCCCTGATATGGATATTCTCCCGGGTGGGATTCCCCCGTGAGGTAGTGAGCGGCAGGGGGACCAACTTCATTTCCAAATACATGAAGTCCCTGTGGCAGGAATGTGGGGTTACCTACAAATTCACCACCCCGTACCACCCCCAAGGCAATGGCCTGGTTGAGAGGTTCAACTGGACCCTCAAGGGCATGATCATGGGCCTCGAGGAAGGCGTAAGTGGGACATCCTCCTGCCCTGCCTCCTGTTCACCTACCGGGAAGTTCCCCAGAAGTCATTAGGGTTCAACCCTTTTGAGCTGCTCTATGGTCACCCCGTCCGAGGACCTCTAAGCCTGGTCAAAGAGGGCTGGGAGACAGCCCCCCGGAACCCTCCCCAAGATGTATTCCGATACATCCTGGCCCTAAGGAATCAGACTCGGAAATTCGGGGAACTCACTGAGGCAAACCTAGAGCCTAGCCAGGAAGAAATTGAACGCTGGTATGACCAGAATGCCACTCTGGTAGAGTTTCAGCCTGGTCAGCAGGTGTGGGCGATGGTCCCGGTGGAACCTTGTGCTCTCCAGGACAAATGGACCGGTCCCTTCAAGGTAGTGAGCGCAAGAGC
Organism: Lissotriton helveticus; assembly: GCF_964261635.1. NCBI lineage: Eukaryota > Metazoa > Chordata > Amphibia > Caudata > Salamandridae > Lissotriton > Lissotriton helveticus. The sequence continues at coordinate 9,274,394 of NC_136070.1, forward strand.
CAGTTCACCTACCTAGTGGATGTATAGTCTCCAAGGAACCCTTTAAGGGTCCTCCATGTGAACCGCCTCAAGCCCCACTTCGAGCAGTCTGAGGTGAGCATGCTTCTAGCCACCGATGATGGAGTGGAAGAGGAAACCCTGCTGACTTGGTCGCGGCTCCACCCACCCCTAAGGACATTCTTTTTCCAACTGCTCGAGCCCTGCTGACTTGATCGCGGCTCCACTCACCCCTAAGGACGTTCTGTTTCCAACTGCTCGAGCCCTGCTGACTTGGTCGCGGCTCCACCCTCCCCTAAGGACGGTCTGTTTCCAACTGCTCGAGCCCTGCGGACCTGGTCGCGGCTCGAGCCGGACACTGGTACGTCCTGTACCCCCATCCCTGAATTATCGCGGCTCGAGGAGTGCGAGCCGAGCCTGAGGTACTCCCCGTGCTTGAGGCATCATCGTACTACACGGCTCGAGGATTGAGAGCCGTACACCTGGTACGCCTCGCATCTGCCATCCAGCAGTCCCCACGTGGCTCGAGGATTGAGAGACGGTCGCAGGGTACGCTTCGTACCTCCCGCCGCAACGTCACCGCTACTCTTCACCGTTCCCCAGAACCGGCCCGGACGTTGGGTACCTCTTGCCCGTGGACTCTTGACCACCTCTTTTATTGGACTGTGAGTACTGGGAACGCCTCTACGAATATACTCCGATCGAACTGTCCCTTACTCACCACGTGCCTGGGGATGCCCATACCCCCCACCTGATTGTATAGTGTACTCTTTGACCTTGCAAGCCTGATGACAATTGTTATATAAAGAACCTTTTATTCATATAACCAACTGGTGTGGTGTCCCTTTGTAGTGTGGTGAGACCTTACTGTGCACGACTATGAATGCCTAACCCTCCCATCTGAGGGTCAGACTCCAAGCGCTCTGCAACGTTCCTGGAAGAGGTGAGTCCCTGTGTGGTCAGAAGTAGCTACCTCTACCACCCAGAGAACCCCCATCCCAACAGGACAGTTATGTTCTTTTTGAATGATTTATGTGGATTAACTGCCATGTATTTTGTTTGGCTAAAATTAATTTCTAGACCCTTAAAATCACAATAAACGGTAAACAAGTCCAATAAACATTGAAGCCCTTTGGGGTTTGAGATACTAAAATAGTGTGATCCGCAAATAAAAGCGTTGGTAATGGCAGCCCATCTAACTTTGGTGAATCGTGTGTACACCCCAGAAGATATTTTGAGGCATCTTTACATATAATGAAAATAGGGTGGGTGATAGTACACAGCCCTGTCTTACATCCCTCTTTACAGGAACTGCCTCAGTAAGCTCTCCCCTCGGACCCCATCTAACTTTTGCATAGTTATCTTCGTGCAATCTTATTTGCACAAGAAGATCCTCAGGGATAGCTTGTTTTTTTAAGGAACTCCTGAGCAAATCTCTGGGGATGAGGTCAAAGGCGGCGTTCAGATCTATAAAAGCTATTTACAAGTGGCCTTTTTTTAAAATCGTATATTTCCGACTCATACAAAGGAATCTAAAGACCTAGTCAATTGTACTGGTTCTAGCTCTAAACCCTGCCTGGTAATCAATCAATCAATCATACCATTTGTATAGCGCACTACTCACCCGGGAGGGTCTCAAGGCGCTTGGGGGGAGGGGTATGCTACTGCTCGAAGAGCCAGGTCTTGAGTTGTTTCCTGAAGGCGAGATGGTCCTGGGTCCGCCGAAGGTGGATGGGGAGGGAGTTCCAGGTCTTGGCAGCCAGGTAAGAGAAGGATCTTCCTCCGGCGGTGGCTCTTCGGATGCGTGGTACGGCTGCGAGGGCGAGGCTGGTGGACCGTAGCTGGCGGGTGGGCGTGTAGAAGGTCAGGCGGTCGTTGAGGTACTTGGGGCCCAGGTCGTGGAGAGACTTGTGTGCGTGGGTGAGGAGCCGGAACGTGATCCTCTTGGCTAGCTTGGCTGTGGTTCCGGTGTAGAGGGCGTTTCTGTAGACCAGTCGGCTGGTGACGAGTGCCTGGTTGTGATGAAATATGATTCTCCGCAATCCAGTCATTTAATTTTGATAAAATCTGCTTAGCATAAATATTTTGTAAAGAGTTGATTAAACTTATAGGCCGGTAATTTGCAGGGTCTTGGTGGTCACCTATTTTAAAACTAGTAATAATTTCAACCCCTTTCCACGACTCCGGTAGTGGGGCGCCCTCCGCCACTGCATAAAAGAGAAAATTGACATATGGCCTCCAAACAGCTTTGTCGTGCCTCAACAGGTCACCTGGTAGTTTATCTGGGCCTGGGGTTTCCCAGACTTTACGGCATCAATTGCTGCTAGGGTGTCCTCTAGACTAAAAAACTGAGTGATTATTGAGGGGTTTGTTATATGTCCTTGCTGGTTATTTATTGAGTCCATTTTAGACCCAGAATCCAGTTTTGAAAAATTGTTGACCCAAGTCCCTGCGTTTAAGAAAAGGTCCTTCTTACTTCTTCCCTGTTTGTGACCTTTGGCTATCCATCGCCAGAGGCCTGGGTGACCTTTGGTTTTGGCTGCAATGATCAATTCCATCCAGACACTGTCGTCCCACTTTTTCTTGGTTTGCACTAATAATATTTTGTACTTGAACTTTTTATCTCTTAGTGTCGTGACATCATTTGATTTAGCTGCCATAATAATCTCTCTCCTTGCTTTACGGCAGTCATTATTGTGACACTGATTTGCTGAGTTATTAACAACTATTACCCCCCCCCCATCTCCCTGGGGATCCTATTCAAAGTATATCTTAGTTTGCCTAGCAATGTGTGATGGATCTGCACTAATTGCTACCCTGAACCGCCACATCAGCAATGGTATTACAACACATCTATGAAACGGATCACTGAAAGAATATCGACTACCACAATATCGAGTACCCAAAATATCGAGGTGAAAATATCTACTACAAAAATATCGAGTTTGTATGTACAAACAGGTAAGTACAAAAATATCGACTACAAAATATCGTTTACAAAAATATCGTTGTAAAAAATATCGACTTTACTAAAAACAATGTTTAATTACATTAATATAAAAAATTAATTACTAAAATATAATTAACAATACTTAAAATAACTTTTAATAATTAAATATTTAATGAAAGTAAAAAAATATATATATTTTTAATCATATTTCTTAAAACATATATATATAGTAACAAAATTTAATTAAATAATAGGCAATATTGTATATGTACCCCAAAAACCCAAAACTGACCCTGAACCCTAAAAATACCCCTTTACCCAAAAACTAAAAACTGACCCTGAACCCTAAAAATAACCCTTTACCCAAAAACTGAAAACTGACCCTGAACCCTAAAAATACCCCTTTACCCAAAAACTGAAAACTGACCCTGAACCCTAAAAATACCCCTTTACCCAAAAACTGAAAACTGACCCTGAACCCTAAAAATACCCCTTGACCCAAAAACTGAAAACTGACCCTGAACCCTAAAAATACCCCTTGACCCAAAAACTGAAAACTGACCCTGAACCCTAAAAATACCCCTTTACCCAAAAACTGAAAACTGACCCTGAACCCTAAAAATACCCCTTTACCCAAAAACTAAAAACTGACCCTGAACCCAAAAAATACCCCTTTACCCAAAAACTGAAAACTGACCCTGAACCCAAAAAATACCCCTTTACCCAAAAACTAAAAACTGACCCTGAACCCTAAAAATACCCCTTTACCCAAAAACTGAAAACTGACCCTGAACCCTAAAAATACCCCTTTACCCAAAAACTGAAAACTGACCCTGAACCCTAAAAATACCCCTTTACCCAAAAACTAAAAACTGACCCTGAACCCTAAAAATACCCCTTTCATTTAACATAATTAGCAATTAATCAATTAAATAAAATTAATTACCAATTACATTTTAATTAATTAACAAACATTTTTTAATTAACAATTAATTAAATATTACTACCAATTATTAAATTAACATATTTAATTAATTATAATTAAATTACTTCCCACCCTATTCCCCTATAAACCCACAACCCGCTAGAGAAAATACATTATTTTAATTGACATAATTAGCAATTAATCAATTAAATAAAATTAATTACCAATTAAATTTTAAATAATTAACATATATTATTTAATTACCAATTAATTAATTATTACTACCAATTAATAAATTTACATATTTAATTAATTATAATTAAATTACTTCCCACCCTATTCCCCTATAAACCCACAACCCGCTAGAGAAAATAAATTATTTTAATTGACATAATTAGCAATTAATCAATTAAATAAAATTAATTACCAATTAAATTTTAAATAATTAACATATATTATTTAATTACCAATTAATTAATTATTACTACCAATTAATAAATTTACATATTTAATTAATTATAATTAAATTACTTCCCACCCTATTCCCCTATAAACCCACAACCCACTACAGAATTAAATTACACAATAATTAAAAAAATAATTAATTAAAAAAAATAATAAAATAAATTGACACTTTTCACACATATTATAACATAAACACACTATAAATAATTAACTATTATTTAAAAAACTATATTTTTTACTATCTAGATTATATACTTGGATATTTTCACTGTCTATATTATTTACAGTCGATATTACTTCACTTACCTTAAAAACGATATTTTGGCTGTCGATATTCTGTCTAGTCGATATTTTCTCCAAACGATATTTAAAACTCGATATTCTGTCCAGACGATATTTTGGAGTCGATATTATGTCTGTGCACCCTATGAAACATTATGCTTTGATAAACATGTACCAAGTTATTACCCCTCTAAGTGCACCTGAAGTCTTTCACTAAAATACATATATCACTGAAATCCTGTCAGTGTCCTGGCTGGCTGTTGCTGTGGAAGTTTACGCTCTTAAAATGTATTGTTAGCCAAGCACATAATGTCTTAATTCCACTAATATACTTACTGCATAACTGAAAAAAATATAAGATGAACTTTGAAAACATATAAGATGAACTTTGGAATGAGGTTCTTTATTTGTTTCAACTTTTGGTTTCTTGTTTTATTGCCCAATTCAGCCTTCAGAAAGCTTATTTGATCAATCCAAACACCAAGCGAAACATGTGGCAGCTTAAAGATTTTAAGAATGTAGACTGCAGTACAATGGACAAATAATATAATACTGAAGTGACTTATTGCTGCAAAAGTGTTCATTCTAGAAATGTGTTATTTTCGCCCTGAGAAAACTACCCATCTGGGTCTGAGGTTCCCACCAAGTGCAGTCAATAGCACATTATGTTCTCTTATTAAGTTCTTAGTATCATAACTTAACAGGAATAAGTGACTTGTTTGGGGACTTCTTTGTGTAGAAAAAAGGTCTCAGTTCAATCATCAAACATGCAGGTTTATGTGATATACAGCTTTTCATACTCACATACTATCTCAGCCAGTCAAACAATGCTTGTTATGCAGAATTCTACAGTTTTACAAAGTACAAAGGACACTAGAGGATGGGAAACTGAGATGTGCTGTCTTTGTGTTTCAGGATACAGCGTAAGAGCGTGTGCTACCAAGGATGCCTGCGACTACGGAGTTGCCAGCTTTGCGAGACATAAAGGATTTAGTTTTTATTTAAGGTGTCGTCGTGCCAAGAAAGATTAAAATGGCCCAAGAAGTCAACAATCCATCCTTTTCTCAGCCTTGTTAATCAGAGGCAGCATCATCGATAATTCACTGTGCCACTGGAACCATCTGATGCAGAGGGTCAGGTTTTATGAACAGGACCACAATTTGAACTAGCCACATCTCCTTATCACCATCCTGGCTACAAATAATTAGGCCAAATGGATGCACATTGTAAAGAAACCATGCTGTTTTGAGTCGGAGTGGGCGTAGTTCGCGTAGCATTGTTATGCGTAGCTACGCGAAGTGCACTTCGCACTACGCGAGCTACGCGAACTGCTTAGTGCAGTGTGCAAAATGCTGTTTGCACTGATTGCACAGTGCCGGGTGTTTGTCCACATCAGTGCAAACCGCATCTTGCACAGTGCAAGCGGTCATTTTCAGCCACTCGACTAGATTTCTACTCAAGCGGCTGCTTTCTCAACACGGACTGGTTGTTTCTCACTACGAGCGGTCGCGAGCAAACACGACCACTCGCAATCAGAAACCTGACCTCCCCGCTTTGAGAATCTCACTGGGAGGTTTATTTTCCACGCTTGCGATTGGCAACTTGATGTTGGTGATCGCGATTGAGGAAATAGTCTCACTGGGATGTCATTTTGCTCGCTCGCGGTCGCCAACTTGATGTTGCGGCCCAAGAGCAAGCAAAAAATGATCGCTACGCTAGCGCAATCTTCGCAAACTATACGAGCGTAGTGTAGTACTTCGCCCAGGGTTATTTAGGAGCCAACCCCACTTCCATTGGGCCAGCTTTGTCTGCATGTTGGTTTCCACCTGTAGGCACCTTGAAGCCTTGAGCATTTATTATATGTACGTATATATGGATTGAGTGATGTGGATGGAAGAGTTTGAAAGTACAGAGCGGGCAGAAAAAGAGGAGATGGAATTTTTTGGAGCAAGGAGACAGCCCAGAGTGGTGAACTTTGAAGAGCCATAAAGAAGACAGCCACCATGAGCATTATAGTGAACATGTATATGATTAGTCAAAATCTAAGCATACGTTATTTTGGTATTGTAAACATTTGTACTTGGTCCCAGAGGTCTCAGCGGGAGCCGCTGGGTGCACAGGGCAAGTTTGACCAATGAACCAGACTTCAAAGGGGTTTAACTTCCTACTGACATTGTATCTGGGACAAATGAGAATTTGAAAGAGGGATACCAAGGCTGATTGTTTTTAATTAGTCTGATAAACCTTGAAATATGCTGCAGGCTGCATGGCTACCTATCTGCATCCCTTTCTTCCCAGTATCATCTCAAACTTGATGAGCTCATTCCCAGGACTAGCACCAAAAAGGCCCACTCCCCTCTGAGAGAGTATTCTGTAAAGCGAAGATGATCAAACTCTAGCTGATAATCCCAATGTTCCATTCCTTCCCAGGCCAATTTCCCCCACACCAAATTTCCACACTTGTGCAACACAGAATTCATTTATATTTGTGGGACTTTCCTGTGTGTTCCCATACACATCCTGCTCTGCCACAACACGTTTTGGTGGGTGGTAACAAGTAAACACTGGGAAAGCGGCCTCGGCAAACACACCTGTCACTAAATTGACCTTGAGACTTTTCATACTTTTGCACCTGGCTACTGTGGTGATGGCAGCGCGACACATTTTGGGTTTTGAAATTGGACCTAGCTTTCTTACGTATCTTTGAGCCTTCATGACTGTTTGTAATGATCATATTTTGTGTGGTATTCCCCCAGATTTTTGCCTTCTTTTGCTTTATTCATTTTTGCTGGGTATTTGACTGTGTACACCTCACTACTGCTAACCAGTGGCAAAGTGCCTGTGACCTCCTCTCTAAAAATGTCAGAATGGGTATACCACTAGGCAGCATATTTAATTTATTTGTAAGTCCCTAGCAGATAGCACCACATGTATCCAGTTTCGTACAAAGACTTTGCCCCAAGAGGGATGAGGCATGCTGTTGTGGGTCCACTGCCTTCATTACTGTGATGTAAACACACACAGACGCCACAGACTGTTAGATCATTGTGTGTGATAGGATAGCAGTCTTGTGTTTCTTTCAGGTGGGGAGATGATAACATGTCAGTCCTAATACACAGTCAGTTTGATTATTGGAAGTGTTTGCCCTGCTGAGGTGCAGGGAAAGAAGACTTCTAATTCTGAGTGAACGCCTGCTTCATACTTGGCAGAGAAAGCTTCCAGGGCGTGGCCCCAGAACTTCATCACCAGAATATTGACTGACATAAGTATTGTACCTTACATGTCATTTACAAATGTATTGCTCCTTCTGGGTTAATTAAAGAAAGGTACACCCAATGGGGTTCATAGGAGTCAATTCATGTTTTTTCTTTGAGCCAATACTTTTAAAAATGATATTCTGACATAACTGTTTCCAGAGCAGAACCACTGGGGAGGCTATAGCCCACAAATGTTATTCAATGGAGAACTTGATCCCTGGAGTAGCCAAGGGGTAGTGGTCCAGCAGGTCTTTCGCCTTTCTGAAAGTCTGACACAGGTGTGATTAAGTGTTGACTGGAGGTGTCAGCAGCACTAGGCATTCTGTTACCATTTAGTTGCTGCTTTCATGGTGTCTAAAAGCTAAGAATCAGCTTCCAAGAGGAATCCAATGGGCATTGGGTTGAGAGTGTTGTATCGCAAGCTGAATGTGTCATAGAGAGAATGGCATGAGAATCATTGTGCCACTGAGCTAGTGTGTACACAATCAGCTTTCCCAAGGCTCACATTAGCATGAAATAGTATTTTGGTGAGTTGGGACAATGAAATAAAGTTGGTGTATGTGCAACAAATAATGCATCTGTCTAGATCACTCACCATGGGATTTTTGGTCTAAAAAAACTTAAAGCTTTTTCTCACCAGTGTATGCGAGAACTTCTTGGGCAGACTAAGGGACTCATTTATGAGGAATTGACGTAGGGCGGCACCTCAGGTCTTCTTGCTGTGCTTCCCTAGGCCAATGTGAACGGGCAGAAATGCACCGTATTTATGAAGTAAGGTGCATTCCTGTCCTTTTCCCCCTGCGTTGGCACACCATTTGCTGCCTGGCACCCTTTCACTGTGGTGCAAGGGTGCCTCCATTTCATGCAGGATTGTTTTTGCAGTGGAAAGGATACCTTCCCACACAAAACATACCGAGAGGCTTTTTACTCTTTTCATGTGTGCTGCACAATGCAACACACATGGAAAGCAAAAAAAAGAGAAGTAAATATATTTCTCCTTGTTACGCCTGCTCTGGGGAGGTGTAGGTTTTTGGTGCTCTCCCAGGTTTCCGAGATTAAGCAATTCTGGGGCAGCGTCAGAATCCATGGGTTCTGCGTGGGAAAACCCTCATCAATGCCCAAGGAACGCGTCCTTGATGTAGAGTCAGGCAAGGCAGCGACGGGCGGTGCTTGGTCTTACTCCATATCTACGAGGCCATGCAAAGGCACGCAGAGCGGCTTTGCTTCACCTCATAGGTGTGAATGAAGTGCTTTCGCCGCTGTAGCATCAAAGAAAGTGACTCAACAGTGGTGCAGCCCGCTTGTAAGTGACACCCTGAGTCTTCTTTCTGAGGCTCAGCACTGTGACTCACAGATCAACACGAAGCCTGAAACTCCTCAGAAGTCTCCGGTGGTGCCTGTTTTGGAGCAGATGATTCATTTCAGATTGTGACTCCTGAGATAGTGGAGGGGACCCTGGGTGTGAAACGGTCGAGGTAGGACACAGCAGATAAAGTTCTTTGCGCAATGTTCAGGACCACCACCCAGAAATCAACAGGAAGCCTGCGGTGCCTCTTGGGACCCACGTGACTGCCAAGGTTTCAGATCGCTTATGATTGACATTTTCATAATTTCAGTGTAATTATGAGGGACTTTCAACGACTACGAGTGACACTTTTTTCTGAGCATAGCCAAGCAGTGTATAGGAAAGAAACATATAAATATCAGATGTTACACCCATTTGAGAAGCAAGAATCTCTAAGAATACCTTACAACTTCTGTAAAGCACCAGAAATGGAAGGGTGCTAACCTAGTGCCTGCTGTATTTTTTTCAAAGACTCAGCTGAGGCTCATGGTGACATGCTCTAAGTTAGTAAACTAAATTAGGATGTATTGGAGAAGATCCTAGCTGCCAAGTTTGTCTGCATACGTGTGAGATTTCCGTGTGTGCACTGTGATCGTGTGGGAAACTTCAGTGCCCTACGAATGACGCTTTGAGTGACACCCTTATGCATGTAAAACTAAAAAGTTATGCCCATTTAGTTATATTAATTTCAGATATGACTCTTCTGGTTATAAAACCACTGTGCTGCTGGATTTTCTGAGCTTCTGAACTGCAGTTATTGTTTCTGCTGTAATGTAACTTTTGAGATATGATCCCAGCTGGGTGGAATGTGATCCCAGCTGGGTGGAATGTGTGTCAGAGTCTTATAGCTCGACAGGAGCTCACACACTTTTTCAGGGAAATGGAACTGGAAAACATAGGGGCATATTAGCAAGGAATAACGATATTTATTGCAAATTCGCTTATCGCATTTTTTTTAGGACTGCCTATCGCTGGATATGTTAGCGGAGAAAACATGCTAATAGCAACGTTTTTCTCCATTGTGTTAAAATATCCAACGATAGCGGCGAAATGCGTGAATATCGCTGGAAATTCAGCCATATTCACGCATTAACACCAATGGGGACTTAACCTGACAATCCACCTCCCATTGGATAAACAGGTGAGTCATGTTTTTAGCAGTCGTTAGATTACAACGATAATCTCGCTTAGCGTGATTTTTTTTATCGCTTCGCCTGCCTTGCTAAAAGGCAATAGCTGTGTTAGCGACTGCTTTCAGTCGCTAACAGTTTGGGTACGCCCACTTTGCATGTCATTAGCGATAAATATCGCTGACATGCAAAGCAGGCCCCAAACCGGTCGCTATCGCCTAAAAGTTGTCGCTAACTGCTGTTAGTGACAGCTTGCTGATAGGGCAATAAAAAGATTGCAGCTTTAGCGGCAAAAAGTGCTGCTAAAGCGGCGATATGGCTCTTGCTAATATGCCCCGCAGTTCTTGACATGTGCAGCTTTGAAGCTTGGAGCCCTTCATGGTGAGAGATGCTTCTAAGAGTAGCCTCATCACATGGTACAGCATGTCACTGACCCTTAACTGCCTCTGAAAGCTCTTACTATCCAGAAAAGCTGTATTTTCACTTCTGGAAACTTTAGTGATAGGATAGAGTCTGCAGTGCATTATAGTGATGAGAGAGGGCCCCAAGCACTGAACACCCCTGACAGCTTTGCATAGCTGAGAGCACTGCTGTCCTGCTTCATCTGTGACACTGCAAGTACACTGCTTCTGCAGAGCTGTCAAATGATGTGAAGCTGTGAAGTCCCCAATGGGGTAAGGTGGCAAAGCAGCTCAAAACGTGTTTATTTCAGATGATATCAATAAATCACTTCCAAAGGATGTTATTGGATGAAAGTTCATTTGTTACTGTTCAGCTCCACTTTGTGGGGAATTTGGCTCATTTGAATGTAACTTTAAGTCCACTGCCTTGACTGCCTAAAGCTTGTTGCTTTGAAGAGTTTGGCAGCTGCCCATTCTCCGAGGCAGACGTCTCATCTAAGAAGTGGCATTACAGCGTCAGTAGTAATCCAGAGGGGAAATGAGTGCTCTCCTACAACACACCAAGGGGCATATCAACAAGGGCCTTATCTCCGCTTTTATGGCTTTAAAAGCCAAAAAGAGGAGACAAAACGATTGCCCTATTTACAAGTTGGTGCTAACATGCATTATCGCATGTTAGCACCCGTTTTCCCGACGCCTCGCTTTGCATCTCTAATGAGATGTGTTAGATTTGGGGGTCTCTGGTTGGCACAGGTAGGTACTTGTGACACATAGGGACCCTCTCCTCTAGTCAGGATAAGGGGGATTACACTCCTAAAATAACCCCTGCTCACCCTCTAGGTAGCGTGGCGAGAGCAGTCAAGGCTTGGGAATAGTCTCTCCTCAGTTTCTTCAGGTTCCTCTCCTCAGTAAAGGTTTCTTCTTGTAGTCCAAATGTGATCTAATTTCATGGGATTAGGGTCCCAATATTTATACCCCAAAATCCTTTGTTCTCTGAGTAGAGAGGGGCCTGTGCCTAGTCCAAACCAGTTCCTGAGCACTTTGTTTACCAGACTTCTCCTTTCTTTTCACAGTGCAGGGCAGAGACATCAGACGCCCCCATAGGAGGTGGAGCCAGCATTGTGGAAGGCAAGTACAGTCCTGGAGCACTTTTTTGACAGGACTCCTTCTCTTCTTTCAGTGTGCAGGGCAGAGACATCAGCCGCTCCCCAGGGGATGGAGCCAGCATTGTGGAAGGCAGGCCCAGCCCTATTCAGAGTTCAGGTGCAACTCCTCCCTCCCATCTAGATGCAGATCTCTCTATTCACCACTGGGTGACTCAGCCTGTCTCTTGGAATCCCCCAGCCCTGTCACTTCATGAAACCAGACATAGGAATACACATCCTAGCAGAGGCAGGTTTGAATGGTTAAACAAGCAAATACCTACTTTCTAAAAGTGGTATTTGCAAACACAGAATATTAAAACTAACTTCACAAAAAGATGTATTTTATTATTCCGAGTTCAGGCATACTAAACTCGAATTTTTACCATGTTTTCTGAGCCTGTTAGGATTATAAAATGTAACAATTCTAACAGCCCATTCTGGCCTATGGAGAACAGGTAGCCTTTTAATTGTGAAAAAACGAAAATGGCTGTAATTCACTATTAGGACATGCCACACACACCAGGGCTTGTCGTACCTTATACTTACAATGCACCCTGCCCTTGGGCCTACTATAGGGGTGACTGATATGAAGAAAAGGGAAGGTTTAGGGACTGGCAAGTGGGTGCACTTGCCCATTCAGCATGACAGTACCAGACTGCACACAGGCTCTGCAATGGCAGACCATAGACACATTATACAAGGCCCCTTCTGTGGGTGGCACAACCAGTGCTGCAAGCCCACTAGCAGCATTTGGATTACACACCCTGGGCACACTCAGGGCACTGTACTAGGGTCTGACAAGTAAATCAAACATCCAATCATGGAATCACTAATCCATACATCAATATACAATAGGGAGCACTTCCACTGTGGCACTGGACAACAGTGGGACAGTGCCCAAAGCATCTAAAACCAGCAAAAATACATGAGGCAACAGCAAAAATGGGAGACCCACGCCAAGATGCAAAGTGGGCATCACCTGGCAGCCCTCCTTGTAAATTATCGCTGATGTGCACATTGCAATATTTACAAAGAGGCCCAGGCATTTTTGCAGATGTCAGTTTTTGGTGAAAACCGTGGTTTTTGCCCCAAACTAAAATCTGCAAATATCCGGACTCACCTATACTTTACTTAGGGGGTGGATTATGCTGATACGACCACAGGGTCGTATCAGCAAGGTTATCGCCGTTTTCCATGGAATATCGCTGGAAAACCAGCGATGTTCCATGGAAAACATCGCTATCGCTGAAATAAAGATCGCCATTGCGCTATGCGCTGTTAATACAGCGCTAGCATGGCGATAATTTTCTGCGATAGCCGGCGATAACAGTTCTCACGCTTAGCGCGGCCAGCGATAATTATCACTGGCCGTTGATAATATGCCCCAATATTCCTGCTTGTCACAGTGGAGTCAAATATATACTGCTGTTTCTTTCTTGTAACTTTAACGAAGGTTATTGAATAATTTCTATTGCGTTTGGTGTTTTTTTTAATAAAACTTAACATGTGCATTAGACTTGCCAAATATTATAAAGGAATAATAAAGCGATCAACACTGAAGAGACAACCTCTTAAACTTAAACACTACTTGTAAGATTAAAAAACAGCTTAATTTTAAATTAATAACAAATAAAATCATGACCCCACCTAAAATACAGGGAAACATGGTTTTGCAATGTATGCTTTGTAGAAACAAATATTTTTATTGGGTAGTGCGTAAAAGATTTAATTTTGCATATGGGTAAAATAAAACTGAATCAGAAGAAATATTTTCTTGAAACCGAGTGAGATATCTATTTTTAACATTCAGAGGGACTGATCAATCCCAATGAAAATAATATGTGTGCTTTGTTTATTTAACCACCACAGTGCTAGGAAAGATTCAGCAAGGTGGGGGTCTATTGTCCTCAGGGTTCCCAGTCTGAGTTATGGTCGCCATCCTCAGACTCTGCGAGATACGATCAAGCTCTTGCAGAGATCAGGCCGCTTCAACAGCATGTCTGGTATGGGTGGACATGGTTTAGCATCAGTATGACTGATTCAAAGCTAGCTGGAGTCACAACGACAACTGCCCCCTGCACAGCCCGGGCTGTGGACAGTGGCCGCTGTCCAGGACTTGATGACTCGTGCAGGCTGCCTGCTGAAATTGAAGTACGACTACTCTGACGGTTGGGCCGCAGCTGTCATCATATTACGGCCACATGGCAGGACAACGCATGGTGCCTGCTGCCAAATTTATACTGACTGTTGCACTGCCTGCTCACGCCGCGGGTGACCGGGCATCAGAGGCGCAATTAGAGCAACAGTGCGGGGGAAGGGGGGGGCTAAGAAAATGTTTTGGGGGGTGCTGAAACTTTAAGCGATAGGCAGAGTGGGGCTGCAGGGGCTCTTGAAAAGGAGTGAAACAACATCAAAGCCTCATTAACATGCACATGGTCTTTTAAAGACCTGTGAAGTGCTCGGGTGCGGCTGTGTGTGAGCCCGGGAGCCGTCTGCCCCGGGCTGCCACACACGACGGGGGGGGGCTGAAGCTCTTTGATTCCAATGGGTGTTGCGCGCCTGCCGGGCATGCCTATGGGTGTGTGTAGTCAGTGCCTGTCAGAAGACATCATGGGGCAGGGCAAATCATGCAGACACTGATTTACTCGAGTCGTCACGCAACAGAAGTGAATCAGAATGCTATGCCGCGGATGAGGTTGTTACACTGTAGCCCCTAAATCCAGGCCTGCGTGCTGAACTAGCCCCCAAGAATGCTGAAAGCAGTGTAAACCACTCGTTGCCAGCTTCATGTCAGTGGTGCTAATTAGCATCTGCCAAGCGCGGCGAATCGGGACGCGCGCACTTAGGATCCGGCCCCCCCGGACCCCACCTCTGGTCTCAGGTGGTTGGGCGGCCGGATGGCCCAATCAGCAGCCGGCCGCCTCCACGTCCGGGTCAGGGGGTGACGCATATCCGGAGTGGTGGGGGGCTGAGACCTTTGGCCTATTTAGGGTCAACTCCCTGTGACCTGGGTCTCTGTTCCCGCTACCACTCCAGGATACCTGACCTTACACGCCGGCACCGAATCACTCCTCGTGATCCAGGCCGGCCTTCGGGAACTCGTCTGCATCTCCCGTTGGATTGTCGAGGGAGAGCGAGGCTGAGATCCGAGAGGTCCTCGACGCGGCGGGCTTCGGGAATTTGAGCGCTGCATCTCCCGTTGGATTGTCGAGGGAGAGCGGGCGGACCCAGTGGCGTGGGGGTTGGTTCCAGAAAGCGAGGCAGAGGATTCGGGCTCGACGTGCGTCATCCACGTGGCCAGGTAAGGAGTCGGGTGCCTGGGGGGTGTCGCGGGCAGCCGTGAATCGCGGTGGGTGCTGGGGCGTGTAGTATTGTCGCTGCCTTACGGGGGATTTGCGGCTGTGTGCGGGGCTCCTTGGTGCAGGCTCCTGCTGGGCAATGTGGGCGGTGCTTGGGGAGGGACCGGGAGAGGGGAAATCTTGGTCTGAGATAAGTGTGAGGCAGGTGCGAGGGACTGAGGCGGCGCTGAGCGGAGGAAACGTTGCTAGGCGACAGCGACGCGAGACGCATAGCAGGCCTCACAAAGGGATTAGCGGGTGAAGAGGCAGACGCGCACGGACATCAGGGCAAGGTAGAAACGGTGATACCGAGTTAGCACGAGAGGGCATGGCATAGTTAGCATGGCGCCCAAGAAAGGAGGACAGAAAAGGAAGTATTCGGACCCAGAATTGGTGCAAATTATGAAGTTACTGCTGGCAAAATTGAGCCAGGATGCTCCAGAGAGCGGCGAGGATAGTGATTCATCACAGGGAGAGCAGCCTGAGATAGTTGAGCGCCCTCGCAGGGAGGGGGTGCCACCGAGGGCTGCTTTTCCTCCACTGAGAAAGAAAACGAAAGCGCAGCCAAGGAAGAAGGGGGGAGGCAAACAGAAGAAGAGTAGGCCTAGCCCAGACGTGGGAGAAGAGGACGAGGGATCAGTAGGTCCCGTCCCCCCACATCCAATCGAGGTAGAGGTTATAGTGGCCCCCCCACCCATTCCGGCGCCGGTAAAGGCAGTGACACAGGGCGCAGATCCCCCTTCTGGGGCTGGGGTTCCTGGCGGGGCACCCGCGTCATCAGACCCAGTGGGATCAGTACTGACGGAGATTAGGGAAGCGCTGAAGGCATTAGCCCCTGGGGGCGGGGTGACCAAGACTGGAGACTCACCGGCCCCGCTCCCACCGCAACCGGTGGCTGCAGGGGCGGTCGCGCAGGACCCGATGGAGGGCTTGCTGGCATCAGTGGCCACATTAGTAGGGCAACTATCTTCTCCAAGTAGGGAGGTGGGAAGAGTGAGTGCAGTGGCGGCAGCGCCTTGGGCCCCCGCGCAGGCAGCGGAGCAAGGGGCGTTGCAGGATGTACAGAGACAGCTGGCTCTACTAGTAGAATCGCGCAAGGCAACCCCCAGCGTGGCGATTGGAGCGCAGCCCCCCGCAGCAGCGCTAGCTGCGGTACCTATCGGAGGTAAGCCAGGCGAAACAGCAGCCAAGAGCGGCGAGCTAGGGGGTGTGCATGGTGGAATGCAAGGTAATGTGTTGTCTCAATCAGGGATGCTAATGACACAGGTGACTATGGAGGTGCGAGAAAAAATCTGGAAAGGCGCATATGTTCATATATTCTCCCTTATCAGGCCCAAGAGAAGGGATGTGGATTACAAAGAAAGGGATGGGAAAGAAGTATCCTTCAGGGATAGGAGACGGAGGGTTGAGGAGACATTAACGAACTGGCTGTTTGGTTTTCATGTGTACACCACAGTATTGTTAGAGAAAGGCCTGAGTTGGCTATTCCTTTGGTGTTCTACACTAACAAGATTGTGAAGGCACAGTCCACTCATGGGGGCACAGTTTGGTTGTACTATGATAGGGAGTTTCGTTGGGCGAAGGAAGAGAACCCAAGCATTGGTTGGGATCAGGTGGAGGTGAACGCTTGGTTGGAGAGTGTGAGCAGTAGGGAGCATCCCGCTAGGCAGCCTTTTTGGACTTCCCAAGGAGGGCCAGGGGAGAAGAGGGGGGCCTGTTGGGCATTCAATAGCAAAGGGTGCACCTGGCCCGTTGGGCAATGCAGGTTCAAACACGCATGCGCCTATTGTGGCCACTCCTCCCATCCTGAATCCAAGTGCAACAAGAAAGCCAAGGAGCGTGGGGGGGGCAGCTCCTAGGGATGGCAAGCCCCCGCAGTCATAAACTGCCCACGCCGGTAGATATTGGAAGACTGATTTATTGGCTTAACTTGTACCCAGACAGGGCAGCAGCCAAGGTATTGTTTGACGGTTTTTCTGAAGGTTTTCGCATCCCAGCGTTTCATGTGCCCCCCATTAGCCAGTGCAGCAACCTGTTATCAGCGAGAACACATCTCTCAGTAGTGGCCAAAAAAGTGGAGAAGGAGCGGGTCTTAGGCCGTGTAGCTGGCCCTTTTCCGGCTCCCCCATGGGAGAATTATGTATGTTCCCCACTGGGGGTGGTACCTAAGAAGGAGCCAGGGCAGTTCAGAATGATTCATAACCTCTCTGCCCCCAAAGGTTCGTCAGTGAATGATTCCATTGATCCGGCGCTATTTTCTGTGACGTACTCGTCCTTTGACGCCGCCGTTCAGAAGGTGAGGGACCTTGGTCGGGGTGCGTTGTTAGCTAAGACAGACCTAGAGTCAGCATTTCGCCTCTTGCCCGTCCACCCTGACGATTACCATTTACTGGGCTTCCAAGTGCACCATCAATTTTACTATGACAAATGTATGCCAATGGGGTGGGCAGTATCTTGCAAGTACTTTGAGACTTTTAGTTCCATGTTGCAGTGGGTTTTTTCACACAGGTCTGGGTGTACAGATGTGATACATTACTTGGATGACTTCATGGTGATGGGCCCGGCGGCATCAGGTGTGTGCGCCCAGGCGCTTGGGGATCTAGTGGCAATGTTTCAAGAATTTGGAGTGCCGCTGGCACCTCACAAGACGGTGGGCCCTGACACATGTATGTCCTTTCTGGGCATTGAAATTGATACGATAGCAAGGGAATGTAGGTTGCCGATTGACAAAGTGCAGGCATTTTCCCAAGCCATTGAGGCGACTCTAGCAGGCCCTAAGGTGACCTTACACCAGTTGCAGGTGTTGGTAGGTCAGCTGAATTTTGCTCTGCGAATCATTCCCATGGGGCGCCCCTTCTCGAGGTCCATAGCTAGGTCAATGGTGGGCCTTACCCAGAAGCACCACCGGGTGCGCCCGAGGGCAGAAGTAAAGGACGACCTCAAGGTGTGGCGCAGCTTCCTAAGGGACTTCAACGGGCGGGTAGTATGGCCTGCCCCTCCTGTGTCCAGCGCTGAGCTTGGCCTGTTTACTGACTCAGCAGGCAGCATTGGCTTTGGCGCAATCTTGGGGACAGCCTGGTGTGGGGCTGAGTGGCCAGCGACTTGGCACAAGGCAGGCCTGACTAAGAGCATAGCCTTTTTAGAACTCTTCCCCATTTGGGTGGCGGTCACGATATGGGCAGAGCGCTTCAGGGACAGGGCCGTGACTTTCTGGTCTGACAACATGGCAGTGGTACAAGCTATCAATAGGCAAGGTGCCACTTGCCAGCACGTGCTAAGGTTATTGAAGCTGTTAGTGCTGGCGTGCTTGAGATGGAATTTAACTTTCAAGGCTGCGCATATACCAGGTGTTGATAACCACGCTGCTGATGCTTTGTCTCGTTCCAAGTTGCAGGATTTCCCCAGGTTCCACCCGCAGGCAGAAGAGCGCATGACTATGTTCCCTACGTCACTGTGGACAATTGGAGCCCCACTTTAGCGGGGCTGGTAGGTGCCGCCCTATGTGATCGCACCAAACGGACATACCAGCAGCATTTTAATTCTTACAGGTCATTTGTGGAACAGGCAGGGACAGCTAAGATCTTTTCTCCAGAGACGATCTATGGTTTTTTGCAGGCGTTGAGGGACCAGGGCAGAGCAGTGGCATATGCTAGGGCCAATCTTTCGGCAATAGGCTTCTTTGCTAAACTAGCGGGGGAGCGGGACCCGGGGTCCTCCTTCGTAATCAGGAAGGCCTTGGCGGGATGGGCCAAACTTGAGGGGCCTAGGCGGGACTGTCGTAGGCCTCTGGATCTCCCGACCTGGATTGACATTCTAGGGGTGTTACCCTAAATTTGCGACTCACTGTTTGAAGGAGTCATGTTGGGGGCAGCCTTCTGCCTGGCTTTTTATGGGGCATTCCGTCTGGGTGAGATAGTAGGGGCCTCCAGATCTGACCATGGGGGGGCCTGCAGTTCCGGGACACGATCCTTTCCCCGGGGGGTCTGGTGGTGCTGCTGAGACGTCCAAGACCGATCAGGTGGGAAAGGGGTCCACCATTCGTTTGCAGCCCGCGCCTGGAGTGGCGGCCTGCCCCATAACCCGGTTGCAGGCGTACTTGGCCCTGCGCCCTGCTAGGGGGGGGCAGGCCCTGTTCATTCACGAGAATGGGTATTGCCTGTTTCAATACCAGTTTAAAGCTGTATTTGGGTTGGCACTGGGAAAACTGGGGTTAGGAGCAGCAGGGTACTCCTCTCATTCCTTTAGTATTGGCGCAGCCACTTTGGCCGCAAGGGCGTACCTCAACCCCAGCGCCGTAAAGGTCGTAGGGCGCTGGACGTCGGATTGCTACAAGAGATATGTGAGGCCAGAATTGTTATGACTAACTGTGGTGGACTCATGTTGGATGGTGGCTAACTGTTACATTTCTCTCCTTCTGATTAGTATGCCCGCAATGGTGGTATGGGTACTCGGGCACTCGCTTGTGCGTCGCGCGACGGTGCGCTTGCAGCAACGGCGGGTGGTGAAACCGGCAGGCTTGAGCGAGACCGAATTCCTGTGGCGTGGCATCGGCGGGATGCGAATCCGGCACTTGAGGCGGCTCGTGGAGGAACTCAGGGCGCAGGAAGGGCACAAGTCTCCCGATAGGATTATCTTGCACTTGGGAGGCAACGACATGGTTGAACGAGGACGCCTGGCGGTCAAGGAGGCCTTACTTGCAGAATTTGCCTGGTTGGGGCATAATTTTCCATCAGCTAGGATTGTTTGGTCAGGCATGTTGTCACGCAGGACATGGGGCCCGGGAGTGCGTGCGAGATCTTTGAACGTTTCAGTAAGGCGACTAAATGGAGAACTGGCAAGGTTGTGCTCAGTGAAGGGCTGCTTATTTATTATTTATTAAATTTATAGAGAGCGCAATCACCTGACAGGCATCCTGGCGCTAGAGAAAGGGTGGGACGGTGATACCGAGGGATCAGAAATGACAATACCACAGGACACAACTGCTGAGACTAGGCTATGGTGTAGGAAAGAGCCATGTTTTCAACCTCCTCCTGAACTGGAGGAGTTCACTGATTTGCCTGAGTTCCAGCGGAAGGGTATTCCACAACTTGGCTGCTGCAACTTCGAAGGACCTGCCACCAGCTCTGACCTTCTTAAATCTTGGTACCCTCACCAGCTTTGCTTCAGCCGAACGCAACTGTCTGGTAGGAACATACCAGTCAAACTTGTTCTGCAGGGGAACCGGGCCAGCTCCATGCAAGGATTTAAACAATATACAGAGGGACTTAAACTGAATACGCTGCTTCACTGGCAACCAGTGAAGCTCGGCAAGAGACCACGAAGATGAAGATCTCCTAGGCCAACCAAGCGCCAGTTTCGCCGCCGAAGACTGGACTCTTTGCAACCTATCCAAAAGAGTTCTAGGAGACTCGAGCAGGAGGGCATTGCAATAATCGAGCCTACTGAGGATCGTGCTCTGAGTAATTAGCTTACGTGCGTCGGGGGGAGCAGATGAAGAATCTTGCGCAAGGATCTGATGATGGATAGACAGCAACCCACGGTTTTAGTCACTTGCACCTCCATGGTTAACTTGTCATCAACCATCACCCCCAAATTGCGCACGGTCTGTACAGGCCGGACCAGCCTGTACAGACCGTGCGCAATTTGGGGGTGATGGTTGATGTTAACCTTGCGCTTCATACAGCACCGGATGATTTCTGGAGAAGCAATGTGCCACCAAGATGGGGTGCATTTGTCGGACTTAGGCACAGATACTTTTATTAAAGAACTTTAGTCGTTTATTCTAAACGCAGGTGGGGAGGGTGTCAGACCTGAGGGCCTTGGCCACCCTTGTGGCGGAAAAGAGACCTGCGATCAGTAAACAGTGACTAACACAATGGACGGGAGGCCGCCTTGCGGACTCCATAGGACAGCACTGAGGGGGGATATGGTAAGCTCTCCGCTGGGAGGAAGTGACCACCGGCTGGGGAGGCTAGAGCGACAGATTTCGAGCCTCCTGGGTCCCTGGGCAGCCTGGTGGTCGAGGGGTGGGCCCTGGTAATGGCGGACAAGGACCAGAGGTGGGGGCCCACCACTCTAAGGGGCAGGTGCGCGGCACCTGGCGTAGGATACTCAGTTGCGAGATACGAGCCAGATGGGGCTCCTCCCTTAGTGCTAGGAGCATGAGAAGAGCAATCATGAAAGACGTTTGGAAAGTATGATTTTAAAGTGTGATTGTAAATATCAGATATGCATGTTATTTGCTTGTCATGTTTATACATTGTTGTGATTAAACATGGCCGTTTCTACCCACTCAAATCTCTTGGTGATTTCAATGTGGGGATCTTGCATGTCTATGTCAGATTAGGGGGAGACGGGGGCATAGCTGGGGGGTACGGGTCCTATAGTGCTCGGCTTGACAGCTGAGGAGGCGCTATAAATGCGTGACAATGCATTTCAGTGCGGTGATGCTGACCACCACACTGAAATGCGTTAGTCTAACCCCTGATTTGTAGTTCTTGGCATGACTGGAACAAATTCAGGAGCAGTGTCCTGATGGTTGTCCTATCTAAAGGTGAGGGCTGGGCACTAAGGAAACTAGTTGCAGCTCACAGGACTGCAACTTCTCTCCTGCACAGTCTCCTAAGGCAGTTTCCACCATAGACTATCAAAGTATAAATTATTGTGTTCACACTATGTAAATAATACTCTCCTGAGAGAATAAATGCAATTTAACCACCAGGGGGTAGCAACGCACTATTTATTCCTTACTTTTCCTTTGGTGAAGAACGACTCTTGCTTGTTTGTGATTTTTTTTTAGAGCAAATAGGGGCTTATTTATGAGAGGTTTGCATCATATTTTTTTTTTTTTTAAAAACCTTTATTGATAACAAAGGAAAGGTCAGTACACAGCTTCACGCCCACAACCTGCGGCGGCAGGCCGGCAGCTACCATGGAACTAGTCCAGGATGGACTCAACAGCAGGAATGCAAGACTACAGAAGTTAGACACAGCAAGTCGCCTACAATCCTTCTGGGCCGGCCGCGATATATAAGTTGTATGGTTAGATGACGTGTACATTATAATAATGGCATGGAAGCATTGTGTATACAAGCAGCATACTTTGAGGTTTCTTTCATAATTTTTTTACCAACAGCAAAACACCAAACAAAACTGACCCCTCCCATGATGTACCACCATACATTGTATGTGGATGAAAGGATCTTGAGGTGAGGAGCCATGCGGTGGCGATAGGTAGAAGATGGAGCCACCTTCGCCGGGGTTAGCGTTGCTCCGCACTCACGTTGTACGTCAGGCTGACATGGGAGGGGAGGGGCAAAGAGGGGGGGGGAGGAGGGAACATTTCAAATCCAACCCGTGAGGGAAATAAAGTGCAAAGGCCATAGTAGAAGTGATATGTGTAACATGTCAGTGAAGTGAGTATGCAGTCTGGCATCAGGAACAGGTCGTGGAGCAGCCCAGCGCCGGGCATCATAAGCCAGCGGGATACGAAGTCAGGTCGCCGAATGGTTCAAAAAGCATATGGAAGTCCTGGGAGAGGCACCACAGAGCCTAGTGTGCAAGCGCATCTGTGCGTAGGATAACATCAGGTGGGGGGGGGGGGAGGGGGGGGGTGATGGGGGGGGAGAGGAGACAAGAGGCAAGGCAGGTGGATGGGTCAGGGCAAGGTTTGGGTGAGGGCGAGGGGTGAGGCCAGAGAGTTCCAGCGTTATTTCATGTATCCTAAGAGGCTTCACCCTGCTCCCGAAGAAGATAGGCAGTAAGGGGCCCCCAGAGATCTTTGGGGCGGGACATGTGTGGTAGGAGATCGGCATAGGTGTGAAGGTGTTCTTGCCAGGTGACCATGGTGTTGAGCCACATCTTGAACTTAGGCGCACGGCCCCTGCCCCATTTGCATGCCACGTGTCGTTTAGCCAGCAGGAGGCCCAGTGCGATAAATTTCCTATTTGACTTCAGCGCTGGGACCATGTGGCCTAACAGGGCAACCTTTGGACAGGGATCTATATCCACCCCGACCATGTCTGACAGCGCCTCAAAAACATCATGCCAATATTCCGCTACAGCAGGGCATGTCCACGCCAGGTGAAAGAAGTCAGCTCCCTCGCCCCTGCATCTGAGGCATTGGTCGTTATCGCGCAGACCGAGCCGGAATAGTTTGGAAGGAGTAAAGTAGATTCGATGCAAGAATTTGAAATGAATCAGCCTGAGACGGGCATTACCGGTCACCGCATTAGTGTGGGAGCAGCTTTCCTCCCATTGCTCGTCTAGATCGCTGTCCCAGTCGCTGCGGGCTCTAAGCGGGGGGGGGGGGGGGGGCGATGAAGCTGGCTGTGCATGTTTGTAGAGCATGGACACCACGTGTTTTGGGGAGTCCGCTTGTAGGAGCGTGTGCAGGGGGGCCAGGGTGTCCGGCTCGTCAGGGAAGGAAGGAGTAACTGCCCTAACATTTTGACGGAGCCGTACATAGAGGAACATTTCCATTATGGAGGGGGTATTCTCCCCAAAGAACTGTGCCGCTGTTCGGAATTGTCCCTGGAGGTATAGGTCGCCCCACTTGTGGATTGCCAATTTCGTGAGCAATTTTCGTCCAATCTCTTCACAGGCCATGCGCAATCTTGGGTCGTGCACTAGGGGCATAAGTGGAGAGTAAAGAAACTCGACTTCCATGTGATCCGCCAGGCGCTTCCAAGCCAGAACAGTGCAATCAACTGTGGTTGGGTCTCGGTCTGTGACTCGAGGCATAGTGTATAAGTACCCCGACGGTCGCACAGGCCTCATATAGCCATCCTCCACCGCCAAGTGGGCCATGAAGGGGGGAGGGTGAAGCCAGTAAGCGACGAAGTGGCCCTGGGCACAGTCGTAATAGCGTTGGAAGTTTGGGACATCAAATCCACCTTGGTGGTAGGGTAGCATGAGTGTCTGCAAGCTAATCCTGGCCTGCTTGCCGCCCCATATTAGGCGCGATAGTTGGGAATTGAGGGAACAGAAAAAATGGGATCCCGGACTGTACGGTATATTGGTGAAGAGGTAGAGCAGCCTGGGAAGGACAACCATCTTGATAAGGGAAATACGCCCCACCATGGAAAGTGGGAGATGGATCCATTTAGTGATGGTATCAATCAATTTATCCAGGACAGTGCCATAGTTGGCCCTAATGAGTTCCTCTCGGCTTCGGGAGACAATGATGCCAAGGTATTTGAACTCCTCTGATTCCCATATCAAGGGATAGTCCAGGGGAAACTGCTCAGTCTTATCAGTTAAGGGGAAGAGAGCAGACTTCGATCAGTTGATTTGAATGCCTGATATGGCACCAAATTTAGTAATTTCACGCAGAATGGGATTGAGGTTCCTCGCGCGGTTTGTGTACGTACAGGGTTATGTCGTCAGCGTACAGTGCAACTAGTAGCTGGCACTCTGGGTATATCAGAGAGCGGTGGTTATGATGCTGCCGAAGTTTAGCCGCTAACGGTTCGATGGCGATCGCAAAAAGGACAGGGGAAAGAGGGCAACCCTGTCTGGTGCCTCTATGAATGTCAAAGGGAGCCGACCTAGCAACATTTAGTAGGACTGAAGCACATGGGTTATTATATAGCAGTTTAATCCAATCTAGGAAGCTGTATGGAATTCCCATTCGTTCGAGAAGGGCCAAGAGGTAATCCCATTCAAGGGAGTTGAACGCTTTAGTAGCGTCGAGGAACACAGCAGCCGCTTCGCAGCGAGGGTTAATGTCCTGCAGTACAGCTTGAAGGGTGCGTAAATTAAGGGAAGTCGCCCTGTTGGGGACAAATCCTGCTTGGTCAGGTAAAACCAAGCGTTCCATCAGCAGTTAAGGAGCGTTGCAAGTACCTTTGCCAATATCTTTACGTCAGTATTGAGCAACGAGAGGGGCCTGTAGGAGTCACAGTGCTCCGGTGGCTTGCCAGGCTTCAGGAGGGATGTTATAAGGGCTTCGCGCATAGAGGACGGTAGAGTTCCCTCCTCAAGGGCAGAATAATAGACTTGTTTTAAGATTGGGGCGAGTATATGTATGTAGGCTGTCAATTGGCAACCCGTCGGAGCCAGGCGCCTTGCCTGATTTCATAGACATGATAGCGTCCTTTATTTCATCTATTTCAAGAGTGTGGTGTAGAAATTTTTGCTGGGTTGGGCCAAGCCGTGCAATGGCGGTGTCGTCGAGATATGGGTTCAGATTAATAGGCGCTGACCTGTGGGACGTGTAGAGAATGGAATAGTGATGTGTGAGGATGCGGAGTTGTTCAGTGAGGTCTCTTTGTGGGATTTGATGTTCATCTAGCAGGGTGGAGACATAGTTATTATATCTAGGGGTCCTGACAGCTGAGGCAAGTGCTCTGCCGGGCCTGTCCCCTTCGCCGAAGATGCGAGCAGTGTGCTGTTTGTCAAGGAACTTGCACTCCCTATCTGCCGCCTCCGTGTATTCGTTCAGCTTTTCCCTAAGTAGGGCAGTGGAAGCGTTGTCTCGGGCGTCGCGGGTTCTTCTCTGTTCTAGGTCCCGAAGTTCGAAGTCAAGTTTACGCAATTCACCGTGCATTGATTTGAGGACGCCGCCTCCCTTAGCGATACACCATCCCCTCACCGTGACTTTAAAGGCTTCCCAAACCGTCGTGAGAGTTGATACCGACCCCACATTGCGCTCAAAGAAGTCGTGTATGTCCTGTTCCAGGTCCGCTCGGAAAGCAGAGTCTGTAAGGTGGGCGGGATTAAGGTGCCAACTCAAGTAAGGAGAGGTCTCAGTGGGAATGCGCAGTGATATTAGGACCGGGGAATGGTCAGAGAAAGTCCTGGCAAGGTGTAGGGCGCCGGTCAGACAGGGAATGAGGCCAGCCGATAGGAACACGTAGTCTAGCCGCGCCCATGTGGAGTGTACTGCAGAGTAATGAGTGCCCTGTTTGAGGGAAGGATGTAAGTGTCTCCAAGCATCTATATAGTGGTGTTCAGCAGTGATAGAGGACAGCGCGCGCTGAGTATGGGAGTAGTGTGCGGCCTGGGGGTGAGACCTGTCGTGGGCCGGCGCAATTGCAGTATTAAAGTCACCTCCCAATATGACGTGGCCTATGCCCAGTGTTTGAATCTTGCCCCACATTGTGAGAAGCGGGGAAATGTCTTCGGTGTTGGGACCATAATAGCATGCAAACAGGACAGTCTGCGAGTATAATTGCCCCCAGACCATGCAGTATCTGCCACTCGAATCCGCCTCTGTCCCGGCAGGTGTGAACTTCATTCCACGTCTAACCAGGATCGTAACCCCCCTGGCATAGTTGGAATAGGAAGAGAAAACCTTGCAGGAGGCCCATCTGGACGCAAATAGGGGAGAGCTATCTGGTAATAAATGTGTTTCTTGAAGCATGGCAATCGACACACCCTGCCTGTCAAGGTACCCCAGAATGTGTCTCTTTTTTCTAGGATTATTCAGCCCACGAATGTTCCACGAAACTAGCCGAAATTGTTGTGATGGTCGCTCATTCTCTACGTCACCCATTCAGAGATAGAACAAATCCTGTAACATGTTATACTGTAAATGAGGACCATAGTACAGTTGCCGTTATAAAAATGACTTTCCCCCCCCTCCCCTGAATCCTCCCACAGAACCACCCCGAGGACAACATAGCGAAAATACTATAGACAGCAGTATGCATGTTGAGTTTCTTCCCACCCACACCGGCAACCCCAACCGGCCGGGAATACAGCTCCCACCCCCCATCCCCAGAACAAAAACCAGAAATGGTATGACAACTGCCCGTTCCCGCAGAAGGGATGGGGTGTGTAGGGGCTCGCCCATTGGGGGACAGAACTAGGGGCACCAGACCTGCCAACCACCTCCCTACTTGCACCCACAGACACCGGGTTCTTGCCAGGCGTCCATCGTGGGACGGAGGTGGGTGACCAAGCACTTAGTATTATCATAGACCGGTAAGTCTAGTGCAGGTTAAGTACCTAAAACACAATGTGTAAGGAGACAGGCTCCGCTTAGATGATGGCAAGAGCGCGTCGGATGTCGAGGGTCAGTGTCTCATTGCTTCCGCTCAGTCCTGCTGCGACAGTGGTGAATGAGACCTGGAGCGGCAGCTGGTCGCCTCGTCGCCGCCTCCTCGATCTCTCCTACAGTGTTTGAGAAAGTCTCCACTTGTTGCGGATTTTGAAAGAAATGGTGCCTGCCCTGGTATGATACCTTCAATTTGGCTGGGTATAACATGGAGTATGGAATCTCCTGCGCCTGGAGTTTCTTTTTAACCCCCGCAAATTTGCGCCTGGCCTCTTGGACTGAGGGGGTAAAATCTGGAAAAAAGGAGAGAGACGTGTTGCAATAGTTCACAGTACCCAGCTCCCTCGAGCGCTTCAACACTGCATCTCGGTCTCTGTAGTTCAGAAAGCGCGCGATGACAGGGCGAGGTGGAGCTCCGGTAGGCGGTCGGGCCGCCAAAGATCTATGGGCCCTTTCAATGATGAAGTGCGGAGAGAAGGATTCTTTGCCAAATAGTTCTATGAGGAGATTCTCCACAAAGGACTCCATTTTGCCTGTGTTGGTGGACTCCGCAAGGCCTAAAATACGGACATTATTGCGGCGGGACCTCGCTTCCAAGTCCTCGTTCTTGTCAGCTATGAGTTTGAGCAACCTATCCATTTGAGTGACCTGTTTACGCGTGGAGGTGGCACCATCCTCCAGAACGGAAATCCTGTCTTCAGACTCCTTGATGCGGGTGTCATGTTGCCCCAGCTTGGTCACTACGCTGTCCATGCGCATGTTCATAGTGTCTATTTTGGCGTCTATTGTGGAGAGGCTTTGCTTCATGCCCAGCAATAGAGTTTTCCAGTCTTCCTCCTGAGGGGCGGAGGCCGCAGGGCCGCCCTCCGATTCCGGCGCCGTTTTGGAGGGCTTTTTGGATTCAAACGGAATCTTGGACTGCCGGGCATCACTGCGGCCCATATCTCGTCTGGGCGTTCGCGGTGTAATAGGGGAAATGGACGCCAGCTCACGGCAGTGACGGGCGGAATAGGGGGGGGCTGTTGGGGTAAACAATGATCGAGAGCAGCCACAATCTTAGGCACCGAGTGGGTGAGGGCTCCCGGCAGAGTAGTCAGCGCGAGGTGCAGGCCCGAGGAGTGGAGATACTGCAGAGCGCCCTACAGCACGGTGGCCCCTGGTGGTGTAGTCCTCTTGCTGTGTCCCGTCTTCAAAGAAACCCCAGGATAGCTCAGCGTATGGAGGCCAGGGGATCGTTTGCCCTGCCACTGAAGGAGGAGAGGAGTGCGTCAGACCAGTTCGCCACAGGTGGAAGGGCAAGATGGGAGGGGCCCAGTGTATTGTGATGGTGGCCGGCGCTGCAGCGCGGACCCGCTACTGGGGCGGTCGAACGGGTACCAGGGGACCTTTAAAGCTCAGGGTCTGTTCCAAGAAGGAGAGTAGGCAGGCGCCTGGGTCGTAACCGCCTCGGTGGCACTAGCGGCGGCAGGAGCAGGGGCGACGCAACCGCCGCAGGAAGAGAGGCGACGCCTCACCTCGCAGCGTCTATTAGGAGGATGTGATCATGGGGGCTCCAGTCGTGCAGCGGGTGGGTTAACATTAGCAGTGCCTGCAGGGCCGGTGGTCGCAGTCCCACTTCAGCAAGGCTGGGGCCGATAGCCAGGCGCGACGCGGTCCAGGAAGCAGGAGCACCAAGATGGCGGATGGCGGGCAAAACTCTGGAGGCAGAGAGCACGGCAATGTGCGTTTCCAGCGCCGGGGGGACAGTGACAGGGTGAGGCGGCAAGCCGCGGGAAGCGCTCACCTGATGGTAGTAGCTGGGTGTCCCCCCGTGCACGTCGAGCCCCTCCAGGCGGTCAGCAGCCAGGCCCTCTCCAGCGTTCAGGGCACCTCCGGCAGTGTCGGGAAGGCCGCGCAGCACCGGCCTTTCCTAGCGGTGCGAGCCGGCGCGCGAGGGACTCCAATGCAGCGGCACAGCCCGCCCAGCTCTCCGCGGCCGCCGGCACCACTCCAGACCGGATTCGCAGGGCAATCGAGACACCACCGTGATCAGCTCAATTATGCGGAGGTGAGGGGGCAATGATGGGGCCAATTCTACCGGTCAGGATCCCTGTAGCATAGGAGAGAGTGCTCGGTCGATCTGGAGCCTCACACCAGTGTGGCCATCTTGGTCCGGCGCCACCTAGCGCCCCCCGAGGTTTGCATCATATTTGCACCACGCAACCTGGTACACGTGTGAAACAAACCTCTAAGTCAGATTTTTAACGCCATGCAAAGCCACTTTGTGTGGTCTGAGTGGATTAACAACATCTGAAGTAACGCAAAGCAGTGCAAATCAATGTGTTGCGTTACTCTGCATTGGGAAGGCGTTCAATGGGTGTTGCGTGGGTGTTCCCACGCAGCGTCCATGGATTGTTACGCATAGTCATACTTACAAAATCTAGTAAACCTGGAAATGGCCAAAAAGATACACCTTCCCAAGTAGGCATAACAAGGACAAATATTTTTATTTCTCTTTGTTACTTCCTCTTTCTATGTGTGCTGCAACCTTCAGAACACATAGAAAGAGGAATAGGACTCACAGGATTGTTTTAGCGCAGGAAGGTGCAAGGGTGCCTGTGCTAGGCTGCTAAAAGGGCACCAGCGCAAGAGAAAGGACAGGAATGTGCCATATTGACTTAAATAAGGTGCATTCCTGCCCTGTCCCTGTCACGCAGCGCAGCAAGGTGACTTTCTCATAAATGAGGCTCATCGTCTTGTCGCATTCATGGCAAATAAATAGGATTTTAGCCTACTCAGCTGTGGCAGAGTTTTATGCCTACCCACTCCAGGCGTCTTTGGAGTTTGTGAGTAAGGGTCTCTGAGAAAAGCACGACTGAACTACTCAGAATATACTGTTAAATAAGTGCCTTACCAAATGTTGGCAGCGCCATGTCGCAGTCGTGACAGGACATTGGCGCCATGTCGTGTAGTTCCGATTTCCATAAATAGGTTCTGAATGTTTGGATAACATACACTATAGGTTTGGCGTAGTGTTGTAATTTGACAGCGATTAGATTAAGCATTAGCAGAAGACATCTTAGTTCTAGCCGTTATCTTGACATTTAGTGGACTCCATTTTGTATTCACAGCAGTCATCTTGTTTGCTACATGCTGCCTCGTGTCGACCATGTGCTTTGTCCTATCTTCCTGTTCATGGCGCTTGAAATCTGCCCAGCAACAAGTTATATTTAACATCCCCCACTTTGCTGATGTCTGTTAGGGTCCACATCTGTTTGTGATTAGTTCCAGATAGGAATGTGTTAGTCAGCCCCCAAAACTGTTAGCTCCTTCCACTGATCGATTGTGCTTCTCGATATTACCTTATATGTACATAAGTTGTGCTCTTGTGTTTGTACCGCCTTCTTTTGAGCCCCTGCGCGGGTATGAATAAACCGTGCTTTCTTAGCTCGTGGTGCTACTTCTTGCAATACTGAAGGGTACTGTTTGAACCGTAGCACCACCTCATGAGGTATAAAAAATGTTACGTTTTCTATTCCAGTTTCTGTGCCAACTTCTTCCTATTGGTCTGAGGACTTATGTGCAGAGAAGGGCGAACCCCTTGCACTAGCGGGTCTGGCTGAGGCTTGCTACGACAGTAGGACTGAGTCTGTACACCCCTATCGGGTATGCTAACCTGTTTACTATGTACCAGCTAGCTCACAGGCCCACTAGAAACTTCTTGGAGACAAGAAGGGAATAGTTTCTGGCAACCACATAACATGACCACACTGATCCCTCAGAATCGTGGAGAAAATAGATAACTTTTCGCTCAGTTAATCGTGCCTGCTTAAGTTCTCAGAGTTACACAGAAATAACAGACAGGTGTTTCAATAAGTATTTATTGAACAGTTGTTTTTCTCGTGTAAGAGATATGAGCTGTAACAATCGTTAAACAGTTTAGGAGATATAAGATGGACAGCATTCCAAGAATAAAGTAATAGTAGAGCTTTATCATTGTGCATTGTGCAATACTTATGGATACATTCATATCCATAAAACACATTGCTAAAAGTGCGTACTCCTAAAATGCGTCCCTAACTAAATGTACCCGAATGTACCTAACCTGAGCGCATGTGCAATGTAGGAATTAGGTGCTATATGCCATAGTATGCAAAGAGTCCCTCTAGGTTCTAGTAAGCTCCATACCTGAGAATGAGAGAGTTGTGGAATCTCTTTCTTGGTCTTGAATTCCAACACCCCGCGAGGGATGTCAGACCACTGCAAGCTGGAGTCTCTGAATGCAGGGTGACAGCGTCTCTGGTCAGTGTGCCAGGCCGGGAATCACTCGCTCCTCTGGAATAGAGGTCTCCTCTAGTTTGCTTGGGCAAAGGGTGGTATATTTATACCCAAAAGATGCTATGGATGGTTAGCACTGACATATTGTCGGACAGAGGAAGAATAGTGAGAATAGTGGTTCATGCATAATTAATGAGTTTGTGGAAGAGGACCAACAAAACCTGTGTCAGGGAAAAACCCAAAGTTTGTAGGGTATGTAAATAATGGTAGCGTAGTCCTTGTAGTTCCTTTATTCAAGTAAGATGGTAAGTTAAGAAGATAAGCGGGAAACCCCACTCAGCCCTCCATCCAACTGACAGTCTCACACACTCAACATACTAACAGGCACTCACATCATACATTCTAGGTTGAGCAGCAGGAATAAGTATAACACATCCCCCTTCTTTAATTTGAAGAACAATGTATAGGAATGAAATTGCGGAGAATAAGTCAAATCACACAATTTCAAAATTAATATGAAATCAGGTAAGATCAGCAATTAATATTGACTCAGGCAAATCTCGCAAACCAGCAAATAACATTCACACCACCTTCTCTCTTCCTTAAACAAAACATTACTCCCAAAACAAAATAACCAATACACCACCACGTCAACGCACCACACACAAAACCCTAGAAACCAAACTGACTGGCCATGTCAGCAGGAGGCAAAAGGGCCCCAACGTACGGCGTGACGGAAAAATATCAACCCATCACAGACACAATGTCCAAAACGTACGAATGTGACAACAATCACGTCACTTAGGTGACACACATGTCACTCAGATATAGAAATGGAGCGCTAAGCTCCGGCAAACTCCATGTAATAGGATACACAAGTTCCTATGATCAACACTGGGACATTTAGGTCCCAAAACCACTAAAATCTCGAATATGGAGCAAACTCCATGTAATAGGATACATATGTGCCCAAAACACATAAAAACAGTGCAGACCCGCCTCACAGACCCATAGTCTCAACTATTGGGTCTGCGACAGAACCACTCTCCAAATATATTGACACGTTTTTAAAACCCCTGGTCACAGATCTAGAGTCCTATGTTAAGGACACTGGACACTTCATAAGCTTAGTGGAAGGGTCCCCCTTCTTTGAAAATCGAGAATTGATGGTGACCCTAGATGTGGAGTCCCTGTACTCCACCATCCCCCAACAAGGGGCCTTTGATACCATCAACAATATTCTATCTATGAGACCTGAGACCAATAATACTGAATTTATCCTCCAATGCCTGGAAGTAGTGTTATTTGAAAACTACTTTGAATTCGATCAAACCATATACAGGCAGAAGGTAGGAGTCAGTATGGGTGCCTGTTGTGCCCCCAGTATTGCATGTCTCTACATGGGTGAGTTTGAAAGGATCAACATATTCAATGAGATGGCCCCCTTCCATGAGAATGTTAAGAATTGGAAAAGATTCATTGACAATATCTTTTTAATATGGAGGGGTGACCAGAGTACATTGGAGGAATTCATTCTGTGGCTCAACGCAGCAGACCCTAACTTTCGCTGTACCTGTCAGTTTAGCCAGTCCAAAATAGAATTCTTGGATATATGGATGAAGCATCTCGATAACACTCTAAAAGTGTCACTATACACGAAACCTACTGCCCGCAATACTTTGCTTCAATACACCAGTTTCCATCCGCGGTCCCAAAAGGAAAGTATCCCCTACAACCAATTCCTCCGAATTCGAAGGAATTGTACGGACATACAGGATTTTCTGAGTCAGCCACCTTAAAGGAAAAAATTAATATATCGAGGATATCCCCACAAACTTGTGAAGGATTCCTTTAAGAGGGCCAGATATGCCAATCGGGACATGATGTTCCAACCCAAACCTGCAGAAACCCTAGACCAATTGGTTTGCGTCACTCCAACCTCAACCACAAAGTGCGCCAAGCCATAAACTCTAGCTGGCATCTGCTAAATCTGGAAAGGAATGCCATCCCCCCTTAAAAGACCGATCTTCGCATTTAAAAGAAATAGGAACCTCAAAAATGTCCTAGTGCGAGGCAAGATGCCAGAAGTCTTCACTGAGAAACAAACAGCACTAATTAATCTTAAACCGATTTTTGGAAATCACCGCTGTGGCACTTGCCATGCTTGTCCTCAAGCAGTGGTTGGAGGGAGAGTTAAAACATCTGAACGCACTATATCGGTGGAACGTAATCAAGAGATGACCAATTGCCGATCGGCTAACATCGTATATGTGATCTTATGCCCCTGCGATCTCCCCTATGTCGGGGAAACGGGACAGGAATGCCGCATTAGGATGGGAGAGCATAAATCAAACATTCGAAATAAAAAAAATGCCAGCACCCATTGTTGCCCATTGGCTCGAGAAATCCCACTCTGAATTAGACCTCAGGTGGTTTATACTCGAAAAAAATCAAGGCCAAACCTGGAATAGACCCCACGAACCTCCGCAAAAAACGAGAGGTCTTTTGGATAGTTATGTTGAATTCTGTCTCCAAGGGCCTACATGAAGAATGCCCATGGAACAATACATTCATATGAAACCATGACTATCCCGACCTGGCCTTTCTATCTCCAACATATGGGAGACAACCTAAAAATGAAAAGTGATACGAATATCGGGATATTCGTTGATAGTACCCCTTTTTATGGAACTCTCATGGAATTTCTCTTTGATTCTATTATGTTTGTTTCACCCTTATGTATCTATGACTATCCCGACCTGGCCTTTCTATCTCCATCACATGGGAGACAACCTAAAAATGAAAAGAGACACGAATATCGGGATACTCGTTGATAGTACCCCTTTTTATGGAACTCTCATGGAAATTCCCTTTGATTCTACTATGTTTGTTTCACCATTATGTATCCATTTCGAAACCTCCCCTTGTTTGAGGCTTCTTGAGATCTCTTAAGTGACCAACCCAACATGGCGCCGAACCACGATCAAACGATAAGTAGTCCTTTGCTTATGTAGACCCTCCGAGAACGTAACTAATGGACACATAGACATTACAAGAGGGCGTCCAAAACCGCCACGTAAATTGATTGTCCTCTTTTGATGTCCATGAAGGATCCCCACCTGGAACCAGTAAAACCAAAATCAGTACGGCATATAAACAAGGAATGGCCGAACCGGAAATCCTCATAGTATCCTGCTTCATATCGGGACAAGGACCGGGCTCGGCAGCTTATACCTTCCACCTGCGAATGCTTTTACGGTAAGCTGCACATAGGAACTCCCCAGATAGTATTCTTTGAAGCGCCCGAAACGGAGGACTGATAGTTACCATTCTGTGCTTATCTTCCCTAATAGATTTACCCTATTGGCCTGAAATCTCTAACAGCTCGGAGACTCTAATCGTCCACCTGCAAACATTTTTTACGGTAAGCCTCCCATAGGAGCCCATGAGATATTACCCTTTGAGTCACCCTAACGGAAAATTGATAGTTACAAGTCTGTGTATATCTTCTCTAATAGATTTACCCTCTTACTTCTTTGACTTGAAATCATCAACGGAAGGACCACCAGATTGACTGTAGCGCCCACCCCTCCCTTGTTCCTAATTAACTATGGACTGACAATCAGGTGAGCACATAAAGCTGTATGAGACACAGTCAGCCCCTAGTCTATGACCGATGTGACCGGGAGATGTAAATACACTGGACTTTGTTATATTGCATCTATTACCGTAAATCTGCCTACCGTAGAACATCCCCGATTAAGAGGGAAAGAATAACGAGATCTCTCCAGTGTAAATTACATAGAGATACAGATCACGGTCCTAGTCGGCAGCCCGTTAAACAGTATTTATCCATACTCGATTGAAAATCTTGACTTAGCGAGCCCAGCTTACCTAACTGTGATTTTCTTCTTCCATCTATAGCGTGTTCATAACCACCGGCGGACCCTACTGGAATGAAACAGCCAGTTCGTTTGAGCAGGACACCCTTTATAACGCCTCGAACTTTAAGTAAAACCGCATCAATTTCACGAAATTCTAAAGCAGGAAGGATATGGCCCTGTAATACTAGGTACGTGGCCTTTATTTCTGCACCCAAAGACCATGTAGCCAAATCGTTAGGTCCTATGAGAGATATCCCCTCTCTTAGAAACTTTTTTTGCATGTTTTAGGTGGTGATATAGAATGACAACCTAACCCATATGATATTAGTCGAAACCCTTCAATACCTGATCGAGATAAGCTCTGGAGTAACCACCTTTGATGGACTGATATAAATGTGAATGCCATTTTACCTATATTCAGTAAGTAGATTCATGGTGACTTTATAGCACTACCTGAACCCCCACTATCCTATTAAATGTAGTGGATTTCTATATTAAACAGGGAGTTCCTCCACTTTAATTATGGTCCTTTAGATATTCATCCCCTAGAATGGCCCATCACATTGAATTGAAGAGAGATTAGGGAAACCCTGGGTTTCTATACTATCCTCCCTTGTCCCCCGTACCCGAGATATCCAAATAAAAGCGAAATCTGGTTTTCCCATATAGCTCACAATAAGTCCAGTGGAGGGTATATCCAAATACCATACAGGAAGCCTCTGATGACGCCCATATAAAAGGTGAATGTAATATATTAGATGATGGATGAATGCGTGCAGTGGAGAAGTGTGGCTCAGGGGTTAGAGGCAGCAGACCCGGAAGCTGAGATCGGTCCTGGACCAGGGTTCAATTCCCCGCCTCGGCGGGTCTTGGGCTAAAAATTCCACGGACTCGATAATTCTCGCCCCGGTGCCTACTCGACTCACGGGTTCACACTCTGCGACTCTGGGCAATAGCTTGCTTAATCTCCACTACGGCCCCTCGCGGCGGGATGCCTGGCTTTCACCTTGTGGATACCCTGCCGGGGTTATCTCACAGGGGAATACCAGGACGGGTTCCCTAAGCAAGCGCCGTGAGACCCCTTTGCGGGGGTGATACGTGCGCTATATAAGTAACCACGTTTACGTTTTTTACGTTTGCATGAGTGAATGTGAAGATATCCACCCTAACCCTGATCTAACCTGGTAGATCGTTGTCTTCCCCATCCTTGGGAAGCCCTATATTTTGGGAGTGACGCCTGCTACATCAGAGCCTTGACTAAAGTGAGGAATAAAGTATAAAGATATAAGTGCATTGTTTAAATTTGAATATAAATATGTATGGTAACCCAACGAATATCTGAACATTATAATGAACAAGTGTTTTTTATCCACAGCGTGTCTGTTTCCCCTCCCTGTTTGTATACACCCCTGCCCTGCAGAAGGTGTGGCCTACTGTGGCACCTAACACCGAAACGCGCGTCGGCGTGAACTTTTTGGACAGCAGCAACTTAGTCCTTGTGGACTATATACCTCCATCTGCCCTGCGTCCACAATTGGCACCCCTGTTCAAACTACTATTATTCTACTCTATGGCAGTCGGGGGTTTCCCCTTGTATGTCACCGTATGAATGAATGAGAAAGTGAATGAGTTAGTGAGCGCCGGATTGTGTGTGAGTTACCCCTGTGTATACGGGAGTGTGAGGAACGCTTGCATGTATTTTATCAATTTTCTCTATATATTCATGTGTTGTTTTTTGTTTTATCAGTTTTGAAAAATGTATTTATATGAAATGTGCTTCACTAAAACAATTAACTTAAAAAAAAAACACTAAAAAAAGTAATAAAAGGATAATATATCCAAAACATTAGCTAAG
Organism: Lissotriton helveticus; assembly: GCF_964261635.1. NCBI lineage: Eukaryota > Metazoa > Chordata > Amphibia > Caudata > Salamandridae > Lissotriton > Lissotriton helveticus. Next base: position 9,311,626 of record NC_136070.1, read on the forward strand.
TCTATGGCTCAGATGGTTTGTTGATGTCACCCAATATATAATCCTGTGGATCCCTATGTGGGACCTTTTGTCAGGTCTCACCGAATTGCTACTGTTTGCTCTTCCAAGCAGCGATATAGTACTCGAGCCATTCTAAAACCCAATCGGGTTAATGTTTGGTATCCTTGCCCTCTGTAAGATGATCCTTGGTTTCCTTGTAAATATTGCCAATTATCAGTAGCCTTAACTCCCCTTGACTTTACCCATTTATTTATACTTGTCAATATACTAGGTAGCTTGCCCTTATTTCGTTAGAGTAGTTGTAGACCTTCTCTCAAGATGGCCGCTGCGGCGGCCGTATGTGGTTCTAGAGCGCTTTAGCGGTCTAGTGTATGTGGAGGTAGCGCGAGTTTGAAACTACGCACTTCAACGACGGAATTCATGAAGCCACAGCTGAAGGCCGTCGCTCCGCGTCAAGTTTTCCTGACGGGAGTTGCGGAACTCAATTTCTTGGTTCTTGGTTCAGAGGTTCACGGAACTGAGAGCCGTCTGTTGTCCAAAGTCTCTTCCAGAGTTAACAGTCGACGGCGGAGTCGAGTCTACGGCCTACGGAGTTCAGAAGATTCTTGTTTCGAGACTGTCCATCGAGGAACGTCTAAAGTATACCTACAGGAAGGTAGACAGTAAGACTGCACGTTTTCCAGGAATATTGCAGCGTTGAGTTAACCTTCCTTCCTCTTGCGCTTCTCCTATCTTTCCCTTCCCCCTGTACCTACCTAGTTCCTTTTTGCGCGCTTCAAGAGGATAAAGAACTACTGAGACTGACTAAAAGTTTGATTCAATGCAGCGATATTCATAACAGAACTCCCATTACCACATATGAGCAGAAACCTTTCAGGTATTTAGAATTCTCCTTAGCATTAACTCACAGTATCAAAGTAATAGAATCAGAGGGTAATGTTAGTTCTCTTTAAACCACAGAAAGAAGGTTCCTGCAGAAATATCTCCATATCATGAAGAGTTGCAATTGCCTTGAAGCCCACTGGTAGGAACAGTTCTTTACTTACAATAGAGTCGAGTAAGAATAGGTGGGTAGTTGTTTATTCCTTCCTTCTGTGCATTAGGTACTCCTTTGGACGGTCAGCAGAAGTCAGCCGCAGTCCAACAGGCAGTGCAGGTGGCAGTGAATACAAGGTGTCTCTTCTTTCTCTTCCACTTCCCCTTTCCCTCCGGCTGGTGTACTTTGCTCTTGCAGCGGAGACACTGGTTGGTGGGCGATTGGAATTAGCTTCGTTACTGCCCCTGTGAAGAGTTTGGAGCCTTCTGACACCTTTGATATCTATTTTTGGCAGGGTGTGCTGTTTTCTATTTTGTTGTAGTTTTCCCCCAATCTTCCTGCCTACATCCAAAAATCCCCCGGGGGAACCCCCTTTTATTATATATAGGATGCATAAATACCTACGAGCAAGCACGGACACTAAGGTCCTAAAACCACTTAACTAATTGGGGCACTTAGCTCCCACAATAACCACGTAATAGGGAACGATATTCCCCATGTTCCATAACCGGGCATTTACATGGGTCAACTCTCATACACCATACAAGTAATGAGTGACTTAAACAACTTGTCAGTCATCTCATGAACAGTAGAATACACAACTATAGATAAAAACAAAAATATTGAGTGACTTAAAACCAAACACTCATCTCATATACAACCATGAAATAATTGGTGACATAGAACTGAACAGTCATCTCATGTAACAATCTACAAGTAATGCTACAACATCTTACATCCTAATGCTAGATAATGTCTCCCAAATCCACACATGGCTGTATACCTTACACACCACAATTAGTGAAATGCCCCAAATAGACTATTGAGCAAATGACAAACCCTAGCAATAAGTCAAAAGAACATATGCTGCTGTAAAAACAAGAAAAAAACCACAATATTTTCTCATTTTTCCAAAAATTAAAGACATCAGGAACCAGAGGGTCTGCAGCCTCGAATGAACAGGAAACGCCTCACCAGCCTCTCCACACGAGGGGCCCCAGCAGCTCTTCACTGGACCCCCACCAGCCTCTCCACACGAGGGGCCCCAGCAGCTCTTCACTGGGCCCCCTTCAGGCCTCAGCAGCCTCTCCACACGAGGGGCCCCAGCAGCTCTTCACTGGACCCCCACCAGCCTCTCCACACGAGGGGCCCCAGGCAGCAGCTCTTCATTGACCCCCTTGAGGCCTGAGAGGTGTCTCCCTCGCCCTGTTCATTCTGTCAAACTTCACAGAGACCTCGACTGGTGACTCTTTGTGTTTCTTGTCAAGGAGCAATGACGCCAAATGGGCACCAGATGGCGGTGTTGAATCACTCCAAGCCAAAACCACGGAGTGTGAAAGTCAAAACACGACGTCGGAGACAGCAGCCGGGGCCTCTCCTCAGCCGGGGCCTCTCCTCAGCAGCCGGGGCCTCTCCTCAGCAGCCGGGGCCTCTCCTCAGCAGCCGAGGCCTCTCCTCAGCAGCCGGGGCCTCTCCTCAGCCGGGGCCTCTCCTCAGCAGCCGGGGCCTCTCCTCAGCAGCCGGGGCCTCTCCTCAGCAGCCGGGCGCGACGGAGACGGCATCACGCTGACGGCACGCACACCAAGAGCGCGCCGGGTGGCTCCAGGCACGCGCGTGCAGCAAAGCACGGAAGCAGCAGAGCCGAAGGCGAGGCGAAGGCAGGGCTCGCGCCGGCAACCGTTGCAGGAAGGTGACAGTTGACATTTCAATTTAAAAACAAGAGGCGCCAAAAGTTAGACACCTTCAGAACTCATTCCCTCCCTCTCAGACCCCACCAGGAAGTTCTTTACTCATTGTAAGTTTGTCACAAACATTTATATTTTTGTTTGTACATCCTGTGCTTGCTGCGTTTGATATGGCGTTCCTTTTGCCTGCGTTGTTTTAATTCTATGGCCTGCTATTGTTCGCCAGGAAGTTCCTTAGTCAATGTATAATTAGTCATATTTATTCTTATTTTTGCTTGCACAGTCTCTTCATGCTGTGCTTGAGATTGTTTGCCTTTTGGCTGCGTCGCTCCGATTCTATGGCCTGCTATTTCTGTTTGTTTTATTCCTGCAACAGTTCTCTCATGTAACGTGACTGGTTCTATTGTACAGCGCTCTGACACCTTCGGGTAAAGTCCGCGTTTTATAAAAATGCATTAAATAAAATAAAATAAATACAAAAACTCCTCACCTACAATCGATCAGAGCAGGGAAACCCTCGCCTCATCGTAGATCAGATAAACGTCGATGAAAGCGCACGCGCTGGCCACAGGCTCTCACCTCGACACCGCGGCTCCTCAGATTACGTCAGCCGTTCTATGCTCCCGCCATCAAAGGCCTCTCTCCTCTCAGCTCCTCTCTGCCACACCGCACTTCTTTCTACTGCTCGAAGCTCCACTCCTCAGCACAGCTCCAGTTCAAACACGAGCAGGCAGCATAGAATGGCACACTTCTCTATTCATAACGCCAGTAAAGATGACTTCACCTAGAACATGTATGCTTAATCTGGCACTCTTAGGGCGACCGATTACGGGGTCACTGCTGGGGTTTAGTAGTGCCAAATAGAGTAAAAACAATAGCATTTTACCTTGTCTTCTAAGTCCTCGGTTTCTGTTCTGTTACCTTCATTTTTCTTTTCATTAAGTTGAAATTATTTTCTCCTTGTAGGTTCCTTAGTTCTCTTGTAGATAGGCTCTTTTCTGCACGCTATAGGTTCTCCAAAATGTCGCCAAAATGTTGTAAATAATAGTGACGTAGTCCTTGTAGTTCCTTTATTCAAATAAGATGGTAAGTTAAGAAGATGAAAGGGAAACCCCATCAGGAGCAGCCTCCTGCCACTCAGCCCTCCATACATCCGACAGTCTCACACACTCAACATTCTAACAGGCACTCACGTCATACATTCTAGGCTGAGCAGCAGGAATAAGTATAACAGGTTTATTTTCCAAGAACTCGTTACGTGAGAGTGTGGACTAATGTGGATGAAAGATCATGCCTCTATAAGGACTGCATGATTCATACCTAAATAAGGACTGAATAATCTATGCCTAAATATGGCAACGTGAGTTATGCCTATATGAGGGCATGTTTCTCTAAAGCCTATATTGGCACACTCCTCTTCCGGATGGATGACATTACTAAGTGCTAACTACTAAAATAAGTACTGCCATTAAAATTTTCATGTAAAAACCTTTAAAAATAATTCTGAAACCATTCTGAAAGTGTTCTAAATGGTGCAAGTTCTAGAACTGTTAAGGAAATGTTCAATGCAGTTCATTTCATAAGAATTGTTCTACTGCAAGCAGAGAGAATGCCATGTCTTTTCAAAAAGGAAAAAGTGTCAGTTTAGGAATCTGCTTGTTTGTTTGTTTTGAAAATATGGAAGACAAATTCTTTTTCCCAGCACACTTCAAGACAATTCAAGATTAAGTGTCCTGGCTGGGTGTGAAAATAATATCAATCTCTGCAGCTGCCGGGGACGGTTGTAACACCTCGTTCAGTAGATCTATTGCACAAAGATGGCATTCATTACTTTCAGCATCAGGTGCTTCAGCAAGTTGTGCGCTCGTTGTAACCTGTGTGCCTGTGGATCCATCTCGTAGCTCAGCAGGGACAAACGGCACCTGTGAAGATTCAAGGAATGCCATCATGAGTATTGGAAGCCGCTGGGGACAACACAGAGCATGGGCCGTTACCGGGTCCAGCAAAGTATCAATGTCCTTTGGGGTGACCGATGGAAGTGTCAGACAGATGTCCAGCACGCATTCTTCACTGCAAAACAGGCATCATAGAACAGGTAAGATGCAGTCTTGCCAGACTGGTCTGAATGTTAGGAACCAAGATTTATTACAGTCCCGTAGACGAGGCACGCCTAGGAGGTGCACCATGCGCTCACGGCACTTCCGCTCCAGGAAAGCTTTCTCTATGTTGCTGGGAGTGATGCCGGTTGAGGGGCTGTCTGTAGCGTAGCAGCAGGAACAAGTGCAAGAATTAGGGGCAGACCCCCAAACACAGAGTGCACAAAATTTGGAATGATTCCGAGGACTGCCTGGAAGGTGTTTAACAGTCCTGAACCTATGGCCTTAAATACATGTACAATCCTGCTCGTATCAGACATGTTAAAGATAGGACCCATCATTTCTGCGAAATGTATGGGGCAGTTTGTATGTATCAGAGCCTGTATCTCAGCCGAGGTCCTTGCAACTTGAAGTTCATACATTTCTCGGGCAGATCGTAAGGGCACTCTCTGTTGTAGAAGCATGGCTTTCATTCTGCTAAGAGTATCAAAACGTATGACAGAAACGTTCAGTGAAGGCCAAAAAGGCACCTCACTGACTGTGTGTGTTTTGGGGAAACAATACTTGCATACAGCAAGTAACCCTGGCGTTGACCATCACAAGATATGGGATGCCTGGTAGCATCCCACAGCAACCTTGATTATTCAACATGAGGTAACTCCCATTCAAGAGTAGGCCGAATGTCGGATTAATCACTGCTGCCGGGGTGCCTTTCATATGGCAGGACAAGTTTGCCACAGAACCATTACAAAAGGCCTCGTGTAAAGAAATGTCCTGACATATAAGTGAACCGCTCATTGCATTTTCACAGTTTGTATAGCTTAGAAACACTTCACGGTTCCCACTCCTACATCTAAATTTGTAAAGTATTCCCTGTCTATCTTTTCATATTTGGCTGCCTGCTTTTGTTCATAGCAATACTGAAATTGGAAAGTTGTGACCAGCAGACTAATATGGCAGACTAATATGGCCATGAATAAGCATTTCTGTAGCTGATGATTCTGCTACCGTGAATGGTAATTTCTCCAATCTTTCAATGCGCAGCATCGTATACTTCGTTCCCCTTTGTGCCATTTCGATCTGTTCATCTGTGAGATTGTATTCAGAGAACACAGACGACGTGTTGATAAAACACCAAGGCACATAGCCTGCACACAATGATTGCAGTGTCCAGACAAATAACATTACTGAACGTAATTGGGACTGGCCGTGTAGTAACATGGCTAAATGCTGTTCTAGTACGTCAATACCAGAGGATACGATGTTGCCCAGTGAACAGATCCTAGATGATAAAGTTGTTAAACCATTGTCGACCACAGCAAAAGATTTTTCTAAGTTAATACTGTCTAATTCTCGTATTCTCTCTGCGGCCTCTGCCGTTGTTACTTTTCACATTTCATTATAGGCAGCCTAAATGCCGGCATATATGAAATGTTTTTGACGCGGTTTTCTTGGACTTATCAAGAAATCCCTAAGGTCTGCGTCTTCTTTGAGCACAGATAAGTGTTGTTTCACCTGGTCTAGTGTGGATGTCTGTAGCCAATCAAGGCGTAATTTCCCAACACTATAGGTTGTCACTAGTCCCAGGTGTTGTCTCTGGATGTAACGTGGGTCTGCCCTGTGGATGGTAAACCCTTGTGTTTTGTTCAGGAATCTTTATTCACAGATGTTAGTGTCTGTGGGCCAGATTAACCATTTTTCCCAATTGGTGTCTGATCTATTGTACTGTAGTATGTTATCTATGGTAACTGCCCCTGTGATGTACTATTACCCTTGGTATTTGCAGGTGTTGGTACACGAGGTGTGTTCATGTCTTTGATCTTCGCTAGTGCAAGGCAAGATGTTTGTTTTACACGGTGTCATTCAAAAACATTATCTGCTGTGGGATGAGGCAAGCTCTAAATAAGGCTTCAATCCCCTGTACTTGCCAGTCTCTAGTACCCCAGACCGATTTTGTGTCTATAGTGTCCTTCCTTAAAGTCAAACCCTTGTCTAGACAGCTGGGCAATAAAGGCTGCAGAATAGATCTGTTTGGTGTTAGTTAACATATTTGTCTGTGCTGTTTTGTTTGCATTCCTATAATAAGAAGCTGCATCAGATATATTGAACCCTGAAAAATATGGAAACTTCTTTGTAAATGTTTTTGAACTGACCTTTGGTGGTGTAGGACAAAGTTCCCATTGATTATATATAAGCACATTTCTAGGCATTGCAGATATGTGCAAAAAATGATGACCATAAATCTGATAACTGTACATTTGTTCATAATCTGATGAACCTTCCAAGTTTTCACTGTTTGAAAATGCAGCGGATTTTTCTAAATCAGACCTCATTTTACTGGCAGTTTCAAAGTCCCAATCATGTTAAAAGGTACTGGAGGTAATGATATCACTTAATTATACGCTCATGACTGCGGGCTGTTATCCGGCTACTGACCGTGACGTCCCCACTATTGCTCTACAAAAAATAAAAACCTCACAGACCTATTTGCCCGATGCGCTATGTGGTTTGCTAAATTTTGAATGCTACACACGATGCGTATTACGCCGCCGGACCTCCGGGTTGTCGGCCAGACGGCTGTGTTCACCAGATACTGTTATGTATGGTTCTTGATTTACGCGGCTGGCCCGAGGGGTTGTAAGCTGTAAGCTGTGTACGATGCGTTTGGTACAATAAAGGTCTTTAAAAAAATTATATCACTTAATGAAATCTTAAACAAGTGTGGAATTTTTAAAAGCTCTGTCTGTAGGACCAAATATATCGAATCAACGGTGTCCCATACTATACCATCAGGTACAGGAACTGCTGTGATGTTCACTGCAGACAAGTCTCTTTCTTCACAGTGTGATGATTTGTGAGGTTTTAAAATTAAGTTCACATTTTTACTTGTAGAGTCTTGATGAATGAATCTACCATTTATTTACAAGTGTTGGACTTGACCCTTCCGGCAGGCTCACCTCTGAACTTTTTGCTTTTAATTGTGACCTGGTGTTAGTGATATTTGGCTTCTGCGCACTTTACCACTGTGGCCCAGGGTAAAGTGCATGTGGTAAGGTTGGCCTGCCCTCCCATAGGAATGCATGGGGAATGTATGTGTCCCTGGTAGTTCCTGATGCGTGGGGAGTGCAGAGGCGAGTTTGGTATGTGCGGACTCGTGTGATTAAATGCTGCACGATGATGTGTGCGGCGTTAATGTGTCTAGTGTGGAAGTGCCACTTCTAGAAGTTGGCATGTCTGTGTAATAAAGGTGAATTCTCTGTCTGGCTTGTGATTGGCTGGAGCAGGCTGGTGTGCCTGGCTCCATGAATCAGGATGGGTCTGCCCCGGTGGTGAGTGGAGAGATCTGCATATTGATTTGAGGGAGGGGTGCACCTGGGACCTGAATAGGGCTGGGCTTTCCCTACACAATGCTGGCTCTGCCCCCTGTGGTGCGACTGATGACCCTAGCCTGACTAGTGAATGGAGAGAGGGGCTGAGCAAAACAGAGTGCTCCAAAACCAGCTGCGTCTGGTTTTTCCCTTAACCCTGCAGCCTAGACAAAGGATTTAGGTGTATAAAAAGGGTCTGTGACCCCGTGCAAAATGTTTTCTACCTGATCCTAACTTGGAGGGGGCCTGCTGCTGCTGGGCGCCAGGAGGACCACCACTGGGGACTGCCTCCCTGCCTGGAGGACCCTGTGAGCTGGCCCTTGGGCCCAGCCTTGCCCCCCTGCCTTCTTCCTCCCTTTTTGGATTTTGTCCCTGGACCTTTGGGACTCTTGTGGCCTGCCAGCGCCAGGAGAGTGCTGCCCCCCCCCTCATAAAATAGCGCGTTGTGCTGCTGGTGCGGTGATCCCTTTTAAGAGGGATTCCCCGGCGTGGGGATCCCCTCCTTTTTTTTTTTCTTCTTCATTCCAGAGCAGGTGCCCACCCTGCAGAATTGCCGCATATTTACACTTTATATTTGACCCCCTGACGGGTGCCCCCACCTGCCAGGGACTCGTGCCTTTTAACGGGTGCCCACCCCGTTTTATTTATTTATTTTACGGGAGCCCACCCCGTATTGAGGATGAGAAAATCACCGCCACAGCCCGAGTCGTGATACATCCTTTCCCCGGGCCGCTGCCCAGCGCGACCCGGAAGTGCTACACCCGAAAACCGGAAGCTGATGGGAGCCCACCCCGCGCTCCGGTGCGAGCAAGAAGAGAAATGAGGACGCCAGCGCCTGCTCGAGCAGGGCTCCCCTGAGGAACGGGAGAGCCCCGCCTGGCACATGGTCAGCGCTGCCGGGAATCACCGGCAGAAGTCAGCCCGCACACAGCAGTGACGCCGCCGCCGCAGACACCGCAGGAGCCCCGAGGAGCGGGAGCTCCCATGCAGCGACCAACCGGTGAGTGAGGCCCGAGCCTCTCCCGCATTTCTGGGCGGCCCCGTGGGGCAGCGGGTCGCCATAACACTCCCCAGGGCATTTCTGTTTTAGAGCCCACGAGGTTCCACCTGCAAGGGGGCATTTTGGTATTGCGAGTCCCCCGAGCGGGACTCCAACGTATGTGGCGGCATTGTTGTTCGAGCCCAAGAGGCTCCACTAGTTTGAGGGCATTTCTGAGGGTAGTGTGGTAAATAAATAATTAAATACCTGTTCTATTTTTGACTAGATATACAATAACAGATAGCTCAATAAATAAGAGTCAAGATTCGAGGTAGCTGGAGTTTGCAGGTTTTAATCAGGCATAAAGGACAGGAACAGGACAACCTGCATGGGAATGGGATGGCAGGGCCCGGCAGCTGCCGGGGCAGGATCTGGGATGAGCGCGCTAACTTTTAATAACAGTGCACAAGTATATATAGTTAAACAAAATACATAGCATTCAATACAGTAGGCGTAGCAGTGGGCGGGGTTCGTAGCAGTCGAGAAAGATAAGGCATAAAGTGGGTGTAACAAGAGGCGTGAACAGGGCGTATACATAGACATGTGATGCAAACGTAACAGAAGATGTCATAAATGGGGCGGAAACATGGAGGGGGCTACCTAAGGAGCCGGGTCCTCTAACCTAGTGGTGCGCGCAAGCTGGCAATGACGTGTTACTAGGAGGAACTGGGGGCTATGACTTCTGCGCTAGAAGAGGAGACGAAAGTCTGGAGTGTCAGAGCGACATGTACCTAAACACTATCTAGTATCTGATGTTTAGAGAACATCTTGATAGAATCCAAAAGTTATCAGGGTAAAGGCTAACAGACTCTAAGACTGGTGCATGCATCATTCTATATGTAGTGCGTGTTGAGGAATATTAAATGACCATTAATACAGTATTTCTCTTACATGGAGACGTAAAGGCTAGACGATGACTGAAACTATTGATGCGATTCAGTAGCTTTAGGAATGCAGAGAAGGAGGGCTGGACTGATAACTAGAATCATAACATACTCTTGGCAGACTGGCAGGCAGAGCCAGGCCGAGCCGGGCACTGTGAGGCAGGAAGTAAGTGAAGGGTCAGGGATACAGGTGGGGGCTGTATCGCTCCTCAGCGAGGGTTCAGGAGACAGGAGCTGAATCTGGTGTCCGGGCCCTTTTGAGGCCTAGAAACGGAGACTTTTCAATGAATTAACGTGCACACTGTAAAACGTGGCAACATAACTTTACATAGGCCTAATACTCGTAGCTTTAACGAGAACTGAAAACTGGCATACTAGAGATGGACACAACTAAAATTGCGTCTTTAATCGATCATAAGGGAATACATATGCATATTAATCATGCACATATAACATAAGATGGGGAACACGTAGGGACACAGAACATGGCAAAATTTACTTTTCCACAGTAGAGCGGCCCCGGTTGGCAGCGGGCCGCTCCTCAAGTGGGCAGCATTTTCATCGAGCCCACGAGGCTCGAAGGGGGCATTTTATTTCTAGAGCCCAAGAAGCTCCTGAGGGCCCAGTTGCTGATTCATAGAGCCCACGAGGCTAGCATACTAATAGTTATAACTAAATCCAGCCAGAAAAGAAAGAAAAATATTCCGGATATTAGCCACAGTTCAGTCTATCGTAAAACCAGCTAAGACTCTTTCAGAAAATGAAAAACGTCTTTTCCTTGCTGTTTGTCTGATTTTTTTAGCTGGTGTCGTTTCAGGTTCACTTGGATCCTCAGAAAATGTATCAAAGTCCATGAAATAGCCAGAAGCAGTTCAATCAATTGTTGGGATTGCATCAGGATTTGTAGAAATTGCTGCGTTTTCTTGTTCACGTTGAACTTGTTGATTACTGGTTACCTTGATGTAGACTGGTGTATCTGGTCGAATTGTTACTTGAGTTTCAAGAGGGATGAGTTCCATTACATTATTGCATGGTCCTTCATTTCGCACTGGTGACTCCTCGAATGTTATGCGTCTTTCAGTTTGAACCTCTTGGATAGTAGCGAGAGGAGGGCATCTGCTACTAGGGCGGAGACCACAAGGCCTACTATTGAGTATTGGGTGACCCTGTGGAGAAACGCTGACCGCCATTCCCGCCATTCCCGCAAATCAAGCAAGCAAGCTCCTCCAAGCTCCTCCGCAGCACGTCTCCCCGCAACGCCACACACAGAGCACCACGCCAGATAAGGAGACAAGGAGACTGGGAAGTGTGGCGGGGGTGCTATGGCGAACGGCGAGCGGCGAACAGCTTCAGCTCAGCTTTTCCCCTAGCGGAGACCTCGGCTGCAGGCTTGGCTGGGCTCCTGCCGCGGCTCGACTCCGGCAGCGGTACGGCTGTGGCAGCAGCTCGGCTCCGGCTCCGGTTACCAACTTCAGCAGTGGGCAACTGGCCGGGGGTTGCAGGGGATTCTTGCGACAGATCCTAGGGGAGTGCCCGGTCGAGGGGGTCAGTCGAGAGCGGGCCGCTATGGACACGGTTACCAGGAGCCTCGGTGGTTCGTGAACTAACCACCGCTCCCCTAAGACTCCCCTAAGACTCGAACCTGAACCTGCTGGTCTGCTGGTGCTGCGGTCGGACGAGCAGGAGGAGCTGAGCAGTGAACCAGGAGCAGAGAAGCGTGGACCGCGGACCGCAGAGCACCGAGAGGAGCACTGGGGCTGCAGAAGGAGGAGCATTGGAGGGGAACTAGAGCGGAGCGGAAGTGCAGAGGAGGAGAGGCACTCCACGGGCGCAGTGTGCAGAGAGCCGAGACCCCCTGGTGTGTGTGGGTGCAGGCTACTGAGCAGGCAGCTGAGCAGGCAGCTGAGGTGAGCCACTTTACAACTTTGCCTTCACTTCCCTCTCTTGCCACCTCCCCTCCCCCAGACGCTCTACTTACTCCATTACCTGCCACACGGTCAACTCCGTGCATCAAGACCTAAGACCTGTGAATTCTGCGCCTACAAAGTCGGACAGAGCGCAGCTTAAAGACTAAAGACTAAAGCCCAAAAAAACAGCTGTCACGCCAACCAATCAGACGCGAACCGCCCAGACGCCATTCGCCACTCGCCTAGCAGCGAGCGGTGTGCCAAGGGCGGGCAGTGAGAGTCTCATCAGTTAGCCCGAGGTCCCCGGTCGCGCCCCCCCCCCTCCTGCAGGGGGAGCCCGCAGATCCCGGTGTCGTTGGAGGGGTGAGAAGCTTGCTCCGCCTAGCCCCCCCACTTAAGTCGCGGGCATTGTCTCCAGTCAAATTTGGTGAGACAATCAAACTTTGAAAATAATGAGGACCAGAAATTCGAACCTGATACAACTACAGGAGAAGCCCCACCCCCACAGATCAGCCAGGAGACAGAGGCGAAGCTATTCTATCCCCCAGGAATAGGGGGCTCTTATCTAGGGTCAGGGCTCAGAGATGGGGATCAAACAGGAGCAGCCGGAGCAACTGGAGCAACACCGACGTCACCGGAATTCCCAGTGGAATTTCCAGCTCCGATATTAGCAGCCCCACCAGGGATGATCCACAGTCCACCCAAGTCAACAGCCCACAAGTCTTGCCTCAGTGCAAAATAAACACCTACCGGGCCAGCAGGAAACAGAGACATAAGAGACTTTTTGAGTCCCAAAGTACCCATACCAGCTGAACCTCGCCCGACTTCGATCAACTCATCCACTATTAAGGCAACGGAGGACAGGCAGACTCCAAGCCCTACAGCTCCCCGGGTATTCGGCATTCCTCTCTCGCCAAAAATAATCACTCTTTATGCGGAACATCTCTCAAACCTGTGATACCAAATGTGGTTCCACCTGGCCCCCAGTTCCGATCCATCAATGCCTAGAGAACTCTCAGTTGAGTCCCACTCCAAATGGAGTGACTATGCCCGACGTGCCTAATAGCATCCATGTTGACAATGAAGGAAGAACACCAATATCATCTGGCATTTCACAAACCCAGTCCCTGAACTTGTCAAGATCAAGTGCTTTGGAACACGATAAAATGGCCCAGTCTCCAACTTCTGCGAGCAGAGGCGCGGACAAGGGGGAGAAGTCCCCATTGATCACAAACCACCTATCGCTGATTAACGAGGCCCTCATTTCAATGACAGGTGCAGCATTAATGCGCGCGGATAAGCTTGACGCCCAAATTAACATCTTACAAATTGTAGCAGGTTTGATCTCCGGGATAGACTCTAAATTGGACCACCTGAACTCTCTGATTCGCAGAGCACAGGACAGCGCACACTTAAAGCCAGAGTCATGTGGCTGCAGCCCAATTCTGCATAGCCTAGAAAAATGACCAAACATCATGACCACATTAATCGAGGACCTTAAGTACAAAGCAAGTAAGAATCAGAACTTACCCGCACATGACACTGCCCAGGCATTTCCAAAAATATAAGGCATAACAAATCCTCAACCGTGTAGTATAGAAATTCTTGAAGGGGAGAAGATCGAAGGCCCGGCGCCTTCAGCGACGACCAACGCGAGCGGAACAAATGCCATCATGACTCAGGCAAACAATCAAGACTTTCATCACACCTTTAAACTGGCTAGCCCAGAACTTCAAAATCTATCCAGGAAAAACCAGAAAACTCAATAAGAAGAGTAAAAACAAATTACACGACACCAGTTCAATTCGGCAATGGCTACTGCCCGACAACCAGAGGGCCGGTTACATCGAGACTCAGAAAGCGACCTATCCGGCAGCCATAACTAAAACGACAGGAAAAATTGAGTCATCCGCGGAAGCCTTTCATACAACTAATTCGGCAATAGACCCGAGCATGCTGGCCCACCCTGCAGCTCCCCAGCTAGCTCTGGCATTGAAACCACAAAACCAAGTGCCCGACCCGCAAGGACAATGCGATGGGGAAGTAAATCAAGTCCCTCCAAGTGACCATGAGTCTCGCTTAACAAGTTACCAGCCCTCCGCTCACATAAAGACCACAATGAGCAGAGTGACCCAAGCGCCATCAGTCGCTAACAAATTAATAGCGACCAACGCAATGTCGGAAACTTCTCAGCGCTCATTCCAAGGCACTCTTGGCCTTAAACCCGACCAGCTCAAACATGGTAGAGGCACTGAAGAGACAACATATGCTATTGGAAAGCTGGGGCATAACAATAAAGCCTCAGCACGTACAAAAATACCCCTTAATCTTAAAAATGTACTACCCGCTCTTCAGTTCGGAAAACCAGGAACAGCTCACTGGGGGGAACACACGTTTGAAGGCTCTCCCTGATCATGCCCCACATGTGGCGTCCATTCTTCAGGGGTCCAAAGGCAGCACAAGCACAGACTTAACCAATGGAACTCCAAGTAAGATAACAACAAACCTGAGTCAAGGCAAACGCTTGTGCGTAACAAGGGGGTGCGCGAGTAAAGACTGGTCCTGGCTGCCGTTAGCATTAAACCCCAGCTCCTAACACGCACTGCATTGGAGAAATAGGTCGCTCCTCTCAACGCACGACTAATGGGCAAGTGAAATACACAAACCAAACCTTGACCACCAAGTGCTTGAAAATTATGACCTGGAATGTCGCAGGACGCTGTTACAAAATCATGCCGCAGTGACATTCCTGGAAGAGGCAGATATCATCTGCATACAAGAATCGGGGGCGACTAATCCACTCTCACTAAGAGGATATGCAGAATACGGCAAACCCGCAACAAAGACCCACATATTCGGAAGACCATCAGGGGGGATATGTGTCTACATCAAGCACTCGCTGGAATTAGAATTCAAGGAAATAAATAACCTGCCAAACATGCTCCAGGCGGGCATTTTGAAAGGCCCCCTTTCGACCAACGGAACTTCTTCTATCTTAGAGATTAACATTTACCATAACCCATACGGGTCTACAACCCACTGGCCCACGTTAATAAATCATCTAGAGGCCCTATTACTACAATTCCCGTCATTGGATTGCATCATTCTCGGTGACCTCAACATCCAAAATATAGGGGTCACACCCCCACAAAGTCATCAGTCCTGGGCTACCAATGCACTGAACGCCCTATTAATATCTTACAAACTGGCGACAGCGCATTCTGTCCATCTAAAGAACAGCCCAGGGGCCTTTGTTGCTCCCACGTACAACAATCAGACTACGATTGACTATATCATCTTAAGTGATAAACTGCAACCCTTGATGTCGGATTACTCAGTTCACCAGCGCAGCGACAGCGACCATGCCGCCTTAATAATTACACTGAACTTGACAACAAAAACACGCCATAGGCTACAATACATTGGGGCCACAAACGGTGAAGAACTGATAAAACTACCCAGAAGAATTAAATGGGGGCAGGCAGCAACCATCACGTTCAATAATTGGACAAACTCGTGGGCAGGCTGGCCACCGAGTGACCACACCAATGGCGCGATAGCAACATGGGATGGAATCACCAGGACCTTAGCGGTGATACTTCGAGGGGACACAGCAAGGGTAACCCGTTGGCACCCACCAACCACATTCGGATTCAACCGGGCAATTAAAGAAAGTGCCAAACATCTGAATATAAAACGAAAAGCGTTTCGGAAAAATGGCACAGCTTCAGATAAAAAACAGCTACAAGAGGCCGCAAAAAGCCATTCGAAGAAGGTGTGGGCCGCAAAACGCGAACATTGCGAAGGACAATGGCTGAAAATCTTTGACCTGCTGAGCCCCGGGAAATCGCAAGAGTTCTGGAACTATTTAAGAACTCTCGGACGAGGTACAAACCACAGAGAAAACTCCCTCGAGGCCTCTACCTGGGTTGCCCACTTAAAAACCCTATACGATGAAGATCAAGCCGCCCTTTACTTAAAGAATGCATCCACAGTAAGAGAAGAGCCAGATTCCATTGCCCACAAGAAGGCCCCACCTGGAAAACTGCTAGTGTCCAAAATCTTTAAAAAAATCAGGCAAAATGGAGCGCCGGGCCCCAACGGCCTCCCAGGTCTACTGTTTAAAACGAACATAGAATTCTGGGCCGAAAACCTGACCCACCTATATGCCGAATGCTGGCTTTTGGGGGATGTGCCAGACTCCTGGAGAGGCTCGCTCTTACACCCAATTCACTAGAAAGGGCCCAAATCAGACCCGTTCAACTATCGAATGATTGCCCTCCTGGACATCGAGGGCAAAGCCTATGCCAGGGCCATCTTGACAGATCTTGCAGACTGGGCAAGCGAAGAAGGTCTTTTGCCTCTCTGCCAAACCGGATTAAGATCGGGGTCTTCAACCGTGGATAATATCACCGCACTTTCTTATCTGGTCCACCAAGCACGGTTGCGCAAAAGTCTCCCTTTATTCGCCTGCTTCATCGACTACTCTGCAGCGTTCGATGGGGTAAACCGCGCTATCCTATGGAGAAAGCTGGCTCAATGGAACATCAATCCGACCCTGTTAAGAGCAATCCAGTCGTTGTATCAAAAAACGTGGGTCAGAATCAAACTTTTGAGCGATTCGCATCTGAGAAGATTGACACGGATCGAGGTCTAAAACAAGGGTGTGTTTTAGCACCACTGTTGTTTAACCTATACACAGCAGACATGGAGATAGCCCTGTCCGGGGCAGCCCTAGCCACTCCAAGGATCGGTGGGACCAAACTCCAGTTCATACAATACGCTGACGATCTGGTACTCCTGGATCACACTAAGATAGGCTTGCAAAAGGCGCTGACCGCCCTGGCAATTTATAATGACAAAAACAGGTTGGTAGCTAACCCCTCCAAGTCAAAAATAGTAATCTTTGGGCGCTACCCAAACAAAAATCTAGCCAAATGGAGGCGCGGCCACCTGTCCTTGGAAAGCACACAGCAATATCCTATTTGGGTGTCTGCTACCACGAATCGGGGCTTTCTGGCGCTCATTTAAAGAAAATCCAATTAAAAGGGAAAACCATCACCTATGACCTCTGCAAATTACAAGCCACCTTATATAGCCCATCTACAACGGCCATTCAAAGAGTACTTAAGGCAAAACTAATGCCGGCCCTTAATTACGTCCAACAAGCGTTCCCGGGCAAACTTAACAAGGAACTGGAAAAAATCCACTGCAGAGCGTACAAGAGATTATTCCTACTACCCAAGTGCACCAGAAACACCCTTGTACGCTTAGAATTTTCACTCAACCTACAAAAGCTGGAAGAGATGGCTGCCTTGAGCAAATATTACTATCTCATAATTGCGGCACAAGACAAGACACTGAAGGCAGTTCTGAAATATATTTTCACAGAATCCGGGAACCCTTGGTCAGCCACCCTTACCACGGCGAAGGAACTCCTCAACCTCGCCACCGATCATTGGAACCCTGAGCTAGTCAATTACACGGCAATCAAAAACGTGATTAAAAAACAAGTTTGCATCTGCTCCCGGGAACTGGATTTGGAGACATTGGCAAAACGAGATTTCCATGAGTCCCTATGCCTGCCGCACACAGTGCATAATCCCAAACACCATCTTACGAAGGCTGTGGGCCGCTCAGCCCTTCATAAGATTTTAGCCTACAGACTACACCCTCTGCCCCTTAAAGAACTATATGCCCTTGAACGGGCAGGACTGGGAACTCCGGAATCCAGGCTCTGCAATTACAAACGTGAGTCACTGGCTCATCTTTTACTTTGTTGCCCAGCCCTGCGCGCAGCACGCAGCCTTTATCTCAGGCCAATCTTACGACAAATGGGGTCAAGTACCGCAAAGGAGGAGGTTTATCAATTATATACATTGACCACAGTAAAGCAGATGGCCTCATTTGGAAAGTTTATCCAACAGACACGGTCCAAGCTGATGGCCACCTAGGGCACAAACGATTAGAGACCTTGCAGATGCACGCTGGGCCGCCTTATCATGGACACTATTCCTTTGAGCTTACCAGCGTCCAGGGATTCATTATATAGACTTGCCAGCTGACTTACTTGTTGTTTTAATTTTTGTAATTTGGTTTTAACGAAATGGTTTTGAGTAACCAAACAATAGAAAATCAATCAATACTATTGAGTATCGGCCACATAGTGTGGTTTGATGAGGTTGATTGACACAAATCTTTTCTCCTTTTTTCCAGCAAGGGGCGGCAGAAGTACTGTTCTTATTCCGTGGACAGCTAGGATTCTTACAGGTTTTCTGTAGGAAGGTCCAAATTCCTTCTTATCCGGAATTTTCTCTCTGATCAAATCCCCAACTTTTGGGACCCAGACAGGCCTTGCCGGGACTGCCGATTCTTCCCCAGTGGTGAACATTGCTTTGCTTTGTTCTGAGTTCATTTAGTTCCTGTAAAACAGCCAAACGATCTTTGATATCAAAGGCTTTTTTATCCACCACTGTGCCTTCACAATCAAGATCAGGTACCCATCAGGTACCCACATTCTGGCACCAAAAAGGACCTCATATGGAGTGACCCCCCTAGAGAACTTCTTGGCAAGTTGAGAGCGCGTTGGACCCCATAGAGGTGTTTTACGCAGCCATCTCCCGAGCCTAATACTCTAGATGGTAAAGACTGCTTTCTTTCTCAGTTTTTTTCTCTCTACTACCGAATTTCCTTCAGGATGGTACAGAGATGAGTACCGCAATGCTGCACCCAAACTTCCCATTGCCTCCTTGTAAGCCCAAGAGCTAAAAGTATGGCCTTGGTCTGAATGTAATATGCCAATTGCATATGTGCTGATAAAGACTCGCAAATCTTTGATAACAGTTTGAGCCTCAGCCGAGCGCTGAGGCCACACCCATAGGAATCTTGAGCACGAATCCACTGCAACCATTATATATTTGTAATGGCCGTCCCTTTGTAAAGGTCCGTGCTGCTAGGATTAGTCCTAACCTTCGTTCCATGGTTGGTATTACTCTGTCCCCCACTCCAGGGATTCAAGCAAAAAATGGAACGTTGTTCGCATCTTTTATTAGTCCTAACTTTACTACTCCTAAACTGAGAAAAATCCTAACTTTAAGACTTCTAACTTCTGTGAATACCGAAATGAGTAAGTGCCTTCTGTGAATACCAAAATGGTAGTAAGTTTAGGATTTTGTCTTAAGTTATTTCTGTGAATCGGGCCCAGTGACTCCAACAGAGTTAGTAAACTGCACTTTTTAGCCTTCCCAAGAGTGCGGCTGTCTGGTTTCCTAAAGACATCTTGGGGACATTCAGAAAGTTGACCTAGGAATAAATTCCCCCTGTTGCTTCTCATTGGCTTTGTAACTCATATTTTCTGGCTTCTGTTTGATGGCTTTATTTGCTTTAGGCTGGGCAGCTCAATTGTGTCTTTCCCGTTGCCCAAAACATGTTTACTGTATTCTTTCACAAACTCGCTTTCTGTAAGACAGAGGTCAAATAACAGGCTGTATCTTCCAGGAAGCCTGGTGTTTATGTTTCTTTTTCTGACGTCTGTTGGATATAGGGGTCTCTAGTTGGCAATGGTTATCACCTTTGTCCAAATAGGGACCCTTACTTCTAAGTCAGGACAAGGGGATTACTCTCCTTAATAATCCCTGCTCACCCCCTTGGTAGCTTGGCACGAGCAGACAGGCTTATCTCATAGGTAGTGTGTTAAGCATTTGTGAATATACACAGCAGTACAGTGATAGCACTACAGATGGACACAACACAGGTTTTATAAAAATAGGTATTCTTTATATAGACTTAAACACAAGACCACAAACGACAAAAATCCATAATACTATACTAAAGGTTACTTAAAGGATGATGAAAGTCTCTTAGTTCAAGTTGTTGGTAAATGCGACAAAGTTCTCAACACAGTTATTGGATGCGGCACGCAAAGTAAACAAAAGGCTCGCAGAAGGGGAGATCCCTCGGTTCCGTGACCCGGGGGAACGGTTGCGTCCTTCCTCAATGCTTGCGCAGAGTAGGGGACTTGTCGTGAGCCTTACCGGTGCGGAGGTGATGCGTAGATTCTGGACCTGTTGCGGTGCGCAAGATAACGCCTTGATGCGATGCGATGCGATGCCGATGCGATGATCCAGTTGCGATGCGAGAAGATGGCGCCCTTGATGCGGCGATGCGATGACGATCTGGCAGCCTTGCGACGACTCTTTGGAACTTGGTACTTTGGAGCCGCGACAGGCCCTGCGATGTGCTTCTCCGGTGATGCGATGACAGCTCTCTCGATGCGTCGCGCTTCTCCGGCGATGCGACAGCAGACTGCTTCGATGAACACACGCTTCCAGGGAAATGCGACAAACTCTCGCTTCTCCGGCGTTGCGATGATTTCAGCTGCGGCGGCGACACGCTTCTTCTCGATGCGTCGTGCTTCCAGCTCCCAGCGGCACGCAAGTGACTGGAGTCAGAATTCCCAGCGAGGAAATTCAGGAGGGAGCTGGAGGTGAAGTCTTTTGGCCCTGAGACTTCAGCAGGAGGCAAGCACAGTTCAAGCCCTTGGAGAATATTCTGAAGATGAAAGTCCTTACAAAGTTCCTTCTCCTTTCCCTTGGCAATGAAGTAACCACTGCAGGCCAACCCAGCAAACAGCACACTGGCAGAGGGGCAGTCCAAACTCCTGCAGCTTCCTTGGTTCTTCTCCTTGGCAGAAAGGTTTCATGTTCCAGAAGTGATCTAAAGTCTGTGGGACTGGGGCCCAATATTTATACCCCAAAATCCTTTGTTCTCTGAAGGCAGAGAGGCTTCTGCCTAGTTCAAACCAGTTCTTGAGCACTGTGTTTACATGACTCTTCTCTTCCTTTCACTGTGCAAGGCAGAAACATCAGACGCCCCACAGGAGGTGGAGCCAGCACAGGGGAGGGAAGATTCAGCTATGGAGCACTCTGTTGACAGGATTCCCCTTCTCTTTTCACTGTACAGGGCAGAGACATCAGACAAGCCACAGGGGTGGAGCCAGCAGTGTGGAGGGAAGGTCCAGCCCTATTCAGGTCCCAGGTGCACTCTCCCCCTCCCATCTGGAGGTACATCTCCCTATTCACCACTGGGCTGTCCCAGACTGTGTCCGGGAATTTCCCCAGCCCTGTCACACACAAACCCAGACAAGGAATACACAAGTCAGCAGAGGCGGGCTCAAATGGTTAGGCAAGCAAATACCTGCTTTCTAAAAGTGGTATTTGCAAAAGCAGAATATTAAAATGAACTTTACTAAAAGATATTATATTATTCTGAGTTCAGGCATACTAAACTCGAATTTCTACCATGTTCCCTGAGTCAGTTAGGAATGTAGGGATGTAACAATCTTCACTGCCCATTCTAGTCCATGAGAACAGGTAGCCTTCAATAGTGAAAAACGAAAATGGCTGTAATTCACTACTAGAACATGCTACACACATCAGAGCATGTCCTACCTTATACTTACAATGCACCCTGCACTTGGACCTACCATAGGGGTGTCTAATATGAAGCAAAGGGAAGGTTTAGGGACTGGTAAGTGGGTGCACTTGGCCAAGTCGACATGGTAGTCACAGACTACACACAGGCCTTGCAATGGCAGGCCTGAGACACATTTTACAAGCTGCTTCTGTGGGTGGCACAACCAGTGCTGCAAGCCCACCAGCAGCATTTGCTCTACAAGCCCTGGGCACACATGGTGCACTGTACTAGGGGCTGACAGTAGATCAAATAAGCCAATCATGGAATCCAATCAGTATATCAATTTAACATAGGGAGCACTTGCACTGTGGCACTGATTAGCAGTGGCACAGGGCCCAAAACATACAACCAGCAAAAATATGTCAAAACAGAGGAGGCAATCCGTCAAAAATGGAAGGGAGACTCACGCCAATGATGTCAGGTCTAACAACTTCAAAGTGAGAGGATGTTTGTGACGATCATGCTCGCTAGTGAGGGTCTGCTTGAGGAAAGCTGTACAGATGTTATTTTTTTTCTAGCACATAACAAAATGTAAATTTCTGTAAATGAACTGCACTGGTGATCACATCAATACATTGAGTGATGACATCTCCAAACATTTTCGTTTGTGCACTGTATACATTTAGCAGTAAAACTGCATGCGTGTGCAAATGGAATGGTTATTTCAATTGAAGAGGTGTCTGTAGTGACAGTGCACTCCTATACTGTGCATACTAAACCTTACCCCACCCCACTCCACTGTACTCTACTCAGCACCACTCCACTCCACACTTTGTCACTGCACTCTTCTGTGCACTAGTCCACTGTACACCTCTCTACTCTACACCACTCTGCTCTATTCTATTCCAATGCACACTACCCCACACTACTCTATTAGGCACCACTGCACTCTTCACCACTGCATTCTACGCCACTCTGCGCCACTCTATGCCACCCTCCTCTGCAATACTGCACTCTGTGCCAACGCACTCTACACCACTTTACTCAAAACCAATGTACTGTGCACCAAATCACTCTATGCCACTATACTCTGCCACTGCACTCTACGCCACTCTGTTCTACTGTGCATCACTGCATTCTATGCCGCTCTATTCTATTGCACCACTGCTCTCTATGCCATGCTACTCTGCACCACTGCACTCTATACCAATGCACTCCATGCCACTATACTATACAACCCTGCACTCTGCGACAGTATACTCCACAACACTGCACTCTCTGCCACTTTACTTTATGCCACTGAACTCTATGCCAGAGCACTCTAGGCCACTCTGTTCTACTGTGCACCACTGGCATGTACGTCATTCTACTCTACACCACTGCACTCTACACCAATGCACTCCACTCCACGTTATTATACACTACTGCACTCTACGACAGTATACTCCGCAACATTGCACTCTCTGCCACTTTACTTTATGCCACTGTACTCTATACCACTGAACCCCACGCCATTCCAATCTGCTTTGCACCACTGCACTTTACTCTATACCACTGCACTCTATGCCACTTCTTATACTCTCCCACTACAGTCTATGCCACTCTCTTGCACTCTACCCCACTCTACTAGGCACCACTACACTCCTCGACACTGCACCCTACACCGCTCCACACAACTCTACTCTGTAACACTGCACTCTGTGCCACTAGTCTATATCACTCCACTCTTCCCTGCACCACTCCTCTATGCCATTTCCCTGTGTTCTGAAACAAGCTACTCTATGCCACTGCACTTTATGCCACTCCACTTCACTCTACGCCACTCCACTCAATGCCACTGCAATCAGCGCTGCAGCACTCTACTTGACGCCACTCTTCTCTATGCCACTGCACTCTACCCTGCATCACCCCACTGCGCTCTACCCTGCATCACACCACTGCAATCTACCCTGCATCACACCTCTGCACTCTATCCTGCATCACTCTACTGCACTCTATGGCTTAAGTAAGCCCTGCTGCCTGTCCTTTATCATTTTAAGGTTTTACCAGTTTTTAGTGACGTACTGATTTTAGTAGTGTGTTCTGTTTGCCTTATGTACACCTGTTTTTAACCTTTGTGTTCTGCTGCATGCACCTGCCTGAGACTTTCTAAACACTTTAGCAGGTTTTATGTCAGTCTTGGCTTCTCTGCTATGGTGAGATGTGAGGCACCTTACCTCATTTCTGCCTTCTGCTTGGCTTGAGTGGCTCCCGCCCGTTCCGCCGTGGCTGTGTGCTGTTTGAGCGTTTGACCGTAGTTTCCGGAACGGCGTGGCTGTTTCCGGTTTCCAGTGGTGAGCAGTCTGGTTTCTCTCCCGCCACCACATACTTAAAGCACGCTGAAATGGACACGCCGCGGACACGCCAAGTGGGCATATGACACGGGCATGCGATGCTGGTACGCCAAAGGCTAACCCGTCTGCACCCGTCCACTCCTGGACCAGGCCCGGGCCAGGAACCCTGGTTTTACTATGTCAGAACCTGTTACATATTCAGGTAAAGAACTGCCTGACCTAGCCTACACATTCTCTGGACCGACTGCTGCCGATTTACTGTGGGTAACAATCTCATGCAAAAAGGGCATAGTTGTGGGTGTGGTTTTTCTCTCCCGACTGAACAGACAGTCAAGAGAGGTCAAATGTCAGAGGTGAGGCCTTTAGTAGAGTGCCCAGAAACTTCAGCTGAGGCTGAGGTTTATTGTGGTCTAACCAACGTTAGATCTCTAGCCAAACACAAATATGAAATAGCAAACCTTATACCCCGCTATAACTTGTATATCCTATTCCTCACTGAAACCTGGGCCGACGCAGCATGAGACCCGGATTTCGTAACAGCAGTACCCTTAGTATTTTTATCTACCAGGCTGGATAGATCCATCAAGAGGGTGGTGGGATAGCTGTAATCTACTGTGAATGGTTTAGAGACACTTTTTACTCATCCCCCCAACCCACTGTGAAGAACCTTTGTCAATAATCTAGCCTCTTACCTGGACAGATCACGCCAGAATCCTTTGTAATCACTCTATCCCTAAAGTATCAGAGGGGGCCGCGGACAAAGCTCACCTAAACACTTATAAAGCCTGTAATAAGATGGACAAGACTTTACTCCAGACCTGTTTGGATATGTCTAGACCTACGCTTAGTACAAATGTAGACCTGGCAGCGAGCAAATACACAGACTGGCTCAAAGAAGCTTTGAAGGCCACAGTGTCTATTGGAAAAATGTCACTTCATCGGCAATCCCCCTCTGCCCCTTGGTTTACAGAGGCATTGCGACAGGAAAAACAAAATTGTTGTAAATTGGAAAGACACTTGAGAGCACAATACGATATTCTTGAAAAAGTAACTATAAGTCTGCGCTGGCCAAATACAAGACGATGTTGATCGTAGAGAAAGGATGTTATTTTACTGGACAAATTGAGAAGGCTAAGAATTCAACAAAGGAATTGTTTGGAATTGTTTGGAGTTATAGAGAAGCTCACCTCCATGCTTAGTTAAAAGGCCACAGGAGCTTACTGAGGAAAACCCGAACACTGGCCCCTGCAAAAATACTTTTTTGGTTTTTTTCCTGGGTTACCAGTGAGCAAGTGGAAACTTTTATTAAGGAAATCAAATCTGGATCCCCTTTTGCCCCTTGCCCCCTGCAGTATTAAGAGGTATAACTAAGGAGGTCAGTCCTACTGTTACGGAAATGTTTAATATCATGTTCACCTCAGGAATTTTCCCCGCAGGTTGGAAAGACGCTTTGATCCATCCATTGATAAAAAAACCTAGCCTGGGTGCATCTGATCCTCGTAGTTAGACCTATCTCCAGGCTGCCTTTTCTAGCTAAGATAATGGAGAAAATTGTGAATAAACATCCAGCTCAGTTTATTCAAGAAAATGACCTACTTGATTCCTCGTAATTTGGTTTTCGTCCAGAACACAGTAGGGAGACCAGTAGTAGGCCTTGATCAAGGCTACTGAAGAAAAAAGGACTGTGATGGACAGCGGTGGCACCGCTGCCTTGATTCTTTCGGAGCTCTCGGCGGCGTTCGACACTGTTAATCATCACCTGCTGCAATCTTGCCTGGGAAAGCTAGGGTTAAAAGGTCTGGCTCTGTCTTTGTTAACATCTGTTTTGACGGAAAGGGCACAAACAGTGACCCTGGATCGCTTTCAATCAACACCCTATGTCCTGCCATGTGGAGTTCCACAGGGCTCATTGCTTAGCCCATCCTTTTTTAATATCTACGTGTCGGAGCTGGCTCCGCTGATCCAGCATTTCGGCTTTAGCCTAACATCGTATGCCAACGACACACAGATCGTTGTACCTGTGTCTAAAGAGCAAGCCTCCCCTGTACTTCAATTTAGAAACTGTATGCAGGAAATGAACAGCTGGATGGGCAAGCATGGTCTTAAACTTAATTTGGAGAAAACGGAAATAGTGATTTTTGGCAACCTCCAACCCAGATGGGATGGCATCTGGTGGCCTACAGAGATGGGAGGGTTGCTAAAACCAGTGGAAAAAGCAAACAAATATTGGGATTTTAATTGACATGAAATAAACATTCGCCCAGCAAACAAATGCAACGGTTTGCACCACTTTTTACTTGCTCACGAAATTGAGGAAGGTCCTTCCTTATATCCCCATGGATTCTAGGATGACGGTGGTGACATTTCTTAGTATTGTATGTGTTGTACCTGAACATGCAAAAACAACATTAAAAAACTGCAATGGGTACAGAATGCTGCTGCAAGACCTCTCCTTAACCTGCCCAAGTGTGAATCAGTTTTGACCAAAATTCGAAGACTCCACTGTCCTGTTGCAAATCGAGTCAAGTATAAGATGCTATGCCTGGCTTTTAAGGCCTTGAATAATATGGGACCTATGTTCCGAAGAAATATATTTTTCTGGTATCGTCCAGGTAGACAGCTTCACTCTACTGGCACCAAACTTTTGATGGTTCCCAGGATTCGTACCTCCAGCTGGGGGGGAGGGGGCACGAAGCATTGGCTATGGCTTGCAAAGCTATGGAATATGCTTCCTATGTATATCAGGTCTGCAAGTTCCTTAGCCTCATTTAAAAAGAGTCTGAAGACATGGCTATTCCTGAATTACTGCAGGAGATTCTAGGGCTTACTGTAGTTCTTTAGCGCCAGGACACCTCCGGTTATTCGGTAGCTCAATAAGTTATATTAACATAAAATAATATGACATGCCATACCACGCCACTCTGCTCTAAACCACCGCACTCTATGTCAATTCACTCTCCATCACTTTACTCCAAACCAGTGCACCCTACGCCACTGTACCTATGCCAAGTAATTTGCTCCACTGCACTTTATGTCACTCTACATCATTGTGCTCTACATCACTGCACTCTACACCACTCTATTCTACTCTGCACCACTGTACTCTACACCACTCTACGACCCTGCACTCTGACTCTCTACTCTGCACGATTGCACTCTACGCCACTCTACTGCACTCTACACCACTGCACTCTACCCTACACCACTCTACTCTATGCCCCTTTACTCTGCGCCACTCTACTTCACTCTCTGCCATTGCACTCTTTGCCACTGCAATCTATTCAGCACCAATGTACTCTATTCCACTGCACTCTATGCTACTCTACCTCACTGCACTCTATACCAATGCACTCTAAACCACTTTACTCAAAAACAATGCACTCTATGTCAATCTTCTCTTGAGGTACTGGGTTTTTAAGAACAGGCACAGAACCGGCAACCCAGCGGTTTCAGGGTACACCCAGAGACCTCGAGTCCTTCCTGATTCAGACCACAGAAACTCAGAGTCTTCTAGGTGAAGTCAAGGATCGATTTTATTGGCTGCAACCAATGTAACAATTGTCCTAGAAGTACAACACACGGGAAGTATATTCTCAGGAGACTGCTTGAATTTACAAAGTCAGGCTTCTCCTCTTATACAAATTTTTAAGCTTCAGGCAAACATTCTTGGTTTTACAGTAGATCATTGACATATTTTTAATACAAAGAAAAGAGCAGAGTCATGATGACATGTACATATTTCACTTTGTGCTGCCTACAACAAATCACCCGGCAAGGCCCAACCTTTCATCAGATATCGGTGGACCCCCAATAAAAACGGGCACCTCCCCATCATAAAGTAAGTGAAAGAAATGAGCAGGGCAAGATGTGAGCAAGATTCGTCAGGGTGTGTGTGCGTTAAGAAGGTTTTATGGCTTGTTGAGCCTTGATGCTATCTTGTTCGGCCACTGGAGAGGAACTGACCTAACAGGTTTGGCCTGGGGCAATGGTTCCAACTTGCACAGGTCATAGGAAAGTCGATTAAGGTGTACGTGTACATTTGGAATTGAATCTGGCTGGATTATAGGCCTATGTAAAGGGCAACTTGCAAAAATGGCTGCCATACATAAAATGGTGGCCACGGGTTCTGAACGATAATGGCGATTTCGAGGCGAAATTGTCTCTCGAATACGCTGAAAATGCTTGTACATGGTGTACTCGTCATTCTCGGTCTTTTGATACTAAATTCGTCATGTTACGATGAAGTTTTTATTCTCGAGTCCAGAATAATTACACGAGTCCAGAATTTTCAGAATCACACTCTGCAGCACTGTACTTTAAGCCACTTCACTCTAAGCCACTCTACTCTACGAAACTCCACAATATTCCACTCCATTAAACTCTGCTCCACTGACACTCTACTGCACTCTATGCCAATCCACAGCACTCTAGTCCTCTCTATGCCATTCTATGACACTACTCCACTCGTACAACTCCCCCATGCCACTTTACTCCACTCTATTCTATGACACACTACTCCACTCTACTCCACTCCATGCCACTCCATTCTATGACAGTCTACTCCGTTGTACACCACTCTACGACACTCTACTCCACTCTTTGCAACACACTCTACGCCCCTCCACTCTGCTCTACACCTCTCCACGACACCCTATGCCACTCCACTCTACGATGCTCTACTCAGCTCTGACACTGCACTCCACTTCACACCACTCAACTCTATGTCCTCCCACTCTACGGCACTCTACTTCCTCCACGACACTCAACACCCTACTCTACTCTAAAACGCTCCACTTCACAACTCTCCACTCACCTCTCCTGTATGCCTCTCTGCCCACTTTATGCCACTCCATAACACTCCACTCGATGATCCTCCACACCACGTCACTATCCTTTTCTTTACTAACATTTAGCCATGCTGAACAGCAGCTACTCTGGTGTACAACATTGCTAAAAAATATTGGTGCCAGGCAATAGCTCTTGCATAGGCGGGACCGCTTTGCTTTGCCAATGCTTGTTTCCTTAGTCTTCCTACCTGGTCTCCACACATTGCAAATCCTCTGAAAGTCCCATGGTGCTGGGGCACAGGACCTGAGGGTGGGGAACTCCGCAGGCAGAGCAGGCGTGTGGCTGAATGATAGCCGAGAGCCATTGTAGTGTGTGAAATGGATGTCAGAACAAATTGAGAAATAGGAGCTAGTGAATGACCATCAAGGTCATGCAGCAAAAGCGGAGTGAGGTCAGTGCAGGAGGCACAGAGCTAGAGGTGTGGTCTCTTCACAGGCATCCCCAGCGATACCTACAGGAAGGCACCATGCCCTCTCTCTCCAGGGGTGTGCCATCCCCCTCTCTCTCCAGGAAGGCACCAACCCCCCTCTCTCTTCAGGAAGGCGTCATCTCCCCTCTCTCTCCAGGAAGGTGCCATCCCCCATCTCTCTTCAGGAACGCGTCATCTCCCCTCTCTCTTCAGGAAGGCGCCACCCCTCCCATCTCTTAAGGAAGGCGTCATTCCCCTCTCTCTTCAGGAAGGCGTCATCCCCCCTCTCTCTTCAGGAAGGCGCCATCCCCCCTCTCTTCAGGAAGGCGCCACCACCCCCCATCTCTCTTCAGGAAGGCGCCATACCCCCATCTCTTCAGGAAGGTGCCATCCCCCCTCTCTCTTCAGGAAGGCACCATCCCCCCTCTCTCTTCAGGAAGGCGCCACCCCCCCTCTCTTCAGGAAGGCATCATCCCCCCTCTCTCTTCAGAAAGGCGCCATCTCCCCTCTCTCTTCAGGAAGGCGTCATCCCCTCTCTCTTCAGGAAGGCGTCATCCCCTCTCTCTTCAGGAAGGCGTCATCCCCTCTCTCTTCAGGAAGGCGTCATCCCCCTCTCTCTTTAGGAAGCGTCATCCCCCTCTCTCTTCAGGAAGGAGTCATCCCGCCCCTCTCCCCAGGAAGGCGCAATCCCCCTCTCTCTTCAGGAATGTGTCATCCCCCCTCTTTCTTCTGGAAGTTGTCACCCCCCCTCTCTCTTCAGGTAGGCGTCATCCCCCCTCTCTTGAGGAAGGCGCCATGCCCTCTCTCTTCAGGAAGGTGCAATCCCCCCTCTCTCTTCAGGAAGGTATCATCCCCCCTCTCTCTTCAGAAAGGCGCAATCCCCCCTCTCTCTTCAGGAAGGCGTAACCCCCCCTCTCTCTTCAGACACGAGGAGAGTAGAGGTCTCACTGTGACCAGCTCCGGAGAGGTTAGGCTTGCACGTAGAAAAACATGGGAATAATTTTTTGAGCCCAAAACTGTTAGTGGCCTTATTGCCGGTGGTAGATCCATATTTGCCACTACTAATAACCAACTTTCCAACATTTGGTGTTCAGCGGTGTGGATGAGGATTTGTGTTTAAAAGTACACCTTTCAGTGAAGTGAATTTTGTTGTAAACATTCTCTGAATCTTCTTAGAACAAAACTTTTGAGTTTTGAATTTTTTGAATTTGGACTAAACTGATCTTTAATCCATTGCTTTGATTTTTCCAGAACTGTTCTAAGTCTGATTTTGAGACCCAAAACTAGCGGTCGTGTTAGACCTGGCACCTTGGCGTGAGTCTCCCTTCCACTTTTTGCTGATGTGCCTCATGTTTTTTGCTAGTGTTAGCTGCTCATGGCACTGTGCCACTGCCAATCAGTGCCACAGTGCAAGTGCTCCCTATGAAAAGTGTATACCTTAATTGGTTTCCATGATTGGCTTATTTGATTTACTGTCAGTCCCCTGTAAAGTGCACCAGAACGCCAGGGCTTGTAAATACAAATGTTGCTGGTGTGCCTGCAGCACTGGTTGTGCCACCCACAGAAGTGGCCTAGTAAAATGTGTCTAAGGTCTGCCATTGCAGAACCTGCGTGCAGTCTGGTACTGTCATGCTGGCTGGGCAAGTGCTCCCACGTGCCAGCCCCTAAACCTTCCCTTTACTTTATGTGAGTCACCCCTATGGTAGGCCCAAGGGCAGGGTGCATTGTAAGCATAAGGTAGGACAAGCCCTGATGTGTGTCGCATGTCCTAATAGTGAATTACAGCCATTTTCGTTTTTCACTATTGTAAGGCTACCTGTTCTCATAGGCCAGAATGGGATGCTGGAATTATTACACTCTATAATCCCAGTAGGCTCAGGGGACATGGTAGAAAGTCAAGTTTAGTATGCCTGAACTCTGAATAATAAAATACTTATTTTAGTAAAGTTTATTTTAATATCCTGTGTTTGCAAATGCTACTTTTAGAAAGTTAGCATTTGCTTGCCTGACTATTTCAGCCCGCCTCTGCTAGGATGTGTATCTGCTGTCTGGTTTCTGTGAGTGACAGGGCTGGGGGATTCCAGGGGACAGTCTGGGCTGCCAGGTGGTGAATAGAGGGATTATCCCCAGGATAGGTGGGATGAGTGCCCCTTGACTCTGAATAGGGCTGTGCTCTGCCACCACAATGCTGGCTCCACCTCCTGCGGAGCGTCTGATGTCCCTGCCCTGCACCCTGAAAGAAACAGCCAGAGGCTCAACAACAAAGTGCTCCAAAACTGGGCTGAACCAGGCTCAAGCCCCCTGGCCTGTAAAGACAAAAGAAACTGTGTATAAAAGTAGGAGCCCTACTCCTAACCATTAGATCCTGTTTTGACCACAAAGAACCTCTGCCGACTAGAAGGACCAGGAGAAGCTGAAGGAGGAAAGACTGTCCCTGACCTGGGGGACTGGCCTGCAGTTGGTGCCTTACTGAAGAAAGGAGAGGAAAAGACCAGAAAGGACTTTGCAGCTTTTGTGCCTAAAACTATCTCCAAGGGCTTGATACTGAGCTTGCCGCCTGAACAGAGTCCCTGGACCAGTGGACCCTATTGTGCCTTCCCTGCCAAGTTGCTGGGACTTGTCTGACCTCCTTGTGCCACTGGAACTCCGCCTGAAGTGTGACTCGCTCGCCCCCCTTTGCAGCCCGTGCCTGGCTGCCCCCGCCTCGAGCCGCGCCGCTCTCCCTTGAGCCGCGTCCGCTTCGCTGGGCCGCCCGCACCCTGCCCCCCTCCTCCTCTGAGCCGCACACCTTTGGGTCACCCTAGCCGCTGGAAAGGTCCGGAGCCCCCTTTGGGAGGCGAGAAATGCACGCACGCTTGTGGCGTACCGGCCGCCTCCCGCCCGCTCCGGCCCGCTGAGGAGATCACATGCATTGTCTAGCCGCAACCCGAACGGAAGGTACAGTCCGTACCTACGAGGCGAAGCACCGCACCAAGAGAGAGCCGCCGGTACTATCCGTACCTGCCGCCAGGTGCCGCCTCGTACTTGCAAACTCGCACCGGACAACCCCCCTTGTGGCTTCGACCCGTCTGGGGCGTACCTGAAAAGCACATCGGACCGCCCGCACCCACATCCGTGGGACGGTCCCCTTCAGCGCGTACTGTAGAAGTACGCCTCGTCCAGACGCCTTGCTCCTCCATCGCCTGCGCCCCGGATTGTCTGTCCCCCTCCTCCGCACTCCCACTCAGTCGCCTCGCCCCTCGTGCCCCCTTTGAGCCGGACTGCCCGAGAGCACCGCAGACCTCGTCCCGGACGCCTTCCTTGGAGCCGCCTCTGCACACCACGGACTCTGTAGTGTTCTGTTAGGTTTACTTTCTAGTCTTTTTAGAACCTTCCACACTCTGTGTTCTGTCTACTTTATCTCTGATTCCGTTTAGAATGCTGTTTTGAATTACCAACTGTATTGATGATTTACTGGCTGAGTGAGCTGCTGCGCAGCACTTGTTCTAATAAACCAGCTTACAAATCAACCTGCCTGTGAGCTAATTACTACAAAATATTTGGCGACGATCCGTGAACAAGTGTCTGCTCACCACGCGTGTACCCATGGAGTGATGTTCGGCAAACCTGAAGTGTCGCTTGCACTTTAACACCAGTAGACGCAGAAGTCTAAGAGGCACCGGTTCCACCCTCGAGAATACGTCGAGCAGTTGGAAGAACCAGCATACCCGCGTTAACCTCCTCAACCCCGCTGAGCTAAAAAAAAAGAAAAAAAGGTACTGTACTTGTTTTTGTGTATTCTCACGGGAAGCGGCAGCAGTCTCCATTCAGCGCGGGCACCGGCCTGCTTTTTTACGTCAGTTACGCTACTAGCGCAACTAACCTGCACTCTTGGCGCATTGAGTAACGCCCAGCCAGTGGAGTGAATACAATTTTCCTTACGCAATTGACGTAAATTGCACCATGAAACGTCACTGAAACGCATCGTTCTGACGTTGGAACGCAACGTTGGAGGCCATTTTACAGATCATTTTCGTTTTTTTTTCTCGAAAGTTTTATTATCACACCGTTAACGTGCAAACGAGCTTTCAACGCGCAAACAAAGACGCGCCTTCACAGCTGCTCAAAGCAAAACTGTTCACGAGGTAACCACCACGAGGTGAGTGGCTGCTATCTGTTTTTTGTGTTCACGAAGCGAGGAGTCAGTTCAAATACGAAGCGAGGAGACTATTTAAACACTATAAAAGAAGCACCTTGTTTGAGAGCTGTCATCATTACAAAGCGAGGAGACAGTCTTGACTCATCCTAGTGACGCTAACCATCTAAGTCATTTGCCTTCACGTAGCAGGAGATTGTTTTATTTCCTCATACTTACATTTGCCATCAATAGCCTGGTTGTTCCTCCTGCGTTTTGAGCATACCTTTACATTCATACAAACATGAGTCTACAAGCTGTTTCTCCTCCTCCACCATTCCTTGATCTTCCAGGTGAACCTCCCATTGTCTGGAAAAAGTGGTTTGACGCTTTCACCACTTACTTAGGGGCTATTGGTGCGTCCAGGTACAGAGCAGAAAGGAAAAAATACCTTTTGTTAAACAGTCTGGGGTTTGAAGGACGTTCAATTTTTAAACATTTACCCCCCTTGGTACCTGCTCCTGAAGAGGAAGATTTAGATGACTACAATCAAACTGTAAAACTACTTGAACTACGTTTTGATGTCAAACCTAGTCTTGTTGTTGTCAGGCACAAATTTTTCAAATCTGAGCAGAAACATGGTGAAAAGGTAGAAGATTTCATTTCTACTCTTAGGGTATTAAGTGCAGAGTGTGAGTTTGAACATTTTAGGGACCAAATGATAAGAGACCAATATATTTGCAAATGTTTAGATAAAAATATTCAACAGAAATTGTTATCACTTGATAATCCCTCTCTCGAAGAGACTGTACGAATTGCGAAAAGCATTGAATTTTCAAAGCTTTCTGTCAAAGAATTAGATATTAGATCTTCTTCGTCCATTACTAAAGATGAGACAGTAGTCAGTTCTGTGAAGGTTGTTGATAACAAGACAGGTACTCTGGGTCGTGCCGACAACAAATTCTTTAAACAAACCAATGTGTGTTTCAAATGTGGAAATTTTCCCCATTCAAAGTCTGGTCGTCCTTGCCCAGCCAGGAGTGTCACTTGTAGACTGTGCGGCAGAGTGGGACACTTTGCAAAAGTGTGTCAAAGTGGAAAAAGAAATCCTTCCTTCTCGCAACCTGGTAAACAGTGGAACAATAATTATGCCCCCATTTCAGTTGCTTATGTATCTGATTATTCTCAGGATGATACCAGTATACAAGATGATCTGAGAGACATGGTTGCTGTGGTTAGCATTGAAGATCCTGAGTCAGAGTGCGTGGATCCTTACTCCGATTTTGGTATTGGAGATAAGATAGTTTGTTTGTTGGTCGATTCCGGGGCCAGGATAACAATGCTAACTCAGGAACTCTTTGAGGAAGTTTGGGGTAATCGCAAACTTTCTCCTCCAGATAGGTTACCCCTCAACTATGAGGGCAGGAAGATCGAACTGTTGGGATATTTTGAAGATTCTATTGAATTTAGGGGGAGGAACATTTTTGGCAAAGTGTATGTCTCAGTCAAAGGTTTGAACATCCTTGGTTGGTTCCACCAAGGTTTATTTAAGATGGTTCTCCGCCCAGGAACCAAGGATCCCATCTCCATAGCTGTTGTTCAATCCGACGACATTTCCCCTGCAAATGATGTCCTTTCCACTCATGATGATGATTTTATCTGCACTTTGACCAAAGATTTTCCTGATGTGTTTAGCAACAAATTAGGGGAAGTGAAAGGATTCATGCACACTATCCGTATCAAGGACAATGCTATCCCAATTAAACACAAATTGAGAAATGTCCCATTCAGTGTGCGAGAGCAGCTTGAGACAGAGCTTTATGATCTTTGCAGCAGAGGAATAATTGAACCCATTGAATCCTCTCTATGGCTTTCTCCACTTGTAGTTGCTAAGAAAAAGACTGGGGAGCTTCGTGTCTGTGTCGACTTACGCAGCTTAAACAAAAACATCTGGGTCGATTCTTTTCCCCTGCCTAAGATCCCCGACATGTTGTCGCTTATTGATGGTTCCAGGTGGTTCAGTAAGCTGGACCTAGCATCTGCATATCATCAGGTGGTCCTGGATCCTGCGTCCAGGCATTTTACTGCCTTTGTATCCCCTATAGGTTCCTTTCAATACTGCCGTATGCCCTTTGGGTTGGCCTCTGCGGCAGCCGTCTTTCAAAGGATTATGACCAATATTTTAAAAAACATCAGTGGTGTGGTCGTTTTCCAAGACGATGTGCTTATTCATGGTAATAGTGGTGATGCCCATGATAAAACTCTGAAAGAAGTTTTGAAAGCCCTGAGTAGTGCAGGTGTAGTTTTAAAGAAAGAAAAATGCATTTTTAGAGCTCCCAAGGTAGAATACCTTGGACACGTATTATCTGAGAACGGTGTTGAACCCAGACCTGGTTTGGTTAAGGCCATTGTTGACAGTCCTGCACCTAAAGACAAGAGTGGTTTGAAGTCATTTATTGGACTTTGTGAGTTTTACGCTAGGTTCATACCTGATTACGCCACGAAAGTACAACCCCTATCCAACATGCTTAGGAAAGAGGTTCCTTTTTGTTGGGATGCAGATTGTGAAAAAGTTTTTTCTTGGATCAAACAAGAACTTACTGGGTCTAAAGTTTTGAAACCTTTTAATCCCAATTCATTGTGCACTATCACTGTTGATGCCAGTGGGTTTGGTTTGGGGGCTGTCCTTACTCAAGAGGTGGGTGGTGTTGAGCATACTCTTGGATATGCTTCCAGGGTTCTTCGAGGAGCGGAGTCCAACTTTGCAGTTATTGAAAAGGAACTCCTAGCTTGTTGTTGGGCTATCAGGAAATTTAATCCGTATATATGGGGTAAACACTTCTGTCTGAGGACTGATCACAGTCCTTTAGTCTCTATCCTGACTGGGGTTCGGATTAAAGATCATTCTCCTAGGATTGCCAGGCTTTCAACGAAACTTCTCCAATATGATTTTGAGGTCAGCTACATACCCGGGAATAAAACATAAGGGATGATTACCTTTCTAGGAATCCTGTTGACGTTGATACTGACAGAGATTGCGAGGAAGATTATGATGAAGAAGACTGTTTTGTAGCTTTTGTAGGTGTTGATGATATGCGCTGAAAGGGAGTGAAAGGGAGTGGAGAGAACATTTATCTAACGATACCCTACTAGGTGAAGTGATCAAGTTTGTTAGAGGTGGATGGCCCAGGGAGAAAAATGTTCATGTTTCCCTTCAGACCTTTGTCAAAGTGTCTGATGAGCTTTCCATTGAGGGGGGTATCCTAATGCGTGGGGATAGATTGATTCCTCCCAGTGATCTTAGAATTAGAATTGTCAAAGGTGCGCATGAGGGTCATCTTGGCAAAACGCTAACCAAAAGAAGGGTTAGAGAGCATTACTGGTGGCCCCAGATGGATCAGGATATAGACACTGTCGTTGCTGAGTGTGTGGTTTGTTCTAGTGCTGAGAAGTGTTTGAAAACACGTTCTCCTCCCCTTAAACCGATTCCTTTTCCTGATAGACCGTGGGAAAAGATAGGTATAGATCTTGTTGGCCCATTTTATTTGCTTCCCTCTACTTCCAGGTTTGCTATAGTTGCAGTCGACTACTACTCTAAATGGCCAGAGGTCCGTTTTGTAAGTGAGGCCAGCTCCAAGAATATTATTGATTTCTTGAAAGACCTGTTTTTGCGTGAAGGTTTTCCTTCCTCCATTGTAAGTGACAATGGCACACAATTTGTTAGTCAGGAATTTTGTTTGTTTGTAGATTTGAGTGGCATCGTTCATTTGAGGAGTGCTCTTTATCACCCTCAGACGAACGGTCTTGTTGAGCGCATGAACAGGGTACTTAACAATTGCATTCAATGGGCTATTGCTCAACACTGCCATGTCCCGAACGCTGTCAGATCCATGTTGTGGTTCTATCGTACCACTCCCCACACTTCCACCAAGGTTTCCCCATTTGAACTGTTGCGTGGGAGGAAACCATGTTCAAAAGTTTGTCCTGGGTGGATGTCACGTTGGGTAAAAATGAATTCCATTGATAATGTTGATGAAGTTGTCACGTCTAATGTCTCGCATGCTCAGTCTAAACAAAAGAGTGTTTTCGACTCCAGGAAGAAAGTGATCTCTCAGTCATTTGTGGTGGGTGATAGAATTCGGATCAAGTTACCCACTCACTCTACCAAGGGGAGTCCCAAGTTTTCTGAACCTTTTGTTATTGACAAAGTATGTGGGAATTCTGTGAGAGTTAACATGAAGAACTGGTGGAATGCTGCCAGGGTGGTTAAAGTGGGCAAATCTGTGGTTCATCCTCAGTCTTCTCATGATATGTCTATGTTGCCTCTTGATGTTCCTATTCTGCCTTCTACTTCCTCTGCTCTTGATTTGCCTCGCAGGAGTTCTCCTGTTCCATCTTCCCATGATGCTTCTGCATTACCTTCTACTTCTTCTGCCACTGTCCTACCTCGTAGGAGTTCTCGCACTCGAGTCACTCCTGCCAGGTTTCGGTAATTTCCATGTTTTTCTTGTTCTTGATCTATTGCTGTTCTTTCCTGCTTCTTCTTTTGTTTTGTAGGAGAGAGGATAATGTAGTGTTCTGTTAGGATTACTTTCTAGTCTTTTTAGAACCTTCCACACTCTGTGTTTTGTCTACTTTATCTCTGATTCCGTTTAGAATGCTGTTTTGAATTACCAACTGTATTGATGATTTACTGGCTGAGTGAGCTGCTGCGCAGCACTTGTTCTAATAAACCACCTTACAAATCAACCTGCCTGTGAGCTAATTACTACAGACTCCCGCCCTTTCCAAGTGCTGGGCGACTCAGACCACAGGGTCCGCTACGTTGAATTAACACCAGCAAGGTACTGTACCACGCGAACTCCAGCAGGGGTTCGCATCGGACTCGGGGTCCGCAACGTTTGTTTTCCCCGCATGGTTAAAGACACGTACGAGTCGCACAGGAACAGTACAGTTCGCACAGGCCGGTAAAATCGAACAACGCTATTTTTCTTAACGATTGTGGAACTGTTTGAAACGCTACTGGAACAGGTTTAAATGCTACTTAAGCTGCCTGAACTGTTTTAGAAGTTAGTTACTTACGAGTGAAGCCTCTTTAAAGAACTGCAAAGAAACCTCTTGATATCAAAGTACTGTGGCCCCAGTTAACGTTATACGGGTCTTGTATTTAAGCCTGCATCTAGATATCTTTTTTTTATATGTAAAGTATACGGATTTTTCTACATGCCAACGCATGTTGTCCATTTGTGGTGGGTCTGTCTATTATTGTATGTGATCATACATGCTTAACTAACTGACGCCCTGGAATTAGCCTTGTCTGCTTGCGCCACACTACCTAGTGGGTGAGCAGGGGTTATTCTGAAGGGTGATCCCCTTATCCTGACTAGGTGAGAGGGTCCCTGCTTGTCACAAGTTCTTACCTGTGCCAACCAGAGACCCCAAATCTAACATTGGTGGCAGCGGTGAGGATTTTCGAATTTGCATCTACGATTTATATACAGTAAATTATTGATCACCACATAGTGAGAGCAGACCTATAACGCAGCCACAGATTTATTGATTTGGTTAGTTTTGCTGAGAGATCTCCAATTTTTTTTAAATCATGCCTGGTTCACGCCGTGCTGGAAGTGCAGCCTCTGTAATTTCTGGAATGGATGACGTAGATTGCGAAGGACTTGATGACTACGCAGTGGAGCAGTTGAGAGGCTTCTGCAATAAGTTCAGAGTTTCCCAATTTAGATGTAAAAAGAAGCCCCACTTCCTAAAGGCGCTGAGGGCCTGGAAGGAATCAAGGGCACCAGAGAATGCGGTGGAAGTAGAACCACCAGAAGGCATTGTTGATTTTTGCAGAGTCCTGTCACCAGAGGAGTTGGCAGACAGGGCAGCAACCAGGGCACATGAAATGGAGATGGCAAAACTCAATGGGCAGAGGCCATGGAGAAACAAAGATTTGCAATGGAAGAGAAAAAACTCCAAATGGATTATGACATGAGGTTGAAGGATTTGGAGCTGAAAGCTAAAAGTTTGGAAACTACTCCCTCTGATGGCAGCCCATGCCGGAGCAGGTAGAGTCAAGGGTGTACATGCCTAAAGATGTGGTAAAGGAATACTTTAAGGGGGATGACATAGGGCAGTGGCTCAAGGCCTATGAGGAAGCCATGTCCTCCCACCGGGTCCCTGAAAGAGATTGGGGAGCGGGGTTGTGGGGGCGGTTCCTTAGTGAGGGGCAGGACACCCTGCTAGATTTACCCTCTGAAGTTTACAATTCTTATTCCCACATGAAAGAAGCCTTAATGACCAGTTTGGGTTAACTCCTGAATTGTATATACAGAGGTTTAGGGGTTGTACTAAGATTCCTGGGGGTACCTATGTGGAGTATGTAACCTTTTTCTGCAGAGCACTGGATGGTTGGGTGAAGGGTAGCAAAGTGAATGATTTCCAAGGTCTCCTTGATTTGATTGCCTGGGAGCACTTGTCTAGTAATTGTTTTCCGGAGCTACAACAGCACCTGATTGATAGCAAGCTGACTAACCCTAGGAAGCTTGCTTAGGAGGCGGACCGCTGGCTCAGCACCAGGGTCCACAAGGGTCCAGTGGGAGACACAGCCAAGGGTGGGCAGGGTCCCCAGCAGAGGAGTGGGGGGGGACAGGGGAAAACAGAAGGAGTTCCAAAGAGGGCCCCAAAGTAATACCCAAGGGAACCAAGGGGAAGGTTCTTAGCCTCCCTGATCTAACAGTATTAATCAAATTCAGGATACAGTACACAGTTAAGATGGTAATGTGCATAAGTGCCATATTAGAATGTCACAGAAGGACTTATTCCCCTTTTACATTAATCATAAAATCAATTAAAAAAGATAAAAATCTGCTTTCATCCAAGAATTTAGGTATGAAATGCCGAAGGCTAAATACAATGAAATATTCGTCAGATTGATAGTACAATACACAATTAATGTGCTTGTGCTCTGATAAAA
Organism: Lissotriton helveticus; assembly: GCF_964261635.1. NCBI lineage: Eukaryota > Metazoa > Chordata > Amphibia > Caudata > Salamandridae > Lissotriton > Lissotriton helveticus. Next base: position 9,351,732 of record NC_136070.1, read on the forward strand.
GTCCTGGTTAAAATTTCAAACCTTTTTCCAATCTCATAAAATTGATAGCCAATAAAAATCTGCTATCTCCAAATACAATAAGCTGGGTTTTATCTGTTTTTAGGATACGTAGCATATCATTGTGCATCCTAACACCCAACTTCCTGCCCAACGGTTTTATCCATTCCCTTCTAGCGTTAAAGTAGGTGGGTCAGAAAAATAGGACGTGTGCTATATCCTCCTGTTTACCCAGCTGACACACTTTACATTTGCTATCTTACCCCCGTTATGTGACTTTTCCCATTTGATTGAAAAAGTTTTGACTCGGAGAATACCATACCTGAATTTCAGGTAAAGTATCTTTGCAAGTTGGGGTTCAATTTGGTCTAAAAATGATTCAAAACGGGGTGTTGGCTTAAACATTAAATATTCGGTTGTGAGTGAACCAGATCCACAATTTAGGGTAACTTTGTGCACAATAAAATTCCAGTAAACTTTTTTAATTTCCCTTTTTGATTCGAGAGTCAGCCTATCAGGCTTGTTCCAGAATTTGCTACGGCCCAGATCTGAAAACCACCTGCGGACGTTGGCCAACCAGGGAAATGTAAGATGGGTGTCAAGTGCAATCAATTCACCCAATGCCTGCCTATAAGTGGAAAGTTCGTCAGTAACCCATATCCTTATCCGATATGACAGGGTCATCTAAACTGCCCTATGCTCAATGCGTTTTAACCCCAAATCATACATATAAGGAATCACAGGTGTATTTTGGGGAAGGGGAATCATTGCCCTTAAGGCCCTATTTTCTCCCACAATTAGGGCAGAGAGTTGCTCCCCACCCCACAACTCAGAGCCATACAGAGCGGCAGTTTGGGCCCTGGATTTATACACCTCCAATTCAGGTGTAATAGACTTGGTTCCAGTGGCATGGAGTTTTTTCAGGATGAGTACTGAATTTTGCGTTAAAATAGTTCCAGATTTTCTTATGTGCGGGGACCATGAAAGTTTGGAATCTATAGTTACCCCCAAGTAAACAAAAGTATGGACCCTCTCTAAAACTACACCATTCAACATTATATTCTTCTTAAAACTTTTGTCAGGCCTAATGGACATGTATTTTGTTTTTGCAGGGTTTATTTCCAAATCTTTTTGTTTACAGTAGACATCAGGGTTGTTCAAAAGGTTTTGCAGTCCCTTTGGTGTCTGTGAAAGCAAGATGGTATCATCTGCGAATGTCAAGGCACATATATGGGTACCACCTAGCTTAGGGGAATCATGATTTGTATTTAGTAGGAAGTCAACCATGTCATTGACATAGAGAAGAAACAGGGTAGGCGCCAGGACACAGCCCTGGCGCACCCCTCTCCTCACTGGTATTTCTTCTGTCAGCTCCCCACCTTTGCCCCAACTCACTTTTGCGAAGTTATCTTCGTGTAGTCTAATGAGATGAACCAGTATATTTTTTGGGACCCCTGGTTTGAGCAGATTTACCCACAAAAGTTCTCTTGGGATTGAGTCGAAAGCGGCCTTTAAATCAATAAAGGCCACATACAGTTTACCAGGTCTTAATTTGGTATATTTCCAGGCAATGGTTAACAGCCTAAACACCTGATCTATGGTGCTCTTTCTTTTTCTGAGATCTGCCTGACACAAGGACAGTATATCATCTTCGACTAGCCAATTATTTAACCTATCCATTATCTGCTTTGAATAGACCTTTTGGGTAATATCTATCAAGCTGATAGGTCTATAATTGGCGGGGTCGTCCCTACTACCCATGTTATATATAGGGACGATCTCCGCGCACTTCCATGATGTAGGGATGGGCTGTCCTCCGCTGATTGCATTACATAATAAATTGATATACGGTGCCCATACCTCAGGGGCGTGTCTAAAGAGGTCTCCAGGGATGTTTTCTGGGCCAGGCGCTTTAGACACCTTAATGGCAGCTATAGCCTGCTTGGTATCTTAAATACTAAAGTATAGTGGTTCTATGGCACTCGACATTGTCAGCTCTTTAATAGTGCGTAGGTTCTCACTTGATGGCAAACCCGGACATGCATATAAATGTGCGAAGTGTCTAAACCATGTATTGGGGTCTAGGTTATAATCCTGAGCTGGCTTGCTTGTCTTATTGCCATTTGCAATGATCCGCCAGAATAGCGATTGATCTCCTGTCCTTGCTGCAAGTAGCAGGTCTTCCCAGCTGGAATCCTCCCAATTTCTACGTGGTACTTTTAATGCCTGCTTGTAGTGTTTCCTTTCTTGCCTGATTATAACCGGTTCTTTCCGCCTTAAGGCCTTGATTAGGCTCCTCTTTGCTTCTCTGCAATCTTTGTTAAACTAGGGATTAACCAGTGGCAACTCGTTATTGGTAGAATGTTTACCTCTCCCCGCTTTATTGAGATGAGGTTTAATATTTTCCACTAGTGTTGCATGGATTTGGGTAATTGGAATGGGATTAGAGATCTCATTTAAAAAGAAGAAAGATAAGAGATCACTAAAAATATTATAAATAAAAATAAGGGGTTCACGTTTTCCTAAAATAAATGGCCATTTAACTGCCCTTCTGTTATTACTCATTATAGGCTGTGGGTCCTGCAAGCCCAATCTAGGTTGGTTCTGGAAGTATTTCCCTTCGAAGACTAAACATAGGGTGAAGTGATCACTTTCCCTCCTGGCCTTTACTCTAAAATCAGTCACGTAGGCCCAATGTACAGCACTTATCATAATGTAGTCTATACAAGAGGACGATTGGCCCCTTGAGAATGTGTTTGCACGTGCAAAGTCAGAGGGGCATCTACCATTACAGGACCATAGTCCTTTTTCTATGTTAAAATTAAATATCTGTAAGGCAGAAACAGTACACCCCATTGGACTTTCTGTTTTGAGTTGTGGGATACCCAGTGCTAAGTCTTCTTCTTCCAGCATAGTTTACATGCCCCTTAGTGGTTCATAGCAACAATTAAAATCACCACCAATTATAAGGGTGCCACTGGATGAAATTAAATCAATGATTCCTCCTAAGTGATTGATTAATAGTGTTTCTTTAGAACGATCTCTTGGTCTTATATATATATTGAAAAGAGAGCTAAACATAGATTTATTGGGAAGCTTTAGGCTTAGTCCCTGGATGTCATCTAAGCCAATAGGTAACATTTCTATGAAAGCATTTTCATGATTTTTAACCCATATTAAGAGTCCACCTGAGGATCTGCCTTTTTTCATTTGATTAGCCTCTATACTAAACGTTCTATAACCCACCTTATATAAGGGTTCCAGCGCCCAGGTCTCTTGGAAAAGGCACAAGTCGTGGTTATCTATATAGTCCTGCCAGTCAGGTTCCAAGAGTTTTTTTGTAAGACCGGCTATATTCCAGGACAATATTTTAACAGCATTTGTTTTGGGGGCACTATTCTCTAAAATGATAGACCCTCCAACCTGCGATTTCTTTAATCCTTGGTTTACATTAGGGCTCAGTCCTACTACGGGTGTCTCGTTACTGTTTTGCCTAGCCAAGCGGGCTAGATCCTGGTCCCCATGCAAATAAAACTGTGTCCCAGATCTTGTCAACATCTGGCCGGTGGGCAAATTCAGTCAATCCACTGCTTCAAAACTATTTTGGACCACCAAAAAATTACGGGAAGCACCAAAATTATTTGTAGTCATCATAGGATTCAGGGGAGGACCACAGCTCAACGTACCAGTTTTGTTTTGTCTAATGCAAATGTTTGAATTAAATAATGAGTGGGTTCTTAGATTCAAAGTGATCAGGTTATCGGCTATTGTTTTTGAATAAAACATTAATCTGATATCATCTAGGCCCCCTCCCTCCTGCTGTAACCGTTCAGCACTTTTTATATCAGTTCTGATTACGGAAAGGCATTGGCGTTTAGTTCTTATCCAGTGAATAGCCTTATTAACCAAGGAGTCCTCATCCTCCCTGGTGTCTGGTTTTAGCCTTGGGACATAAGTAAGGAAAACATTGTAGGAAGCAATACCCCCGTGGACCCGATGCGATGGTTCCCTACCCAGTTCTTGTTGCCATACTTCTTCCCTCTGTTTGTTCCCACATTCCCAATCCCCCTTTTGCATTATAGTTGGGGGTAAACTCTCTGGTTGCCTTTTTATATAAGGTGGCATTTGCTGTGGTCTATACGCTCTAGGATATCCCTGTAAATTGGCCACCGGGTGCCCTAAGTTTGGTCAGAGACCGTGGCCATGGTCTACGTTATGACAATGTTGAGCTTTGTAAGTTTGGGAGCAATTTTGTATTCCTTCCGTTTGCTTCCTAGGCTTATCATTTCTAATAGTAGTATTACTCGGCCTGGTCTCTATGGATTTATTCACCGCAGATGGGGTGACTAAGCCCCTCTCGCTTGTATGTAATCTGCTGGTGAGGGTTGGACTGATATGAGAGTATAACGAAAGAGTGTTCTTGTTTTCCACATCACCTGAGGTATCCTAAGTTTCATGTTCTGGGTTGACTAATCATTGGGGTTTTTGCTATAGAACGAAGAACCAATGAGTCACTGCTGCTAGTCTGGTAGGGGATTTTGGGTACTAAGGTGAGTTTTGGCACACCCTAATTAACTGAGGTCCTAAGACTATGCACAGTTCTGTGTAGGAACAGAATCCCTACTATATGGCGCCCAACGTGGTTTGGTCGTATTTACAAGACCCTTGAGTAGTGCTTGTATCAGTCCTTAACCCCGTCACTATTGTTTCCGGTTAACAGTGGTGAGGGACAAACCTACCTATAGTTACATAGGTCTTTTCAACCTTGAATCTTTTCAAACGGTTTCCTTTTGAATTACTACCCAGTTATGCTACATAGTTTTGCATTGTACCACTTCCTTTCTGTATTATAATGGGTGACGTAGAGTTACCGCAGCATAGTCGCATTGCGGTTCGCAATCTTTTGCAAACTTATAACATCACCTTGGATGGCATGGCAGTTATCATGGTTGTGAGTGCTGAAGTTGCTTACCCTTTTGAGATCTTTTACTCGTGGGGTACTTTTCCTGCTGTGAACGCAGCTTCTGGTGTATTTCACACTTATACTCACACAACCATGCCAGCGGAATATGTTCCGTATAGGAAGCAGGAAGTTCCAATTAATGCTTGGCAGCATCGTGTTTGGTTTAATGGCGCCCTTCCCCACTCTTTGACAATGACTAGATTAGGTCCTTTGTCTATTCCAGGCGCTACATGGCCTGTTTTAGCTGGATTTACACCGCATCCTCAGGCTTTGCGGCACGTTTGACGTAGTTTCCGATCTCGTCCTTGCTAATGTTAAGGGAGATGCGGTAAGCTTTGAGGTGTCTAATGCTTTACAGGCAGTTCCCGATGCGACAAACCCCGACAGTTACCGAGAATTATTACGGCGGCTTATAAGACCGTGGGCCGTAATAGTTTGGTTGTCAAGCCGTTCTCTACTAAGGAGAAGAAACAAACGCAGGCTTCCAAATCTGATCATCCAGATCAGCCTAAAACTCAAAAGCAGAATTGGGGTAAGAACAAAAAACAGGGGATACAACAACATAAACAGGAGTTGCGTCCTGCATCTCCAGTGCCTGCTTCTACTGAACACGTATATGATTTGCGCGACCGCACTACGATTAAGTCACCTGATAGATTTCAGGTTTCTGATCAAAATTCTCCTTGTTCTTTACAGGACACATCGGCCTCATCGACCGGTGATGCAGGAGGCGGCGGCAAAGGTCAGGGTGGCCAGCAGAGTTGTGACCAGCCCTGCCCGAAAGACAGTAAAGACAAGCAGGACGATTGTACACTGAAAAGACCCCAGTTTCAGAAAAAGAAAGTCGCCGTTTTAACTGCGCGATATGCCACAGATAGTGAGAACGCAGCTTCGGAATCTGACGTGGGCGCTGACGCTGCTGGACAGCGCGGCGGAGATTACCATTGTTCGAGAGGCGCTCCGTCCACTATTGAAGGTGACAGCGACTGACCAGTATGTTGTTGTTGAGACAGCTGACACTAGAGTAGCTCCCCCTGACAGGCTTTATGAGATTAAACTTTTAATTGAAGGTGACATACAACGTACCATAAAAGGGGTATTTTGGGAAAATTTGACTACTACGTATGACATTTTGCTAGCTGAGGCTGACTGGCTCCCACCTTTTGTTCTCGCTGCTCCGCGAGGAGAGGAGGTTATACTCCCTAGTTTCGCACACACGGTGGCAAAGGAGCATGCGCTGAATTTTGCATTAGAGTGGGCCAAGGCTCTTGTGCCGGCGTTGTACTGTACTCACTCTTTTTGGGACAAATTCTCCCCCGACATGAGATTCCCTTATGGTCTGTGCCGCAGCCTCAGCCCCAATATCCCATGCGACGTGAAGCTAAGGCTTCCGTAGCAGAAATCCTTGAACAATTGGAGTATCAAAGAGTAATTGAAACTTGTGTGTCTCCGATGAATAACCCACTTTTTACTGTGACCAAACCTGATGGTTCGTACCGTTTGATATTGGATTACCGGCATTTGAACTCGCATTGCCGCACCTGTGCAGTACAGAATACCCACGGCTCTGCCTTAGTGGATGGTCTTGTGTGAAAAAGATTTAAAACCACACTTGACATTTCTAACGTTTTTTTGCCCACAACTTGTCTGGTTTAAGTTCCCAATGGACGAGCATTACCAGTGGTGGCAAAAACGCCAATTTATGTGCCTGGCTATGGGCTATAAGAATAGTCCAGGAGTGTTTGCTGCCCGTATCGTTTCTCTATTAGAGAGAGTTGACCCAGATGCGTGTTCGTATGTGGATGACATTTATCTCACAGACGACGAGCTTTGGGCGCATCTGTACCGCGTTGACCGCATAATTTGTTGCTTTGCGGACTTCGGTTACAAATGTAACTTTGCAAAGTCTCACATTGCAGAGTACACTGTGTTGTTCCTGGGCTACGAGCTCAACAATTAAGGTCGAGGATTGGCCCCTCACTTCTTGGAGAAATGCGCATAACTGCGGGCTCTGACAACTCTGAAAAAACTTGCAATCTTTGCTGGGATTTTTGAATTTTGGGTGTACTTACATACCCGAATATGCCCAGCGTATCAAGCCACTGTATGCTTTGATACAACCAACTTTTACCAAATCGTGCTGGCTGCACTCTTTGCAGGCTGATCTTCTAGAATCGAAATTCTTGCAGACTCGTGATAACCACACCAACCTGGTGATAAGAATTGTCCCTGGGGAGGTGGGTTTCACGTACCTTACTTTTAACGAAGGTGACACAGTACTTATTGCTTACAAGTCATACTTGTACAGTTCGGCTGAAATGCGGTTTTCCGCTGTTGAAGTTTTGATAGCAGTGCAGATGGCGATTCTGAAGGAACGCGCACTGTCGCAGGGAAAACGCATGTTGGTTGTTACCCCGTATCCTGCCCTGGAAGCAGTGACGAAAGCCAGTGTACCAAATTCTAAAGCTTTGCACCCAAGGTGGATTCAATGGGCCACATCTATGACGTCTCTGGATGTCACGTTTATTTTTGATGCCTCCTTGCAGTCACAGGAGTACTTACAGTATGAATTTGTTCATCCTGCTCCTTTGACTATGCGTCCATTAGAGGAATTCCATTATCATTTACACTGATGGTTCTGCACAAGTTGCGCATTCGTCTAAGCACGCATATATCTCAGCCTGCGCAATTGTGGTCGGTACCATGGTGGATGGAGAATTCAAGTCTGATGTCGTGCATACACATACATTAGGGGACTGTACCGCACAATTGGCAGAGCTACGTGCTCTACTGCTTGCATTGGAGTACGCAGATCCTAGTGTGACTACTCTTATTATGAGTGATTCTTACTACTGTGTCCAGTGTTGCAATGACAATCTGTTCTTTTGGACTCAAAATGAATATCGAGACTCAAAAGGTAGCACAATAAAACATAAAATGACGAGTGGCTGAACTTAAAGAGCGACTGCCACTCGTGTTTGTAATTCACACTCTTGGTCATCAGCTTTTGGGAGTTCACTCTGTCCGAAATAGTTTGGCCGATGAAGCCGCTAAATCAGCAGTATCGACATATTTAGTTGCAGCAGTTACACGTTCCAAAACTAAAATTGATGATGACATCTTGGCAGCAATTGCCGCTGCTGAGAAGGGAAGTAAATGTCCTACGGGATTTCCTTTGAAGTATTCTTATCACTTAAGTCCTGATAAAGTTCCTTATGTGAAAATACCATACATTGGTGAAAGACTGATTTCCAACGCAGACGGCAGGTACACACTGATTACAGCTGCCCACGAAGGTGTTGCGTCCGCGCATGCGGGCGTTTCACCTACTGTATCTCAGCTACAACACCGGTTCTGGTGGCAGGGCCTGTACAAACAGACGCGTGATTATGCCCTTCTTTGTGACATTTGTACAAGCCTTCGACTGCTACGCGTCCGCCACAGACTCATTTGTACACATCTAATAAACCCCTTGGGTGCGTTTATTTAGATCACTGCGGTCCATTTTCTTCTGATACTTCGTATAAGTACATCTTAGTAGCAGTTAATTTTTGCACATGCTTTGTTTGGGTGTGGCCACACCGCAGCGCTGATTCGCGAACTGTCATAAGAGACTTGCGTGTCTTTTTGGGAATTTTTGCCTGTGGCACCTTCCATTCGGACCAGGGTCCAGCGTTCGCCTCTAAGGCATACAAGGATGCCATGTGTTCATTGGGGGTCCAAGTCAAATTTTCGTCTCCATACCGACCTAAGGGTAATAGTGTTGTGCAGCGAATGAACCGTGATTTAAAGCAGTTTTTGACAGCCAGGGTTATAGGTGGTGGCAGGAACTGGCTAGCCCATCTCAATAGCATACAACGTGCTCTTAATAATCTCCCTAGAAGGTCTCTGGGTGGGCGGACCCCATACGAAATGCTCTTCGGTATCAAAATGTTCGTCCAGGACCTTGACTGTCTAGACCGGCAGGCGGCTGCTGCGCCCTTTTACGTAGATGAACACTGTCATGTTTTACAGGATCTACAATAGACGAGAGACAGTCTTGCTAAGGAACACTTGCCCTCCACATCTGATGCTGCGTTGTAGATCCCGGTAGTTGGCTGGCTACCCCAAGTCGGAGAACTGGTCCGAGAGAAGATCAAGAACAAGAAAGAATTTTGGCCCCTCGTATCGAGCTCCAGTTCCTGTGCTTTGTGTGCAGGGCACAAGGACAGTCATTTTACCACCACGTCCAGGTCGTAAAGAAAAGAGCTACATTTCCATTGACAATGTCAAATTACACAGAGTGGACCATTCTTCTTAATATGACACCTGCGGTCTCCTGTCCGGCGCTACAGAGAAATTCTGTTCTGGTTCCAGCTCCTAGGAACAGGCCTGTGGCTGTTGTTTTGGAAATGCCTGCAATTTCGACTCTTTTATTGAACTCGCCACCCGATGCTCATCTTAATGAAACTGAATACACTTACCCCACTGACTTATCGATGCCCGATTTGCAGACATGTTTGGCCAATGAGTCCAGATTTTCTTTTGACACTCATTCTTCCACATCGAAGTCTCCTTCAAAGGTTTCTGTTTTTGCTACTTGGTTTAAAAAACATTTTTTGATTCCCCCTTGGACATACATCTGGCTAATTCTTTTTTCTATCTTTTGTTCATGTCCATTGGATTTGTGGTGGCCTTTTTCCGCCTTGTGAATGGCCACTATGTTGAAGAAAGAACTGTGATTCGGCCACTTAATGGAACTTTGGCACCCCACTCTTCGTCCCACATCCACCGGTTCCGGAGAGACTTGGCTTTTGTAAATATTACTGCTTGGCCCGTCTTAGATGGGATTGTTTGGGAAGCTGTATAATTTCAGATATATGGACCTACAGAGGTTATCAATGTACCGAATGTCCTAAGAGTTTCTATGGGAGATGTGATTAAACAGAACATTCGTTCTGATGATTGGGATGTTCAAGTCGTAGAGACTTTGTTTTCTGACTTGAAATACTATGCTGCCTTTGATGCTGAAGATTTATATTTGGATTCTGCAAATGATGGTGATTTGTATTGTTACCAACATTTTGGCAATCACTACTTGCACAAGGCTAATACCAGGAGGAACCTAGTTAACTACACACAATGGGAACATTGTCCCGTGACATTAGAAGGCAGCTCCAGTTCTTTTTTAAAGAAATTCACGTACTTTACTGACTTCAATCAGTCGAGTGCTAATTCATTTTATTTTAAGATGACAGAAAAGTCCTCTTCCAAAGTTAGACTTACCCACACGAAATTATTGTATTCCAAGTCCTTTTTAGGTCTCGCGCCTGCGATTGCAGGGCGAAGCCCTGCTGTCGCAAAGCGAGTCTATTGTAATCGTTTCAGCTTTCAAGGACTAACAAGAGGAGACAAGAGACTGGCACTTGCACGCAGCCTGCCGGAATCGGATCAGGTGGCGCGCATAAACACGCGCTCCGATTCTGGCAGGCTCTTCAGTCACCATGGATCTCGATCACGCACGCGCACACACTGAGCCACACATATACACATGCCCGACTCCCCCCCACCCTCGCCCACTCACCGTGCTCTTTTCTCACTGCGCTGCTGTTCTGTGAGTTGAAGAACCTTCCTCGCACCATTACGCCATGCCTGCTCTCGCCCGGTAACCCCATCATTCCCGGAATCCCTGCTTTCTTTTCGGCTCCCTCTGCCTCCAAGGTGCCGCGCTCCGGACGAGCTACGTCACCGGCCGCTAACCTGCTACAGAGGCGGGGAGTATCCCGGAACTTCGCAGGCTCCTGCCTATCAAAGTACAGCCCGCCTCTCTCGCCTGTGTTCCACGCTTCGTTATTTCGTAAAAAGACAGTTCCATGTCAGTCCTATGGTGGCTACGAAATAGAAGCTGCCACGGACTTCCGGTGCAGCCCCACGAGAAGAGACACTTACTCAAAGTATGAGGGTAAGAGGCTCGTGAGTATATGCTGCCGTTCAATGACGTCTCACGTCACCCTGACACCCAGACGGGTCACATGCCCTTCATGAACCATCCATGCATTCAATGCAGAGGGCAGTCCTGTGGGGGAGGGGCGGAACACATATACACTTGTTTCTTCACCTTTTGTATTGTCTTCGATCTCTCCACTCTTTGTCTCTCCCACCTTTGTATTTTCACTTTCTGTTCATTAATCTTGTTTTTCTCTCTATGTCTACGCGTCTTCTATTTTACTTCTAACTTCTTTTTATATTCTCCTTCCACTTCTTATAACGTCTCCTGTTTTTACCCTGATTCATATATAATTCTCTGTTTAGTGCGTGCTTGCTTGGGTTCACGCTTTGCAGCACCCTGTCACTTCTCGCAGCAGTATAGGTGACCGGACCTCTGGCGTGCAATGTCGCCGGCAGCAGGAAGAGCCCTGACTTCAGGACAAGTGATAGAGAGAGGCTATAAACAGGCTCAGGGAGGGGAGGAGGCGCCTGCGCGCAGAAATAACAGTGACATCCTCGCCTTCGGATGTACCTGTACTACCGGTTTCCAAGCCGCTTCCCGAAGGTGGATCTCTCTCTCCGGTAGGGGAGAAACTGCAGCAGGCATGACAGGGCCCCACCCGCTGTGGTTACACCTGCCCTCTCTGAATGCCTTTCTGAAGAAATCACCGTTTCAAAAGAAGCAGGCAGGGCGGGAGGGGACGGCTGAGGTAACGTTACTTCAGCCTGCAGTTTGCATACATTAGAGCCCCGAAAGGAGGTGGCGGGTGGCTGTTTTTACACACAAATCGTGCCTCCGTGCAGGGTGGGGCCCAAATTTCTCAAGAATAGGGGCCTATTTATTTACTCACATGGATGGCCTGTGTAGATTTTGCTGAAACCCGAAAATGTGAAGGCTGATAAGGAAGTTTTTGAGCCTGGGTGGGCAGAGCTAACATTGGTGTAACAAGGACTGTGGCACTGGGGCCCAGGCTGTGAGAGGCCCATTGCATCCCATTCTGTTCGGTTTTTTTTCAACCATACATAAATGTCCCATTTTCCATGTACATTGTGGCTCATGGCACACTTTCTATTGAAGATAACGCTTTGATTGGGTGATCAGATTTTGAAAACCAAAAAACAGAATATGTCACAAACAAATCTAGGAATACTAATATGCAGCCACCTTAGGGCACAGAATGACTTAAGTCACCATTTTCGCCAACATAGAAAGCACAGGACAAACTAGACACTAAAGAAAAGTTAAAGGCACTTTCACACCCAGTGTCATTTGTGTTACAAAAGCTGTTTTCTGATAGTAGTTGCAAATTAGTACTGGAAGTGCTGGCATATATTTTCCAATGGTGCTCACAACTTATGTCGCCCTGCTCTGCACCCATATGCAAATTTTGAATTCGCAAGATCCACTCTGATTTTTGTCGATTGGACCTTTTCAATCGCCTCAGATAGGGTCTGGAATGCCCTGCCCCTACATTAAAGACAATAAAAAAATACATATTGTCTTCCTCCTCAACAGTGCTTAATTTGTAAAAGAATAAGTGCAGGGGCCTACATTGTTACTCAGAAGTCTGTGGCTGGCGCTATCGAAGGTCGGGATGTGGAATACCAAAGGTGCGGTCACCTCAAGTTGATTCCACCTGATGCCTCTTTAATACATTAGCAGAAACACCCTGCCCCACTAACTCACCTTGCAGGTTCTTTTTCATCCCTGGTTTCTTCCCTTGTCACTGTTTTTCCATATTTGTTTTCTTCCTTCTCTCCCCATTTTGTGTTTTTTTATCTCTTGCCCTGGATCAAAGTCTGTTGAGGAAAAATAATTGCAGGTCCTCAAAATTCAATGCCTCTGGGTCCCACCTGCAATCAGTAGCTCAAATTAAGCACTGCACTAGATCAAATCCTGGCCCGCTACCACATCAGAATAAATTAGGGCTCCCCAGACTGTGGCAATTAATCACCCTCTCCAGCTATTTTGTTGGTTTTATGCAGATCTGTTATGTTTCTTTTTTTTGTTCTTATGTGTTACGTTACTTTAGCTAGTGCCAATAAGCTGTGCACTTGTGCACTGTATAAATATAACATAAGTAGTACACAAGAATACTTGTCTGTGTGCTCAGTCAGCCATCTTTGACATTTACTACATTCAAAACAAGCATTGGCAAACCTAATAGTTCTGGTTTTGTTTGCCAGACTTTTGGCTTTGCCAATGCTTGTTTATTTTAGTAATATTACATATATTATACATAAATATAGGGGCTGTCAGTCAGCCCATCCATTGTTCTCCGATACACATTTTTGTTTTGGCCACTGCAGACACAACAATGGGGCACAAGATCAGGCCACTTAAGCCATTGGTTTACCTTATTCTGAGAGATAACCTTCTTTTTGGGCACATTGTAAACAAGCATTTGCAATGCAATAGGTCCCACATTTACGTGAGTTTAAGCTATTGACATTGCACATAACAAAGCCTTTTATTTTTGTTTTTAAAGTATAAATGAATGGCATTGTCATTTACAATGCCGATAGCTTAAACTCGTTCTGGAGCTGCTGGTGCCCTGTCTGAGAAGTACCACATAAGCCACAATTGTTCACCCGTGCATAAAAGGAGACACCTCACGGATTCAAGGGTGCAATGAACACGTCGTACAGTTCCCCGCGTTTTTCGTCATCTGAGTGTTCCTCTGTGTGAGGGTAAGCAGGCGAAAGGGGCAGGATATGTGCTAGTTAGGGAATGTTGTACATGAAGGAGTGTGAGTAAATCAAATCAAAATCAACTTTATTCGGTTTTCATTAAGAAAGCCATAAAAGTACAAATATACGAATAAAAAACATTTTTATAAAACTCTGAATTCATGATATATAAAATTGATCTCTCTTAAAAAGGACAAGACATTTACTAAGGTCCATATTTAAGGCAGCTCTATGAATTTCATAGGTTCATACGATGCCTGAGGCACAATTTTAGGTAATGTGCCACAGATTTTGACACTAAGCTGTTTTCCAAAAACTGCAACGCCAGGTATGCAGGGCGGCATCTTCGAAGCTTCATTACTTTTAAAATTGGTAAAATCCATCTTTTACGGAGTGGCATATAAAATTTACAAAAAAAACCTACATGAATTGTGGACTGAGGCGAAATAAAGTCACAGGGGCACGCTGTCATATTATGTGTCCAAACATTCTGGGAAGGGAATAAAACCATAATATGAAAGAGATTAAACCTAAAGCGGGTGAGGAGAAGTTTTTCAAATTGCGTCAGGTCATGCTGCAGATAAGGTTGGATAGATGGAGCCGATTGTATCATTAGACAGTGTTGAACTGATGTCTTTCTTATTTCGGTCATTATTCGTAGTTGGTTTAGATGAGACAGGCATAGCTTTTTTAGATCCTTTTTTGTTATATCTGTTATTGACTTTGGTTCATCAAAAAACCTCAAAAGACCAATATCTGCAAAAAAAGATTTTACGTAGCATAACCATTTTATCTTTTTCATACACTCTAGTTTCGCACAGTCCTCAATGATTGCTCTTGTGAGCTGGCATTCGTCCGTAGCCCATATTCTGCGCCACAACATTATGGGCTGGATCTTAATAAGATCTGAGATATGATCCACTCCAAGTTCTAAATGACAGGAGTGTGAGTAAGTTGCTGTCTCCTAGTTTGTCAACTGTTGCATCAGTCAGTTTGCTGGATCTCACTACCTAAGATGGGATAAAGCTGCCCCTTTCGCTTGAGTACAGAAGGTAGGGCACCACCCACTACAATGAAATGAGCGGTGCATAAATGGGGCTAGTATTTATATACACTATGCGAGTGGAGGGTGCCCCGTTTATTTCTATCCTTAGATTCCTCTTTTTAATGCACACATCAATTCCATCCCCCCACTCCATCCACCTCACTCCATCCATCCCCCCATCATCCATCCCCCCACTCCATCCATCCATCCCCTCTACTCCATCCATCCATCCCCCACTCCATCGCTATCATCTTGCAAATCATCTTTATACACCAATACATACTTTGCTAAATATTTAATGCAACACATTGTCATATACAATGCCAATAACTCAAACTTTAATGCTGCAAGACCTATTGCATTGCAAATGCTTGTTTAGACCAGTTGGCTGTTGGGGGCTATGAACTGTGGAAAGATACAATTGATCTTAAATCTGTTTGGGGTTCTAAAAGTTGGCAGGTACAAGGCACAGAGGCTTTGCATCGCGCATTTCTCATCCCAAACCATATGCTGTTTTTAAATGTAACTATTTCTCAAACAACATGCTTTGGATTGGCTACTCCTAAAACAATGAATGCTCCTTATTTTCCAGAATTAGAAGAATACCCCAGTTGGGATAATAATACCAGTTTGTCCATTAAAGAATTACAGGCCCTGATGCTGAATTCTACATTTAACATTTCCAGTCTAGACCCTAAGGGTTGGTTGTTGTGGCACAAAAGTGCAGATTCCTGCCAACATCGTTTTCTTGGTTTGGCCGCTGGCTACACACAGGTTAGGGTTGATCCACGTTTTATAAGAGACCATTCAGTCACTACCTTTTCAGTCGGCAAGCTATGCCAGAGTTGGCTCAAACACTCGACTTTAGCGTCTGTTAAGTTGCATTTATCTAAACTAACTGACGATGTTGATCTGAATGATTTTGTTAAGGGTCCTGCTTAGGGCAGATCTAAACGTTGGATATATGCTGCTTACAATGAGATTTGGAAACTGTCTCAGATTGAGGCTGCTTCTAGATTGAGAGCTATAGATCAGGCGAATTTAGAAAAAGTGCTTGCAGTAGATAATAGCATTAACACACTGTCTTCTCGCATTAATACATTAGATAATATTGTTTCATCTGTTGTTGATATTGTGCAAGAAGATTGTAGTGTTTCGCTCTAGTCTTTTTAGAATCCTTTCTTGGTGTTCTCTTCACTGTTCTATTTAGAATGTATTCAGGATGTGTTTTCAAAAAGAACGGACTTTTGTAAGATGTTGTATGCTGAACTGCTGCGCAGCACCTGTTTGAGAATAAATATTCAGGATGTGTTTTCAAAAAGAACGGACTTTTGTAAGACGTTGTATGCTGAACTGCTGCGCAGCACCTGTTTGAGAATAAAGCTTTAAACGGTAGTTATTTACTTTTGAATCACGAAGATTGTTGTGGGATGATTGCTGGAATTGCTTACATAGTTACGGTTACGGAAAGAGTAATTTGTTGTAAAAACGTGCTGTTTCCTCCTCCGCATGGGAAGCTGGATGTTTCCATCTTGCCGTCGATTCCGACCTTGAAAGCAGAGTTCAACAAAATGAGTCGTATAAGAGCTCTTTTGTCCCAGAAAGAGGTTGCCCTTACATCTGCTCGAGAAACATTTGTCCTTCACGTGGCAAACACCCGCACAGAAGTGAACGCTTTGTTAAATACTGATTTGCCCTTGCATTTTGGGGAGTTAATTCATACTATGTTTAACGCTTCCTCGACCACTGGGCTGGCGCACTTTTTAAAAATTGTTAGTAGTGGCCTTGTGACTTCCTTCCAAACTATATCTGGGGTGTTCCCAGCGTTTTTTCATTCGATTTTCTCCAGCCTCTTTGGTGGATTTCCCTTAATGCTCGCATTAGTGGCCGGTGTGCTGCTATTGTTTTGTTTATTCGAAAATGGATGAACATCCTGTGTCAAACGACAATATATCCCGGCTGTTGCTGCTCCGCAACCGAATGCTTAGTTATTATGGAGCGCTGCCTCTTGCTACGTTGAGTGCGGCTTATGGATTATCGTTTTGATTTTCCTCTTTCACATACGTCCAGCCTGTCTTTCATTGCCTGAGCTGCGATTTCGACTGGGCCCTGATTTGTGCCTCTGCAGTACGGTGTCTCCTAACGCGGATTATGATCAGCTGATGAGCCCCTTAGTTGATCATGAATTGTTCTGTTCTGGCGGCGGGATTATGGCCTTTGCAGCGATGCATGGAATATTGGGACGTTGGAATGTATTTGCAGCGGCGCATGACTTCTTGGCACGCAGTTACATTGAAGAAGACCCGGGTTATCCTCCTATGATCCTAGAGGCTCCGGTCATTGAGGAACATGTATGTTCATTCCCGTTACTGAACTGTATGGCTGAAATGTTCTCGGATGAGAATAGTGACTTCTTGTTGGAGGCTTTCACTTTATACTGTGCATACACACTGTTGGAGTGAGAATTTATTCTTCGATCACTCTCTTCCAGGATTGACATCATGTGTAGAACAGCAACATTTTGTCCTTGCCCCTGGGTTTTGGAGTCTGTAAAACATTTAGGTTTTATTTGTTCCGGTTCCCATACTGAATTTTTATTTCGGAGTGATTCACGTTTTTTCCATTTTTTGCAAATTTGAACATCATTCTATATTGAACTTGAACTCTGCGTTCATGGTTTGCCCTCATTCTTCCACATGCTCCGATCAAGGGAGGGTGTCATGGGGATGACCCGTACATACACACAGTGTTAAGTTAGCATGGGTTTATCACGAAGTTTAAACGCCATTTTACTTTCCTGCTATGCTTTGCACACGGCATGCACTTGCACTATTGTTTAGAGAAGGCTAAGTATTTTGCTTCACATGAGAAAGAAAGCTGTTTTTCTGCATTTCTAAAATGCCTCATTAGTTTTGTCTGTACAGTGAGTGCCTAGACAGTCAAGGTTATCTTGGACACAGTGTCTGTTGTTCGAAATGATCAGCGCACGTTCTAGCCATAACACACATGCAGCTGTGGACACCTCAGATATTGGTGCGTTTAATAATGCACTGCGAATGCATGATCAAACACACTTGGAGAACATTTGTGTGCTGAGCGTTTGTGCAGAATTCAATGTGATCCACTTCTGCTAAGTACCAGAGGTATGGGGCCGCCTAGCTAAGCCTATGAGGCCTTCTATGAGTTATAAAATAATCTACTATCCAGGGAGGGTGAAATATAGGTGTATATTCAACCTGTTTCCATTAGCATTGTAACATGCTTTCTCCCTTTGTATTTTATGGAATAGTAACTATGCTGACAGTATTGATTCTGATAATATGTCTGCTTGTATTTGCTAAGATGCCGCGCTTGAGATCACGGCGTTAGAAATAAACATTTCAAACTTGCTCTTGTCTCATTTACTCCCTGTTTTGGACTGATATGAGAGTATAACGAAAGAGTGTTCTTGTTTTCCACATCACCTGAGGTATCCTAAGTTTCATGTTCTGGGTTGACTAATCATTGCGGTTTTTGCTATAGAACGAAGAGCCAATGAGTCACTGACGCTAGTCTGGTAGGGGATTATGGGTACTAAGGTGAGTTTTGGCACACCCTAAATCATTGAGGTCCTAAACTTACTACTTTTGGTATTCACAGAAGTTAGGATTTTGTCTTAAGTTTGACTTAAGACAGACTTAAGACAGACTTAAGTTAGGATTTTGTCTTAAGTCTGTCTTAAGACAAATTTAAGACAAAATCCTAACTTCTGTAAATACCAAAAGTAGTAAGTTTAGGATTTTGTCTTAAGTTAGTTCTGTGAATCGGGCCCTATATTCCTGCTACAAAATCAAAGATGATCAGTAGAGTAACAGGAAGTCCATAAATTGTCTCTCACTAAAAGATGTTTTTGGTTTAAAATGTTTCAAACATGTTCCATTAGTCATTAAACTGTAGTAACCACACTCTCTTACCAGAAATGAAGAGCTGGCAAGCTGATCTACTAGACGAAATGTCAGGGAGGTGGCCCAGCCCAGCCATATCCGGGCTTTGACGGGCACGGATGCGCCCGCCCTTGGGCCGGGCTTCGCCCGGGCACGCCCGCGCGCGTCCCACGCTGCGGGAGCCCACAAGTGTTTTCATGGCGCCTCCTGGCACTTCCGCTATGTCGCGGTGGTAGGCGTCAGGTGAGGGACAGTGGGAGGTGTAGTACCCCTCAGCAGAATGGCAGCACAGCACGGTGGTTGCTGAATTGTTGCAGTCCCCCTGGGACTGTTAGCACAGGGCAGGCAAGGCAAGCAGTACAGCGCGGTGAATGATGAATCGTTGCAGCCCCCCTGGGATTGTTAGCACAGGGCAGACAAATCAGGTGGCAACCAGGGCTTGGGAGCCCACAAGTGTTTTTATGGCGCCTCCTGTCACTTCCACTATGACGCAATGGTAGGCGTCAGGTGAGGGACAGTGGGAGGTGTAGTCTCCCTCAGCAGAATGGCAGCACAGCGCGGTGGTTACTGAATTGTTGCAGTCCCCCTGGGACTGTTAGCACAGGGCAGGCAAGTCAAGCGGCACAGCGCAGTGAATGATGAATCGCTGCAGCCCCCGACACTGTTAGCATAGGGCAGGCAAATCAGATGGCAACCAGGGCTTCACGGGCATCTAGTTCTACTAATTTATCAGAAAATATTTTTCTTGTCCGCTTGCATTTTGTTATTTCAGACAATTGTGTTTCGTTCATTTTGCTTTTTAGACTTTTTATACATGTTCTCCTTAAACTCCTCAAGTTCAATTTCAGCCATTTCTGGTTCTCTCATTTCTTTTTCCTTATTTTCT
Source organism: Lissotriton helveticus (assembly GCF_964261635.1). Classification (NCBI taxonomy): domain Eukaryota; kingdom Metazoa; phylum Chordata; class Amphibia; order Caudata; family Salamandridae; genus Lissotriton; species Lissotriton helveticus. Next base: position 9,371,204 of record NC_136070.1, read on the forward strand.
CTTTTTGCTTTATTTTGTCCTTTTCTCCGTTTAATACATATACATGCTAATCTCAACATCATTATTAATAATATTATTACAGTCACTGGAATTAGTATTTTCCCTATCAGAGAGCTACATATTTCCGTGAACCATTTCTTTACAGAGGAAAAACATTTGCCATGTTTCTCCCAGTTACCTTCAATCTCCAGTGGTGCAATTTCTCTGTGCAAGTCAGTAATGTTCTTAATATACCTCTGTGTATTCTGACTTTTGTCTGGAATGTAAGTGCAACAATGTTGTACCTTCAACATTCCACAGACTCGACCCTCTTTTGCCAAAAGAATGTCAAGGGCAAGTCTATTTTGCATTACCATAGCTCTCATGGCAACCATTTCGGTATTTACCATTAATAACCCTCCAGCAGTATTCGTTGATGAACAATCTACCACTGTAGACAATTTCCAAATTCGGTATGCATTCAAAGATACTCCCACTGCTGGTATCAATGCTCCAAAAATGTCACCTTTTATTTCTGAGAAACCTTCTCTTCTCCTACGTGTTAGTGGTTTACCTATTTCATGAATTCTATTTGTCCCTCTTTCCACGTGGAATATTTTTGGAAAGACCAGGTCTAGATAGCATGTTCCATACCAATGGTCCGGCAACCTGTAACAGGCTTGGTACCCACAGATATAGTAAACACCTGGAAATACTGGATCTTTTCCTCCCTTGAATCCACATCCACCCAGGATTTTATATCTATCTTGGTACTCGCTGGAACCCACAAAGTTATTATCATACATAGTGTTATCTCTACTAATACACAACTTCCCTTGCTGGGGCTAATCTAAAGCCATTGCTGCATTAGTCTCACTCTTGTCGTGGCTTCCCTCTTCCACCACCCATGGGGGGATTTTTATCTTTTCTATTGTTGCCTTTCTTTGAAACTTAACCCTTCTTTCTTCTGCCATATCCAAGAATATATTTTCTTCCTTCCTCAGCCTGCAAGCGAGATTGTGTCTAAATGCATATTCTAAGGTTAACTCTTTTGTTTCTAAGAAAAATTCTCTAAGAACTTTAGCAGGTTTTACTTTGTTTAATTTGGGGACTACGGGAACTTTAGCAAAAACAGCACCTATGTCAGTGTAATAATATTCTAATTTAACTGTTCTATAAAATAGGCTAGCTATGATACTCCAAGTTACCCCCTACGGGATAAGGGAAGATGGTGGTATGTCACACCTTCTGATACAGACGCAGGTCACTGAATACACATGTAGCAATCACTAACATACATAGTTTCCACATACTCATACAAAAGCTTTGTGAAAAAAATTCTTTGAAAAATCTGTTATTGACTTATCCTTGTGAAGTTCAGTTCTATCTATCAGTGTTGCAGCATCCATTCTGTTAGTTTTCTTGTCAGTGTTCATGGTATTGGTTATACCAGATATCTCTTCTCCCATTAACCTAAGTGGAATGTTTATTGCTAAAATGAACCAGATAAGCATTAGCAATCCTGTACAATCAAAACACATTTTACACCATCTACGGAAACACTCACATCTGAGTATTCTATTCTCTGTGTCTACCATTTTGAGACTAAAATATGTAGCTTGTAGTTGGTGGGTGCACAATCCATACGCCTCATCACTGATACTGTTGCTTTGTGCCCTGAACTGCCACATGATTTAGATGCTGTGCTGACAGGGTGCTATGATTAATTTTAAAAATATCGGATTTTAGCTTTGTTCCCCCTGCACTTCTGTCACTTGATTATTATGTTGTGCTGCTAGCATTTCGCTACTATTTTTAAAATCACCCGATTTCTTTTCCTGCTCCTTTGCACATTGTTGGAGACGGTCCCTACCTCCCAGAGGATCGCCGCTCCCGCCTGTTGCCTACTTGCCAGCGCCCCGGTCCACCACGGGTTTTCCCGTTTGTTGTGGAGGGCGCCGGCATACATTCGCAGTCCCTGCCTCATTGGCCACTCCTGGGTCACGCGCTGCATTGCATACAGGCGCCGCCCTATTTAGGCTCCATGCTTCCTTCCGCGCTCAGCGGACGCGCGCAGCGGGCGTGCGCCGGAGTCGCACCTATGTCCAGCCCGTCTGCGCCCGTCCGCGCAGATTACGCGCAAGGGGCCAGGGAGGCTGGCTCTGTTCACCCCCAGGGATTGCAGAAAACAAGGACCCCCTGGATACTGATACCAGTGAAATCCTAGGACAGGGACAAAAGTGTGTGAGTAAAACCCTAGGCAATAAATACCAATGGCAAAACAAGTAACATCAAATGACAGTAAAAACTAAAGGTGAACAAGAAAAATTAAAAAAGACAAGATTTTAATATAACCAATTAAAAATCATACAAATACTTAACATTTTCATAAACATATAAAGTGGACATAGTAATAAAAAACATACATTTCATTCCTAGTAATACATCTGAAAATACAACTCATTTAATTAATTCGACGCGCGTTTCGGCGTAAGGACGCCTTCTTCAGGAGCCACCCAAACGTGTTGATATCTAAAATATGTATTAAAAAATATATCAAAAACCATATACTACATATCACGTTACCTCATAAGCAATTCATAAAGAAAACAGTCTAGCATTTAATCAAAAAGACAAGAATTTAAACACCTAAGTGATCACTGTCAAGAGAAGAAATAAAATATCAAGTTGCCACAACCATTTGATGTAGTTATAAGAAAACATTCTGCCATACTCAAAGAGAAGCAAATATCCATTATCTAATTTTCAAAGGGATATATAGAATGACCCAGCAAGTTGTAATTATACAATCATGATAGAGAAATAAAACTACTTGCTAAACATAAACTTATACATATGTACAGACAGTTATCTCCAATGTATACATATTCATACATAGACCATGGCTGTCGTCATCTGGATAGATCGTGTCACACTCGACCGTTAATATTAAAAAAATATAACCAAGTGGTAAACAGTCTATGTTACTCACTGTAATCAGGAGAATCTCATAAACCCTATGTGTTAGGGGGACGATCAAATTATTGGATGCTCAGCAGATATCTGGGTCATCACGTCATAGACATTCCTAGAGCATATAATGATCAAGAGAAGTATCGATTCTGGGCCACATGAGCACTAGACATTCTTTTAAAAGAAAATTAATGATTAATCTCACATAGGATAACATCGACATGTGGAGACAGAGGATCAGATTCAAGGATCAATTGAGAGACAATAGGTAAAGGCACTAGTTAAATGATGAGATTAATTTATGTGGAGGGAAACATGTGACAGGACAATGCGCACAATGATATTCCCTATTCACACACACAAAAAGACTATACTTGAATAGAACCAAAGAACCAAACGGTTTCTTTGATTTAGAATGATATGGCAATACCTACAAATCAGGCCTGACACATAACTGAATAAAGCCAAACGTAGAGGCTGGTATACGTGGACAAATAAAATGACAAGGCAAATAAACCAACACCTTTACATACCTTCCAGAAAATCTTCAGAGGGCTACAGGACGCTATATAGATAGAGAGCCCGCACAAGAGGATGGTGTAGAACAATTAAAATCTCGGAGCAAGCTACGCAAAAGAGAAAGAGAGACCCGCATAGTATGAGGTTCGTATAACAATGCAGTGTCGAGGTACTACGTGCATATAAATGAATGCTGTAATTACCTTAAGTAGAAACAGGCTTGTAAGTGATAAAAACGGCCAGTGATAGCGAGAAAATTCCTTTTTTACGTGAAATGGCTAAAGATCGGCTACTGAAGGACTGATGCCTGTATAAATATAATGGTAAGTTGGAATTTTAAAGGACCTCCGATAAGGGAAACTATCAAAGCGCTGCGCGTGACAGCGGCGCTTACCTTTCAGGGTTCAATAGTAAGGAAAGTCCGTGTATGTCTGATAGACAAGCCGTCAGTCGATCGGCCACTAAAAAAGAATAGAGTGAATGTACAATTAAAAAGCTGAGTCGCGCAAGTAGGTTAAATAGTATGTCGACGGGGATTGCAGGGGCAACGTTTACCTTGAAGTTTCACGAGTAGTTAAAGCAGGATGGTGCCCTAAGAAGAACGGCGGGATAGCGTCCGTGCTGTCAGGATGTCAAATGATTGGTCAAACTCACCTACCAAAGCGGATGTATAAATACAGCGTAGGCTGACAGATAAGCAGGCACACCTGTGATTCCGTAGGAAGTAGATAGGGGACTATAGAGCGGAATCAGGATGTACTTCACATGGTAAAGGTGAAGACGAACTCACCGTGTAAACAATAATGAATATAGATGAGGGACTAAAAGAGATAAACCCGAGGAGGACCGCAATGAACACAAACGATGGACTGAATGACCATAGTGGCTCGAACAACCAATGAAGTATGTGTGGTCATACCCCATTTAGCGGCAATTTCTAAAGATTTAATTTATTAAGGGATTTAAGAGTAAGTCGTTAGTGGGAAGAAAGAAGACCATTAATGAGAATAAACAGTAAATTCCCAGTAAAAACAGGAATGACTCGAGAATGATAAAAATATACTACCAATAATAGAAAAAAAGGGGGCTGAAAAGATAAGGGTCAAGATATATTATATATGAAACCAAAATAACCGAAAAGGGGCATAAAATACTAAAATAGAAGCAGAATTGGTAAAGTAAAACCTGAACCGATAAAAGAGACAAAGAGACACAGGATATTAATGTTCAAGGTTCTATGACCAGCTAAGAAAACCCAAAACTCAAAATGAGAAAAACAGGTATCAAAAGATAGCATTTTCCCGCGGGATTTCACTGTTTAGCCCATTTTTAAAGGTGCCCAGACTAAAGATCCAGAAGACCTCTCTTTTCTTACGGACCTTACATCCGCCTTTACTGTCTGGGAGTCTAATCTTTTCAATAATGCGCCATCTGAAGTCATCAGGGGCATGTTGGTATTCAAGGAAGTGTTTGACTAATGGAGCTACAGTTTTTTTGGTGCGTATCGCTGAGCGATGCTCAGTTAGTCTGGTTTGAATGGGTCTGGAAGTTTCACCGACATAGCCCAAATTGCATGGGCACAGAATAAAATAAACACAATTAGGAGTTTTGCAGTTCCACATGTCAAGTGCATCCATGCGACATCCGTTGTGCTTGAAAGTTTCACCTCCCAGAATCGTACTGCAAGATTTACAGGTTGAACATTTTACAGTACCTTTAACAGGAAAATGACTGACCAGTGATCTTTGTACAAATTCAGATTGGACATTTTTGCTCGTAAAACGGGAATGCACTATCAAATCCTTTAAGTTTCTATTTCTTTTGTGCGCATATAGGGGTTTAGGGAGCTTGTCCTTGGACGTGGGATTGGAATTCAATATATGCCAGCTGGCATTAATGATCTGTTTCACACTATTGTCCAGTGTGGAGTGCTTGGTGATACAAACTAGCTGGTTATTTTCTTTAGGCATTTTTGCTCTCAAAAGATGGTCACGGTCGTAGAATCTTGCTCTTTTGTAAGAGTCTCTTACTAGTCTATGTGGATAGCCTCGGTTTAGAAATCTTTGCCTCATTATCATGGCTTGTCGATCAAAATCCACTAGGTTGGAACAGTTCCTTCTCACTCTTAAGAATTGAGAGAAAGGTATACTCTGACGCTGACTCCTGGGATGAAAGCTTTTAAAGTGGAGTAATGTATTACGTGCAGAAGGTTTCACGTAGAGGTCAACAATAAGTTTGTTGCCCTGATGTTTAATTAGCAAATCTAGAAACTCAACACTATTAACATCAAAATGTGCCGTAAATTTGAGGTTGGTATCTGTTAGGTTTATCCATTTCAGAAAATCTTCAAGAGCATCCTTCCCACTGGTCCAGATAAAAAAGATGTCATCAATATATCTGGACCAGTGGGATATAGACTCAAAAAACGGGGCAATTTCATTATAGATGAATTTGGCTTCGAAGGCAGCCATGTAGATATTAGCGATGGACGGTGCTACAGAGGCCCCCATGCTAACTCCTTTAACCTGGCGAAAGATAGTATCACCAAATTCAAAGATATTTTCCTTCAGGACTATTTTCAAAAGTTCAAGAATAAACATCTTAGGACACGGAATAGCATAGGTATCAATAAACCAACTGGTAGCATTTACAGCTTCTAGTTGTGGAATGTTGCTGTAAAGCGCTTCAATGTCCATAGTTACTAGAATGTGTAAATGTAAATGTAAATGTGTTTCGATTTATATAGCGCACTAATCACCCAGGGGTCTCAAGGCGCTTGCTTAGGGAACCCGTCCTGGTATTCCCCTGTGAGATACCCCGGCAGGGTATTCACAAGGTGAAAGCCAGGCATCCCGCCGCGAGGGGCCGTGATGGAGATTAAGCAAGCTATTGCCCAGAGTCGCAGAGTGTGACCCCGTGAGTTGAGTAGGCACCGGAGCGAGAATTGTCGAGTCCGTGGAATTTTTTAGCCCGAGACCCGCCGAGGCGGGGAATCGAACCCTGGTCCACGGCTGATCTCAGCTTCCGGGTCTGCCGCCTCTAACCACTGAGCCACGCTTCTCCACTGTCTCTCCTAGGATTAAATGGGAGGTTCTCTACTTTTTGTATCATAGATCCTGTGTCCTTAATGTAGGAGGTAATTTTGGATATGTAAGGACGTAGATGGAAATCGATGAATTTGGATAAATGTTCTGTGTTAGTGCCAATTGTGGATACGATAGGTCTGTAGGGGGGGTCTGTCTGGTCTTTATGAATTTTCGGCAATCCATAAATACAGGCTGTCTTTCCTTGGTTCGTATTCAGATAATCAAAATCTTTCTGGTCAATTTCACCATTCACGAGAGCTTGTTCAGTAAGGGATTTTATTTTTTTAGTTACCATGTTATAAGGGTTAGACTTGATTTTTAAATAGGTACTGTCATCAGTCAACATGGTCATCATTTTTTGTTCATATTTATCTGCATCTATTAACACAATACCCCCACCTTTGTCACAGCTCTTGATAATTAAGTTGTCATTAGTTCTCAGCGATTTGAGGGCTTCAGACTCTTCCCTATTCAGATTATACATGGGCTTTGGTATATAGCGCAAGGCTCTTTCCAATTTTTGTAAGACAACGAGTTCAAAAGCAGCCACTTCTGGACCAAGTTGGTCCAGAGAGGGACAAAAGGTGGAGGGTAAGGTTAGTTGTCTGGGATTATATGAGGCTTCATTATCGGTATTTGATGAAAAAAACTTTTTAAGTCTGATCTTCCTAAAAAAGGAAATTATATCTTGCTGTAATTCAAAAACATTGGCATGAGCATGTGGAACATATGTAAGACCTTTAGACAGGAGATTCTCATAAACAGGATCTAGTTCTCTGGATGACAAGTTGAATATAGGGATTACATCCCTTGTCTCCAATATTGGCGATTGCGTGTTTCTCGCACAAACTGTGGTTCCTGTGGTGGTTGTTGATGTTGATGGTGCATTTGTTGGAAGTTCCTCTTGAAAAATCTGTTATTGACTTATCCTTGTGAAGTTCAGTTCTATCTATCAGTGTTGCAGCATCCCTTCTGTTAGTTTTCTTGTCAGTGTTCATGGTATTGGTTATACCAGATATCTCTTCTCCCATTAACCTAAGTGGAATGTTTATTGCTAAAATGAACCAGATAAGCATTAGCAATCCTGTACAATCAAAACACATTTTACACCATCTACGGAAACACTCACATCTGAGTTTTCTATTCTCTGTGTCTACCATTTTTAGACTAAAATATGTAGCTTGTAGTTGGTGGGTGCACGATCCATACGCCTCATCACTGATACTGTTGCTTTGTGCCCTGAACTGCCACATGATTTAGATGCTGTGCTGACAGGGTGCTATGATTAATTTTAAAAATATCAGATTTTAGCTTTGTTCCCCCTGCACTTCTGTCACTTGATTATTATGTTGTGCTGCTAGCATTTCGCTACTATTTTTAAAATCACCCGATTTCTTTTCCTGCTCCTTTGCACATTGTTGGAGACGGTCCCTACCTCCCAGAGGATCGCCGCTCCCGCCTGTTGCCTACTTGCCAGTGCCCCGGTCCACCACGGGTTTTCCCGTTTGTTGTGGAGGGCGCCGGCATACATTCGCAGTCCCTGCCTCATTGGCCACTCCTGGGTCACGCGCTGCATTGCATACAGGCGCCGCCCTATTTAGGCTCCATGCTTCCTTCCGCGCTCAGCAGACGCGCGCAGCGGGCGTGCGCCAGAGTCGCACCTATGTCCAGCCCGTCTGCGCCTGTCCGCGCAGATTACGCGCAAGGGGCCAGGGAGGCTGGCTCTGTTCACCCCCAGGCAAGTCCACTTTACTCTATCCATGAGCTATCAGCACTTAAGCCCCATAGATTGCCCTGTCACCATACGCTTTCCCCTGAGGCGCTCCTCAGTGTTTTCAACTGCAGGTGCATGAGTAAAGGCAGCCGCTCCATTACCCTTGATGCCTCACTGAAACAGCCTATCCTTGAGTTGCAAAGGCCTCCTTTACTTACTACTGAATCTGGCTTTCTTATTAATGCAAGATCTTTAGTTAAAAACAATATTGCTTTTAGCCATTTTGTATCCGTTAGGAAGCCCTCTTGGGTTTTTATTACGGAAACTTGGGCATCAGAATCAGCTGGTCCCGAGCTTGTTAATGCCATTCCTGAGGGCTACGCCCTAGCCCGGATGGATAGAGTTGGACGCAGGGGAGGAAGACTGGGCATTTTCTACAAGAGTTCGTTAATCTGTCGTACCGAATTCCTCTCCACCCCCGCAGACTCCTTTCAGGCCATGTATTTTTCCCTTAATTCCTCTTCCTCAGTCTCCTTTTCTGGTCTTCCGCTCTATAGGCCCCCGGGCCCCAGGGCTGTTTTTAGTCATGATCTGCTGAAAATTTTAGAACCTTTCATTGATAGACCTAACTTATCATTATTGGGAGACTTTAATTTCCATCTGGAAAATACTAACTCCAGTGATACTTCTTCCCTGGTGGACGCTCTGGCCTCCTGTGGCTTGCTGCAACTTGTGGATAGCCCTACCCATCTAGCTGGCCATACGCTGGATGGAGTTTTTTCGAACGACCCCAGATTATTGGTAGGCTCCTCCATTCCTCTTGCATGGTCAGATCACAAGGCTGTCCCTCTTGAATTGAAATCTCATCATTCCTCCTCTCCCCTAGGAACTATAGGATGATCAAAAATGAGACACTTGCTCCACTCATGACCAGCCTTCGGTCTTCTGTTATGAGGGACACCAACTCCGCTGCCCTCGAATTTTCCAATACCACCGCGAGAGCAGTGGATATCCTGGCCCCTGCTAAACACCATTATACTGCCAGGAAGAGACCCTCAGCTCCCTGGTTCTCTGACTCGCTCAGGCTGCTAATACCGGGCTGCAGGAAACAAGAGAGGCTCTGGCGGACTCTTCTTGATCCAAAGGAGAAGGAAAAACATAAGCGCCTTCTTAAAGAGTATAAATCCGCAATAATTGAGGAAAAGAAGGCCCATTTTACGAATTTGACGGTCTCCCTCAATTCTCCCAGGGAACTGTTTAAGTTTGTAGACTCCCTTTCAACTCTTCAAACGCCAGACCCTATAGTGGGATCTCAGGAGCTGTGTGACAAGATCTCCACTTTCTTCCACACAAAAATAGGGGACATTTATACCGCTCTTGAGTCTCTCAACCGCGACCTGTGTGCTCCATCTTTTCCTGCACCTCCCACTTCAGAACGTCAGGTGCACGAACCTTGTAGCAGTTCCCTCAACTTCCCTCTTCTCACCTCCGAACAGTTAAATCTGCTACTTGATAAAACAAAATCAGGATCCCCTTTGGATCCCTGTCCTCTTAAGATCTTCAAGGACTGTGGGTAGGTAGTGTTACCCCCTCTCTTAGAGGTGATGAATTCAGCAATTACTGAAGGTATCTTCCCCGCCTTTTGGAAAATGGCGGTTGTCAAGCCCCTTTTAAAAAAGGCCACATTGGACCCCGGGTTTCTGAAAAACATTCGGCCTATATCTCTGCTACCCACCCCAGCAAAAATGCTTGAGGCTCATCTTAATCAACATCTGAGCGCCTTCTTGGATGACTCTAGCCTGTTGGATCCTTCTCAACATGGCTTTCAAAGAGCCCATAGTACTGAGTCTGCCCTTACGGTGGTCATCAATAACATCCGCTCAAAAGTCGACAGGGGCCAGGCTACTCTTCTGGTTCTGCTTGACTTGACAGCTGCCTTCAATACCCTGTCCCCCTCTGTCTTTGTAACAGGTCTGAGGGAGATGGGAGTCGAGGGCCCAGCACTGAGCCTCCTTACCTCCTTTCTTAGCCAACGAGAACAGAGGGTTAAGTTGGGTGATTCCCCGTTAAACCTGTGCAGTGTGGGGTCCCACAGGGTTCGTCCTTGAGCCCCACATTCTTTAATATCTATGTGGCTCCACTTGCCAGGCTAGTAAGATCTTTTGGCCTGGAAGTGTTGTCATATGCTGACGACACCCAAATCATGGTCTTCCTCTCTCAGTCGGTGAGTATCTCCGCTCTTAACTTCAGGAACTGCATGGAGGCAGTTTCCCAGTGGATGATTCTGAACTTCTTGAAGTTAAACGGAGAGACAAACGAGGTTCCGATCTTTGGGGGTAAACAGGACATCAGGTCAAGTGACTGGTGGCCTCCCTCCCTTGGAGCGTGCCCCCTGCCCTCTCAGTCCGCCCGGAATCTGGGAGTGCTGATAGACACCACGCTCTCCTTTGACCGACAGGTCAGCCAAACTGTTTCAACCTGCTGTGGTGTCATCAGGATTTTGAGAAAGATCGCACATTGCCTCTCTCCAAAAGCCCGCAAGCAGGTTACTGTTGCTCTTGTTGCCTCGAGACTAGACTATTGTAATGTGCTTTATTCAGGCATCAATAAAAAGCTCGTTCAGCGCCTTCAGATGGTGCAGAACGCGGCGGCTAGGCTCGTTCTTGACGTCCCTAGACTTTCCTCAGCCTCTCTTGCCAGGAGGAACTTACATTGGCTTCCTATTCAATCTAGGATCAACTTTAAGATCCTGTGCCTGACTCACGGGGCCTTGTATGGAGCAAGTCCAGAAGGTATAAGGTCCCTTCTACTACCCTACTCGCCTAGTAGAGCTCTCCGCTCTTCTAATAAAAACCTCTTGTCTGTCCCCCGGGTCTTTAAGGCCAGGTGGGGAGAAAGGGCCTTCGCCTCTCTGGCCCCGAGGCTGTGGAATGCGCTTCCCCCTGAATTAAAAGGGCAACCATCTATCATGCTTTTCCGTAAAGCACTAAAGACATGGCTCTTTGTAGAGGCCTATCTGTAGTCCTGCATCGTCTCATATCTCAAGCTGTACCATCACTTAGGCGCCTTGATGCCCTTGGGTTAAGTTGCGCATTACAAGACCTCATTCATTCATTCATTCATTCTAGTGTGTGTACAAAAGATGTGCTCCCACACCTCAGAATGACATTTGCCTTTTTACCCCTTCTTTTATTGTCGACTTAACCAATGACTTTGACACACTTTTGGTTTCTCTGGCAAATTGTCATTATCAAGTCATGTGTCTAGTCTGATTATTTCTGACCTCTTCAAGATGAGTGTAATCCACTCTCACCCACTTGTTCACAATCTTTTTTTTGCTCCTTGTGACTGCAATTTACTTCTTCGCAGTCCTCGTTTGGCTTTTCAGGATTGCAATCTACTTCTTCAATATCAGGCAATGCGATGTATACCCATTTAGGTGACTTGTATTTTTGATTAGGTCTTTTAACTCTTTTGGGTCTCTGCAATAGGTCTTTATTCATTTTTCTTTGTTCTCTTTAACTTGATATTTCATTAATTTGTTCTGCATTGTCTTTATTCAAATGTATTATCTTATTTTGCAGTCCTTTAAATTCTTTAGGCCAATTGTCTCCTTTTCGGGCCTTTTCAATTCAGCATCCCTTTCTCCTCGTTCCGTTCTCCAAGTTCTTTTCCTTGGTCCCAATCTTTTTTTTATCTCTCCTTCACTTTCTTCGGATTCTGTTTCAGATTTAATTTCAGGTCCTCTTACTTTGAATGTTATGATTCCTGATTCATTGTCTGAATCTGAACCTCCTCTGGGTTTTTCCTCAATTTTCTCAATCTCTGTATCTGAACCTGACCCTACTCGTGCTTCTTCCACTTGTAATTTTGAGTTTGATCCTCATCGGGGTTCTTCTGCAATTTATTCTGCCTCTCTATCTGAATCTGAATTTTCTTCTCCTATTTCTACAACTTCTGGAGGAGTTTCCCCTAAACTTGTGCTTGACTTTTCCCTGTCACTGTCTGTCTGTTCCTTTTCTCCTGTTTCATTATCTGTTAATTGTCTCTCAGACTCATTTGTTAGTCTTTCATTAGTTTGAGGTTGCTCTTCTTCAGACACCCAGCTGGTATCTGATATCTCCAGACGTCGACTTACTGGTCAATCTTCTGAACCTGGAACTCTGCTGGTCTCAGGTTGTTCTGTTTCAGATGCCGAGCTGATATCTGATATTTCCAGATGTCGACTTACAGGTCGATCTTCAGAATCTGGAACTCGGTTGGTTTCAGATTGTTCTTCTTCAGACGTCGAACTGGTATCTGATATTTCCAAATGTCGACTTACGGGTCGATCTTCAGGATTTGTAACTCTGATAGTGTAACTGGCATGCACCCAGTTCTTTACACCAGCACACTTTACTGCTGTGGTGATTACCAGAATCACTTGACGTGGCTTGTCCCAGCGTGGTACCAAACAATTTCTTCTTCTGTGGACTTTTATGCGGATCCAATCTCCTGGGATCAGGTCACGAGCTGGCTTTCTCTCAAAAGTGTTTGCATCCGGTCCAACCTGATGAAACACAGAATGCACCACATCAGCCAATCCTTTGCAATAGTCCAGAATGAGATCATCAGTTATAGGCAGCAGTTTGTTGACAGGTACGTAATCTTGTCTCAGAGCTCATCCCATTATTAGTTTGTGAGGACTTAAACCAGTTCTCCTGTCAGTTATGCTTCTTATACTCATCAGCACTAGGGTGAAGGCATCTGGCCGTTTGAGTACTGTGGCTTGACACATTTCCCTAGGCTATTTTTATTTGTGCCATTTACTTGTTCAACCACTCCAGAAGCTTCTGGTCTGTATGCACAATGTAGTTTTTATTGTATTTCTAGTGCTTCACATATCAGTTGGATAACTTCATTTTGGAAATGTGATCCTCTATCCGTCTCTATCGTTACAGGGAAACCGTATCTAGGAATGAATTGTCTCAGTAGGAGTTTTGTAACTGTAACTCCATTATTCCTTCTTGTGGGATAGGCCTTCACCTCCAGCGACAGAACAGACAGACAGACAATCACCAAGACATGCCTCAATCGGTTACATGGAGGCATCTCAAAGAAATACAACTGCATTCTGGTAAAAGGATCTCCCTCCTGTCCTATGGTTCCCAGACTCACTACTGTTTTGCTTCCAGGATTTATTTGTTTGCATATAAGGCATCTTTGACAAAGACTTTCAGCGATCATCCTAAACTTGGGATTATACCAAGTCTGTTTGAACAATCTAATCATGGCATCCCTAACTATGTGTGCTTGTCCATGGTACATCCTTGCCATATTAAAGATCATGCTATCAGGCATAAATGGTCTTTCGTCTCTGTAAACCCAGACTTCATCTCCCGCTCTTTGTCTACAATCTGATTTTATCCAAATATCTTTTTCCTCATCACTCGCTGCGTCCTGCAATTGCCTTACCTCATCCCATGTTTCAACTGGGTTAGTAAAAAGCAAGGGACATAAAACATTTTCGTTTTCCCTCCTCCGATTCACTGAGATCATGTTACGTGCACAATATTGGGCTAATGCGTCGGCAAAATTATTGCCTGCTGACACATAATCCATTCCATCTTTGCGTGCTGCACACTTTACCACTGCGATCTGTTTAGGCAGCTGTATCGCCTCGAGCAGCTTCTTCACAAACTCACCATTCATTATCGGAGACCCGGATAAAGTCAGGAATCCCCTCTGGGACCAGAGCTGACCAAAATCATGGGCCATTCCGAAGCCATACTGGTTTTCGGTGATCACAGGGATTTGGTATTTCTTTCCCAACTTGCAAGCTCGTATCAGGGCGATCAACTCAGCAACCTGGGCTGAACGTGTTCCTTTCAAACAAGATGCTTCCGTTATAGTTGCTACTGTATACACAGCATAAGCAGCACTCAAACTCCTTCTGATGTCCTCAAACATGACCCATCCACAAACTTCACATAATCGGACATTTTTAAAGGTTCATCTCTAATATCAGGACGGGGCTTTGTGCAAAAATCAAGCTGATCCAAACAGTTGTGGTCAATGTCATCTTTGACTGCCGCATTTACCGCATCTGGCAGTAATGTGCAGGGATTTAAGTTTGTATCTTTCAATGGTTACATTGTCAGTACCCAGAACCACCTTTTCATACCTAGTCAGCCGACTATGTGTCATGAATTGGTTTTTAGTCCGTGTCAGAAGGATTACGACTGAATGGGGAACAGAGACCTTTAAAGGATATCCCATCATGATTCCTTCACTCTGCTCCAGACTCACACAAGTAGCAGCTACTGCTTTCAGACATCCAGGCAACGCTACAGCTACCGGGTCCAAAACAGCTGAAAAGTAGGCTATTGGTCTCCTCATTCTTCCCTGCCTCTGCACCAACACTGAAAGTGCACATCCATCCCTTTCACTGCAATACAGCTCAAATTATTTTTCATTATAAGGCCTTCCCAACGCCAGAGCCTCACACAAACTCGCTCTCAGTTCCTCGAAAGCCTTTGTTTCTTCCTCATACAAAACAATCGGATCTTTCACATCACTTTTAATCAGTCGCTGTAAAGGTTTTGCAATCAAAGAAAATCCACTTATCCACTGTCGACAATAACCAACCATTCCAAGGAACATTCTTACCTCTCTTTGTGTCACTGTAGCTCTCATCCCTTTAATAATCCTGATTCTTTCTATTGACACTTTCCTCATTCCTTTCCCAATCTTATGACCTAAGTACTGGACTGCTTGTTGACAAAATTTTAGTTTTGTGGTGACACTTATTCACTACGGATACACAGGAATTGCTCATTGTCACTTCAATTAAAGAATCGCAATTACCTGCCACGTCTAGTGAGACAAGCCAAGAAAAGTGCTGCAAACAATAACCGCGAGG
The DNA here is from genome assembly GCF_964261635.1 of Lissotriton helveticus. NCBI lineage: Eukaryota > Metazoa > Chordata > Amphibia > Caudata > Salamandridae > Lissotriton > Lissotriton helveticus. The sequence goes on from NC_136070.1 coordinate 9,386,376, forward strand.
CTTTGCTCGAACCACCAGTGGTAACACAGACACTAGGTAGACTGACCTTTGTCAACACATACAGACGTCGATTAGGATGGCGGACGGAAACGGGTACTGTCCGCCATGTTCGGGGAAATTTAACTCCCGGCAGCGCCGCGGAGAATCCACGGTTGCGATTAGGATATTCATGTCAAGATACTCCGACCGCGGCAGATGGATCACATCAAACACCGTCCGCGGTGGACGGAACACATCTAACACCGTCCGCGGCGGACAGACCCAAATGAACACCCACCGCCGCGGACGGACATGACCGCGGAAACAGCCACATTTACCGCCATACCTGTGAAAACTCTGTGTCCGCAATTAGGATAACGCCGCCTGTACCACGGTACGCACAGCCATCCACGTCCGCGGCGGAAAGATTGCAACGAGAAACAGTGCATCACTGCGGAAGGCCAACACGAACAACATCCCTACCGTCAAACCAATGTCAAAAAGTGTGCCGCCAGTAAATAGCAAACACACGAAAAAGGACAACCCCCCCTGTAACACCAACACCAATCACAAGCCACTATGACACCCCCCAAGTACCCAATAATGCACACTAGTCAACACACCCACCTACCACCTGACTGCCAACAACCATTGAGACACGACTATAAAATTACACCCACCCACTACCACAATCCTTTGCATCACAGCATTGCTGCTAGCAAGAGGCCCTATACAATCTACAGCATACTCAAATTGAAGACACACAACCACCACCCTACCACACCCACCACACAAACACCCACCACACCTTTCCTACACACCACACACCACACACCTGCACCCCCCAACTCACTCAACCCACACACTGAGCACCACACACCATGGCACCCAAAAAAAAACCTAAATTCACGGACACCGAGTTGAAGGTAATGGTCGATGAAATAGTCCGTGTTGAGCCCCACATATTCGGGGCCAAAGTCCAGCAGACCACCGTGGCGCAAAAGAATCACATGTGGGACAGAATCGTCAGTCGGGTGAATGCGTCAGGGACCGTGCAAAGGACCAAGCACGAAATACAGAGGCGGTGGTATGACCTGAAAACCAGGGTGTTGGACCTGGCCCTCTTGGCAGGGTCATCCCTAAACTTTTTGCCTTCCTCCAATACTCTCTCTGACCTGTTTTTGTTGGTTTAATGACTCTGGGCACTTTTACCACTGCTGACCAGTGCTAAGGTGCATATGCTCTCTCTGTGCGAAATGTATATGTGATTGATGTACCTGATTGGTTTATTGGATTTACTGTCAGTCCCCAGTAAAGTGCACCAGGAGTGCCAGGGCTTGTGAATGCCAATACTGCTAGTGGGCCTGCAGCGCTGGTTGCGCCACCCACAGAAGCAGCCTTAAAATGTGTCTAGGGTCTGTCATTGCAGAACCTGCGTACAGTCTGGTACTGTCATGCTGGCTGGGCAAGTGCACACACTTGCCAGCCCCTAAACCTTCCCTTAACTTCATATTAGTCACCCCTATGGTAGGCCTGAGGGCAGGGTGCATTGTAAGTGTAAGGTAGGACATGCCCTGAAGTGTGTGGCATGTCCTAATAGTGAATTACTGCCAAATTCGTTTTTCACTATTGTAAGGCTACCTGCTCCCTTTAGGCCAGATGGGCTGCTGGAATTATTACACTCTATAATCCCAGCAGGCTCAGGGAACATGGTAGAAATTAATGTTTAGTATGCCTGAACTCAGAATAATAAAATACTTCTTTTAGTAAAGTTTATTTTAATATCCTGTGTTTGCAAATGCTACTTTTAGAAAGCTAGCATTTGCTTGCCTAACCATTTCAGCCCGCCTCTGCTTGGATGTGGATCTGACTGTCTGGTGTGTGTGAGTGACAGGGCTGGGAGGTGACAGGTGGTGAATAGCAGGATGACACCTTAGTGGGAGGTGGGAGTTTCCCTGAATGATGCATCAGGCTGTGCTCTGCCTCCACAATGCTGGCTCCGCCCCCCTGGGGAGCGACTGATGACTCAGCCTGCACCTGGCCCAGGAAGGACCGAAGCTTGTCAACAAAGTGCTCCTGGCTGCCCCTGTCCCCACAATGCTGGCTCCGCCCCCCTGGGGAGCGGCTGATGTGCCTGCCCTCACACTGAATGCAGAAGCAGAAGTACCCACCACAAGTGCTCAGGGACTGAGAGCAGTTATGCAGAGGCCCCCCTTGCCTGTAAGAACAAAAGAAACTGGATATAAAAGTAGGAGCCCTGCTCCTTGTAAATTAGATCCTGTTTGCGCTACAGAAGAAACTCTGCCCGAAGAGAAGGACCTGGAAGGACTACAAGGAGGAGTGCTGTCTCTGGCCTGTGTCTGGTGCCTTGCTGCAGAAGGAGAGGAAAAGAAGAGACTACAAGAGACTTTTGCTTTTATTGAACTTTGTGCCATACTCTGCTAAAGATCTCCAAGGGCTTGCTGTGGAACTTGCCCCCTGACCAGCGCCCCAGGAACAGTGGGCGCTACCCCCCTGAAGGAAGCTGCTGCTGGCGTGTGCTGTGTGTCCCTACAGCGCCGAGTGGAGGAGAGTTGAGAGCGCTGTGCCCTCCGCCACGCTCTCTGCCAATTCGTGCAGCCGTGTCCCTCCCCCGACCACCGTGACTGTGGCCTGATTGTGTGCCAGCTACAAAGTGAGGACTGGCCCTGCTGGTCCGAGCGCCGTGACTGTTCCGCGCTGAGCCGCGCTCACATCGGAAAGGGAGGACCTGTCTGGTCCTAGCACCGCCGCCTGTTTGCCCCCCGAAGCACAGGCCGCCCCGCAAAGACAGACGCTGCCAAGATTGTGCCCTCCGTAACCCGGGCGCTGAGACCCCTCGTCCCCGCAGCTGGGAAGTGACTCGCTGCCGGGCCTCGCCTGATCAGTGCACCGCGCCTCGTGGAGTGCGCCCCCCTCAGCCCCGCCTGCTGCAGCCTCCCCCTTCAGAGCCTGAAGCGAACCGTGCCGGAAGAATCCTGTCCCGTAAACACACCGCCGTCCCGGGTGCCCTGTGACCTGCAGCTGAGATCCGCAGGCCGCCGCACCCCCCAGGGAAGACAACGCGCCGTGGGACATCCCCTCCTTCCAGCCGTCTGCCTCACCAAAGACCAGGGACAGAAAGGTACTGTGCGCTGTGCCCAACCATTGCGTGCTTGGTAGGGAGAGAATCCAGACCGCGCCGCTCACGCAAGAGGCGTGGGGCGGGAGGAGACGCTCGGGCAGAAGCCGGGCCAAGCCCCCAAGAGCGCCGCAGCGCGGCACAGCGCTAACACAGGGCAGGAGGCCCCAAAACCCCTTACCTGTGGAAACTTTGCCTTTGTGTTACAAGAACTATCTCAGAAATAAGCTGATTAGACACTGACTTTTGTTTGGCTAAGAGTAACTGGAACCTCGCATCTTTGAAGTAACTAAGACTGTATTTACAAGCTTGCTGCTAAGAACATATAAAGAGAATATATCTTTTACAATACAGTTTGGTGACCTTGTGTGGTGGGTTGGTGGTGATGGTGTGATACTGCAAATGTTTAACCCTATGTGCCCCAGAGATTAGCCTAGACTGCTTGCGCCACACTACCTAGAGGGTAAGCAGGGGTTGTTCTTGAAGGTAATCCTTTGCCCTGACTTGGGAGTGAGAGTCCCTGCTTGTCGCCAGTGCTGCACTGCGCCAACCAGAGACTCCCCCTTCCAACACAGGGTGAAAGGCATCCGTGCCAAAAACCATGCGAGAGCCATTCACACTGGCGGCGGAACACCCCTGGAGCCCATACCCTACACCGATTGGGAGGAGAAGGTGCTGGTTATACTTCACCCAGAGAGCCTAGACGGACTTGAGGAAGGAGAAGAGGCTGGTAAGTACAAACCAAGCACCACGATCAGTACAACATGGTCAGCCTCACACAACTGAGAAGACACATCTCCCAGGCCCCAACCCATTCACGTCGGACACATACTCACCAAAATGTAAATGGCAACCAACATGCCCCCATGTCCACAGGGAGGGTGGTGGTGGAGGGTGGGGTGTTGGAGAGCTCACAACTACAACTCCCAACAGGCCCCCATGTCCACAGGGAGGGTGGTGGTGGAGGGTGGGGTGTGTGAGACCTCACAACTACAACTCCCAACAGGCCCCCATGTCCACAGGGAGGGTGGTGGTGGTGGGTGGGGTGTATGAGAGCTCACAACTACAACTCCCAACAGGCCCCCATGTCCACTGGGAGGGTGGTGGTGGCGGGTGGGGTGTGTGAGAGCTCACAACTACAACTCCCAACAGGCCCCATGTCCACAGGGAGGGTGGTGGTGGAGGATGGGGTGTGTGAGAGCTCACAACTACAAATCCCAACAGGCCCCCATGTCCACAGGGAGGGTGGTGGTGGTGGGTGGGGTGTGTGAGAGCTCACAACTACAACTCCCAACAGGCCCCCATGTCCACAGGGAGGGTGGTGGTGGAGGGTGGGGTGTGTGAGAGCTCACAACTACAACTCCCAACAGGCCCCCATGTCCACAGGGAGGGTGGTGGTGGTGGGTGGGGTGTGTGAGAGCTCACAACTACAACTCCCAACAGGCCCCCATGTCCACAGGGAGGGTGGTGGTGGAGGGTGGGGTGTGTGAGAGCTCACAACTACAACTCCCAACAGGCCCCCATGTCCACAGGGAGGGTGGTGGTGGTGGGTGGGGTGTGTGAGAGCTCACAACTACAACTCCCAACAGGCCCCCATGTCCACAGGGAGGGTGGGGTGTGTGAGAGCTCACAACTACAACTCCCAACAGGCCCCCATGTCCACAGGGAGGGTGGTGGTGGAGGGTGGGGTGTGTGAGAGCTCACAACTACAACTCCCAACAGGCCCCCATGTCCACAGGGAGGGTGTGGAGGGTAGGGTGGGTGGAGTGTGTGCGACTGGACACTGAAATGTATACAAATTGATATGAACATGTAATGTCCACCTTACTGACCTGCACAATCTTGTCCCTCAGGTGATCGTAATCTGACTGGGGAAACCAGCACCCGGCCGCAAGACTCGCCTCACACCCATACCGGACTCTCTGGGGACGATGACACAGGCAGCTCCGGTGCGGAGGATGGTGCAGGCCCTAGCAGACAGCCAGGGCCATCTGGCTCACAGGGAATCCCGGCCCCGACAACCGTCGCATGTGTAACTCCAGCGACACCGGCCTCAGTGATCTGCAGAGTCACCACCATCACCACCACCACCACCACCAGTACCACCCCTCCTGCCTGTGCCACCCTGCCTAACCCACCGCACGACACAGGTCCATCGGCCTCCCACCCAAGCAGGGTGAGTGGGCCACAAAGGAGAGAGGCGAGGCCACAGCAGGCAATCAGGAGATCCACACTCCGCCGCACTGAGGAAGGACACCCACCCCATCCTGTGGCAGAGTCCCTTGAAGCCCTAGCCAGGTGCCAGGCTTCATACGACCGTGGCCAGGAACAGGCAGATTGTGCCCACAAGGACTCGGTGGACAACACGAACATGTTGCGTGAAATTTCGGGCCACCTTGGCCAGATAGTGGACATCATGGGCCAGCAGACAACAATGTGGAGGGAATGGATAGCCCGGAACAACCCCACCCCCCCTCAACCAATTGTCCTGGCGCCACGGCCAGCAACACCACCGCCACCACCACCACCACCTGTGCCCCTGGCGACGGATGTGGCCCCTGAACAACCTGCCCCCCCAGCTGACTCTGTTCCACCTCAAAGACTGAGGGGACGTCCGAGGCTGGAAGTGGGTGAGAGCAGTGTGGGTGCGCCATCCACACGCTCCAATGACTCTGACACTGCCTGAGCCAGCCATTCACCCTGCCAAGTATCCTGTCCCACATAGCCAATCATTGGCACAGGTCTGCTGGACTAGCTTGACACCACCCAATGTGGTGTCAGCACGGACATTTCATCTGCCATTACCTTCAACTCCCACTCCCCCACCCCACACTTACTTGTAAATATTCACCAGCACAAATGCACAACCTGTAAATAAATGCCACTTACACACTCAATGATGTGTTGCCTCCATGTTTAATCACATGATTGCCTCAGAAACAGACGTAACCAGGTGCAGGGATCCAAGTCGTACATAATCATGCCGCTGCGGGAGTGACCTAGGGAAATTCAGAGACAGCAAACACACGTCAGGAAACAAATTCACACACATCACAACACACTGCACAGCAACATTCCACAAACTACACTCATCACAAAAGCATTGGATGAGAGGACACACATCATGGAGACTTGCATGTCCAAATAAATGAACACACACATATGCAACCATCACATACCAGAACACACAGCTGATGCACCCCACATCCACACAACACCAGCAAACATACATAAGGCATTGTCAACCGGCACAAGAGGTAGTTACTCACATTCAAGGGAAGTAGCGATCAATGAGCTGGCGCCTCTGGTCCACACCTTCCTCCTCACCACTATCCTCATCAGTCGACATGGGTGGGATGGGAGGCCGAGGAACTTCTTCGTCTTCAGGGTCCAAGAGCAGTTCAATGTCATTGCGCACGGCCAGGTTGTGGAGCATGCAGTAGGCAATCATGATCCTGCATACTTTGCCTGGTGAGTAAGGCAGGGCCCCTCCGGTCTTATCCAGGCACCGAAACCTAGACTTTAGCAGTCCAAAGGTACGTTCAACCACTCTACGTGTCCTTCCATGTGCATCATTGTAGCGCATTTCACCCGCAGTTGTAGGATTACGTATGGGACTCAGGAGCCAGGGCCGGTTTGGGTACGCCGAGTCGCCTATGTAGGGGGATGACAGACACAAATATCACAACCAGATTTGGTGGGTACCCCATGCCACACAGAGATCACAAAAGTCCCCACGGCAGACTCACCAACAAGCCACGCTTTACCGGGACGCAGATTTGCCATCAGTTGGGGGACAATGCTGCTCCGCATGATGTGGGCGTCATGTGCGGAGCCTGGAAATCTTGCGCACACATGGGAATGATGTTGTCGGCCAGGCACACCACCTGCACGTTCAGCAAAGGGAAGTGCTTCCGATTCCTAAAAACCTGCTCACGTGCCTGTGGTATATAAATAAATAATACCGGATCTAGGTTTTACTGGACATAGCAATAACAGATAGCTCAATAAATAAGAGTCAAGATTCGAGGTAGTAGGAGTTTGCAGGTTTAATACAGCATAAAGGCCAGGAACAGGACAACCTGCACGGGAACAGGATGGCAGCGCTGCCGGGGGCAGGATCAGAATCGGCACAACATTTAATAACAGTGCACACATATATATACTAAAACAGTTACATTACAATGAATTACAGTAGGCGGAGCAGTGGGTGTGGTCAATAGCAGTCGCGAAAGATAAGGGTGAAAATGGGTGTAACAGGGGCGTATACATAGACATGTGATGTAAACGTAACAGAATATGTCATAAATGAGGCGGAAACATGGAGGGGGCTACCTAAGGAGCCGGGACCTCTAACCTAATGGTGCGCGCAAACTGACAATGACGTGTTACTAGGAGAAGCTGGGGGCTATGAACTCTGTGCTAGGAGCAGAGACTGAAGTCTGGAGAGTCAGGGCGACATGTACCTAAACAGTATCTGGTATCTGATGTTTAGAGAACATGTTGATAGAATCCAAAAGTTATCGGGGTAAAGGCTAACGGACTCTAAGACTGGAGCATGCATTATTCTACATGTAGTGCGTGATGAAGAATATTAAATGACCATTAAATGCAGTATTTCTCTTACATGGAGACGTAAAGGCTAGACAATGACGGAAACTATTGATGCGATTCAGTAGCTTAGGAATGCAGAGAAGGAGGGCTGGACTGATAACTAGAATCATAACATACTCTTGGCAGACTCGTAGGCAGAGCCAGGCTGAGCCGGGCACTGTGAGGCAGGAAGTAAGTGAAGGGTCGAGGATACAGGTGGGGGCTGTATCGCTCCTCAGCGAGGCTCAGGAGACAGGAGCTGAATCTGGTGTCCGGGCCCTTTTGAGGCCTAGAAACGGGGACTTTACAATGAAATAACGTGCAAACTGAGAAACGTGGCAACGTAACTTTACATAGGCCTGATACTCGTAGCTTTCACGAGAACTGGAAACTGGCATACTAGTGATGGACACAACTGTAATTGCGTCTTTAATCAAACATGGGGGATACATATGCATATTTAATCATGCACACATAACATAAGATGGTGGACACGTAGGGACACAGAACATGGCAAAATTTACTTTTCCACATTCCCTCCTTGTCACTACGTTACCATCAGGAAACATCAATATTCATGATACCATCTATCATTTCATACAGTATCATTTGCTCGTCTCGAGTTTTCTTGGAACTGGATTTAGGACGGGACTTGGGACTAGGAACACATGATGTAGCACAAATGCCGCAAATCGCAGGGCCACATTGTAAACAGAGGCAGCAACTGAATATGATCGCTACTGCAATACCCAGAAATGACAATACTTTCCATCCCCAGGCGGAAATTATATTCCAGAACCAACCGGACCATGTCCAGGTGCCTGGATCTTGGTGTAACATATGGGCAATTTTATGGAGTCTGGTAATAGCTGAATAAACAGACGGCGCGTTATTAGGAATGAAAATGCAGCAACTAGATCCGATGACTCTACAGGCCCCGCCCCTATCGGCCAGTATGACGTCAAGGACGAGACGATTCTGGAGCACGACAATTCTCATAAAGGATTGTTCTTCGGTTAAGTTACCTAGAGCAGAAGTAGTCTCAATCACTACTGCTTCATGTGTTCTGGTTATTCTACGTATCAGTTTACTATTTACAACAGTACCTAAGTAGGGGAAGACACCTTTATTGATATCTATGTATTGTTCTAGAGCAGTTTCAGTATAATCGACAATCGGGAGATTTCTCTTGTGTCTAGTATGTACTAGGTGGGAATTCCTATGATAGTCAGGTGGGGCTAGGAAAACTGGTGGCAGTAGGAAGGCAATGTAACATGTACCCTCCCAATCGAGGGGCAGACGAACATATGCGGTCTGACCACAAACAAAATAAGAATGACGTGAAGTTTTGAAAATAGATTTCCTACTGTCACTATACTTGACAATAGTAGTACAATCACTATGGCCTACATGTACGGAACCATTATTTCGGACACATAATTCACCTTTGACTGGTAGTACTGAAATAGCAGGTAAGTCTGGAGTAGAATCAGACTGAACATTCAGGACCATGAAATTCGAAGAATAATTACCTAGATTATAAACTTCATTCTCTAGATCTAACCCTGTTCTGTGGGGAAGACCTTGCTTGTCTGGGAAACATGTACTGTCAAGTAAAGACATATCTGTTGAGGATGACGTTAACGTGGACCATGCTCCACACGAACCATTATGTGAAAATGGATAAGGAAAGAGTGGCAGAACTCCCTTCGGTGTCTGGAAAGGGGGGAGTCGACCACACACCCAACAATTTGTGGCATTGTTGGTCTGGTGTGAATAATGTAACATGCGGATAAATGAGTTATTACGCATAGCAAGACGATAAGAAAGTTCATGAGGAGGCAGATCACTAAACGTGTGCTCTACTGTAACATTAGCAGACTTATTTACATGAGAAACTGAAAAACACAAATAAAATGCATAACTGGTGCAGGAAATCATAATGCTGAAATATAGCAGAAAACATAAAATAATAGTGCAACTTCTAGAGTTCTCACTAACTCTCTCTCTGTGGGGGTCTATTATATACATGTCAGAAACCGGTCTAACCGTTTCACCTAGGGGAGGACTTAGACAATCAAACTGGCTGACTTATTTTACTAGACCTTAGTTTAAGCTTATACTCCTGTTGCGGAGTTTTCTCTAACAGGGAAGGGTTCGTAGCAATGTCTTTTGCGGGACAGTCCTTAAGAATAGTACTTTGGCAGTCTTTAAGATCCTCGGAAATGTTCTTTGAAACAGGTTTCAATCCAAAAAATCTTTTCACATGTGACAAATGGACCCAGCCCTTCCTGCCTTCCAGCTTGACGGCAGTACGGGTGGCCAGGAGGACCTGTCGGGGTTCCTTCCAGCGGGGCTCCAGCGGACTTGAACGATCAAAGTTCCTGACCAAAACCATGGATCCGGGAACGATTTCATGCGGTGCCACCTCGGTATTGTCTGGAAATGCGGCAGCAACCTGTGAACGACAAGAGTTGAGGGCAGACATCAAGGAAGCTAGGTAATCTGTCAGCATATTACTTGAAACATCGGTAATACTTCGAGGTCTAGGTGTACCCCACATGTTAGGGGGGCGGCCGAATACGACCTCATAAGGGGACAGACCTGATCTGGAATGTGCGACCATGCGCATATAAAATAAGGCAACTGGCAGAGCTACTAGCCAGTCTACACCTTTCTCTTTACATACTTTTGCGATTCGGATTTTCAGGGTCTGATTATGTCTCTCTACGAGACCGGCTGCTTCTGGATGGCGTACACAATGGAACTTCCACTGGTACCCTAACAACAGGGAAATATGTTTCATGAGCTCAGATGAGAATGGCTGGCCGTTGTCAGAATATACGACTCTAGGGAGTCCGTAGCGGGGGAAGAATTCACGAACCAACTGCTTGGCAGTGGTCGCGGCTGTGTAATCTGGGACTGGATATGCCTCTGTCCACCTGGACAAAGCGCATACCACTACAAGGACATACTTGAAACCTCGACATCGCTCCATCTGAATATAATCCATCTGGAGGACTTCAAAAGGGTGGTCAGGAGGCTGGAATCCACCTTGTTCCACCGGGACACTTTTACCTGGATTAAACTGGCAACATATCATACAAGTACGGACCTTCTGCTTGGCTGCAGCTCGTAAATGCTTGTTGAACCAAATGTTCTGGATACTATCTAACATAGCTTTTTCTCCTAAATGTGCTGGACTATGTGCGGTATTGATAATGACTTGAACCATAGAATCGGGGAGAAACCATGTGGCTTTACCCTTCGTTACCCATCCCTGATCTGTCTGGACCCCTCCTTGTTCGGACCATTTCTTGATTTCCTCGGGAGTAGCATGTAACTGGATATCTATGACATCTTGAGTGGGGTCCTTAACTGTCATACAGGTAGTCAGATCTGGAGTGTATGTCGGTGTCTTATTAACTGGAATGTCTGGTGTCTGTGCTGTAAGCTTGGCTGTGCGATCTGCTAGATCATTACCTTGAGAAATAGTGTCAGTAACTTTCGTATGTGCTTTGCATTTCATGATAGCAATGGATGTCGGTAAGTGTATGGCATCTAACAGAGCTTGAATAAGGAGACCATGCTGAATCTTGGTTCCATGAGAAGTCATGAAACCTCTCTCCTGCCAGAGCACTCCAAAGTCGTGTACGACTCCAAATGCGTAACGTGAATCTGTGTAAACATTAACTTTCAGGTTCTTGGCGTGTATGCAGGCTTGTGTCAGAGCAACTAGCTCTGCTGCTTGAGCAGACAGGGTGTCAATACGGTGTGTTTCTATAACTTCAGTGTCAGTAGTCACTGCATACGCGGCTACTAGTTCTCCTGTACTTGTTCTCATACATGAACCATCCACATAAAGTGTCAGGTCTGGATCTGGTACTGGAATATCTGTCAGATCTTGTCTTGGCTTAGTCATAATATTAACTACTTCCACACAGTCGTGTGTGGCAGGATTTGAATTAACTGACGGTAACAGTGTAGCAGGATTTAGAACGTTGCAGCGTCTGATTTCTATGTGTGGCTGGAACAGTGTCAGTTCATAACCTGTTAAACGTGCAATTGTCAAGTGCTGAGTCTGTGTTCGGTTTAAAAGAACTTCCACGGAGTGTGGGACTTGTACTGTCAAGGAATGTCCTAATACTATGGAATCACTTTGTCTGATAGCTAGTGCTGTGGCTGCAACTGACTTGAGGCACGCAGGCAGAGCCTGGGCTACAGGATCTAATGTGCTCGAAAAATAAGCACAGGGCTTGTATTGTCCTGCTTGATCTTGTGTGAGAACAGATAATGCTGTACCTTCGCGTTCAGTGACAAAAAGTGTAAAAGGCTTACTGTAGTTCGGTGTTGCTAGAACTGGAGCTTGGCATAGAGCCTTCTTTAACTCATTAAAACTAAATGTATGTTCAGATGTCCAAGGGAGGACAGTCGATACGGCTGCCTCCTGTGTCGTTAACTGTATCAGTGGCTTAGCTAGAAATGCATACTGAGGAATCCATTGTCTGCAGTAAGAAGTGAGGCCAATAAAAGCACGTACCTCCTTCTGGGTCTTGGGCTGAGGAAGACTCGCTATTAACTGGATACGGTCGGATGTCAACTGCCTACCCCTCTTGGACAGTAAGTGGCCTAAGTAGATCACTTGCTGGACACAGAATTGAAGCTTAGAAGGGGACACCTTGTGCCCCATCTCGGCAAGGAAATACAAGACTGTAAGGGATGCTCGCTCGCAAGCACGTTCAGAACGGGCTGTGATCAGTAGATCATCGACATACTGGAGCAGGGCAGTGTCAGTTGGCATGTGAATATTGTCTAGTTGTCTCTTAAGTGCTTGACTGTAAATACTAGGACTTTCTGTGAAACCTTGAGGAGCGCGTGTGAACATATAGCTCCTTCCATTTAAACAAAATCCGAAAAGAAACTGGCTGTCTGGATGAATGGGGACACTGAAGAACGCGTTCTTGAGGTCTATGACTGTAAAAAATGAGGCTTCAGAATCAATGGCTGTCAATAGGGAAGAGATATCTGGGACAACTGGGTACTGGGGAATAATACATTTATTAAGCTCTCGGAGATCAATCACTAATCGATATACTGGGGGTGCATTTGGATCAGTACGTTTCATGACTGGAATGATCGGAGAATTACATACATTGGAGTCAGTTTCTACAACTACTCCTTGAGCGATGAGCTCGTCAGTAATTTTGGATAAGGCTGCTACAGCCTCAGGTGGCAATCTGTACTGCCTGATTCGTGGTAACACTACACCTGGCTTGAGAGTCACACGATGGGGTGTGATTTGCATGAAGCCAACATCAGTTGGACCTTGTGCCCATAGATGCTGCGGAACATTAGACAATCTCGGATCAAAATCTCGTAATACATAGTGACCCTTGAAGTCACGTAGGAACAATCGTATTCCCTCGGGGGAGCAGCATATGACTGCACCTAATTCTTTCAGTGTCTTAATGCCTAACAGATTTTCTGGACATGACTTCGTAAGTAACAGATCAGTAGTGCGGGACAATGGACCTACTTCTAGAGTAACTGGCTGAGATATCTCATTTACAATAGGCTTTCCTGAAAATCCAAGGGAAACATTTCTTGAGCCTGAGAGCGGAGCCCCTGGAACTTCGGCGTGACTGATGGTGGTCCTACTTGCCCCTGTATCAATCAAAAACTTTCTGTCTTTCCCTAATACTTGACTATGAACATAGGGACCCTCTTGATCTACAGGTATCTCAATGAGAGGCAAGCCTACCTCCCTCTCTAGGCTGTTTCATGAATATGGCTGATACTCTGGATACTCAGACTGCGCATACTGGTACATCTGCTGTGTAACATGCTGTGTTGCAGCAATAGGCTGCGGTACTGGAACTGTCTGTTGTGCATTCTGTGGCTGAGAAGTCTGTGAAACTTGTTCTTGTCTAGGCGGACGTAGTCTTTCTTTAGTTTTACCGGTAGCTATATTGTGTTTCAGAACTGCACACTCGTTTATGAAATGACCTGGCTGTTTACAATAATTGCATGTCCCTTTAACGGGAGCTGTAGGATGACTGGCTTGATTCGGACCCCTCTTCTGACTGTCTTGAGGAATAGATTGTGCAACTAGTACTTTCATTTTCGTGTCTTTCATACGTTTTCTTTCATGATCTTGCTCTTCTCTGATTCTATTCTGGTGGTATTGGAGCATCTGTAACATCTGGGACGGGGTATTAGCTTGCCAGGTACTTTCGACTTTCAAAACTCGATTCTTAACTTGTGGACTTGAATTCTCGACTAATTTAGTAACAAAAAGATGAGGGTATGACTCGCTACTTGTCTTGAGGCCACTGTTTATACTAAAACATTTCTCGAATCTAGAATAAAAATCACTAGTGTCTTCGTCTTGTTTCTGTTTACAGGCTGAGATTGCATCCCAGTCTTCCTTTTTAGTGGCTAATAATCTTGGCAAAACTTGTATTAACAGTTCTGGTAATTCTTTACATTTCTCTCCTAGACCGGTACCTGGTACTCGTATCTTGTCTTCGGCTTCGAGAACTGCCCAATCGATCTTTTTCTCTCCCACCTCCCAATCTTTTTCCTTGAGTTTTTCATATACCCCTGCGGGCAACAGGACTTTTAACATTTTAATTATATCTGGATACGTGTATTCTCCCATACGGAGCATGTCCTTTAATTCTCGGTGGAACCCTGCTGGATCTTTATCATGACAGGGAATTAACTTTTTCATCTCTAAGAGTTCCATCTTTGTAATCGGAGTGTAAACAAACACTCGTTGCATTTCACCATCTGTTGTCCTAACTGGGTGTACTTCTCGTAACGGATTCTGTCTGTCTATGTAAAACGGTTTACTTTCTGGAGGTGAGACATGAACAAAATGCGGGTTCAAGAACATACTATATTTGTGGCGCTGTTCTAGGACGACACTAATTAAATCGGTACCTAAACCTTTCCATCTATACTGGAGTAACTCGTTCAGGACATCGTGTAACGGACCTGGATCAGAATGTTGACCCTCATACAATGTAATGAGGTGCTGGATCATATACATACCCACCAGTCGCTGCTCGGCTGGGGGCAATTTCAGGAACATTTGTGCCACTATTTCGTCTGGAAAAGTGGTAGAATCAGTAATCCATCGGACTGCTGATCGGGCTAGTTCTTGTTCATGCATAGTACTTAATTCACTGTTACCGATTCGTGATTTCAGAATGTGATCGGTAGCTTGAAATACTTGTTCCAGAGAACCTTGTTCTGGTGCTGGATGATGTAAAACTGACTTGTGTTCTAGGCGCAAATGGCGATCTGGAAATCTAGATTTTCCTACATACGCTATTCTAGTGGGATTCTCGTCCTCTACCTCTTCAGTAGAGTCATTTTCTTTCTCGCTTACTCGTGCTGCTTTACGTTGTTCGTGTAACTTTAGTATTTCCTTACGAATTTTCTTGTACATACTCTCTATACTACTGATAGTCTTGTGTTTACCCTCGGCTATATTATCACTCCACCTTGTCAGGATTTTCATTTCGGCCTGATCTTTAGTCGGGGAATCTTGTTCTCTTATTAGACAATTAATCAGAAACTTTAATAACATGAGCTGGATCTCAGCTTTCCTTTGAGACATGGCTTCGCCAATACTTTCTGGATCATCCCCTGTACGGATGAAACGATATATTCTGTCTAGATCTCCTTTCATATCTGGTAGGGTGTCTAAATACCCGGTCACCCGTCTTACACGGATGGAATATATTACTGTACTATCATCACCTGCAACTGGATCATAGCGGCATTCAGTAAGAGCTCGTCGGATTTCTGCAACGGACTTAAATTTGGGCGTACGCTGTAACGCACATTCATGTAACTCGGCCAACGTTCTACGTTGGTGCGGTGGCGGGGTACCAGGAGGACCTCCTCCTGCGGCCCCTAAACTGGAATCGTCGACTGATACTCTTCGTACCAGCGCGGCGGGAAATTGTAATGTAGGCTGGACCGGGGGTACCGTAGCAGGTACTGCAAGAGGTGCCCCGGTGTCTGGGGGAGCAGGAATTGCCTGATTTACAGGGACTGGCGGAACAGGATTTGCATATTCTGGGACTGTGTCGTCCAAATAGGACGAGATGAAAATATCAGCTGCGGTCGGTTTGTGACGTAGCTTGGTCGGAACCAATGGTGGCGGAAAATTACTGGATGCCTCCGGGGTTGCTTTTGGCAAGCCATCGGCAAGAAGAGGATACATACCCTTGATGAGGGCATGCCTCTGTCTGTCTGACTGTTCTGTTTTAACTCGTTCACCTATCTCGATTAGTTCCCTTTCTTGGGCTCGTTCTAAGGATTCTCTACTTAGTTCTGACTTTCTGATCTCTTTTTCGGTTCTTTTATGAGATTCTTTGCGCCATAACTCGATGGCATCTTTCTGTGACTGTCTGGCTTTCTTTTTCCATAATGCTTCTTCTACTCTCATGATGCACTCGGCATCCCACGTACCTGATACGGGCCATCTATACTTTTCCTCTAACTCTTTGGTATACTCTACCCATAAATCTAGATATAATATGGCACTTATGCCATGCTTCTGATACATAAAATGACCTGGACTGTCCCTAGGCGGGACAGGAACTGCTGCTTCTAGCAGACCTTTTCTAGTTTTTAACTGACGTAATTTCGAGAATAAGGGCATGACTGAACTGTAATCTAGACACAATACAATACACAATGAACACGATAATTACTTCACATTCATACCACGACATTAAAATACATTAAGAATATTTAAAATAACAGTTCGAACAGAATACTACCTGGAATACTGAAAACAGAATACATGAATTTTCTCGAGAACAGAACTGACTAGAACAGAAACTAGATGCACTGCTGAAACAGTACGAAACTTACCGGTCTCATAAAGAGACACGTCAGGACCCGCATCCACCGAAGTGGACACTTCGTTTTGGGTCTGTGTACCACCAACCCACGGACCAGAGTCAATTAGATTGACCCTGTCTAGATACTACCCCAGCAATGGTACTCACCGGGCAGCAAGAACGGAAGGCCTCGGACTGGACTGGACTGCTTCGACGCCGGACGGACGAACTTCGAACTTCTGTTACGGGTGGGCCTCCGGATACCTCGGACCTTGGACTCTCGGCTTGGGCTCTGGTCGGGACTCGCCGCGTTCCTCCACCGCCTCGTCTGGATGCTGGACCGCCACCTCCGTCTCCTCCGTGGGCCTGAGGGATACTTGAAGCAGAAATATCTGCACGTGCACGGTATGGTTCCGTCACGGCTGCAGAGGGTCAGGGGGCCGGCGTGGCTTCACCGGCGCGTGGGGAAAGGGCAAGTCCCTATTCGGGCGCCATTATGTGGTATATAAATAAATAATACCGGATCTAGGTTTTACTGGACATAGCAATAACAGATAGCTCAATAAATAAGAGTCAAGATTCGAGGTAGTAGGAGTTTGCAGGTTTAATACAGCATAAAGGACAGGAACAGGACAACCTGCACGGGAACAGGATGGCAGCGCTGCCGGGGGCAGGATCAGAATCGGCACAACATTTAATAACAGTGCACACATATATATACTAAAACAGTTACATTACAATGAATTACAGTAGGTGGAGCAGTGGGTGTGGTCAATAGCAGTCGCGAAAGATAAGGGTGAAAATGGGTGTAACAGGGGCGTATACATAGACATGTGATGTAAACGTAACAGAATATGTCATAAATGGGGCGGAAACATGGAGGGGGCTACCTAAGGAGCCGGGACCTCTAACCTAATGGTGCGCGCAAACTGACAATGACGTGTTACTAGGAGAAGCTGGGGGCTATGAACTCTGTGCTAGGAGCAGAGACTGAAGTCTGGAGAGTCAGGGCGACATGTACCTAAACAGTATCTAGTATCTGATGTTTAGAGAACATGTTGATAGAATCCAAAAGTTATCGGGGTAAAGGCTAACGGACTCTAAGACTGGAGCATGCATTATTCTACATGTAGTGCGTGATGAAGAATATTAAATGACCATTAAATGCAGTATTTCTCTTACATGGAGACGTAAAGGCTAGACAATGACGGAAACTATTGATGCGATTCAGTAGCTTAGGAATGCAGAGAAGGAGGGCTGGACTGATAACTAGAATCATAACATACTCTTGGCAGACTCGTAGGCAGAGCCAGGCTGAGCCGGGCACTGTGAGGCAGGAAGTAAGTGAAGGGTCGAGGATACAGGTGGGGGCTGTATCGCTCCTCAGCGAGGCTCAGGAGACAGGAGCTGAATCTGGTGTCCGGGCCCTTTTGAGGCCTAGAAACGGGGACTTTACAATGAAATAACGTGCAAACTGAGAAACGTGGCAACGTAACTTTACATAGGCCTGATACTCGTAGCTTTCACGAGAACTGGAAACTGGCATACTAGTGATGGACACAACTGTAATTGCGTCTTTAATCAAACATGGGGGATACATATGCATATTTAATCATGCACACATAACATAAGATGGTGGACACGTAGGGACACAGAACATGACAAAATTTACTTTTCCACATGCCCGTGGTGGAATGATAGCGATATGTGTGCCATCAATGGAACCCACTACGTGTGGTATCTGGCCCAGTGCATAGAAGTCTGCTTTGACTGCTGGCAACTCTTCCGGCCGTGGGAAATGGATATAGTCATCCTTGTACAGCATCATAGCTTTTAAAACATCCCGAAGTACCATGCTGAACATTGACTGTGACATCCCGCCGGCATGTCCAACTGTGTACTGAAAGGTGCCAGTAGCAAAAAAGTGTAGTGCCGCCATAACCTTTGCTGTGGGTGTAATGGAACCAGGATACGTCCTTCGTGGCTGCAGATGAGGAGACAATTGGGCAACAAGCTCCATCAACCGACGTCAATCAAGCCGGAATTTCCTAATCACCTCCTCGTCAACCATATCCTCAAGCACAGTGTATGGCCGATGCACATTTGGAGCCCTCCTGTGTGGGATAGAGATGTAACTTGAGTCAACTTGCAAACGACGCATACGTGTGCAACTACATCACATGTAAGCCAACATTAGCAAGAAGAAAAATGTTTAGGAGAATGGTCATATGTGTGACATCTCTGATAGTTACTACAATACGGAGTGGCCCTTTAACAATGTGCAGCCACTTGCAACAGGAAGTGTGTCAACACGTACAACGCAAATTACTCACATGTCAACATTACTGACAATACGTGTGTCATGACCCTAATGGGTAGAAGCCACATCACAGACACACATGCAAGTGCATTCACACAAACGATAATGATACACACACACCATGTCATCATGCACCAATGCCAACACCAACAATGGTGAGCATACGGTCATTACATGCATGGTGACACAACAGCCAACACACATACACTGAATGCATGTGTACCCCCACCATTGTAGTCACCTCGCCTGAACCACACACTGACAACAGATTCAGAATGTGGCCATACAGCCGTGATGTCATGTGTAGATGTGACGATGTAATAACGTCTGTAGGGTCACACCCGACGTCAACACGTCGACATGCACATCTGTTGCACATTGTGTGCCCACCGATGGGCATAGTATGGACACACATGGAATAGTGCATGACATATGAAGTTTCCCTATCACGCTCACAACCCTCATGACGCAACTGCAGACAACACATCACGGTGCAGCGTCTGACAATATAAAATCATTGGCGCCGCCATGGCGGTGCACTGCTTCCGCTACTTTCGATTGGCCATACGCGGCCAGCGTTCCCTCTTCCCATTGGCTGCATGTGCACGGACCGTCACGGTCACACATCGGCAACCGCACGTGCAAGCTTCAGGCACGGATGCTTCAGTTGCAACAATGTTCTATCACTGGCGCCACCATGGTGGTGCACGTACTCTGCGGGGGAGGTGCAGGCCTACACACCCTTTAGATGTAGTCAATGGACATGGCAGTTCATGTCCCCTCTTACAGTCATATTGCATCATCCACCGTCCACCGGCCGGACCAGGCCGGCCTAGGACCGGCGTGCCGGCCATGTCAGTCACCGCCGGGCCAGGCCCGGCCTGGCACGGCGGTGGCTGACATGGCCGGCACGCCGGTCCTAGGCCCGGCTGGCACGGCGGTGGCTGACATGGCCGGCACGCCGGTCCTAGGTCGGGCTGGTCCGGCCGGTGGCTGACATGGCCGGCACGCCGGTCCTAGGCCAGGCTGGCACGGCGGTGGCTGACATGGCCGGCACGCCGGTCCTAGGCCGGGCTGGCACGGCGGTGGCTGACATGGCCGGCACGCCGGTCCTAGGCCGGGCTGGTCCGGCCGGTGGCTGACATGGCTGGCACGCCGGTCCTAGGCCGGCCTGGTCCGGCCGGTGGCTGACATGGCCGGCACGCCGGTCCTAGGCCGGCCTGGTCCGGCCGGTGGACGGTGGATGATGCAATATGACTGTAAGAGGGGACATGAACTGCCATGTCTATTGACTACATCTAAAGGGTGTGTAGGCCTGCACCTCCCCCGCAGAGTACGTGCACCGCCATGGTGGCGCCAGTGATAGAACATTGTTGCAACTGAAGCATCCGTGCCGGAAGCTTGCACGTGCGGTTGCCGATGTGTGACCGTGACGGTCCGTGCACATGCAGCCAATGGGAAGAGGGATCGCTGACCGCGTATGGCCAATCGAAAGTAGCGGAAGCAGTGCACCGCAACACCAGGGCCAGTCATTGGCCCTTTTACGAACACGCTTCCAGGGCTGACCAATTGCTGGCGACGTATGCCACTTCCACGTGCTGAGGGCCCTATATATGTGTGATGTCAAAAAGCACACATCCTACCCTGGGAACCAGTGCTGCCTGTTCACCTCGACCTGCTGCTGCTGAGCTGACCACCGACTGCTGCCTGTGACCATCACCTCGACCTGCTGCTGCTGAGCTGACCACCGACTGCTGCCTGTGACCATCACCTCGACCTGCTGCTGCTGAGCTGACTACCGACTGCTGCCTGTGACCATCACCTCGACCTACTGCTGCTGAGCTGACCACCGACTGCTGCCTGTGACCATCACCTCGACCTGCTGCTGCTGAGCTGACCACCGACTGCTGCTTGTGACCATCACCTCGACCTGCTGCGTCTGAGCTGACCACCGACTGCTGCCTGTGACCATCACCTCGACCTACTGCTGCTGAGCTGACCACCGACTGCTGCCTGTGACTATCACCTCGACCTGCTGCTGCTGAGCTGACCACCGACTGCTGCTCTAGTGCCATACTCCGTGATCTTGCCATGTCGAGAGAAAAAGAGATCCGATCTCGTCCCTTCACCGCCGCGGAACTTGATGTCCTCGTGGACGGTGTGCTCCGCAACTTTGGACGGCTCTACGGCGCACCCGGACAGGTGGTAAGTGCAGTGTGGGACATGGCATGTTGGTGTGCATGAGGTGGCCAATGACTCCTGGCTTCTGCAATCTCAGCTGTGTACTGTGGCCTCGACATATTTTTCGGATTGTGCATGGCGGATGACAGATACGTGTTGCCCCTATCTGTGTGACAGGCCAACTGTCCACTGACTTGCACCCTTTTGTCTCCCATCATGGTAGGTCAAGCTGCACCTTCGCAAGGACGTGTGGAGGAGCATTGCGCGTGATGTACGGGCATTGGGGGTGTGCAACAGACAACATACACACTGCCACAAACGCTGGGACGACATTTCCAGGCTGAGCAAGAATGTAGCGGAAGTGACACTGGGGATGATTCCAAGGACGCCACGTCTGGCCCGACGCTCCATGACCCCTCTCATGCACCGTATCATTGCTGTGACGCATCCTGACCTGTCCGAACGGCTGAGTGTGGATCAACAGCAAACTAGCGGTGAGCATACTGTCTGTGTAGGATACTTGGGAGTGCAATGCATGTATTGGTGCCCAGACACAGTATTGAGTTCCGTGGTGCGTATGTATCTCTGCGATGCCATGTTGGTGCCATTGGGTGGGTGTAATTTGACATCCAGGTCCGGCATGTTGACACGCCACTTGCTTAGTAGTTGAGTGTTTAAGCACATGCCGTGGTGGTCCGTGGACCCATGGCAAGACGTGTGCAGATGTACGTGCTCCTGCCCTGTCCGCATGCTGTACATGTGTCACGGCCACCAACGCTTATGTAATGTGAGGATGACTGGTAGAGGTGGGCCGTGTGCAGGATGGGGGCTAGAAGAACTTTGTCAGCTATGGAATTAGGGATTCCTTGGCCTTCTGTACGTGAGTGTGCCCATGACTTACACCTCTTTTCTGTGCATTTCAGCTTTGACAGAGGGCACTCAGCCACAGACGGCGGAGATGAGTGGAGGCAATGAATCCGGATCAGACTTCGCGCACACGCAGACTGACACAGAGGAGGGCAGCGCCGGAGAGGGGGACAGGACCGTCCCTGAGGACTCGCATGTGGAGACACCATCGTCCTCATCTTCGGAAAATCTTGGTGAGCCAGCACTGTTGTCACAGACTGGGAGTGGGAAATCAACACCTTCTGTCGGGACACAGCACACAGGGCCCACACTTCCGCCAACTGCACCATGTACTGTTCGTGCACGCAGGAGTAGGGGGAGCAGAGTGGCATTCGGTGCAGGCACCGCTGCCCCTGCCACGGTGAGCCAAAATGCACTGTGTGCTGAGGCTGTTGATCTGCTGCGACAGCTGTGTGTGGGGCAGACCAATATGACAAATGCTTTCCAAGACCATGATAGGAAGTTGGGGCAGGTGGTGGCATTCATGGAAGGGATGCATGGCGATCTTGCTGGTCTACACAGGACAGTTCAGTCATTGGCAAGCAGGGTGTCGTCTGCCATAGTACAGTCGCATGGACAGGGTGCTACTTCTGTTTCCCCATCTACACCACTGGATGTCTCAGGGGGTAGTGAATATTCTGACCAGGACTCTTATACAGGTTATTGCACTAGAAGCAGCATCAGACAGCACGTCAGGGCACGGAGGGCACAGACACCATCCCCTAGGACAGCAAAATATGTTCACAAAGACAACGTCAGATACACTGGAGTACACACACAGGATCCACAAGTGGTGTTGGGGGACATGCCTTCACATGCTACACAGGCATTCAACACAAAAGGTACTCCCAAGGCAAGGGATACTCCCAAGTCCATGGACAGTCCCTTGGACAAGGACAGTCAAAAGACAAAGGCACCTCAAAAGAGCAAGGAGAGTCCCAAGGGCAGGCCCACAACAGAGGAAGGGGCCACTCCCAAGGACAGGGACATGGACAGTCAAAAGACAAAGGCACCTCAAAAGAGCAGGGAGAGTCCCAAGGGCAGGCCCACAACAGAGGAAAGGGCCACTCCCAAGGACAGGGACAAGGACAGTCAAAAGACAAAGGCACCTCCTAAGAGCAGGGAGTGTCCCAAGGGCAGGACCACAACAGAGGAAGGGGCCACTCCCAAGGACAGGGACATGGACAGTCAAAAGACAAAGGTACCTCAAAAGAGCAGGGAGAGTCCCAAGGGCAGGCCCACAACAGAGGAAAGGGCCACTCCCAAGGACAGGGACAAGGACAGTCAAAAGACAAAGGCACCTCCTAGGAGCAGGGACACACACAGTGCAAGGGCCATCTCCCAAGGGCAGGGACACACACAGTGAGCAGGTGTCTTCTGGAGACAGGGACACCACAGACGACAAGTCTCCTGGCAGGAACAGGGCACCGTCCAGGGCACAGGCAAAGTCCAGAGACAACACTCCACCTACGGATAAGGCACATCCTAGGGACATGGCTTCTCCCATGGACAATGGCGCACTCAAGGACAGGCATACGTCACCCCTGGCTGCACTGTGGCTGATGTTTTTGAATGAACGGCAAACAGATGTCTCCGCGGCGGAGTCCCCCCATACCTCCACTCCCATCCAGGCCAGTCAGAAGCAGAGGAGGGAGTCCCCTGTTGTTGCATCCCCCATTACACATGATTCTGAGTCCAGGCGGCAGGCACACAGCAAACGACAAGCAGGCTCCAGCACGTCCCCAGAAAGCTGATCCCCGGCAGCAGATGTTCCACCTATGGTGGGTGATATTTGTTTTGAGTCACCACCACTTGCCAGCCCTGTCCTGTCCAGGGTGCACTCACATATCCCTAAGAAACGCAGACACACACCATTGACACCTGCCCACCCCGATGTCGCTAAAGTACAGCTATCCCCAGCTCCCAGGGCCACCCTGCCTCCTGGCCCATACAGCCCTGTGGCTCATCATTTAAGTGGTCCCAGTGGCGCAGGTGCAGTTGTCTCTCATGTATCAGATAGTGGCACTGTGTCTGTTGTTTGCTGTCATGCATCATGTAGTAGCACAGTCTCAGTCGTGCCCTCTCCTGTTTCAGGTGCTGGCAGTGTATCTGGGTCTATGGCTCATGTGTCAGTGAGTAGATCTGTGGCTGTGTCTCACACTCCTGTTTCTGGTGCTGGCAGTGTGTCTGGGTCTGTGGCTCACGTGTCAGTCACTACATCTGTGGCTGTGTCTCACATTCCTGCTTCTGGTGCTGGCAGTGTGTCTGGGTCTGTGGCCCATGTGTCTGTCACTCGGGCTGTGGCTGTGTCTCACACTCCTGTTTCTGGTGCTGGCAGTATGTCTGGGTCTGTGGCCCATGTGTGTGTCACTCGGGCTGTGGGTGTGTCTCACATTCCTGTTTCTGGTGCTGGCAGTGTGTCTGGGTCTGTGGCCCATGTGTCTGTCACTCAGGCTGTGGCTGTGTCTCACACTCCTGTTTCTGGTGCTGGCAGTGTGTCTGGGTCTGTGGCCCATGTGTGTGTCACTCGGGCTGTGGCTGTGTCTCACACTCCTGTTTCTGATGCTGGCAGTGTGTCCGAGGCAGGTAGTTCACGCAGTCCACCTGATTCTGTGATGTGAGGTGCTGTTCACTTCACTCACATGTTATTTCACATGGTGTGTCCATTGTCCATTGAGAACAGCCTTGCACTGTTGTGGTCCCTGGGATGGGTTGGTTGGAACACGTACTTGTGCTGCCTCTGATGTACCTGCTCTGTTGGGCACAATGCCCTGTTGATGCTGTGATACTGCATTCTGCCATCTCGTTTACTGCCTCTGATGTACCTGCTCTGTTGTCCAAAATGCCCTGTTGATGCTGTGATACTGCATTCTGCCCTCTCACGTGCTGCCTCTGATGTACCTGCTCTGTTGTCCACAATGCCCTGTTGATGCTGTGATACTGCATTCTGCCCTCTGATGTGCTGCCTCTGATGTACCTGCTCTGTTGGGCACAATGCCTTGTTGATGCTGTGATACTGCATTCTGCCCTCTGATGTGCTGCCTCTGATGTACCTGCTCTGTTGGGCACAATGCCCTGTTGATGCTGTGATACTGCATTCTGCCCTCTGATGTGCTGCCTCTGATGTACCTGCTCTGTTGGGCACAATGCCCTGTTGATGCTGTGATACTGCATTCTGCCCTCTCACGTGCTGCCTCTGATGTACCTGCTCTGTTGTCCACAATGCCCTGTTGATGCTGTGATACTGCATTCTGCCCTCTCACATGCTGCCTCTGATGTACCTGCTCTGTTGGGCACAATGCCCTGTTGATGCTGTGATACTGCATTCTGCCCTCTGATGTGCTGCCTCTGATGTACCTGCTCTGTTGTCCACAATGCCCTGTTGATGCTGTGATACTGCATTCTGCCCTCTGATGTGCTGCCTCTGATGTACCTGCTCTGTTGGGCACAATGCCCTGTTGATGCTGTGATACTGCATTCTGCCCTCTCACGTGCTGCCTCTGATGTACCTGCTCTGTTGTCCACAATGCCCTGTTGATGCTGTGATACTGCATTCTGCCCTCTCACATGCTGCCTCTGATGTACCTGCTCTGTTGTCCACAATGCCCTGTTGATGCTGTGATACTGCATTCTGCCCTCTCACGTGCTGCCTGTGATGTACCTGCTCTGTTGGGCACAATGCCCTGTTGATGCTGTGATACTGCATTCTGCCCTCTCACGTGCTGCCTCTGATGGACATGTTCAGTGCTATGGACTGTTGATGCACTTAGCCCCTCTGATGTGCTGCCTCTTATGGACATGTTCAGTGCTATGGACTGTTGATGCACTTAGCCCCTCTGATGTGCTGCCTCTGATGGACATGTTCAGTGCTATGGACTGTTGATGCACTTAGCCCCTCTCATGTGCTGCCTCTGATGTACCTGCTCTGTTGGGCACAATGCCCTGTTGATGCTGTGATACTGCATTCTGCCCTCTGATGTGCTGCCTCTGATGTACCTGCTCTGTTGTCCACAATGCCCTGTTGATGCTGTGATACTGCATTCTGCCCTCTCACGTGCTGCCTCTGATGGACATGTTCAGTGCTATGGACTGTTGATGCACTTAGCCCCTCTCACGTGCTGCCTCAGATGGACATGTTCAGTGCTATGGACTGTTGATGCACTTAGCCCCTCTCACGTGCTGCCTCTGATGGACATGTTCAGTGCTATGGACTGTTGATGCACTTAGCCCCTCTGATGTGCTGCCTCTGATGGACATGTTCAGTGCTATGGACTGTTGATGCACTTAGCCCCTCTGATGTGCTGCCTCTGATGGACATGTTCAGTGCTATGGACTGTTGATGCACTTAGCCCCTCTCATGTGCTGCCTCTGATGTACCTGCTATGTTGGGCACAATGCCCTGTTGATGCTGTGATACTGCATTCTGCCCTCTGATGTGCTGCCTCTGATGTACCTGCTCTGTTGTCCACAATGCCCTGTTGATGCTGTGATACTGCATTCTGCCCTCTCACGTGCTGCCTCTGATGTACCTGCTCTGTTGTCCACAATGCCCTGTTGATGCTGTGATACTGCATTCTGCCCTCTCACGTGCTGCCTCTGATGTACCTGCTCTGTTGGGCACAATGCCCTGTTGATGCTGTGATACTGCATTCTGCCCTCTCACGTGCTGCCTCTGATGTACCTGCTCTGTTGTCCACAATGCCCTGTTGATACTGTGATACTGCATTCTGCCCTCTCACGTGCTGCCTCTGATGTACCTGCTCTGTTGGGCACAATGCCCTGTTGATGCTGTGATACTGCATTCTGCCCTCTGATGTGCTGCCTCTGATGTACCTGCTGTGTTGTCCACAATGGCCTGTTGATGCTGTGATACTGCATTCTGCCCTCTGATGTGCTGCCTCTGATGTTCATGCTCTGGTGCCCACTTTGCCCATGCTCACGCATACACTGTGATTATACCCCTATTATGTGTAATAAAGGTAGTCAATCATGTCTCGTGGTTTGTCGTTGTCATTCCTGCTTGCGTACTACACATGTGTATTTTGATTTGCTTCTAATCAGTGGTTTCGGTAACATGACACTCCCCCTCCCTACGTCACGACCCTTGCAGGTATTCCCCTCCAGACAGCCAATGGTTTGTGCCTTACCTGCGTCAGCGTCGATGGTGGGCCAAGACTAGGACGTGGTGGATCGCGAAGAGCATCGGGAAAGCGTGTAGCGCTGGGTCCATGGTGGCGAACAGCTTGTGGTGGGTATATCTGCTATGTATCTTATTTTCGCTGTGGGGAATCCGCCGTGTTCAGACAGGTTGTTTTTCTGCAGCGGTTTTATGTGTATTTTCCGCCATCTTGATTTGGGGGACGGTCTTACACGTCAGTACGTACGGCGGAGACTCAGGATTCGTTCCGTCCGCCGCGTGGTCGGGTGTATTGGGCGGCGGTGCGTGCTTTTCCGTCGCGGACGGAATTTTGTCACTATTTCCTATCCTGATATGGCGGACGGAGTGTCCGCGGCTGGCGGACACGGAAAAGGCATTTTCCGCGTACTCCAGGGCTGCGGTCGCTCTTCCGTCCGCCATCCTAATGAGCCCCACAGTGTACTCTTGAATCAAGTACAAAGGTCAGTTCAGAAACATTGGAAAATTCTGAATGTGGCGACGGATACTATCCCTCTCCCCCTTTTCTCGTGTAAAAGGGGCACGAGTCTAAGAGATGGCCTGATCCATACTAGACCCAGGACCCAAGCTGTAGTTCCAGCCAATACACTCTGGGGCCTACCTCCTGTTCAGGGTCACTACGCTTGTGGCTCCTGTTCAGCCTGCCCACCCCCTTTTGTACCGCTTTGTTTGCCATAAGTTGGCAGGGTATGCTCAGACGTGAGTCCCTTGCTCACTTTGCCACTGGATTCAAGCAAGCCTGGCTGAAGACGGCTGGAATTCCAGAAACTGGTCCTAGGAAGCTTGTTTCCGGTCCAGGGAAGGCATGGCTTGTTAATTCGAGCTGGACTGTTCCCATGAGGCACAGGGTCAGACTGATTTGCATATGGCCATGTCTGAACTCGGGTGGCAGAGTGGGCTAAAGAACGGTGATGGATTAAACCCAGATCTGTTGACTGGGTATGAGTGTTTGATTGGTTCAGATGCTCCGTCCATCACCACCCCCTTTTGTACCGCATTAAGATATATAGGCATGACAACACGCAGGATTAAACAGCGGATCAGTGAACATAAGAGCACGATACGGTGCAAGAAACAGTCCACTGGCCTTACCAATCACTTTTTGACTATGAATCATAAAGCTGAAGATATCAAGTGGATTGTCTTGGAACAACCTTTTGTTCCACCACATGTCAATGATGTTTCAAGATTCCTGTTTGTCAAAGAACAGAAATGGGTATTTAGAATCAAATCCAACATTCTTGGTATGAATGATGCCATCCCGAGGATCACTCTATGATCAGGATCTGATTAAGTACAGCTAGCCGGGTTCCCAGTTATACCATGTGACGAGATGTTATGGCCATAAGACTGCATAACTGTACGCACCAAATACGTAATTGTTCAATATCTGTAGCACAAAACAACACACATGCACTATCTAGTCTCATACACCCTCCCTTGTAGAGTATTGTGATGAAACAACTATATGACATAAAAGGTTTAACATAGCCTCTTTTATAGAGCGTATTGAATGCTACTACTTTATTGGGTTGTTTATTAGCTGAATGATTGAGGAGGTAAAGTTTATCCTCCTTATATATCTTGAACTTTCCCTCATCGTCTTTGAAACACCCCCCCCCCTTTACCCCCTCCTGTCCCCTTGTTTATCTGATGACCAATCTTGTAGTTCATACAGAATCAGAAATGAATTGGTAGGGTGGTATATATAGATACATATTCATGCAGATAGACTGTAAGCTATTTTTGACATCTGCTTATAGATATGTTTTGTCATTAAAAATCTTCTGATGAGTGAATGCTGATGAAATACACGTTGTCTACATTATCGACTAGCAATTCAATGTTTCAAGTACTTGGCAGAACATCTAATTTTTGCAACATTGCCCAACACACTTTTTCGCGATTCCAGTTGGGATGCAAACTACATATTCCATGACACATTGGGAAGAAGATACCGCGAGACAGATCGCGCACCATACGCATGCGCAGTGATTCTTGTTCTCGGCGTCTCCTTCCGCTTTCCTGACGTGGCGTTCGGGTGAGATTACTTCCGTTTTCCAACTCCAATTTCAATGAAGTCTACTTTTTGGGACTATTTGTAACCACCTAAGAGATGTCGCCTTTACCTCCCCCTCAGCTCAGTTTTCTCCCGAGGTGCCGACGGATAGGTAAGCGACATCTGGTCTTGTTTGGTGTACAAGCCCCAGTGGTTTTTCACATTGCTCTACCATAGTTTTTCACATTGCTCTACCGTCTATCATCAGATTCGGATGAGCCTGCGGCCGCTACCTTGTATCGGCTTTTTCCTCGTAGAAACCTGCCAACTGCCTAAGATCTGCTCTCGTTCTGACTTAGGCTTATAACTGACATCCTAATGCCACAACCGGCTTGTTTCTTTGGGGGATCGTTTTTAGTGAACTATACTGTCTACCCCTTTACTTGATCTACATATTATCGTATATCAAGTTTGAAACAATTTTAGAGGGGGTACATTTTTATCTTACTTTCACCCCTTCTTAGGAACTTAGTATATTTGACAGCATAATATACATGGCATTTTTACAAAGCATGATTCATGGCTCACTAGGCTATTTCTCTCATGAGTATTGACTGATTAGTCGGACCTGTAGGGGTGTACTAATATGCCAATCGATCTGGTCTATATACTTAGATTATGAACGTTACGTCGTAGGAGTATTTTGGCATTAGGTATTTTATGTGTAAATAACTTACAGGGATATTCCTGTTTGAAGTCTTTGCTTGGGAAGTGTCTAGGTTTTATTAGGAAATGATCCACAGAGATCATTATTTTTTAGTGTGATCTGTTACATTTACGTGTTTTAGAGCGGGCCTCATCCCCTGAGCAGTAGGGGAGAGGTGAGGAGTACTCCCACATAGATTTGGGTAAGTGCGTTGATTATTTTTTCAAAGTTGTCTGTATACTTAAAAGTGGTTGGCTGGACATGTCTGCCAGTGTATGTAACATGATAGAGTATGGTCAATGAGATTCGTGGATAGCCTGGATCAAGGAAGAAGTGATGAGATTTGATTTTGTCGATATGTATGACAGTTCTTTATTGTTGCTTCTTTAGGAAGGATTTTGTATGTTCCTGCAAGGTAGGCTTACCTGATGGGAGCTACTGGATACTGGTAGGTTGTATCATACCAAAGCAGTTTTTTCTTTTGTGTTTGATTGCACTATCAATTTTTGCAGTAGCGCTAGATTGGTCCTGACGAAAGCCTAGCGGCTGAAACATGTAGACTTCTTTTCCATCGCATTTTGACAGTTATTTTTTCAAACTGTCAGCGTACTGTTTAGGTCGAGCGACCTATCTCAATGCGCATGCGCATTGAGTGGGAGCGAGATATATAGGGGCTTATCGAGAGTTTACCTAACTGGCGATTCCACTGGCGATTTCTTGCAATGCATGTGCTTTTTAGGTCATTGCGCAAACCCTAAAAAGCGCGTGCACAATGCCACCAGCCGCCTGCCTGCCTGCCTCGCATTACCACATCAAAGGCAGACCTCCCAGCGCATTTCTCACCCCCTAATTATTCACGGCCGGTCGGCCGTACTTTCAGTTTCACGGCCGCGTCTCCTCTTAAAACTTGTTTAACTTGTTTTTTTATCTTGCCTCCCGCAGCGACGCAACTTAAGATCCCACGCCCCTTCATGAGAGACCAAACGGAGTTCTTAAATGTACACCAAGCAGGGTTAGGCTCTGGGGTCGTGCACTCTGAAAAGTTGTAAATACACATATAAATATGAAGTTGAAGCAAGTAAGGTTTATTCTTAACACCCTCACCATCAGCTACCAGGCAGTAACTGAATACATAAGAATACTCATCACCTAAGCATTCTAGGTTCCATGGAACCAACCTAAGATAGATATAAAGAGAATACTACACATCCTCTTTCTTATAATAAGATGAAACTTGCAGAAATAATACAAATGAAACAACATATGAAGCAGGCATCAAAATTACAACCTAGCACAAAATACAGGAAAAGAAATCACCACAAGAAAGTAAAGAGAATTTTCAAGTGGTGTAATCACTGTGGTAAGTTGGTACTTTCCTAACACGTGAACTTAATCTACTTGGAGGCACCACTGTGCCCTTAGAAGAGATGGTTTGACGTGCACGAGTATCCATATCAGCATTGCATTTTTTAACTATTGCAACACGATTTAAATTCCATATCTCACCATTTTCCAACTTCACAGAATTATTAAAACATTTGATAACCTTCATGGGACAAGAGTATTTGGACCAGGACAAAGAACCTACGGGAGCCCTGACCTTTACTTCATCCCCAACTTCAACTCTCCCTTCTTGTACCCTTTTCCTTTCATTAAAACACCTCTTATTTTTCAGACGCAGTTCTATCTCTCTCAGTCTCCATTCACCAATACCATTATCCTTTACTCCTTTTCCCCAGAACATCCATGCCGGACTCAAACTAGTATTGGGAGTTCTTCCTTTAAACAGCTCAAATGGAGTTTTCATGGTTGACATCTGTGGTGAAAACCTATGCGCCAGAATACACTTCTGCAATTCCACCTTCCAATCTAACGCATTCACCCTTGAAAGCTGAATGTTCTCCTTTATCACCCTATTAAACCTTTCCACGGTCTCATTCGTCTCTGGGTGATAGACAGAAGATCTTTTATGTTTAATGCCACAAGACAACAAAAAATCAGACATCATACCAGAGCAAAACTGAGGACCATTATCTGACAACAGAGATTTTGGAAAACCCTCTCTTTTAAAAATGTCCTTAAGAAAATCAATGACCGATGAAGAGGTTACCTTAGAAACAGAAGAGATCTCAACCCACCTTGAATAGAGATCAATCACAACTATCAAATAAGGAGTTCGATGCTCACCTGAGAGTAGACCCACAATATCAATAGCAATGTCCTCCCAAGGTCCACATGGGAGATCACGACAGATCATGGGAGCAGTACGAGATACTAAAACTTTATCACTTACTTTACAATGCAAACATTCCCTCACCTCCCTTTCAATTTCCAAATCCATCCCTGGCCACCAAAAAGAACAACGAATCCTTTCCTTTGTTTTTACAATTCCCATATGTCCTTGATGAGCCTCTTCAATCAACCTTTTCCTCAAAGAACTCAGAGGAATTAACTTAGAACCCCTTAAAAGAACACCATTCTCCACAGACAACTCATTCTTGATCAAATGCCACACTTTAGACAAACCGTTTTTAAAATCAGTATTGCTCGTTACAGAAGCAATCACACCATTAATCTCACAATCTTTACTGCACTTCTCCAACCATTCTTCTTCAAGTATAACACCAGAGGTAATTTCACAAACATTTACTTCACTTTCACAATCCATTTCCTCATAAACAACTTCATGAGAATCATCAACAAGACGTGAAAGACAATCTGCAGATACATTCTCCACACCAGGTATATAATCAATTTCAAAGCAGAATTCTTGAAGACCAATCACCCATCTTCTGATCCTTGAAGAAACATTATCCAAACCTTTCACCATGAAAATCTCCCTTAGTGGTTTATGATCAGAACAAACTTTAAACTTCTGACCCCACAGAAAATTCCTGAACTTATTTAAAGAATATGGCCAAAGCTTCTTTCTCAATGACCGAATAGTTCAGTTCCGCACCTCTCAAACTCCTTGAAGCACAGGCAATAAGCTTCTCCTGTCCATTCCTTCTTTGTTTTAAAATTGCCCCCAAACCCTTTGAACTGGCATCAGTGATAACATAAGTCTCTTCAAAAGGAACAAATGCTTGCAAATCAGGAGCGGCAACTAAATCTCTCTTGATGTCCTCAAACTCACTTTGACATACATCCGACCACTTAAATTCCTTGGTTTTCCCCAAAAGATCTCTCAATCCCCCAGATTTACTAGCTAAATTTCTGATGAACTTTCCATAGTATTCCACCATTCCAAGAAAAGAAACAACCTCCTCCTTATTCTTTGGTGATACAAGGTTTCTTATAGTATCAACCAGCTCTTTCTTTGGTGAAATACCAACCGCAGATATAGAATGACCTAAGTAATTCACTTCAGAGACTGAAAATTTGCATTTTTCAAATTTTAAGGTCAAACCAGCATCTTCTAACCTTTTTAGAACCGTCCTTAAAATTCTATCATGCTCCTCTTGATTCACTCCATAAATCAACAAATCATCCTGATAGCATTTTACTTTTTTTATACCCTTCAAAATGGATGCCATAACACGTTGAAAAACCGACGCAGCAGACACAAGACCAAAAGGCATCTTCTTATACTTGAAAGCACCCATCGGAGTGATAAATGCCGTAAGATCTTGCGAATCCTGCGTCAATTCAATTTGATGATAAGCCTGAGTTAAATCAAGAGTTGTAAAAATCTTAGCATCACCTAAAGATGATAACAATTCATCAATATTGGGCAAAGGAAATTTATCCACTACAACTTCCTTATTTAGTGACCTCAAATCACAACATAATCTTATTTCGCCATTGGGTTTGTTGGCGACAACAATAGGAGCCAACCATTCAGTTGCCTCAACGGAAGTAATTATATCCTGCTCCTGTAATTTTCTCAATTCCTGTTCAACTTTTTCCTGGATTGCTATTGGAATCCTCCTAACCTTAGCAACCACAATAACAGCATCCTTCCTTAACTTTATACAATGTTTATAGCCTTTAAGGCAACCCAAAACAGATTGAAAGAGTTTGGGAAACTCCTCCATAAAAGAGTTATCTTTTGATACAACCTCCTGAATTTGGATCTGAGGATTAGCATTTGGATTAAGTATGACTCCCAACATTCGTTGATGTGGCCACCCAATTAAACAATCATCAACTTTGGAAACGTAAACCTTCCCAACAATAATTCTTTCCCTGAATTCAATGGAAGCATTGAAATATCCCATCATGCTTATAGGTGCACCACCGTATCCTCCTGCACATACATCCATTTTGGTTCATTTGTTTCTTTCCTTTAAACACTTCTCATAAAACTCTTTAGAAACAATTGTTATGCGTGCACAAGAGTCAAATTTCATTTCCAGTTCAATTCCTTCGATCTTAACCAAATCAGTTGGATAATCCTTTTCTTCTTTATCCTTCACTTGACATATAATTCCTTTTATTTCTTTAGTTACAAATTTTTTTTCCTTAGATTTACAAAACTTTACAAAATGCCCCTTTTTCCCACACCCATGACAGAGAAAGCTCATCGCAGGACAGAACCTCGAGTTCGCCTTATGACCAGCTTTTCCACATCTATAACAAGTTACAGCTGACGAAGAAGCCTCCTCTTTACCTTTCTCATTTACCGAGGCCTTGCTTTCTTTCACCTCCTTAACCTGTGAAACATCCTCCTTCACCTCTAATTTTTCTACCTTTTCCTCAGACTTCCCTTTGTCGTGTTTTAATTCATCAACACATTTGATCATGTGTTCAACCCTCTTGGCTATACTTACAACTTCCTCAAGAGGTGGCTCATCTTTGAGCCATAATTCTTCTCTAATTTTATCTTCTCTACATTTCAACACTAGCTGATCCCTCAAACGTTCCTCGTTGGCAGGACCAAACTTGCAAGTAGAAGATAATTTTCTCAAAGCAGTTAGATATTCCTCAACTGACTCCTCTTTACCTTGCTCCCTTCTTCCAAAATGATATCTTTCCATTATGGTACTTACACGAGGTAAGTAATGTTTGTCAAGTTGTAACAAACAAACCTCATATTCATCCAAACCCCTCTGTTCCTGATGAGACAAAGCAGGCAAATTTTCTAGAACCTCCTGCGTTTCCCCACCAAGACAATGCATTAATAAAGAGTATTTTTTTTCCGCACTTAAGTTTGCGCCACAAACTCTTGCATAGTGCGCAAAAATCTTTTTCCATTTGCTCCATTTTACTCTAGGCTCACCAGGATCACTCAAGAAAAACGGAGGAGGAGTTACGTTCTGCATTCTTAAAATTTAAACAGATAAAAATTAAAAGCACAGCGTAAAAATTTCAAATAACTTTTCCCTTCTAAGTGCCTTTAAACTAGAATAAAATTCTTATCTTCCTTAGTCAGTTGTTAAATATTACGCCAATATACATAACCTAGACATATATCTTCAGCTTTAAGAAAAACTGCCGCTCTAGCTCTAATAATCAGAGATGCGTGCCCTTTGAACTCGCGCTTGAGAACGCACAGCCGCTCGAGTTCTCTCGATGATTTATGCGTGCCCTTCGCCAACTCCCATTCCTCATTCTACGACGTCATCACTCTGACAAGAACGCCGACGAAGAAGGAGCTCGTCCCACAGAATTGCCGTCCAGCCCAGGGAGAAAACGGTAACAGAAAACAAAGTCTCTTGGGCTTTCAACTCCACAGAATTTCTTTCTTTAGTAAAACGCTGTAATTTCACAGCTACACTTCTATTCCTTCTCAACCAGATCTTTCAAACTGCCGCTGGAGAAGTCGTAATTCAATTTAAATGTGAAACTCAGAAATATGAAAGAAATTTAAATTACAAACTTCTCTTATGTATCATACAGCCGCTGGAGAAGGAATATAATTATTTTCCACTACATATTGTAAATAATCCTTCGTATATCTTTCAGAACACTTCCTCTGAATTAACCAACTGCCGCTGGGGAAACCCTTTTTCCCTCATTCAAATTTACTGCCGCTGGGGAAGCTCAAATTGAGTAATAATGTCAATTAAGCACTTCGTGATACTCAAACTCCTTATGTAGATTTATAAAAATCGATTTTCACTCCAAACTTCCCAGAATGACAAAAAATAAAAAAATTTAAAGCTCAAAAAGCAAGTCCAACTACTTAGCTTGATGTTAGGGTGTTCTTCCTCTTTCCTTTCAATGCATCCCGTCCTCGTCGCCAATGAAA
Source organism: Lissotriton helveticus (assembly GCF_964261635.1). Taxonomy (NCBI): domain Eukaryota; kingdom Metazoa; phylum Chordata; class Amphibia; order Caudata; family Salamandridae; genus Lissotriton; species Lissotriton helveticus. The sequence goes on from NC_136070.1 coordinate 9,422,432, forward strand.
AGTTGTAAATACACATAGAAATATGAAGTTGAAGCAAGTAAGGTTTATTTTTAACACCCTCACCATCAGCTACCAGGCAGTAACTGAATACATAAGAATACTCATCACCTAATCATTCTAGGTTCCATGGAATAAACCTAGGATAGATATAAAGAGAATACTACACACTCCTCATCGCCTGGGCGTCGTGCTTCATGTTTGAGCAAAGCACAGCGCATACAAACAATGGCGGGCGTGGCTTTTTTTCCTCACAGCAGGCTCCCTTAAATTTCAATTACTCATGGTTTTTTAACCAGCTCCGCACTTGCGCTTCACCAGTAGTGCCGCTGCATATGTTTATTTTCAGCACCTTTCACTTTCAACAAGGCGGCGCACGCCTTTCTTTCAGTATGGCGCTTTTTTTAAATCTTGCCTCCCAAAGCAACACGACTTAAGATACCACGCCCCCTCATGTGAGACCTTCACACCCTCATCGCCGCTCCGCCCCCTCCCCTGCCCGCCGTGTCACATTTCTCCTCCCCCCTCCCCACAGCAATGCCCTCCGTCTTGTTCTCCTCCGTCGGCTGTTCCTTACCCCAGTTTCCCTTCCTCCTCGCCTCTCCTATTTCTTTATCTAAGCCAGTGGTTCCCAAACTTTGGACTCCTGAGGACCCCCACTGAATCACTACTGGAAGCCGGGGACCCCCAAGCAATTTGTACAATTTCAATAAAAAAAATTAAAACAGTAATTCGCAAAAAATACACAAACAAGTACACACCAAACAAATACGTACATTAATAAAGCTTTTATTATTTTATATTGAAAAATATGCACCCTCACACCCCCTCTCACCCTCACACCCCCTCACCCACCCTCACACCCCCTCACCCACCCTCTCACCCTCACACACCCTCTCACCCTCACACACCCTCTCACCCTCACACACCCTCTCACCCTCTCACCCTCTCACACACCCTCACACCCCCTCACTCCCCACACCCTCACACACCCTCAAACCCTCTCACCCTCACACCTTCTCACCCTCACACCCCCTCACCTCAAGCCACACACTGCTGCACGCCACACACTGCTGCGATTCATAAAGGGGGTGGTGATGGACAGAGCATCTGAATTAAGCAGAACACTCCTACCCAGTCAAAAGATCAGGGCTTGATCCATCACCGTTTTTTAGCTCACTTCACCATCCCAGTTCAGAAACTGGCTACATGCAAATTAGTCTGTCCCTGGCCCAGTGCATCATGGGAACAGGGCAGACCAAACTACCAAGCCAATTCTTTACAGGAAAGGAAACAAGCTTCCGGGGACCGGTTTCTGGCATTACAGCCGTCTTCAGCCCGGCTTGCTTGAATCCTGATGGTGCAGTGAGCAAGGGACTTATGTCTGAGCATACCCTTCCACTCCTATAGTGGCCAAAACGATTCATAAAGGGGGTGGTGATGGACAGAGCATCTGAATTAAGCAGAACACTCCTACCCAGTCAAAAGATCAGGGCTTGATCCATCACCGTTTTTTAGCTCACTGCACCATCCCAGTTCAGTACCTGGCTACATGCAAATTAGTCTGTCCCTGGCCCAGTGCATTATGGGAACAGGGCAGACCAAACTACCAAGCCAATTCTTTACAGGAAAGGAAACAAGCTTCCGGGGACCGGTTTCTGGCATTACAGCCGTCTTCGGCCCGGCTTGCTTGAATCCTGATGGTGCAGTGAGCAAGAGACTCATGTCTGAGCATACCCTTCCACTCATATAGTGGCCAAAACGATTCATAAAGGGGGTGCTGCACGCCACACACTGCTGCATGCCTCACACTGCTGCATGCCTCACACTGCTGCATGCCTCACACTGCTGCACGCCGCACACTGCTGCATGCTGCACACTGCTGCACGCTGCACACTGCTGCATTACTCCTACTACTGCATGCTGCACACTGCTGCCCGCTGCACACTGCTGCCCGTCTCACACTGCTGCTCGCCTCACACAGCTGCCCGCCTCACACTGCTGCACACTACCGCACGACTCACTGTTGCATGCCACACACTGCTGCACGCCACACACTGCTGCACGCCACACACTGCTGCACGCCACACACTGCTGCACGCCACACACTGCTGCATTACTTACACTGCTGCATGCTGCACACTGCTGCACGCCACACACTGCTGCACGCCTCACACTGCTGCATGCCTCACAACACCACCACATCACTCAGGAACACCACCACATCACTCAGGAACACCACCATATCACTCTAGGACACCACCACTTCACTATAGGACACCACCACATCACTCTGGGACAGCACCACATCACTCTGGGACAACACCACATCACTCTGGGACAACACCACATCGCTCTGGATCACCACTACATCACTCTGGATCACCACCACATCACTCTGGGACACCACTACATCACTCTGGGACACCACCACATCACTCTGGGACACCACCACATCACTCTGGGGCACCACCAATCACTCTGAGACACCACCACATCACTCCAATACACCACCACATCACTCTAATACACCACCACATCACTCAGCCCAACCACAACAGCACGCAGCACCACAACAGCATCACTCAGCACAACAACAGAACTGTCCTTGCTTGCTACCAACAAGCATTGCCATAGCCAATAGGACTCGCATTAGGAAAGAGTAAGCTATTGGCTTTGTAAATAACAATGCTATTAATTTATATATTTTCAAAGCCAACACATATTTAAAAAAATTGTCATTTACAATACCAATAGCTCACACTTTCCTAATGCGAGACCTATTGCATTGCAAATGCTGGTTTAAAAATACAAGCTTGCCTTTGTCTCCACTCATGGTGTATGGCAGGTACCACTAGTCAGAGTGTCCACTGCTGTGTTAGCAGGCTGGATTGTCCAATTCATGATTTCTCTCTTTTATTTAACATCCAGCAGATGCATACTGTGTGGGCATCTTGGTCCAAGCACTGCACTTCTGTACTAGGCTCACAGCCCATAATTAATGTTAGAAGGGTTATGCATGTAACAAAGGGCACAACCTATGTTAGGGGATTTGTGGGGTGGGGGCGACAGGAAGAAGTTGAGAGACTAAAGCAAACCTTTCGGCTACAGTGGAAATGCCATTTCAAAGTGGTAGGTGATCATCGAAATGAAAACTGTGGTAATATTCACACAATCCTACTATTTTTCAAAGTTGTAAGTCAGCAAAAACAAATCGCAACAGTGCCCTGTGTTAAAACATTTCCTTCATAAACTTCAATGGTGGGGGCTAGCATGTAATGTTGGTGAGCCAGAGGCTGTGGTCAAAGCAACAGGCTTAAGTATTGCGCCTTCTGATAAGACTGGAAAAACCACTGCAAAGAACTCGAGTGGAACACTTTTTTTGTAAAAGTCAACTGGAAAATAAAGACTAGTCTCTATGTAACTGCTCCACCTCCTAGCAAACATCACTGGGAAGTAATTCCACAGGTGAAGTCTTTTCAGACAAGATGGGCTCTGGTCAGTGATTTTTGTTTAGTATGTTAGCTTCTTGTATAATGTGTTGTGGCGCCTGAAGACCGCAATAAAAAGCAAAGAGCGGTTTATTTAAAAAAACTTGAGACTGAAATTATACCCAAAACTCTGTTGTCTACCGGACAGAGCAATAGTGCATATTGGATAGCCATTCTTGAGCATTAGAAAGTACGTGACAGTGTCGATACATTATTGTACACATGTAACTATAGAATACTGGGGCAAGTCAAAGAGGCCTGATGGGCACGTTTTGCAGGTTGTTGATACTGCTGCAACAATAAAAACGAAAGCCCTCCTTGCACTAGGGGGCGGCAAAACCACGGACATTAATCTTCATTTATTTATGACTGGTTGCCTGGAATTCTTTTATTTTCTCACATGGTCTTTAATCCGGGAATGCCAGCTCGTTCTGAAGCTACGCTTATGTTTGTTTTCAGTGAAAGGAAAGGAAAAGATTAAAACCCATGAATCATTTTAACTAAAGGGCAGTTGTGACAAGCGCACTTATTTCCAAATATAATCACTCATCTGGTATGCTGTAGTCCTGAGTGAATGCGTCAATGATTTTAGACTGCTTTCTTAAATGCAATTACAAAACAAACAAAACAAATCTACACACAAACACGCACACACAAATTTAATCCTTACATGCAGTTCCAGAAGAAGAGCCCTCCTGCCCGTTCAACGTGCTCCAGCGCTCTTCAAACTCACCACGCAGCTGCTTTCAGGGCAAATGGGGACAGATAGCAAAATGCCCAGGGCCTGGTCACAAACAGAACAGCAACCACACGCACTGCTGTGCGAGCTCGAGGTCGGGTGATGGGCAGATTGATTAACACGATATAAGGGCAATCACCCTTCAGATTGCACCTATAGCCTAAGGGTGATTGGCCCGATTTCATCGCAGTCATGCCGCCCCTGGCGCCAAGGACATTCACACCTCTCCTGTGTGGGGAGCCTGAGGGGCAGATTGTATGGCAGTGTTGGCGCCTGGGCGCCAAGTATATTCACACCTCCTTTTGTGCTGCGAGGGCTCATGAGTGTTTAGTTTTTTATTCCGACGTTAGGCACTCAAGTCCTGCGGACCCCCTGGGAATGGGTCACGGACCCCTGGGGGTCCGCGGACCACAGTTTGGGAAACGCTGATCTAAGCCCCTCGTATTCACTATAATACAGTCCACGTTGATTGAGCACAGGGTCAAAGAAAGGATTATTGTCATTATAATGGAAATGAAAACAAGGCATGCGCAACCCACCATCTACAACCCTTACATTAACATTGGTCAGTGATTGGTACAAAATAAGTACCCCTCTGTATATAATATAAATGTCACAGTGCTGTGCTACATTTAGGTTCGCCGGTATAAATATTTTCTGTCGCCCCTCATTTCTAATGCCTCTCAATCTCCCCTCACTCTCTCAGTCTACCTCTCTCCCTTTCCCTCACTTTCCTCTCTCCTCTCACCCTCTCCTTCTCTCTCTCTCCTCTCTCCCCCTCTCTCCTCTCTCCCTCTCCCTCTCTTTACCTTCCCCCTGCTCTCCTTTTTCTCCCCCTCCCCAGATCCCCCTCTGCTTGCTCTCCTCTCTCTCCCTCCCTCCCCTCTCTCTCCCCTCCGTCCTTCGCTCTCGTCCTCCCCCTCTCTTCTTACCCTCCCTCTCTCCCTTTCCCTCACTTCCCTCTCTCCCCGTCTCCCCCTCTCTCCCCCTCTCTCCCCCTCTCTCCCCCTCTCTCCCTCTCTCTCTCTCCTCTCTCCCCTCTCTCTCTCCTCTCTCCCCCTCTCTCTCCTCTCTCCCCCTCTCTCTCTCCCCCTTTTTACCCTCTCCCCCTTTTTACCCTCTCTCTCTCCTCTCTCCCCCTCTCTCTCCCCCTTTTTACCCTCTCCCTCTTTTTACACTCTGCATCACTGCATCACCACATCATCACATTACAAAAGTTTAAGCTATTGACATTACAAATTAAATAAATGATTTAAATATTAATTATTTAAAAAAATTAAAAGCCATTGTTAACTGTATTATCAATACATCTAAGTCACGTAAATACAAAACATGTTGCATTACAAATGCTATAGGTGTCACATTTGCGAAAGTTATAACTATTGGCATTGTAAATGACAAAGCTATTAACTTAGCTATTTTAAAAAACAACACATAAATAAAAAAAAAACATTTATAAGACCAATAGCTCAAACTTTCCTAATGCGAGACCTATTGCATTTCCAATGCTTGTTTTAAGCTTGAAACTGTGATCATGTTTATTAAAGTTTCATAAGTTATCCCAGTAGTCAATTTTATCTTTTTCACTGTATCATTTTCACTTTTTTGCACTGCAAACCATCAGCACCTCACATCAAGACTAGCGTGTGGTTGCACCGATCACTGTGGGGCAGAACAAGCTAAGTTTTGATACTGCATTTGGCAGGTTGCACATATTGGGCAACCTATCATCAATCCCAGATGACGAAGAGTAGCCACTCAAGTGGGCTGATGGGATTTTCTTGCACTTATTGTCTCTCCTTCTTCTATGGCCTAGGCCTCTAGAGGTCTCATCCATTTTCTCTTGTTTGGTAGACCGGTAGGTTCTTGGTTTGTTGTTCAGTGATAGAGTGGGGATTGAACACTACCTGGTCTTTAAATATTTCCCTAGGACCCTATGTTTAAAGTTTTTAGTGTACTGACACTTTGTCCTCCTTCTGCCAAAAGATTCAGTAAAGCAATTGTGTGGGTAACACATGCTTCTCTGGTCTTTGATGCCACCACTAGCTCATCGATATATTGAACCAAAACAGATTTTTCTGGCATTTTCAGACTTTCTAACAATCTTTTCAGAATCTGATTAAAAATGGTAGGGCTTTCAGAATACCCTTGTGGAATTTGGCAACATGCCAGAAGAGTCTCTCCAAACCTGAACAAAAATAATGGATGGCTTTCAGGATGTAATGGAATGGAAAAGAATGCATGGCATAAATCAATGACCGTGTACCACTCTGCATCATGAGGGATTTGATACAGAATTACAGCAGGGTTTGGCACGATGGGACAACAAGGGACATCAATTTTGTTCACCTTCTGCAAATCTTGCACTATTATATAGGTTCCGTTAGGCTTCTTTAATCCCATTATAGAAGAGTTACATGGACTGCTCATTATTTCTCTCAGTAATCCTTGTTCGAACATCATATCAATTGCAGGTGTTATTCCTACAATAATTTCTGATGTCAGCTTATACTGCGGGTTATTAGGGAAATTTGTTCCTTCTTTTACAGCAACCTTTACAGGATCGATGTCTCTCATTAGATCAATGTCGTCTCCTGTGAAATCCCATACATCAGACCTCACCATTCCTTTTAGTTCATATGGGATTTTCTCTGCATCAAACACAGGAAACATGTCATTTGCTACTGATTCTAGTTCAGCCATTGTCAATTTATATAGGACATCCTCATCTGGCATTTGGAATGCAATGCCATCGGGAGAACAGTAGATGGTACAATTCATTTCACAAAGTAGATCTCGTCCTAGTAGGTTTACAGGACTAGAATCACACACTTTAAAGCGATGCATGTTTTTAAATGGACCAATTTCTACCTCTACAGGTTTCGTAAGAGGAGCCTTAATTTGTCTATTTGAAACACCTACAACTTGGATTGTTTCACCTGAGAGAGGAAGGTTTGGAATTTCCACTGATCTAACAGTAGAACGGGTAGCACCAGTATCCACAAGGAATGTAATATTCACATCATTCACCTTACCATCCACAAATGGACCTGACTGATCTACCTCTAGAGTTGCGCCAATCACGCACTCTTCTTCCTTTCCTAGGCACCGTCAATAACTTTAATCCGACTCATTACTGTCTTGCTGTAACCAGTACTGTGAGACAGCAGCTGCATGCGGCAATTTTGTTACCTGCTCTCCGTCGTAGAATCCTGTCTCTGCACTGTACCTCTGAGGATTTACGCTCTGAAGGAGAGGTGGTTTCAGCACCTGACACTGTTGAGTAACTAACTGCTGCTGTTGCGGCTGTTGGCAACTCACCTCATTCTGCACCTGTGGATTCAACAGTTGATTTTCACGTTTAACCTTTGATGGCAATTTACACTCGGTTTTCCAATGTCCTAACTTTCCGCAATTATGACATGGCCATTTCTTTTTGGCTTCTTCTATGCTTATCTGACCTTTCCATTTGCCAATATTGTGCTTTGACCTTACTTGCCCTGTTCCACTGGACTGATTATTCATCTGAGCTTCTTGTTGTTCTGCAACCTTTATTTGTGCCCACATTGCCTTCTCTTTAAGCTTACGCTGTCTGGCATCAATGTCATCACTGCAGTACTTTGCATATCGCAGCACATCATCGACAGGCTTATCTTGCCAGCATAACATATGCTGCTTAATCATCTCGCTAATCTCAGGTCTCAAACCATACACAAATCTATAAACAAAATGACTCATGTCCTTTTCAGAACCACTTGTCCTGTGTTTCCAGGGTCTATGATAACGTGTGGGGGTTCATGACAGTAAAAAACCCTCATATGCGAACACTGGTATCAAGCGATATATCTTGATTCTCCGCTGTTTTAGTGTTGCAGCTGCATTATCATTGGGTCTTTTCCTTTGTCTAGTATGCTGGCCTCCACACGGAGGAAGACCGACTGGATTGACAGTAGTGGTCAGGGATTAAAAATGATGGGTGAGTTGGTGCTCAGATTAGTGTAGTTTAAAATCTCTTATACCTAGTCTCTGAGGATTTTATTCTACACACACGAGGCCAAAGACAGTAACCAAGAGTAACAGTCTGACAGCTGCATGGAATCTTACTCCCATTGTAGGACATTACCCATGTGGTGGATGCGTTGTCTGTAAATTAACAAAAATAACCAAGAACCTCCCACTGTCACCAAATTTCAAATGGGAGTTGTGCAGCCACACCAACTGTAATACTACACATGTAGTATACATGATTGTCTGCCCTTGTAAGTTAAAATACATAGGGATGACCTGCCGCAAGGTGAAACAATGGATAATTGAACACAGGAGTAATATCTCATGCAAGAAAGCTATGATGCAAATGAGCAGACGTTTCTTAGAGAAGAACCACTCGGTAGATGAGATGAACTGGGTAGTTCTGGAGACTCTAACTATCAAAAACCAAAACGCAGAACAAATCTTGTATGAAAGAGAACAGCGCTGGGTACACCATCTGAAGACGGACAAGGAAGGAATGAATGATAACATTACCTGGCACTCATTTACTTAATGATTCTTTATGACCTTACGCTGCACCTTATTGGGAATCACGTCACCAATACTTGCAAGACCACCTTGAACTGAATAGTAAAAAAAAAAACTTTAACTACTTTTCTCCCTTAAGCGAATACCTGACATACGTCACAATTAGAATTTAAACCTATCATAAATCTTTGTCTGACTACCAACGTTACCATACAATTCACAACATAGTGAGAATCTAAGCACGCCTCACTAGGTAATAACTACGATCCAGATCAGACACTCTAAAGGATATCCAAATTCATTAACACTATAAAATTACCGTTTCATAACCATGATTGACACAACACCAAATATTACAAACTAAAAGTAATAATGCATCTTCAGTAATTGGTCAACACTCGTGCATCCTTTGTAAGTACTAACAATACTGACGTAATACTACATTACTGCCAGTCTATCTTCAATGCCATCTTTTTGTCATCATCCCCCGATAAAATCCTCCAAGAAATTAGAAAACCTCGCTCGCCCCTATACAATTCGAGGTAAATAATATAACTTAATTTGGGCAACCCCAGAGAAAATTCCCCGTTCAACCAAGTACCATAGTCTCTCTTTACTCTTGACTGATCGGAATTGGCAAAAACCGGCTACAAGCGGCTGCCCGACACACGAGGCCTGGAGACAGCACAAGTCGCTGGAGACGGCAACACCGGTAAGAGCGATACCCTGAACGATGAGACAACTAACTGTAAGTAACACAGCAACGATTTAATGCCCTTTCATTTTGTGACAACAGCAACAGGCTTGCCGCTCTGTTCCGACCCCTCGATGACAGCGCCATAACAATGAAACAAGGTAATGCCTTCCGCTGTAGCTTTAACGCTTAAATCTTACCGCGGCTCTTAACTGTGTAAATACAGGGACTCTCCATCACTCTGCTCGTAACATCGGATGCCTTTGACTAAAACGGCATCCACCTATACACCCAGACAGGATGTTCAAGACACGCCCGTCTTTTTGCTAACAAACGTTTGTAAAAACGTCCTTTGATAATATTTATGATGACAATGATCCCGATGAGAACCCACTCTATCCTTGACTGCCTCAAGCACCACTTCTACTTTTATACATTATATCATTTATTTTGTGTAGCTTTTACCTTTTTCTTTGACCCTTTGGCCCTTTGTGGTTTGTGCACAGTACGTTAATACACGTCCAAAACTTGTTATCCAGCATTACATTAGTCACCATGTCTAGATAGTCGATATACATGGATTACTGTGATTCTAGAATGTATTAACTCAAGTACGACACAGAGAATGTGACTACCATGAATCATTCTTTTCCTTTCAGATAAATGATCTATAAACTGAAGTGGTAATCGCACCACTTAGCCCCTTAAGAGTCAACAATTTACTCTTAAGCACCTTGGTCCTGACGAAAGCCTCTAGAGACGCCAGAAGGCTGAAACATGTTGACCTGACCTACCTCACTAGTGCGGAAGGCTGGTAACTAGGCCTTAGCACGCACACCACTGTTTTTTACTTCTCTACACCTAAGCTCGATAGAGTAAAATCCCCAGAGACTAGGTATAAGAGATTTTAAACTACACTCACCTGAGCGCCAACTCACCCCTCATTTTTAATCCCTGACCACTACAGTCAATCCAGTCGGTCTTCCTCCAGGTGGAGGCCAGCATACTAGACAAAGGAAAAGACCCAATGATAATGCTGGTGCAACACTAAAACAGCGGAGAATCAAGATATACCGCTTGATACCAGTGTTCGCATATGAGGGTTTTTTAATGTCATGAACCCCCACACGTTATCATAGACCTTGGAAACACAGGACAAGTGGTTCATTCTCTCCAACTTGGGGCCCGATGTAGGACACCAAATACCGGTCGGTAACGGACGATTTTGGCCACTACCGACCGGTATTTGGTGGTTGAGATGTAGGGGGCCTGAAATTTACCGATTCGGTAAATCTAGATGTAGGTGGCACTGAAAACAGTGCCACAGGCCCTTAAGAATTCGTTATTTACCACAAAATTCTATTGTGTGGTAAACAACAAATTCCTGTGTACATGCACATCTGTGCATGTACACCTGTGCCATGTGGCACACATACATGCCCTAAGGGCATGTATGCGTGTCACATGGTACTAAAGCCAGAATCAGGGGTGCAACAGGGTGTCAAATTAACACCCTGTCCCCCTTGACAAATCGGTAATTTTACCGAATCTGTATTTACCGATTCGGTAATTGACATTGATTCCTATGGGCCTCAAATCCCAAAGGAATCAATGGCAATTACCGAATCGGTAAATACCGATTCGGTAATTACCGAATCATACCGATTCGGTAAAAATTACCAAATAATTTCCTACATTTCATTTACCGAATCTAGAATACCGAATCGGTAAATTTCGGTATTCTAGAGTCGGTAAATAAGATTTGCCTACATCGGGCCCTTGATTATTTACTCTAGCCAAAGGAAGCGGAATGGACTACGATTCCTTTTCCCTCTCTTGATTTTGGATCATGTCCTTTTCACTCATATTTTCATATCCGCTATACTGTTTAAAAACTAAAAGCAACCTTTAGTAGTAAGCATGCACAGACTCCTTGCTTTCCTCATGTGTTCTATCAATTTTTACCCTATCTGTTTCTTTCAGGGAAAATGTATCCTTCAGGAACGTAATCCCATGCACATACTTTCTCATCACATCTGGGCTTGGTGCTCCCATTTTGTCATCTCTAGGGTACTCCTTCTCCAGCCAGTCAACAGTGATTTTACAATATGTCCACAAATAAGCAGGGACAACGATTTCAAATAATCCGTCCAAATCTACCCACAATACTTTCGAAACCTTCACAAATCTATCTAGTTGTCAATACCATTCCACAGGCTTATTTTCTCTCAACCTAGGAAAATCATTTGTGAATGACAGTATATCCTGTCTAGACCACGGGACGTGTACATAACCTCCTCCCGTGATCTCCCTCATTGGGCATTCTACTACTAATGGTTCCTTTTCCCTTACCGGAAAAGCAAGTGTTGCTTTATCAGCTGTTCCTTCTTTCCTTCTTATCCACCTACTTCTCCACCTGTCCACATCTCTCCATCTTCTCAGTAACACAGTTAGTTCCTTCACTTGGGTTAACCTTCATGAGGTGTTCAGATTCTCTATATCCTTTTCAGTAAAATCTACTCTTTATGGCTTTTGCAATCCCTTGTTCTTTGCAAAATCTCCTCCTAATTTGTTCTCTGCTTCCTCTAGTTTCTCATGTAAATTCTTGGCTCTCCATGTTATGCTTTTACACATAAACATGAGCTCTTCGTCCTGATAGGATTTTAGTCGATCTGTACCAATAGTCCCCAAAATCAGTTCCTCCATGTCTATTATTAACTTCAGCACATCCAAGGGTTGTGGTTCGGCATTTTTATTCTGCAAACTCTTTACCCAATCACTTAATTAATCTGGGGACTGACCCACAGGGGTCATAGTTAACCTCATTCTGTCTAAAATTCTCTCTGGGGTTACAGTCGTTGACTCTGCTACCATAGGAGTCCGATTTACTGGACTCTGATTTATGGTCAGATTTGTAGGCGGACCTAATCTAGATGGACCAGCAAAATCCTTCATCTCATTTTCAGGAATTATCCCTTCTCTTGCCCTTTGCATTCCAGGATTAAATGGAATGGTTAAGGAATGGTCGTCCCTCTTTTGGTTCTCGATTACTGGCCCTATTGTTACTGGCACAGTCACATCTTCCATGTTCTTCATCAATTCTCTTATTTTGTCAGTTAATTCTCCCGTAGTTCTGGCTAATTCAACTGTATTATCATTATCAAGCCTCACCGTCTGTAGTGTTTCTGATCTGTTAAATGAATTGTTTATCCCTGAATTTGTTGAAAGCTGTTCTGGACTTTGATTCATCACAGTTTCCTTTGGCAGGGCATTTGGTGTCACCTCCGCAGAATCCTGTTGATGTGGAGGTGGTCTCCTATTTAAAATGTCTTCCAGCAACTCATCATCTGTATCCCTCACTCCATACCCATACCTTTCTGACACTGCGTGTTTTCTTTGCTCAGTAGACTGTTTCCCCGTAATTTCATCAACTGTTCTAGCAGGAAACATTCCATCAGTCATATTAGCATGCCGCCAACGTCCCATTCGTTCTTCATGATTTAAAACCCATACTCTACCATAACTATGACTGTAATTCTTTACACCTCTGTGTCTCTCTCTTTCATACATTTCATCTTCCCATTCACCTAACGCTTCAAATTGAGTTGGACCAGGTCTCAGTTCCAGTTTCATCAGTCTTCCTCTCAAATTTCAAATCACAGCTGTGCTAAACGATCTGTTCTCTGGAAAAGCCAAAATGCCATCGTCTTTAGTATATTTCACCCAATTGTCTAACCATATACAAGTATGATAGCCATATTTCACCATCATATAAGATGCTGGTGTTTTCAGTGGAGGAAATACCTTTCCTTACCTAGTCACAATAGGTTTGTCTTTCTTGAAAAGATTTTTAAGTTTCCCGAACCATGACGTTTTCTGTGGTTCACCGTAATAAATTTTTACTCTTTTATGTTGTCAAAACACACAATTCCTTTGCCAATTGACTCTTCTTAATGCTTCGCGTGTCTGACCTATCCCAGCGCGTCTCACACCAACGGATCAATCAGAAAGCTCTACATCACTCCTACACTGACCTATTCCAGTGCGTCTCACACCAACGCACCAATCAGAAAGCCCTCTGCTCTTCCGCAACTGGCCAATAGCAGCACGGTCATTTTGACGTCAGTTCTACTCCTGCTTCTGCCGATCCCTCCTTTACAAAATTTATATGCACAAAATTTCTTAACCTTTTTCTTTTCACTAAAATGCTTAGATTCAACGTAAAATACACTTCCATTGTCTGTTTCTCTAGACAAAAAGGATAGCTTATTCAAACTTACAAGAATATGTTCAATAAGTGTAGGACTTCCCTCTACCTTACCCTTCTCTCACGCAAGAGGCAAACCTGTTTCTCTGGGGATAAAACACACGTGGAGACTATACTGTTCCTGGGAATTAAGGCCAAAGATTCACAAGAGAACCTGTTGCTATTTCACACACAGAAATGTCCCTAACATAACACACCGTCCTGTGTTATCACCAAATTAGAATCAGACGATGTGCAATTCCAGGTAACTTCTCTTGCCACACGTGTCCACTTCCTACTTCCCGAAAGCTTCAAAATTCTGACTACACAAAACGTGATACAAGACTCAACATAGAGTGTTAGACATGAAAATAATCAATAATCAATAATCACCAAACTAATCAATAATAACCATCAGTCTGCTACCAAGTAATTGATCCAGCGTGGCTAAAATAAAATTTATTTATTAAAGCTGTCAGAGAATCACAATATAGACTTTATATACATTATATACAATAATTTGGATCCTGACTGCCTTTAGCATCAAGGTACTCCGCCATTTGGTCGATGAACCAACTAGTTGAGTAAGTTGATGGTGATCAAGTTCAGCTCAACCACATTTAAAGCTTTTATACATTTATAATCAGTTTATATTAAAGAACCACAGACTCGTATTTCAATGTTAAAACATTAATTTATCTTAAAGAATTTGAGCAAAATGAGATTAGGCTTTATTAAACAGTTTCTTTGAAATATTCATAGAAAAATCGAGGTCTTTTAAGAAAAAGGAATTTAGCAAAGTTTTAGAAAATGAAAAGGGGAAAAACGATTATTACCCTTTAGCCTAAGTCGATGATGAGAATGGTCTACCAGGAAGGCTGATGAACCGCAGGTTTCATAATGGGACTCCCAAAGCTGACTGACTAACCCTATAATCTCCTCCGCACATCCCAAGGGTCTGTTCCCGCAAAGTTCTGGCGCAGTCAAAGTTCAGAGTCCATGAACGACAGAGTCTCTCACAGCATCAGGATAGGGTGAATGTAATGTCCGCTCAAAAATATCAGAATGGACCCCTATTACACTCTATTCCTTGGCTAACTACACACAAAAGTTGCAATCTTTCGGGGCACGAGTCACAGGGATTGGTCAGTTAGGATGAGGTGACAGTCTCCCCATCGCCCTCCTAGTTCAAACCGGTTTGATCATGTATGTCAAAAGGTGACCAAATGTCTTTCAATGTCTTTGCAACATTTACTGCAAGGCCCACTGTAAACATCTCCTCTCCTTAGTTCCCAGGCATAGCATTTTGAACTTTTGGCACAGTTTCAATTTTCAGGCCAGGCTGGTTTTGGCCTTGCTCCCTCCTACCCATTTTAGGTATTACCTATGATGGAGCGGGTAGAACAAAAACTTTTGTACACCTACTCTAATTTGCGTAAAATTAACTTAACTAATCATTCTAACCCTAATTCAGTAATCTGTTTGATGTGTACTTGATACTAATTCAACCTTTTGCACCTAAGTAAACACCCTTTACACAAAACTGGCAAAACTGCATGGCATAGCTAATAAATCTAATTAAGTACTCAAACTAATCTTAGAGTGTGTTAAAATAGTAAGTAACACGAAATGTATATGTTCTGTGTTGCTTTGTGACTGTATTGTTGCCCAAGATGTCAAACGATGAGTATTATGGCCTTATTGTTGCTTTTTGCTAGAAAAATACTAAAACGCCTTGGGTTTAGTATGGGGTTAAACATTAGTACTACATTTCCATATTCAAATTTCTGTATTTTATTGATTTTCACCTTGTTAACATTTGGGCCTATTAAGCCATGCAAATCCAAGATGGCGTTGGGAGAGCCACATGCTACGCTGAGCGCATGGTATTTCCGCGCATGACCAGATCACCTCAGAGGTCACGTGGTTGGTGAACCATTGACATCGCGTTCCCAACCAAGGTCGATTTTGCTGTGGACTTGTCCCCGAGCCGAAGATGAGCATATGAGAAATTGTGCAAAACAAAGAATGGAACCTGTCAATGGAGCTGTATTCATCGAAAAGATACATTTTCTGCTTCCCACATGGGAATCGAATGAACTATTGCTCTTTGGAACCTTTGTGCTAAGTCACCATGTAAAACCAGTTTGAGCTGGGAAGAGGGAAAATGACTGTCGCAACCCTCTAAACCAGCCAATCGGAACATTGGTCAGCCCCCAAGTTGCCACTTTAGTATGAAGTAAGACAGGGAAAGGTATAAGCAGCCCCTCATTTGTCATACCGCATTTGACCCTTTTCATTTCCTCGCTCCACTCTGCCGCACTGCGTTTTACTGTGGATTGCTGAACAGACTTTGTCATTTTAGTAAACTTTATTTTAAATTATTGGCGCATTTTCCAATTATTTGTTCTGTTGGTGGGATCCCTGAGGGTCAGGCAGTCAGCTTATGGGAAGTCCTTTCCAGTGATTGCGGGTGTCCATTTCAACCGAGTTATCATCTTCTGCTCATGGGTAATTGAATGATTTGTAATCTAGTCATGTTTCCTCTTAAATTCTATTTTCTAATGCTCATTTCATGAATAAATCTGATTTCTATTATAAAATAAATTAAAGACCTAATGATTTCTGCTAAGATTTAGATAAACTTGGATTTGATCTAACTTAAACCCGAGTTTGTGATTTAAATATTATAAATATAAAATGCTTCCAAGACTTGGATTGGCGAAATAGCATGTCTATATCCAATAACACCATCAATCAATCCAACTAGTAGGTCCATTGACTGAAAAGTGGAGTGCCCTGATGCGAAAGTCAGGATTTCTGAAAGTGTAAATAATGTGTATATATTGAGAGTAGATACAAAATCCTGATAGATAATAAGGTATCCACATGTCCAGGAGCCCTTCTCCTAAGCACAGATTCTAGAGTGCCGTGTGATTGCGCTGAGTGTTGGTGTTATGGGCCCCATCAGCTGTCTGTATGAATGACTGATCTATGAAGTGAGTCTGTGACAAAAGGAGATTTGTAAATTGACCCATTTGCACTGGATCAGATTTCCTGGTAGCGGAGAGGATGGTTATTATTGTTTTGGTTTGGTGATTATTGGATTTATGAGGACTAACACTTTATGTTGAGTATTGTCTATGTTATGTGTAGTCGGAATTTTGAAGCTTCCGGGAAGTAGGAAGTGAATTTGTGTGGCGATAGAAGTCACATAGAATTGAACATTGTCTGGTTTCAGGATTCGCGATAACACTGAATTGTTTTATGGTAGGGAAATATCTGTATGAGTGTATTGACTGAAGTAGCATCCGGTTTCCTTGTGAAACTCTAGCCTTAATTCTCAGGAGCATTATAGTCTCCACATGTGTCTTATCCCCAGAGAAACGGGTTTGCCTCTTGCTTGTTAGAAGGGTAAGGTAGAGGGAAGTGCTACTTTATCGACGAAACGAGAACATTCTGTGGTTGGGTAGAGGTAAGCGCTGCCTACTGGAAAGACAGGATTCTTGTGTAATTGAATAAAGCTACCTCTTTGATTTAACGAAACAGACAATGGAGATGTGTTTATGTTGTTACTAACAGATTTTGATTAAAGAAAACTGAAAAAAAGAATTGCCGATACATTTTGTAAAGGAGGGGTCAGCAGAAGCAGGAGCAATAGCTAGAGCTGATGTCAGAAAGACCATGCTGGGATAGGTCAGTTGCGGGAAAGACGAAAGTTTCTGTTATTGGTGTATTAGTGTGAGACTCTCTGGGATTGGAGAGTTACTGGAGTGACGTAGACGCTCCAGATAGGTGTGTTAGTGTGAGTCGCGCTAAGATTGGTCAGAAAACGTAGAAGCCGTGAAATGTGAATTACAGAGGTTATTTGATATAGATTTTTACGGGAACAACACAATGATGTTTTACAATCTGCATGAGAAGGAGAAGCAGTCATGGCTTGGGAAAATAAAAGCGCTGTTTAAGAAAGATAAGCCGATTGTGACTAGAGAAGGACAGATACTTCCCCCACCGAAAACGCCTGCATCTTTTATGGTGACGAAATATTGGTATCAAACCTGCATTTGGTTGGAAAATTGGGTTAAATACACTAATAATATTAATAGGCACATTTATAAAGCGCATGGTTGCGATCGGCCAGTGTGTCCCCGCGCTGCGGTGCACCTGCCCAGATTGCCACAGCCTAACCTCGCCAGTCCTAACTATCCCTGGGGAAGAGATGCATTTTCAAATGTTTCCTGAGACACAAGGGAAGTCTGTTCCATTGCTGTGGCAGCCAGAAAGCGGAAGGAGCGCCCACCCATCCTTGCTGTCTTAATAGCGGGATCGCACACCAGACCCGTCCCCCATGATCTCAGTTGGTGTGCTGGGAGATAAGGAGTGAGTAACTCAGACTGGTAGGAAGGAGCCATCCCCTGATTAATACAGTGGCAGATGCACAGTGCCTTGAACAAGACTCTCTCTCTTATCGGCAGCCAGTGGAGGAGAGCCAGCGCTGCTTTTGAGAACCAGACGAGCAGACGCGTTCTGTACACCCTGACGTCTGGGTATGCTCAGACGTGAGTCCCATGCACTCCACACTACTGGAGTCAAGCTATCCTGGCTGAAGACGGCTGATAGCCAGAAACCGGTCCTAGGATGCTTGATTCTGGTCCAGGAAAGACATGGCTTGGCAGTTCGGGCTGGACTGTTCCCATGAGGCACAGGGTCATGGCTGATTTGCATAGGGCCATGTCTGAACTGGGGTGGTGTGGAGTGCAAATAAAACGATGGATTTAGGCCCAGATCTCTGTACTGGGGTGAATGTATGACATTGTTCTGCATTCTGTCCATCAACTGTTGTTTTTGCATTTGTCACCCCGAGTGGGATGGGTATGCTCAGACGTGAGTCCCATGCTCTCCACACCACTGGAGTCAAGCTATCCTGGCTGAAGACGGCTGATAGCCGGAAACCGGTCCTACGATGCTTGATTCTGGTCCAGGAAAGACATGGCTTGGCAGCTCGGGCTGGACTGTTCCCATGAGGCACAGGGTCAAGGCTGATTTGCATATGGCCATGTCTGAACTGGGGTGGTGTGGAGTGCAAAAAAAGATGGATTTAGTCCCAGATCTCTGTACCGGGGTGAATGTATGACATTGTTCTGCATTCTGTCCATCAACTGTTGTTTTTGCATTTGTCACCATGGAGTCTAAGCACACATTTTGTTGTTGCACCCAGGTAAAGAATATTACCCTAATTCAGGCGCGATGTTACCAGGGCATGAGCCAGGGTCTTTCTGGCAGCGGTAGGCAACATGCCCATGGTTTTGCGAATTCCCATCAGGACTGCAAAACATGCCTGGTTTGGTACTCAAAAGAGAGCTTTGTGTTCAGCCTTACCCCCAGCTACTTCGCCTAAGCGCAGGGCGTAGGGGTGGACCCCAAACTCTGGGGCCACCAGGCCGATGACCACTCCGACGGGGCTCTCCCCACCACAAGCACCTCGGTCTTTTTGCCGTTCAATTTCAGGCAGTTGTTATCCATCCATGAGGCCAGCTCTTGCAAGCATGCCACGAAATTGGAGACTGCCGTGTCCTGTGCCTGTGTCAGGGAGACCACCAATTGAGTGTCATCGGCATAAGACACAACCCTGATCACAAACCCATCAGCAATCTGCGCTAATGGAGCAACATAAAGATTGAACAGGGTCGGGCTCAGGGTCGATCCCTGCGGCACCCCCTGTCTCAGTTTGATGACTTTCGAATATTGGTTGCCCTGTCTCACCTGAAACCTTCGCTCTGTCACAAAATGATTTCATCCAACTCAATGCACTGCCAGACACACCTCCTTTCCTCAGACATTGCACCAGAGTGTG
The DNA here is from genome assembly GCF_964261635.1 of Lissotriton helveticus. Classification (NCBI taxonomy): domain Eukaryota; kingdom Metazoa; phylum Chordata; class Amphibia; order Caudata; family Salamandridae; genus Lissotriton; species Lissotriton helveticus. The sequence goes on from NC_136070.1 coordinate 9,441,971, forward strand.
GTGGACAACAGTGTCAAAGGCGGCACTTAAATTCAACAGGATTAAGGCCGCAGTCTGACCCGCATCCACATATTGCCTAATGGATTCCGTAGCAAAAAGCAGGGCAGATTCCGTCGAATGACAGGCCCAGAATCCAGACTGAGTGGGGTGCAGGAGATTGAATTTCCCAATATGCGCCGTAAGCTGCATGTTTACCACTTTCTCCGCAACCTTTGCAAAGTATGGCAGAAGAGCAATTGGACGCAAATTGTCCAGTTGGTGTCAGGTCCGGCCAGGTTAATTCCCCAATATGTCTCAAGTTCCTTCCTGTGGGTTGCAAGGGACCTCTTAGGCGTTATTTTCGATCTAGTAAGAGGCTTCCATTCAGGTGGTCTTCGCTATTGTTATTCAAACAGATGAATTCCTTTCGGCAGAACTTCAAGATGGCTGCCAGAGAGGATTCCGAGATTGGCCGTCTAGTGTTCAACCTCTTCTCCAAGCGCAATTGTGCTCGCGGTTTCAATCGCAGCAAACTGCTCACTTCAGCTGAACATTAACGAGAAACAGTCGCAGTGATTCCTGCGGCGTTCTCGGAACTTTTCTTTCCGTATCCGTGAGTACCGCTGACATACTACTTTTCCTTGAAGACAGGCTGAGACAGCGGTAAACCAATTTTAGTTTCCAGTAGAAAGAAGTATTTCTGAAGGAACTTTTCTGGAAGTCGAGTTCAGTCAGGATTGGACTGAAAACCCCACAGACTATTTATGTTTGTTAGCGCTTGACAGAGAATTATTTGCAGGCGCATAAGACAATGAACTATTCAGTTTTAGTTGTGCTCCCAGCACAGAGTCCACATTTTTGAGCTGCGATATGGAGCAATATCGTTGAACTGATAACAGAGACTAGAGAGTATTTACTACAATTTTGTTGCTACGGTGAGCCAGAAAAGAACCACAAGAATTCCACAAGTAGGTGTAGTGTTATATATATATATATATATCGGGATACTTACCAACGTTTCCAAGCTTGGTGCCAAAGAGATCTTCCAGGAGCTTGCAGAGTCGTCCTTCATCTGTGTATGTTCTAGGAAAGAAAAGACAGTAAACATTTAGTCAACTGCCAGGTAATGAAGGGTAACATAGTAAAGAAATAGTGACATATAGTAAAAGTAAGAAGTGGAATTAATTTGTCCGTGCTTCTGTATTGTGTCATTTACTAGTTGTAGGAACTGGGGTCACCAGTTCCCCGGGGGGTAGCTTGGCACGAGCAGGCAGGCACCCGAAAGCTTAGGTGTAAAGTGACCATACAGCACACACATCCACTGAGACAGGAAACGCACACAATGACTGACACCACACCAGTACGTTTGAGTAAAAATCAATAAGCTTTTATCTAGAATCAGAATCAGGGTAATCAAGTCAAGTCAAAGATAGCTTTATTCGATTTTTGGCAGTAAAAAAACATAAAAGCACATTTCATTACACAATAATTTTAAAAAGGATAAAAAAAGAAAAGAAAAAACACAGTTTTGATTATTTTAAAAAAGGGAAAAACTATTTACAATAATGGTTACATTAGACTTGTATCATCAATCAGTTCATGGACGTTCTGCAGTTAACTGCATATTTCAAGAACCTAGCTACTACAACCACTGTAATTTCATCCTGCAGCATGTATAGTTTCAGTAAGGCTGGTCTGCATTGTCTTAAACCCCATAATTTAAACAGCGGGAGTAGGTGTCTCTTTCTTCCCCATTCATAATATTTACAGAATAATATAACATGGATGTTTGATTGTTTGGAGATGTTATCACAAGGACAATTCATCAAATTAGCAGACCAGTCATTTATAATGGGAAATGTTAACAGTCGGAAAAAACAATCGGTCCTCATCCTAGTTAACAAAAATCTCGTGTAAACAGTATTTGTAGGGGACAAATAAGGCGGGATACCTGTACCATGCAACAAAAGATGATAATAGACAATTGTCGGTTTGTTGCCCTCTAAATAGGAGCGTCTGTCTTCAAGCAAACATAAGCAGCAGGCCTTAAGAGCCTTTTTCGAAATTGAAGAACATGAGATAGGATTTTCATAAAAGTCAGAAAGCCCTAAGGAGTTTAAAAAAATTTTAATATAGGAAAGCCAGGGTATTTTTCGTGAGGCAGTTAAGGCCATACAATCCATGATCACATCTTTGCTAAAGTCTGTTTTATTCGAGGTCCATATTTTATGCCACAGCAGAATTGGATTTGTCTTAATTATGTCTGTGATGTGGACCCGGGCAAGCTCGTTGTGACATATGGTGGTAGAGATGGATCTCGGTACTGCTAGCAGGTATCTGAGGAAGGCGTTCTCACTAGTTTGTATCTCACGGCAATCCGCCACACCCCAGATTCCTGCACCATACGTTGCTGTGGAAACGCATTTTGCTGCGTAGATATTAAGCAGTATCTGAACCGGCTTTCCGCCTAATTTTTTAGCAAACTTTTTTAGGGCACCAATTTGTCTAGAAAAAGCCAAGTTGCGTGTATTAATGGCTGTATTCCACGTTCCCTTATTGTTAAAAAGTATGCCCAAGTAGCTAAAAGTTTTTGTTCAGCTTATCTTTGTTGAATTTAAAAAAGTGTTACAGACTATATTCTTTTTTGTACTACAGCACATAGTAAATGTTTTACCCACATTTATCTTGAGTCCTCTCATACCCATGAATACGGAGAAGCCTGACAGTGCTTTCTGGAGACCTAACTGTGTCCTGGTCATGATGACAGCGTCGTCCGCATATAATAAAATTGGGACTGCCATACCTTTAATCTTTGGATAATCCGCGTCTAGTGGATAATCCGCGTCTAGGTTAGCCAGGTAATTTGCAACACTATTTATATACAGGTTAAACAGAAGTGGGGTGAGGATACATCCCTGCCTAACGCCTTTTTTTATGGGGAATTTTTTAGTACAATTTCCATTCTTTTCATAACGGACCTTCGCCCACGCTCCTCGATATAGTTCCTTTATAAAGGCAAGTATGTTTATATCGACTCCTAAATCTATGAGGGTAGACCAGAGTATGCTGTGATTAAGGCAGTCAAAAGCCGAGCTTAGATCGACAAAGGTCATATATAAGTTGCTTTTCCTGGCCATTAGATATTTATCTGTAATCAGGGCTAAGTTTAGGCATTGTTCCACCGTGCCAAGGCCAGAAATAAAACCATATTGAAATTTGGAGAGAACTTCATTTTCCACGGCCCAGGCTTGTAATTGATTTAGCAATACTCTTCCGGCTACCTTCATCATGGAGTCCAACAGAGAGATTGGTCTGTAACATTTCGGGTCCATTCTGTCTCCTTTTTTAAAAATTGGTATTATTATGGCTTCCTGCCATGCTGTAGGGAAACCCTCCGATACATAAGAATTGAGGACATTTGTGAGGATGGGAACCCATAGATGCATGTTGTCTTTGAATATATCAATTGGGATTCCATCTGGTCCTGGGGCTTTTAAGTTTGCGCTTTCCAATATAGCCTGTTCTATTTCTAAATGAGTAAAATAAGTATGGAGCGGAAATGACTCTAGAAGAGAGCAACCCTACATGGAAGGATGGAGGGGGATACCAACCAGTAACCATTACTCAGCTCTAGAAATGGTAGACTGACCACCACCTACCCATAGACTTCTGGATAATGAATTGATATATCCTTCCCCGCCCATAGCCTCTAGGTAACCCCAAACCCAATTGAAAGATATAACTCATCATCAGGTTAACCAAAAAATAGGGGAAACTAATAAAGTCTTGCACAATCAAGAAATACCCCATAGTTTGCATCTAATAATAAACAACTATCACGAAGGCACCAATAACACACTTAGTATTAGGGTAGATGAAGAATCTACACTGGAAGGTATTAGAGATAAGCTCATAGTGCAGAGTGCCAGAGTAGCAAGAGAAGGGAATCTAAGAATACCCCTAAAAGTAGAGCCAGATACACCTGAGGCAAATCCATATAATACAAGGCAATACATGTCTATAGTAACATGGAATATTGCCGGACTCTCTAAAAAAGCGACAGATCCAATTTTTTTGAATTTGATTAATAATTTCGATATAATATCCTTACAGGAATGCTGGGATCAGGAACCTACCAATATAGATGGTTTCAGTACTAACTTTACTCCAGTGATTCAGTCTAGCAAGGGGAGACATTCAGGCGGGCTCTGTCTTTATGCCTCAAATAGGGCTAATGTAGTACTAGAGAGAATAGCTCTGCTTCAAGATAGTCTTAAGAACAAAAAAATTGGACATTCGTTACAGGCATTTTTAGTGAAGGGCAAAGAGGCCGCCAGCTTCCTTAAAATTAATTTATATAATAACTTAGCGAGGGATGAGCAGCCAGAATTTATAGATCAATTGCTAAAACTCCTGAGGAGGGGAACGGGAGGGGACAAACTAGAAAGACGCATTATAATAATGGGAAATTTTAATTGTCATTTATGCCCATATAGTGGAACAAGCATTTGTGACATAAGAAGCCTTAATGGCGAATTTACCACCCATTTTGAGCACACACTCACTGGAAATCTAATGAACACATTGTTACACGAATGGGACCTAGGTTTTTTCAATGAATTAACTCTCCCAATGACCGGCTTCCAACCAACATTTCATGGAAGGGGGTTACTCTCGACTATAGACTTTATATTGATGTCAAACAGCCATCATTGCGATGCCCTGGAATCTAAAAGAGAAGACATAGTGATGAGCGATCACTATCCAATTAGTGCTAAATTACACATTGCCCCTTGCACTAACCAGTCTGTGGGTATAACGGAAAGTCTTTACTGTCATTTAATATCTTTGGCACGTACAAACGGCTACGCCATAAAATGGTCTAAAGTAAACACAGAAAGTTTTCTGAAAAATTTGATCATGAACGACCCTAAACTTTTTGTGACATGCCTTGAATATCCTCCAAATCCACCAGCAATAAAAACTGCCTTTGACAAAATTGCAACTATGATAAGGAAAAACCTAACCAGAAAACAAGAAGAAAGTTCCAGGGCCAAGACTTCAGGCTGGTTTAATTCCGAATGTTCAAAAGCCCATAACATACTTAAAGATTCACTAAAAAAATCACCTAAAAATCAAACAGAAATCAGAACTGCTCGATTAGCCTACAAACAGTCAATCAGGAAAAGAAAAAGGGAACTTAAAGACGCAGCCTGGGAGGCACTATTAAAAGCGAGTACTCTAAGGGATAACACGGCATTCTGGAGGGAAGTGAACGCACCTTTTTTCAGCAATAGGTCGTCCGACCTTATAGATATTGCCATTACGGAGGATGTGTGGATCGACCATTTTACAGAGCTATATAAAATAGATGAGCTGATTGAACCACATAACCTCGAAGCAAAGAGTACACAGGAGAATGACTCCCAAAGAGTCCCTTCTCCTATTACGTGTATCTACTTGAGACCAGTTGCAATCAGGACGTTGGTTCCAACTAAAGATATCTTCTTGGTCAAAATTATGTTTTGGAGGATAAAAGAAGGACAGACGGTTCTCTTCCAGGGGATCCTCATCAATAGTCATAAGCACTGAATATTCCCGCCCATGTGCGGGACCCCGGAAACAATATAAAAATATATATGTATAAAACACATATATCTCGCTCCACATATATGTATGTACATATATCATTTTTCTCACATCAATGCAGCCCCAAAACTGAGGCTAAACAATGCAAACACATATACATGAACTGCAATTAGTAAGGAATCAAAAAACACATTAGGTCAAAAAATCCTTGAACTTTGTGTTTTAATGAGTCAAACCACTCATAAATCCTGAAAATTGCTTATAAATAGACATTGTTAGCCCTCAGGCTGCATTGTAAAACAATATCATAGAAAATGAAACCATTTTCACAATAACTGGCACCGTGCCTTTAAGGCAGCCATGACCCCAGGCTTCCCATCATGCCTCAGGGGTGACAGTTAGGTCAGTTGTTCTTTCCGGCTCCTTCAGTCAGGACCCTGGTGAAACAGCTCCTTTTCTTTTTGACTTTCTGTCAAAAAATATTCAGCTTTTACTAGAATTTTTTACTTCACTCGACGTCTTTTAGACATAGAGTGCTGTTTAAACACTTTTTGTGCTTAAAAAAGGTATTTTTCCTGTCAAAGATGCCTTCTCTCTTCAACAACTGTCCTTCATGTGGAAGGAAAAAGGCAAAGACTGACTCTCGTTCAGTCTGTATCCTGTGCCTACCAGACTCTCATTCCTCTAAAACCTGTGAACACTGCCAGGTTTTATCTTCCAGGACTCTTAAGGATCGAGAGAGGATTAGAGCTTATGGGCTTTCTGAGAGAGGAAGATCTCCCAAGAAGCAGAAAAGTCGGAAGACGCGGTCGACGTCGAGAGGAGCCCCGACTGGTTCACATTCGACGTCGGGATCGGCGTTGGAGAAGCAGTCGACGGCGACGAAGAAGATGTCTTCAGCGTCTACATGGAAGGTACCTCCGCTTCAGTCAGCGTCGAGGGACAGGTCGCCGTCGAAGCGGAAGAGCTCGACGGCGAGCCGTGTGACGTCGAAACAGCATCGTCATGCTGTGACGTCGAGGCATTCTCCGTCGACGTCGGTCCATCGACGTTCGACGTCGAGCCATCCTCCGTCGACGACTAGCCATGGTCGTTCGACGTCGAGGGAGCCTCTGTCGACACATCATCGGTCGACGTCGATGCAGCCAACGTCGACGCCTGGACGAGAGCGTTCGACGTCGGAGCGGCATTTGGAGTCGAGGCACGCCCAGTCGCCATCAAATCAACGGCGATCGGCGTCGAAACAGCCTCCATCGACGTCGAGCAGACAGCCTTCAACGTCGAAGGACAGCCATTGCCACCCGAGGTCGACGGAGAAATCACGGTCGACGTCGAGGGAGCGTCTTCCTGCTCGGCGCTCGGCGTCGATACAACCACCGTCGAGGGATCAACAAAGATCCAGGGAGAGAAGTTCTTCGCAAACAAAGAACGTTACTCCTACAAAATCAAAGGAGGTGGTTCGGGACAAGGGAAGTGACTTGTTAGTCCAGACTCATGCCCTAGAGCCACAGTTGGGTTCTCCAGGTTCAGCATCGGCTGCGGAGGTGGAACAATCTCCAGTGCAGGATCCCCCCGCCAAGAGACGGAGACTTGCAGAAGAAAGATCTCGCTCAAGGTCTCCCTCTGGATCTCTGGTGAGTCTTTCCTCATCATCCTCATCATCTCGGAGTGGCAGATCCTCGGATGGACGGAGCGGCGCATCTAATAGGGGGAGGTCCGAATCCCCTGCAAGATCGCAACAGGATCGAACGGAACGACCTCAACGGTCGCGTACACCTGAGAAGGATCCCATCCACAAGTCTCCTTCTGTTCATCTTTCCCCAAGGTGGAATAGACCTCTTCACCACTGGGCAAAGGACAAGGAGACGGCGGAGCGCCTAAAGCGATATCGAGACCAACCTCTTCGCAGAGAAAGGTCTCGTTCTAAACACTCAAGCAAGAGACATTCTCGTCACAGAGAGAGATCTCGTTCCAAGACGCGTTCTAGCAGAAGAACTAGGTCCAGGAGGACAAGTAGTTCTTCAAGTTCGTCGAGAACACGATCTCACAGGGATTACTCCCCGACTCTTACTAACAGTCCACGCTCAAGAGTGTCTCCAACTGAGGATATTTTCTCGTTCCAAGATATCTTGGGCAGGGGAGCCCTGAAACTGGGAGTACCGATGACAGCTCCACAAGTCAAGACGACTGTCATATTCGAAACCCTGCAACATAGATCAGCACCCAAACCGTTGTTGCCGTTGGTTCCGGGTATAATGGAACATGTGAATGAAGTCTTCCTCACTCCGGCAACGGTGAAGTCCGTTCCAGCGAGGATTCTCAAAAAGTATCGTCCTCCGGAAGAGGATCCTCTGTTCCTCAAAGCTGATCCCCCGCCAGATTCAGTGATCATTACGGCGGCAAGAAAATCCAATGCGGTGGCTTCCTCATCCACGGTACCTCCGGATAAGGATAGCAAGGTGCAGGACTCATGGGGGAGAAGGGTGTGTAACACCTCAGCCTCTTTCCTCAAGGTTTCTAACGCGGAAGCCCTGCTCGGCAGGTATGACAGGTCTCTGTGGGACTCACTTCAGAGATTTACCGCAAAGCTCCCTGAAGAAGACAGAAAGGACTTTGAGGAGGTTCTGATGGAGGGCAGTCAAGTCTCCAACCAGATTATAGGATCGGCAGCAGATGGGGCAACTCTGGCGGCACATGGCTATGTGCACGGAGTTACAGCAAGGAGAACATCTTGGTTACGCCTCACAGCATTAAAACCGGAGGCTCAAGCAAGAATCCTGAACCTTCCTTTTTCAGGCACATCTCTCTTTGGAGCAAGTGCGGATGAGGAAATGCAGCGGATGAAGACCGAGTTGGACACTCTCAAAGCGGTGGGACTCGAGAAGAAAAAGGAATTTAAGAAGAAATTCCGTTCGAACAACAAGGGTTATTCGAAGCAGAGAGTTCAAACCCCTCAATGGCAGAAAGGCCAGAACCAGCAGGGCCAGCAAAAGACACAGTACAAAGGCAAGGGCAATTCCAAGGGAAATGGAAATCAGCGCCAAGGCAACAACTTCAATAAAGCGCAGCAGAAGCAATGAGTCTTCACTTCCCCCAGCGCCGTTACCCACTCCAGTGGGGGGAAGCATTGCGCATCACAGGACAGAGTGGCAGGCCATCACCTAAGATCAATGGGTGTTGTCTACGCTGCAGAATGGGTACTGTCTTCGTTTCCATCGTCTACCTCCGCACGTTTCCCCGATGTCAACATCAAGTCACCAGCTACAAAGGTTAAAAGCAGAAGTAGCTACACTCCTCGAGAAAGAAGCCATCGAGAGAGTTCCGGTGTCCCAAAGGGGGAAAGGAGTGTACTCGAGGTATTTTCTGGTCAGAAAAAAGGGCCAGAAGGAAGAATACAGGCCCATTCTGGACTTGAGAACACTCAATCTGCATGTACGAAAAGAAAAGTTTCGCATGTTGGCGCTTCATCAGATATATCCACATCTCAGGCAGGGGGATTGGATGTGTTCGATGGACCTTCAAGATGCGTACTTCCATATTCCAATACGGCAAGATCACAGAAGATTCCTTCGGTTCCGGGTGGGGACCTCTCACTACCAGTTCAAAGTCCTCCCGTTTGGGTTGAAGTCGGCTCCCAGAGTGTTCACCAAGTGTGTCGCAGTGGTGGCGGCAGCTCTACGCCGCAGGGGAGTCTTCGTATACCCATACTTAGACGATTGGCTGTTGAAAGGTCCAACTCCAGGCAATGTAAGGAATCAATTCAAGACATGCATAGAACTTTGTCAACGTCTAGGTCTACATGTCAATTTCAACAAGTCTGTATCACAACCAACTCAGAGGATCCACTTCCTAGGAGCTCTGCTAGACTCCGAAGTAGGAAAAATGTTTCCTTCGGAGGAGAGACAGTTTTCGATAGCCCTCAAGTGCCAACAAGTTCTTCTCCACAGGTCCCAGAAGGTGCGGAAGATAGCCTCGCTCTTGGGGTCGATGGCTTCCTGCATCTTCCTAGTGCCGAACGCCAGACTTCGGATGCGTCCTCTTCAGCAGGATCTGGAGGACAAATGGGACCAACACTCAGATCAGTGGGACGATCGGATCACTTTGTCGGAGGTTGCTCAATCTTCCCTCCAGTGGTGGACAAAGAGACAGAACATGCAGATGGGGGTTCTCTTCCATCAACCGCCTCCAACACAAACGATCATCACAGATGCATCATTGCAAGGATGGGGAGCGCACATGGGACCCCTACAAGTGCAGGGTCTGTGGTCTCCCAAGGAAAGCACTTATCATATCAACTTGCTGGAGTTGAGAGCGGTTCACCTGGCTCTCAAAGCGTTCCTTCCCTCGCTTCAGGAGAAAATGATTCTAGTACAGACGGACAACACCACCACGATGTACTATTTAAACAAGCAGGGAGGAACACGCTCAAGGACTCTGTCTCTGGAAGCGCAGCGCATCTGGCATTGGCTTCTAGCTCGCAAGTTGTCTGTTCAGGCAGTCCACCTCCCAGGAGAGCAGAACGTGAGGGCGGACGCTCTAAGTCGGCATTCCGAAGACAGAGAAGACTGGGTTCTCAACGACGAAGTGCTAGACGACATTTTCCAGTCTTGTGGTCGTCCTTCAATAGATCTCTTCGCAGACGACGAAAACACCAAATGCCCAAGCTTCGCCTCCAGGTTCTATCGACCAGGAACGAGAGGGAATGCTCTGTTAATGGACTGGTCGGGGCAGTTTGTGTACGCCTTCCCACCCCTTCCGCTGATCCCGAAGGTGGTGAGCAAGCTGAACCACTCGTGCACAACGATGATCCTGATTGCCCCAGACTGGCCGAGACAATGGTGGTACACAGACCTACTTCACCTATCAGTGTCTCCTCACAAGAGGCTTCCATGCAGGCAGGACCTGTTGTCGAAGATGAACGGGAGGATTCACCATCCCAACCTTCCGTCACTGAACTTGGCAGCTTGGCTCCTGAGGTCATACAGTACGGCCATCTAGGGCTGCCACAGGACTGCATGGCCATTCTGAAAGAAGCACGACGCCCTTCCACTAGACATTCGTATGCATGCAAGTGGAAGAGATTCTATATGTGGTGCATGCAGAATGGTCACAATCCGGTAAAAAGTCAGGAAGAAGCAGTTCTCCCATACTTGTTGTACCTGACTAAAGCAGGTTTGAAGTTTAACTCCATTAAGGTGCATTTAGCCGCTATTACAGCTTATAGGCGATCACCTTCACAAACTTCTTTTTTTCAGCTTCCTGCAGTAAAAGATTTCCTGCAGGGTCTAAAGAAAGTGTACCCTCCTGTTCGGCCTCCTGCTCCGCCTTGGGAGCTGAACCTAGTCCTATCAAAATTGATGGGTTCACCTTTTGAGCCTATTCATAAAGCTTCTTTACAGCATATTTCCTGGAAAGCGGCTTTTTTGATAGCGATTACGTCAGCCCGTAGGGTGAGCGAAATTCAGGCCCTATGTACTAAAGAACCGTATACGGTTTTTCATCTGAACAGAGTGGTGATTAGAACGCATCCTTCTTTCCTGCCTAAAGTGGTATCAGATTTTCATGTCAATCAGTCTATCTCTTTACCCACTTTCTTTCCTAATCCCTCTACTCCAGCTGAGAGGGCATTACACTCTCTGGACCTGAAAAGGGTTTTAAAGTTCTATCTGGACAGGTCCAAGTCTATTCGACATTCTGATCAATTGTTTGTTAACTACGGTTCGATCAGGACTGGTCATGCAGCCTCGAAACGTTCTATCTCCAGGTGGATCGTTTCATGTATCAAGCTTGCTTACCAATTGGCACAGAAGACTTTAGGGGGTTCCCCTAAGGCGCATTCTACTAGAGGTAGAGCAGCCACGGCGGCTTACCTGCAGGATGTGCCCATGTCTGAGATTTGTAAAGCGGCGACCTGGAGGTCTGTCCATACATTTACCAGACATTACTGTCTAGATTCTGACACGAGAGCAGATACCCAGGTGGGCCAGGCCTCCCTGAGGAATCTGTTTAACAGCTAGAATTTCTTTTGGCTGTTATGATTGGTTGGGTCATGTACTTCTCATTTACCTGTAGGTGGTTGATGGGCTTGCTATTCTATTCAGTGCTTATGACTATTGATGAGGATCCCCTGGAAGAGAAGGATAAGTTACTTACCTGTAATCCTAGTTCTCTTCCAGGGGTATCCTCATCAAAGTCATAAGCAACCCACCCGCCTCCCCAGGTAAATGAGATTTGGTACTGTTTTGTTTTCAATCTTGTGGTTGAGCCCTGTCTTCAGGGTTATGCAAAGAACAACTGACCTAACTGTCACCCCTGAGGCATGATGGGAAGCCTGGGGTCATGGCTGCCTTAAAGGCACGGTGCCAGTTATTGTGAAAATGGTTTCATTTTCTATGATATTGTTTTACAATGCAGCCTGAGGGCTAACAATGTCTATTTATAAGCAATTTTCAGGATTTATGAGTGGTTTGACTCATTAAAACACAAAGTTCAAGGATTTTTTGACCTAATGTGTTTTTTGATTCCTTACTAATTGCAGTTCATGTATATGTGTTTGCATTGTTTAGCCTCAGTTTTGGGGCTGCATTGATGTGAGAAAAATGATATATGTACATACATATATGTGGAGCGAGATATATGTGTTTTATACATATACATTTTTATATTGTTTCCGGGGTCCCGCACATGGGCGGGAATATTCAGTGCTTATGACTTTGATGAGGATACCCCTGGAAGAGAACTAGGATTACAGGTAAGTAACTTATCCTTAGCGTCATTACCTCCCTTTTTCTCCAATGCTGCCCATGAGCATATATACCTAACCGTACCTGGGTCGTCAAAGTTTATAATGACACAGTCCCCCTGTGTTTTTTTTCTTGTTTCCCCAATCCAGGAGACCCTGCGTACTATAGAGAATCTACTGTTACAGTTAGGGGGAGAGGTCTGTTTAGACTAAGCCACTGCTATACTTTATTTGTTAGGGACCAGGTGGATTCTCTCGAGTTTTCTGGGAGTTCTGGGACCCCCGTAAGAATCACAGTGAAGGAGCTTGCCTCTGGAGGGAGATGAATAGGCCTCTTGTATCTTCCTCCCTTTTTGTAATTATCTCCTTCCTGCTGTGTAGCTGGGGTCCTGGGAAGCGATGGCTTTACTTTATCTATTTGAGTAGGTGCTCCATGCTTATCCTGAGTTGGCTGTATCGGGCCCTTAGACTCTTTTTCCTTTACTTGCGGGTTGGATGTAATGAAAGGATTTTGTTATTTTTGTTATTTGTTATTGCGGGTTTATATCGCGCCAAATCACCTACAGGTCTCAGGGCGCTTTTACCTCATGACATAATAACCAAAGTACTGAGAGGGGTAGAGGAAGAAACAGGATTACACTAGGTTGTGTGCTGTTCTAAAAAGGTTAGTTTTCAGGACTTTCCTGAAACGGAGTAAGTTGCCCTCCTTTCGGAGTGCCTCAGGCAGGGCGTTCCACAGGTTCGGTAGCACAACCGAAAAGGATCTCCCTCCCATTGTAGCCAGTTTGAAGCGTGGGCAAACAAGGAGTTGGGCATCTGAAGACTTCTTTCTGGCCTATATACCTCAATCCGTTCCTTGATGTAGGCCGGGGCCTGCCCATAGATGGCTTTATGGGCTATACAGAGGCTTTTAAAGGTGGACCTCTGCCCGATTGGCAGCCAGTGTAGACTCTTTAATAGTGGGGAGGCATGCGCTCTCCTCGGGAGATTACAAATGAGCCTGGCGGCATCATTTAGGACTACTTGGAGTCTGTTAATTAGCGTCTTTGGCAGACCCAAGTAGAGCGCATTTCCATAGTCGAGTCTTGACACTATGGTGGCAGAAACCACTGTGCGAAGCATCGACTCGGAGAGGAGAGGAACTAGTTTGCGCAGCTGTCTTAAAAGACCAGTGCAGGTACCGACTACAGTGGAGACCTGGTTGGTCATTGAAAGAGCACTGTCCAACTTAATGCCAAGACTTTTGACTGTGGTGGCTGGCTGTGGAGTTGGGCCCAACTCCTGGGGCCAGAACATGTCACTCCAGGACGAGCACTTGGATGGTACTATCAGCACCTCTGTTTTTTCCGGGTTAATTTTTAGCTGGTTAGTAGCCATCCAGTGAACTGTGTATCTAAGTATGTCCTGGGCGTGTGACTGGGCTTGTACGGTGTCATCTATGCCCAACAGTAGCTGTGTGTCGTCGGCATAGTTGAACACCCGACAGCCCATCTCCGCTAGTGTGTTAATCAGAGGCTGCAGGTATAGGTTAAACAGGAGTGGGGATAGCGCTGATCCCTGGGGGACACCACAGGTCAGACCTCCCACTCCTGATAAGCTATCTCCCATCTGGATTCTCTGGGTTCTCCCAGATAAGAAAGATTCCAGCCACCTAAGAGCTGAGCCCTGAATCCCAACCCCAGCCAGCCTGTCCAGTAGAAGCGTATGGCTGACAGTATCGAACGCCGCTGATAGGTCTAACAAAATCAGGGCGCTCGGTCTCTTACTGTCAGCCATCCTTCTGAGCTCGTCCAGCACCGAGAGCATGACAAGCTCGGTGCTGTGATGTGCGCGAAAGCCTGCCTGCCTCTCATGGAGTAGATGGTTAAACTCCAGGAAGCTAGACAGAGATTTAAGCACATGTTGCTCAAGGACTTTGGACAGGAAAGGCAGCTGGTATATGGGCCTATAATTTTTTAAGGCGTTGGGATCTGCCCCCACTTTCTTTAGCAACGGTCTTACACGAGCTTCTTTGAAGCTAGTGGGGAGCCTGCCGGTGCTCAAGGATTTGTTCAGTGTGGCCAGGATATGGTCCTCTAACATAGGTCGTGCCAGGCAGAAAATGCTAGGAGGACAGGGGTCTGCTGGGGAACCTGATTTTGTCTTCCTCATCAGCGATTCGAGGGTTAGTGAGTCCATAAGGGGAAATGATGCTAGGCAACTGGCAGCAGGGTATGAGATAGCCTGTTGCTCGACGGGGCCATGCCCCATATTTTTTATTTCGAGCATAATGGCGTCTACTTTATCCAGAAAATATTTCTGGAAAGTATCACAATTTATGCTGCTGTTTATATCCTGAGCTTTTTTAGTTAATTCCTTCAGGATTTTGAACGTTTCCTTTTGAACATTGGTCGCCCTATTTATACGAATCTCATAGAATGAGGCTTTAGTTTCCTGGGTGGATTTTTTATAGCTGCGAAGCGCCTTCTTATATTGTTCACAGGAGTCTATATCCTTATTTTTCCTCCAGTTTCTCTCCATATTACGCAGAGCCTTCCTTTGATCTCTCGAACCGGGTGTAAACCATGGGGCTCCCGTTATTCCACTACTTTTTGTTTGGAGTTTCTCGGGTGCTAACTGATCGATGGCTGTTACTAAGTAGTCCATCATGTCCTTACATTCTTGGTCTACATCTTTATTAGATGATGTCAGCTGGATAATTCCCCTGAGTGCCGTGGTTAGTGTATGTTGGTCCACATTTTTCCACTGGCGAGTCAGTCTGGGTTTAGGTGTTGGACGGGAGGGTAAGGTATCCAGAGGGATGTCACAGTAGATCAGATAATGGTCGGACCAGATACAGGGGAGGATTCCAGCTAAAGCCACCCCGGAGTCTGTGGTCCATATCAGATCTAAGGTGTGGCCTTTTATATGTGTAGGGGCATTTACGAGCTGCCTAAAGCCCAGGGAGGACATAGTTGTCTCTAGGGAACTAGCAGCTGGCTGTTTCTGTTCTTTGTCCCAGTGAAAATTAAAGTCTCCTGTGACTATGATGTTTCTATATCTGGAACACATGTCGGAGACAGAGGACATGAAGGAGTCGTTAAAGCCAGGAGTGGCATTAGGGGGGCGGTAGACTGTGAGAACTGTAACACACATGTTATCAAGCATGATTTTTATTGCCAGTAGATCGGCCAGATCCACTGACTCAGCCAGTATTTTAGTTACTGCTAGATGTCTCTTGAATATTATTGCCACTCCTCCCCCTCGAGTATTCCCTGGACGATTCTGCCAGTGGATGTCGTAGTTTACAGGGACGGTGGCTATAATGTCTGGTATGGAGTTATCCCCCATCCAGGTCTCAGTCAAGGTCAGGATGTCGATGTCTTCGTCTTGCAATAAGGTGAAAATTTCAAGACTATGACAACACAATGACCTAGTGTTTAGGCTAACCAGCTTTAGGGTGGGGGGGGGGTGGTGGGGACCTACCTATCTGCGGTGCCTGGATGGCCAGTTCCTCTATGCGAGTGAGTATATTTAGGTCTAAAGTAGTTGTACCCCCATTCAGTTGACGAATTTCCTCCCCAGAATAGACCTTCCGTTTGGAAAGGGTCCCTGCCCCTGTGCCCGGACGGGCGCAGACGGGCTGGACTCTGGCTTGACTCCGGCGTGAGTACGGCGTGCCCGCTGAGCGCGTCCGCTGCGCTGAGTCATGGCCGTCTGTTTTTATACTGTCTAGCCCTAGATGGTATAATTGGACCTGGGGATTTGTGTGCGATGTTATCCTTGGTGCCACTCACCTTTGGAACTTCTAATGTGTTTTGTCTGATCGAGTTGTTTAAATGATTGGTGAGCTTAGCTATTTGTTTCTCAATGCTCATTAGTGTTTGTTCAATTGGGAGTAAGTGTGTTTTAATTAATTCCCCAATGGTAGCCATCAGTTGTTTGTTTGAATCTAAGTTACTTTTTATACTCGCACCCTCCCCCCTTTCTAGAACATCTGTGATTGAAGATGTTGAGGAGGGATCGGCTATATGTGCAGCTGGCGAGTTTACTGCATCGGTGCTAGGAGACACTTGTCGAGCTTTACTGATCTTTTTAGAATTTTTGACATGTTGACGTTTATGCTTCTTTTTGGCCCTAGCGCCATTTTGTTTGGGGATAGCTCCCTCCCTCTTCCCCTTTTCATGCAATTTCAAAGGTTCTGTTAAAGTTGGAGGCACGATCTGAGTGGGACTTATAAGCAAAATCGGGGTTTTTTCGAGTTCTTCCATAATGTCTGACTCCAAGGACAGATCTGAGGCAGAAAGATCGACATTATTTGGGATGGTATGAATGCCGACAGGGACTTCAAGCAATAGTGGGGCACTTGCTCCTGATTGTATGGGAGTTGTGGCTAGAGCCAATAGGCCCATTGACGACCTCCGGGCTATGGCCAAATCCTGTGAAACTCTTCTTTCTAGGAGAATAATCCCCTGATCGATCGCTTCATTTGCCCTTGTGATAAATTGATCTATTGGGCCAGTGATCTGGCCTAACCCCTGGGCAGTCTTGCTCCTACTTCCCCTTGTGCTCATATTTTAGCGATATGAAACACGATTTAGAGCTTAAGTAATAGCTAGATCTCTGGAGCAAGATGTTAGATGGGGGGCCCAGTCCAGTCTTACCCGGGCTTGAACGGGCTTAAACGGGCCCGCCCTTGGCCCGGGCTTCGCCTGGCGTCCCGCGAGACGGGGCTGATGCCGATTTTAAGCGCCTCCTGGCGCTTCCCGGTAACGCGGAGCACCGCAAGTGCTGATGGATGTTGAAGTCCGCCCCTCGCCCGTCTCCTCTCGGCGGCCCCCGCTCCAGATGACAGGTGAGCAGTCGGGCGGCGGGAGACAGGCGGGAGGGTCCGCAGTGGGTTCCTTAAGGCAGCAGAGGGTTGTGTGGCACAGAGAACTGCAAGCAGCAGGCAAACACGGTCAGAAAAGGAAGGTTCCCCTGCTCAATGGGGCTGATGCCGATTTTAAGCGCCTCCTGGCGCTTCCCGGTAACGCGGAGCACCGCAAGTGCTGATGGATGTTGAAGTCCGCCCGTCTCCTCTCGGCGGCCCCCGCTCCAGATGACAGGTGAGCAGTCAGGCGGCGGGAGACAGGCGGGCGGGTCCGCAGTGGGTTCCTTAAGGCAGCAGAGGGTTCGTGGCACAGAGAACTGCAAGCAGCAGGCAAACACGGTCAGAAAAGGAAGGTTCCCCCGCTCAATGGGGCTGATGCCGATTTTAAGCGCCTCCTGGCGCTTCCCGGTAACGTGGAGCACCGCAAGTGCTGATGGATGTTGAAGTCCGCCCCTCGCCCGTCTCCTCTCGGCAGCCCCCGCTCCAGATGACAGGTGAGCAGTCTGCGGCGGGAGACAGGCGGGCGGGTCCGCAGTGGGTTCCTTAAGGCAGCAGAGGGTTCGTGGCACAGAGAACTGCAAGCAGCAGGCAAACAAGGTCAGAAAAGGAAGGTTCCCCCGCTCAATGGGGCTGATGCCGATTTTAAGCACCTCCTGGCGCTTCCCGGTAACGCGGAGCACCGCAAGTGCTGATGGATGTTGAAGTCCGCCCGTCTCCTCTCGGCGGCCCCCGCTCCAGATGACAGGTGAGCAGTCGGGCGGCGGGAGACAGGCGGGCGGGTCCACAGTGGGTTCCTTAAGGCAGCAGAGGGTTTGTGGCACAGAGAACTGCAAGCAGCAGGCAAACACGGTCAGAAAAGGAAGGTTCCCCCGCTCAATGGGGCTGATGCAGATTTTAAGCGCCTCCTGGCGCTTCCCGGTAACGAGGAGCACTGCAAGGGCTGATGGATGTTGAAGTCCGCCACTCGCCCGTCTCCTCTCGGCGGCCCCCGCTTCAGATGACAGGTGAGCAGTCGGGCGGCGGGAGACAGGCGGGCGGGTCCGCAGTGGGTTCCTTAAGGCAGCAGAGGGTTCGTGGCACAGAGAACTGCAAGCAGCAGGCAAACACGCTCAGAAAAGGAAGGTTCCCCCGCTCAATGGGGCTGATGCCGATTTTAAGCGCCGCCTGGCGCTTCCCGGTAACGCGGAGCACCGCAAGGGCTGATGGATGTTGAAGTCCGCCCCTCGCCTGTCTCCTCTCGGCGGCCCCCGCTCCAGATGACAGGTGAGCAGTCGGGCGGCGGGAGACAGGCCGGCGGGTCCGCAGTGGGTTCCTTAAGGCAGCAGAGGGTTCGTGGCACAGAGAACTGCAAGCAGCAGGCAAACATGGTCAGAAAAGGAAGGTTCCCCCGCTCAATGGGGCTGATGCCGATTTTAAGCGCCTCCTGGCGCTTCCCGGTAACGCGGAGCACCGCAAGTGCTGATGGATGTTGAAGTCCGCCCCTCTCCTCTCGGCGGCCCCCCGCTCCAGATGACAGGTGAGCAGTCGGGCGGCGGGAGACAGGCGGGCGGGTCCGCAGTGGGTTCCTTAAGGCAGCAGAGGGTTCGTGGCACAGAGAACTGCAAGCAGCAGGCAAACACGGTCAGAAAAGGAAGGTTCAGGGTAATCAATATTCAAGGTACCAATACATCATCAAAGCATTTCATCAGGGGAGTAAAGGGAACAGTTCATTAATCAATATAGCATGTCGCAATAACCATTTCATTAGAGGAATAAACGCTTCGTTACTCCGCAATAAACATTTCATGGAGTAACTAAAGGCACTCAGGAAACACTGCATTAGGCAGGAGTATAAGACATTTCATCAAAGATCAGGCAACATCTCATTAGGTAAGAGTAAAACATTTCGTCAGGCAGGAATAAACATTTCATTTAACCTGACAGGATTTCCTTAGGCAAAAATAACCAGCTCATCAGGCAAGGATGAGCATTTCATGAAGCAAGAATAAACATTTCATCAGGCAAGAATGACCACAGTTCCTGGGGCAAAAACAACTTTTCCCTAATCAGGGCCTGGCAATAGCCTGTAAGGAACTATTCCCCATCCAGGGGTTAACATTTATCAATTGAGGCCCCCACAGTGTCTTTTGGGGCCCTGTCCTAGTTCCAGTGCTTAAAGTGGGCCAACTAGGGCCAACGGGGGCCCAGCAACAGTCTTCCCCAGGGGAGGGGCGAACTCAGGGCCTTCTCGCGGCCTACCGCCCTCCTCCCCGGAGGTTTACCTTGAATCTTCGGCCCCCTCGGGGCCCTTGCGGCGTGCTGTGGGCAGATCGGGGACTCGCTCTCCCCGTAGCTCCTCTCGCTAGCAGTGCGGGCTTCCTGGCAGTGCCCGGGATCAGCAGGGGTTACGTGGGGCCGGTCCCGGGCCCTCCGACAGCTCATGGGGCCCTGGGACCAATTGCAGCAGGCCTCGGTGAAGGTGCGCCCGCAGCCGCCAATGGCAGTGCGGCCTGCGGGGGTGCTGTGGTAGTGCCCAATCGCAGAGCGGCGGGGGCGTAGTCTCTTCCGACGCCCCCGTCACGTAAGGCAGGCAGAGGCTTCAGGCCTTGTCGGGCCTAGTGCAGCCTGTTCCCGATTCCGGCGGCCCTCTCCCTGTACCGGGGGCCGCCGCAAGGTTACCGGCAGCCGCGGAGCCCACTCCGGGGGAAGCACTCACGGCACAGCAATAAGGGCAGAGTTCCGGACGCCTCAGTGGTACTCCTCTGATGTGGCGCCCTGCCGCAGCGGTGACGGCAACAGCGCGGGGATTGGAAAGACGCTCCAGGTGCTCACAGCAGGCACACGTGGTCACCCTGGGCGGCGGCGGTGAGTGTCCCCAATTAGCGCCTCCATGCAGAGCGCTTAGAAGCAGGATGGAGGCCGAAGCGCCGCGGGGGTCACAGCAGGTCTGAGAAGTGCAGCGCGTTACAGGGGGCACAGCAGGGGAGCGCTGGATAGGCAACACAGACCGTTCAGGCGGTTTAACCATGGGGATGAGGCAGTCCCAGCAGATAGGCAGTTCAGGGTGCTAGCGCTAGGCAATGAGAGCGATTAGCCAGCAGTCCAGGCGAGGCAGAACAGCAAAGGGAATAGGCCGGGCAGGTAGTCCAAGTAGTTTAGCAGGGGAGATGAGGCAGGACAGCGTAGGGGCACAGGTTAAGACCAAGGGGGGCAGGGATGGCACAGCCCAGTAACTGGTTGATCCCCAGCAGTCCTTGTTAGCACAGGTAGGTAGTTTCTCTGCGCTAGATGGTTCCTGCACCCTTCTGAAGTAGATTCTTGGAGAGGGGGGTTGAGCTGGAGGCTGATGGCTCAGCAGGTCACTGCAGATAGTCCCTGGGTTCCCCTCCCGCCGGGCCAGATAAGTGGGCTAGCCCAGTGTTCCTTACTCAGCTTGGAAGGCAGCACCTAAGCCCTGTCACTCCGAGTGGTATAGGTCCCTGTCTAGGCCCTACCGCCTAAGTCTCCTGCGTAGGTTCCCCCAGGTCAGTGATGCCCCAACTGACTAAACATTTCCCTCCTTTCCTTATATATGACCAGGTCAGGTGACCACACTCTAAAGCGGCAAAAATCAGACCCCTCCCCTATTCTGGAAGGTTCCAGGAGCTTCCCTACTCTAGCTATGGGAGAAAAAGGAAGGCTGGTGTTGCAACAATGTTTAGGGTCCCAGCCAGCTCCTGGCAACTAGGGTGCTACTAAAAAAAACACTCTGCAGTAGCAGGGGCCTGTGGCAGCCATGTTGGAGGAAGAGAGCACCTGCACCTTAGCATTGATTAGCAATGGTAAGGCGCCCAGAGACCTAAGGCCAACGAAAAAGAGGGTGGCAAAAGGCAAGGATGATCAAAATAGGGAAAGACCACCCTAGGACTGACAGGTCTAACATGCTTCCCCCCCCAGCCGAAAGTGGGGAGAGCTACCCAACCTCTGGGGAGTTCTCGTCACTAAGGCGGAAAAACCGGGAGAGACCGTCAGCATTGGCATGGTCAACACCGGGCCGATGTTCCACCCGAAAGCCCATCCCCTGTAGGAAAATGTACCACCTTAGTAACTTGGGATTTTCGCCTCTCATCTGCATGAGCCAGCGAAGGGGTCGGTGGTCTGTCTGGATCAGGAAGTGAGAGCCAAAGAGGTATGGCCTCAACTTCTTCAAGGCCCAGAACACAGCGAAGGCTTTTCGCTCGATCGTGCTCCACCGTTGTTCCCTGGGGAGGAGCCTTCTGGAGATAAAGGCCACAGGTTGGTCTTGGCCGTTGTTGTTCAGTTGCGAAAGCACAGCGCCTACGCCGTGCTCAGAGGCGTCCGTCTGCACAATGAATTCCTTCGAGAAGTCAGGTGTTGCAAGCACCGGAGCGGTGCACATCGCGCTCTTCAGTGTCTCGAATGCCTCTTGGCAAGCAGCCGTCCAGATCACTTTTCGTGGCTGCTTTTTGGACGGCAACTCAGTCAAGGGGACTACGATGGTACCATACCCTTTGACAAACCGGCGGTAATATCCAGTGAGACTGAGGAAAGCTCGGACCTCAGTTTGGGTTTTGTGGGGCTCCCAGGCCATGATGGTCTCAATTTTGGCCTGGAGGGGTTGCACCTTACCCCCGCCCACCAGGTGTCCCAGGTAGACGACAGATCCCTGTCCAATCTGGTACTTGCTAGCCTTGATGGTCAGGCCAGCACATTGCAGAGCTTGTAGCACACCCTGGAGATGCTGCAGATGGTCCTCCCAGGTGCTACTGAAGACAGCTATGTCATCCAGGTACGCCGCTGAGAAGGACTACAGGCCAGACAGCACCTGGTTCACCAACCGCTGGAAAGTGGCCAGAGCATTCTTGAGCCCAAAGGGCATCACCCTAAATTGAAAGTGGCTGTCAGGGGTGGAGAACGCTGTTTTCTCCTTTGCTCCGTCGGCCATAGCAATCTGCCAGTACCCTGATGTTAAGTCGATGGTGCTGAGGTACCGGGTTTGTGGAAAAGTAAATTTTGCCATGTTCTGTGTCCCTACGTGTCATCCATCATATGTTATGTGTGCATGACCAATATGCATATGTTATTCCCCATGTCCGATTAATGACGCAATTACAGTTGTGTCCACCTCTAGTATGCCAGTTTCCAGTCCTCGTGAATACTACGAATATCAGGCCTATGTAAAGTTATGTTGCCACGTTTCTCAGTGTGCACGTTATTTCATTATAAAGTCCCCGTTTCCAGGCCTCAACAGGGCCCGGACATCAGATTCAGCTCCTGTCTCCTGAAGCCTCGCTGAGGAGCGATCCAGCCCCCACCTGTATCCTCGACCTTTCACTTACTTCCTGCCTCGCAGTGCCCGGTGCAGCTTGGCTCTGCCTCTGAGTCTGCCAAGACTATGTTATGATTCCCGTTATCGGTTTAGTCCTCCTTCTCTGCATTCCTAAGCTACTGAACTGCATCAATAGTTTCCGTCATTGTCTAGCCTATGCGGCTCCATGTTAAGAGAAATACTGTATTTAATGGTCATTTAATATTCTTCATCACGCACTACATGTAGAATAAATGCATGCTCTAGTCTTAGAGTCAGTTAGCTTTTCCCCTCATGACTTCTAGTTTATATCAACATGTTCCCTAAACATCAGATACTAGATAGGGTTTAGGTACATGTCGCTCCGACCCTCCAGACTTTAGTCTCTGCTCCTAGCACAGAGTTCATAGCCCCCAGCTTCTCCTCGTAACACGTCATTGCCAGTTTGCGCGCACCACCAGGTTAGAGGTCCCGGCTCCTTAGGTAGCCCCCTCCTATGTTTCCGCCCATTCATGACATATTCTGTTACGTTTACATCACATGTCTGAGTTACGCCTTCTTTTTACTCTTATCTTTCGCGACTGCTACGCGTCACGCCTTCTGCTCCACCCACTGCTACGCCTACCGCAATGTAATGCTATGTGTTTGCGCTATGTATATATGCTCGTGTATTGTTATCAAAAGTTAGCGCGCTCATCCCAGACCCAGCCCCAGCAGCTGCTGGGCCCTGTCATCCTATTCCTATGCAGGTTGTCCTGTTCCTGTCCTTATGCTGTATTAAACCTGCAAAACTCCTACTACCTCGAATCTTGACTCTTATTTATTGAGCTATCTGTTATGATATATGTCTAGTCAAAAATAGGGTATTATTTATTTATTTACCACATAATGGCGCCCGAACAGGGACTTGCCCTTTCCCCACGCGTCGGTGAAGCCACGCCGACCCCCTGACCCTCTGCAGTCGTGACGGAACTCTTCTGCGCAGTGGCAGATATTTCTGCTCAAGTATCCCTCAGGCCCACGGAGGAGACGGAGGAGGCGGTCCAGCATCCAGACGAGACGGTGGAGGAACGCGGCGAGTCCCGACCATAGCCCAAGCCAAGAGTCCAAGGTCCGAGGTATCCGGAGGTCCACCCGTAACTGAAGTCCGAAGTCCGAAGTTCGTCATCGTAGCAGTCCAGTCCAGTCCGAGGCCTTCCGTTCTTGCTGCCCGGTGAGTACCGTTACTGGGGTGGTATCTAGACAGGGTCAATTTAATTGACTCTGGTCTGTGGGTTGGTGGTACACAGTCCCACAAACGAAGTGTCCACTTCGGTGGATGCGGGTCCTGACGTGTCTCTTTATGAGACCGGTAAGTTTCGTACTGTTTCAGCAGTGCATCTCGTTTCTGTTCTAGTCAGTTCTGTTCTCGAGAAAATTCACGTGTTCTGTTCTCAGTATTTCCAGGTAGTATTCTGTCCGAACTGTTATTTTAAATGTTTTTCATGTATTCTAATGTCGTGGTATGAATGGAGTATAAGTATCGTGTTCATTGTGTATTGTATTGTGTCTAGATTACAGTTCAGTCATGCCCATATTTTCCAAGTTACGTCAGTTAAAAACTAGGAAGGGTCTGCTGGAAGCAGCAGTTCCCGTCCCGCCCAGGGACAGTCCAGGTCACTTTATGTATCAGAAACATGGCATAAGCGCCATATTGTATCTAGATTTATGGGTAGAGTATACCAAACAGTTAGAAGAAAAGTATAGATGGCCCGTATCGGGTACATGGGATGCCGAATGCATCATGCGAGTAGAGGAGGCATTATGGAAAAAGAAAGCCAGACAATCACAGAAAGACGCCATCGAGTTATGGCGTAAAGAAGCTCATAAGAGAACCGAAAAAGAAATCAGAAAGTCAGAACTAAGTAGAGAATCCCAAGAACGAGCCCAAGAAAGAGAATTGATCGAGTTAGGTGAACAAGTCAAAGCTGAACAATCAGACAGACGGAGGAATGCCCTTATCAAGGGTATGTATCCTCTTCTTGCCGAAGGCTTGCCAAAAGCGACCCCGGAGGCATCCAGTAATTTCCCGCCACCATTGGTTCCGACCAAGCTACGTCACAAACCGACCGCAGCTGATATTTTTATTTCGTCCTATCTGGACGACACAGTCCCCGAATATGCAAATCCTGTTCGCACTCCGCCAGTCCCTGTAAATCAGGTAATTCCTGCTTCCCCAGACACCGGGGTGCCCTTAACAGCTCCCCCGGGTCAGCCCGCCATACAAGTCCAGCCCACGTTACAATTACCGACCCTGCCAGGACGGAAAGCATCAGTTGATGATTCTAGTTTAGGGGCCGCAGGAGGAGGTCTTCCTCAAACCCCGCCGCCATACAAGCGTTTATCAGCACTCGAATTACATGCTCAAGCATCACAGCGTACTCCCAAGAGTAATAAGTCTGTTGCAGAAATCAGGCAAACCCTTGGCGAATGTGTCTATGACCCAGTTCCAGGCGAGTTTAATATGGTTTTATATTCCGTACGCGTAAGGAGAGTGACCGAGTATCTAGTCACCTTGCCGAATATGAAAGAAGATCTAGACAGAATATATCGTTTCATCCGTACAGGGGATGACCCACAAAGTATTAGTGATGCCATGTCTCAAAGGAAAGCCGAGATTCAGCGCATGATATTAAAGTTTTTAATTAACTGTCTAATAAGAGAACAAGATTACCCGTCTAAAGACCCGGAAGAAATGAAAACTCTAACAAAGTGGAGTGATAATATAGCCGAAGGAAAGCACAATACCATTGGTGCCATGGAAAGTATGTACAAGAAAATCCGTAGAGAGATAATAAAGATACACGAACAGCGTAAAGCCGCACAAGTAAGCGAGAAAGAAAGTACCTCTGATCCTGAAGAGGAAGACGACGAGAATACTGCCAGAATAGCGTATGTAGGAAAACCTAGATTTCCAGATCGCCATTTACGCCTAGAACACAAGTCAACTTTCCATCATTCAGCACCAGAACAAGGTTCCCTAGAACAAGTATTTCAAGCTACCGATCACATTCTGAAATCACGAATCGGTTATAGTGAGTTAAGTACCATGCATGAACAGGAACTAGTCCGATCAGCAGTCAGATGGATTACTGATTCTACCACTTTTCCAGACGAAATAGTGGCACAAATGTTTCTGAAATTGCCCCCAGCCGAACAGCGACTGGTGGGTATGTATATGATTCAGCACCTCATTACTCTGTATGAGGGTCAACATTCTGATCCAGGCCCGTTACATGATATCCTGAACGAGTTACTCCAGTACAAATGGAGAGGTCTAGGTACCGATTTAATTAGTGTCGTTCTAGAACAGCGTCACAAATATAGAACATTCTTGAACCCGCATTTTGTTCATGTCTCACCCCCAGAAAGTAAATCATTCTACATAGACAGACAGAATCCGTTACGAGAAGTCCACCCAGTCAGAGGAGCGGGTGGCGAAATGCAGCGAGTGTTTGTATACACTCCGATCACAAAGATGGAACTCCTCGAAATGAAGAAATTAATTCCCTGTCATGACAAAGATCCAGCAGGGTTCCATAGAGAATTAAAAGACATGCTCCGTATGGGAGAATACACTTACCCAGATATCATTAAAATGTTAAAGGTTCTGCTACCCGCAGGGGTGTATGAAAAGCTAAAGGAAAAAGAATGGGAGGTGGGAGAGAAAAAGATCGATTGGGCAGTCCTAGAAGCAGAAGATAAGATACGTGTACCAGGTACTGGTCTTGGAGAGAAATGTAAAGAATTACCAGAATTATTAATTCAAGTTTTACCCAGATTATTAACAACTAGAAAAGAAGACTGGGACGCAATCTCAGCCTGTAAACAGAAACAAGATGAAGATATTAGTGATTTTTATTCTAGGTTTGAAAAATGCTTTAGTATTAACAGTGGCCTCAAGACAAGTAGTGAGTCATATCCTCACCTTTTCGTTACTAAATTAGTCGAGAATTCAAGCCCACAAATTAAAAATCGAGTTTTGAAAGTCGAAAGCACCTGGCAAGCAAATACTCCGTCCCAGATGCTCCAGATGCTCCAGTACCACCAGAATAGAATCAGGGAAGAGCAAGAACACGAGAGAAAACGTATGAAAGACACGAAAATGAAAGTACTAGTTGCACAATCTGTTCCTCAAGACAGTCAGAAGAGGGGTCCGAATCAAGCCAGTCATCCTGCAGCTCCCGTTAAAGGGAACTGCAATTATTGTAAACAACCAGGTCATTTTATAAATGAGTGTGCAGTTCTGAAACATAACATAGCTACTGGTAAGACTAAAGAAAGACCACGTCTGCCTAGACAAGAACAAGTTTCACAGACTCCTCAGCCACAGAATGCACAACAGACAGTTACAGCACCGCAGCCTATTGCTGCAACACAGCATGTTACATCGCAGATGTACCAGTATGCACAGTCTGAGTATCCAGAGTACCAGCCATATTCATGAAACAGCCTAGAGAGGGAGGTAGGCTTGCCTCTCATCGAGATACCTGTAGATCAAGAAGGTCCCTATGTTCACAGTCAAGTATTAGGGAAAGACAGAAAGTTTTTGATTGATACAGGGGCAAGTAGGACCACAATTAGTCATGCCGAAGTTCCAGGGGCTCCGCTCTCAGGCTCAAGAAATGTTTCCCTTGGATTTTCAGGAAAGCCTATCGTTAATGAGATTTCAAAGCCAGTCACTCTAGAAGTAGGTCCATTGTCCCGCACTACTGATCTGTTACTTACTAAGTCATGTCCAGAAAATCTATTAGGCATTAAAACACTGAAAGAGTTAGGTGCAGTTATATGTTGTTCCCCAGAGGGAATACGTCTGTTCCTACGTGACTTTAAGGGTCACTATGTATTTCGAGATTTTGATTCAAGACTGTCTAAAGTTCCGCAGCATTTATGGGCGCAAGGTCCAACTGATGTAGGTTACATGCAAATCACACCCCATCGTGTGACCCTGAAACCAGGTGTAGTGTTACCACGAATCAGACAGTATAGATTGCCACCTGAGGCTGTAGCAGCCTTATCCAAAATTATTGACGAGCTCATGGCTCAAGGAGTAGTTGTAGAAACTGACTCCAATGTATGTAACTCTCCGATCATTCCAGTCATGAAACGTACTGATCCAAATGCACCCCCAGTATATCGATTAGTGATTGATTTACGGGAACTTAATAAATGTATTATTCCGCAGTACCCAGTTGTCCCAGATATCTCTTCCCTATTGACAGCCATTGATTCCGAAGCCACGTTCTTCACTGTCATAGACCTCAAGAACGCATTTTTTAGTGTTCCTATTCATCCAGACAGCCAGTTTCTTTTCGGATTTTGTTTAAATGGAAGGAGCTATATGTTCACACGCGCTCCTCAAGGTTTCACAGAAAGTCCTAGTATTTACAGTCAAGCACTCAAGAGACAACTAGACAATATTCACATGCCAACTGACACTGCCCTGCTCCAGTATGTCGATGACCTACTGATCACAGCCCGTTCTGAACGTGACTGCGAGCGAGCATCCCTTACAGTCTTGTATTTCCTAGCCGAGATGGGGCACAAGGTGTCCCCTTCGAAGCTTCAATTCTGTGTCCAGCAAGTGGTCTACTTAGGACACTTACTGTCCAAGAGGGGTAGGCAGTTGACACCAGACCGTATCCAGTTAATAGCGAGTCTTCCTCAGCCCAGGACCCAGAAGGAGGTACGTGCCTTTATCGGCCTTACTTCTTATTGCAGACAATGGATTCCTCAGTATGCATTTCTAGCCAAGCCACTGATACAGTTAACGACACAGGAGGCAGCCGTATCGACTGTCCTCCCTTGGACATCTGAACATACACTTAGTTTCAACGAGTTAAAGAAAGCCCTATGCCAAGCTCCAGTTCTAGCTACACCGAACTACAGTAAGCCTTTTACACTTTTCGTCACAGAACGTGAAGGTACAGCATTATCTGTTCTCACACAAGATCAAGCAGGACAATACAAGCCCTGTGCTTATTTTTCGAGCACACTAGATCCAGTCGCCCAGGCGTTGCCTGCGTGCCTCAAGTCAGTTGCAGCCACAGCACTAGCTATCAGACAAAGTGATTCCATAGTCTTAGGACACTCCTTGACAGTACAAGTCCCACATTCCGTGGAAGTTCTTTTAAACCGAACACAAACTCAGCACTTGACAATTGCACGTTTAACAGGTTATGAATTGACACTGTTCCAGCCACACATAGATATTAGACGCTGCAACATCCTGAATCCTGCTACACTGTTACCATCAGTTAGTTCAAATTCTGCCACACATGATTGTGTGGAAGTAGTCAACATTACGACAAAGCCAAGACAAGATCTGACAGATATTCCGTTACCAGACCCTGACCTGACACTTTATGTGGATGGTTCATGTATGAGAACTAGTACAGGAGAACTAGTCGCCGCGTATGCAGTGACTACTGACACCGAAGTTATTGAAACACACCGTATTGACACTCTGTCCGCTCAAGCAGCAGAGCTAGTTGCTCTGACACAAGCCTGTATACACGCCAAGAACCTGAAAGTTAATGTTTACACAGATTCACGTTACGCATTTGGAGTTGTACACGACTTTGGAGTGCTCTGGCAGGAGAGAGGTTTCATGACTTCTCATGGAACCAAGATTCAGCATGGTCTCCTTATTCAAGCTCTGTTAGATGCCATACACTTACCGACATCTATCGCTATCATGAAATGCAAAGCACATACGAAAGTTACTGACATTATTTCCCAAGGTAATGATCTAGCAGATCGCACAGCCAAGCTTACAGCACAGACTCCAGACATTCAAGTTAATTCGACACAGACACAAACTCCAGATCCGACTACATGTATGACAGTTAAGGACCCTACTCAAGATGTCATAGATATCCAGTTACATGCTACTCCCGATGAAATCAAGAAATGGTCTGAACAAGGAGGGGTCCAGACAGATCAGGGATGGTTAACAAAGGGTAGGACCGCATGGTTTCTCCCCGACTCTATGGTTCAAGTCATTATTAATACCGCACATAGTCCAGCACATTTAGGAGAAAAAGCTATGTTAGATAGTATCCAGAACATTTGGTTCAACAAGCATTTACGAGCTGCAGCCAAGCAGAAAGTCCGTACCTGTATGATATGTTGTCAGTTTAATCCAGGTAAAAGTGTCCCGGTGGAACAAGGGGGATTCCAGCCTCCTGACCATCCTTTTGAGGTCCTCCAGATGGATTATATTCAGATGGAGCGATGTCGAGGTTTCAAGTATGTTCTTGTAGTTGTATGCGCTTTGTCCAGATGGACAGAAGCATATCCAGTCCCAGATTACACAGCCGCGACCACTGCCAAGCAGTTGGTTCGTGAGTTTTTCCCTCGATATGGACTCCCTAGAGTCGTATATTCTGATAACGGTCAGCCATTCTCATCTGAGTTGATGAAGCACGTTTCCCTGTTGTTGGGGTACCAGTGGAAGTTTCATTGTGTACGCCATCCTGAAGCAGCCGGTCTAGTCGAGAGACATAATCAGACTCTGAAAATTCGAATTGCCAAAGTATGCAAAGATAAGGGTGTGGACTGGCTAGTAGCCCTGCCAGTTGCTTTGTTTTATATGCGCATGGTCGCACATTCCAGATCAGGTCTGTCCCCGTATGAGGTCGTTTTCGGCCGCCCCCCTAACATGTGGGGTACTCCTAGACCCCGAAGTATTACTGATGTTTCATGTAATATGCTGACAGATTACCTAGCTTCCTTGATTTCTGCCCTCAACTCATGTCGTTCACAGGTTGCCGCCGCATTTCCAGACAATACCGAGGTGGCCCCGCATGAAATCGTTCCAGGTTCGATGGTGCTCGTCCGGAACTTTGACAGATCAAGTCCGCTGGAGCCACGTTGGAAGGAGCCCCGTCAGGTCCTCCTCACCACCCGTACAGCTGTGAAATTGGAAGGTCGCCGCGGCTGGGTGCATCTTTCGCACGTCAAGAAATTCTACGGATTAAAGCCGGTCTTTAAAAACATTTCCCAGGATATCAAGACTTGTCAAAACATTGTTCCTAAGGACTGTCCCGCAAATGACATTGACACAACCCCTCCCTTGGTAGAGAAAACTCCGCAGCAGGAGTATAAGCAAAAACTCCGGTCTAGTAAAATAAGTCAGCCAGTTTGATTGTCTAAGTCCTCCCCTAGGTGAAACGGTTAGACTGTTTCTGACATGTATAAAATAGACCCCCATAGTGAGAGAGTTAGTCAAAACTCAAACCGATGTATCGTTTTTCTAAGTTTCATATTATTCATCAGCATAATGATTTCCTGCACTAGTTACGCATTTTTCCTGTGTTTTCCAGTTCCTCATGTAAATAAGCCTTCTAATGTTACAGTAGAACACACGTTTAGTGATCTGCCTCCTCACGAATATTCCTACCGCCTCGCTATGCGCAATAACTCATTTATCCGCATGTTACATTACTCACACCAGACCAGCAATGCCACTAATTGTTGGGTGTGTGGTCGACTCCCCCCTTTCCAGATGCCGAAGGGAGTTCTGCCACTCTTTCCTTATCCTTTTTCCCATAATGGTTCGTGTGGAGCATGGTCCACGTTAACGTCATTCTTAACAGATATGTCTTTTCTTAACAGCACATGTTTCCCAGACAAGCAAGGTTTCCCCCACAGAACAGGTTTAGATCTAGAAAATGAAGTGTATAATTTAGGTAACTATTCGTCGAATTTCATGGTCCTGAATGTTCAGTCTGATACTACTCCAGACTCACCTGCTATTTCAGTACTACCAGTCAAAGGCGAATTATGTGTCCGTAATTATGGTTCTGTACACGTAGGACATAGTGATTGTATTACTATTATCAAGTATAGTGACAGTGGGAAATCTATTTTTAAAGCTTCACGTCATTCTTATTTTGTTTGTGGTCAAACTGCATATGTTCGTCTGCCCCTCGATTGGGAGGGAACCTGTTACATTGCCTTCCTACTGCCACCTGTTTTTCTAGCCCCACCTGACTACCATAGGAATTCCTTCCTAGTACATACTAGACACAAGAGAAACCTCCCGATTGTCGATTATACTGAAACTGCTGCAGAGCAATTCATTGATATTGATAAAGGTGTGTTCCCTTATTTAGGTACAGTTGTAAACAGTAAGCTAATTCGTAGGTTAACAAGAACCCTTGAAGCAGTAGTAGATGAGACTGCCTCCGCTCTAGGTAACTTAACCGAAGAGCAATCCTTTATGAGAATTGTTGTGCTCCAGAATCGTCTCGTCCTTGACGTCATACTGGCCGATAGGGGCGGGGCCTGTAGAGTCCTCGGATCCAGTTGCTGCATTTTCATTCCAAATAACGCGCCGTCTGTTTATTCAGCTATAACCAGACTTCATAAAATTGCCCATCTGTTACACCAAGATCCAGGCACCTGGACATGGTCCGGTTGGTTCTGGAATATAATTTCCGCCTGGGGATGGAAAGTCCTGTCCTTTCTAAGTATCGCAGTAGCGATCATATTCAGCTGCTGCCTCTGTATACAATGTGGCCCTGCGATTTGCGGCATGTGTGCTACCTCTTGTATTCCTAGTCCCAAGCCCCGTTCTAAATCTCGTTCCAAGACAATTCGAGATGAACAAATGGTACTATATGAAATGATAGATGGTATCATGAGTATTGATGTTTCCTGATGGAAACGTAGTGACAAGGAGGGAATGTGGAAAAGTAAATTTTGCCATGTTCTGTGTCCCTACGTGTCATCCATCATATGTTATGTGTGCATGACCAATATGCATATGTTATTCCCCATGTCCGATTAATGACGCAATTACAGTTGTGTCCACCTCTAGTATGCCAGTTTCCAGTCCTCGTGAATACTACGAATATCAGGCCTATGTAAAGTTATGTTGCCACGTTTCTCAGTGTGCACGTTATTTCATTATAAAGTCCCCGTTTCCAGGCCTCAACAGGGCCCGGACATCAGATTCAGCTCCTGTCTCCTGAAGCCTCGCTGAGGAGCGATCCAGCCCCCACCTGTATCCTCGACCTTTCACTTACTTCCTGCCTCGCAGTGCCCGGTGCAGCTTGGCTCTGCCTCTGAGTCTGCCAAGACTATGTTATGATTCCCGTTATCGGTTTAGTCCTCCTTCTCTGCATTCCTAAGCTACTGAACTGCATCAATAGTTTCCGTCATTGTCTAGCCTATGCGGCTCCATGTTAAGAGAAATACTGTATTTAATGGTCATTTAATATTCTTCATCACGCACTACATGTAGAATAAATGCATGCTCTAGTCTTAGAGTCAGTTAGCTTTTCCCCTCATGACTTCTAGTTTATATCAACATGTTCCCTAAACATCAGATACTAGATAGGGTTTAGGTACATGTCGCTCCGACCCTCCAGACTTTAGTCTCTGCTCCTAGCACAGAGTTCATAGCCCCCAGCTTCTCCTCGTAACACGTCATTGCCAGTTTGCGCGCACCACCAGGTTAGAGGTCCCGGCTCCTTAGGTAGCCCCCTCCTATGTTTCCGCCCATTCATGACATATTCTGTTACGTTTACATCACATGTCTGAGTTCCGCCTTCTTTTTACTCTTATCTTTCGCGACTGCTACGCGTCACGCCTTCTGCTCCACCCACTGCTACGCCTACCGCAATGTAATGCTATGTGTTTGCGCTATGTATATATGCTCGTGTATTGTTATCAAAAGTTAGCGCGCTCATCCCAGACCCAGCCCCAGCAGCTGCTGGGCCCTGTCATCCTATTCCTATGCAGGTTGTCCTGTTCCTGTCCTTATGCTGTATTAAACCTGCAAAACTCCTACTACCTCGAATCTTGACTCTTATTTATTGAGCTATCTGTTATGATATATGTCTAGTCAAAAATAGGGTATTATTTATTTATTTACCACAGGTTGCTCCCAGCCGGTCAATCAACTCATCTGCCCGTGGGATCGGGTGAGCGCTGTTTTGGTGACAGAGTTCAATCCCCCATAATCCACACAGAACCGAAGTTCTGGTACGGTGCCCGGTGGGGCCGTTTTCGTCACCAACACTACCGGGCTAGCCGAAGGGCTGCTGGAAGGCTCGATCACCCCCAGCTCCAGCATTTTGGCCACCTCACCCTGGGTGCTGATCTTAACTTTATCGGACAGCCGGTAAGACTTGGTTTTTACAGGTGGGCTGTCCCCTGTGTCCACATCATGGGTACACAGATGTGTGATTCCGGGTGTGAGGGAGAACAACGAGGCGTACTGCTCCAACACCTGACGGCAGTCCCTCTGTTGCTCTGGGGTCAAGGATGGGGAGATGACCACTCCCTCCACCGATCCATCCTTCTCCTGGGCCGCCAGAAGGTCAGGAAGAGGCTCACTCTCTTCCTCCTCGCTCCCATCCGTCACCATGAGGAGAGCAAGCTCAGATCGCTCATGGTGGGGCTTCAGGCGGTTGACATGGAGCACCTGATGGGGATGTCGGGGGGCTTTCCAATCAACAACATAGGTAGTCTGGCCTCCTCGCTCCACAATTTTGTACGGACCAGTCCACCGGTCCTGGAGGGCACTAAGCTCCCCAGGCTCCATGACCCTCACCTTCTGTCCAGCGTCCAACTCTACCGTTCGAGCTTTGCGGTCATACCACTCATTCATGACCGCTTGACTAGCCTCCAGGTTGTCTGAGGCTTCCTTCCACAGCTTGGCCATCTGGTTGCGGAATGCCAGCATGTAGCTGACGACATCTCGGGGAAGCTTCTTCGAAGTCTTCTCCCACCCCTCCTTCACCAGGCTGAGGGGCCCCCTAACGGAGTGGCCATAGAGCAGCTCAAAAGGGCTGAACCCGACTCCCTTCTGTGGCACCTCGCAGTACGAAAACAGCAGGCAAGGGAGGAGGACGTCCCACTTCCGCCTCAAGTCCTCTGGCAGGCTCTGGATCATCCCCTTCAGAGTCTTATTAAAGCGCTCTACGAGCCCGTTAGTCTGGGGGTGGTAAGGAGTGGAGAACCGATAGGTTACTCCGCACTCCTTCCACATGGCCTGCATGTAGGCCGACATGTAGTTCGTGCCCCTATCTGACACCATGACCTTGGGGAATCCCACTCAGGTAAAAATCCCCATCAGGGCCCGCGCCACCACAGGTGCAGTGATGGTCCTCAGAGGGATAGCCTCCGGGTACCGAGCGGCGTGGTCCACTAACACCAAAATGAACTGGTGTCCCGCAGAGGTCGGAGGGTCCAACGGCCCAACAATGTCAATTCCGACCCGCTCAAAAGGGGTCCCGACAACAGGGAGCGGTTCCAAAGGGACCTTCACCTTAGTCCCAGTCTTGCCACTCGCCTGGCAAGTCTTGCAGGTCTTGCAGTAGGTGTCAGAGGCAACTCTCATCCTGGGCCAATAAAAACTGCGGGACAAACCACGCAAAGGTTTTGTCCTGGCCCAGGTGTCCAGCTAAGGGTATTTCATGCGCCAGTTCTAATAGGAAGGCCCGGTAGCACTGGGGGACCACTAAGGCCCTCGAGGATCCATGCACCGGAACCTTAGGCTCACTGTAGAGGAGGCCATCCTCCCACTACACAGGATTACTGCTGGTCTCTTGGTTGGTTGCTTGGGCTTCGGCCTGCCGCTGCATGCCTTCAAGTGTGGGGCACTCTCTCTGTGCCCGACAGAATTCCTCCCGGGTAGGCTCTCCTTCCACATGCCACTCGGCAAGGGTCGGCAAGTCCCCCACGGGAACAACATCCACCTCCGCGGACTCCGGGGGTACCTCTGCGGGCTCCCCATCCATCACGCGGAGCGTGTAATCCACCACATTCTCCTCTTCACGACCAACATTGGGTTGGGCCGTTGTCTCAGGTTCCAACCCGGGTTGAGTTCCTTGCCGGGCAGCCATGGACTTCGTGACCCTCCTTTCCTTATATATGACCAGGTCAGGTGACCACACTCTAAGGCGGCAAAAAGCAGACCCCTCCCCTATTCTGGAAGGTTCCAGGAGCTTCCCTAATCTAGCTATGGGATAAAAAAGG
Organism: Lissotriton helveticus; assembly: GCF_964261635.1. NCBI lineage: Eukaryota > Metazoa > Chordata > Amphibia > Caudata > Salamandridae > Lissotriton > Lissotriton helveticus. The sequence goes on from NC_136070.1 coordinate 9,477,452, forward strand.
GGGTCTGGTGTTGCAACAATGTTTAGGGTCCCAGCCAGCTCCTGGCAACTAGGGTGCTACTAAAAAAACACTCTGCAGTAGCAGGGGCCTGTGGCAGCCATGTTGGAGGAAGAGAGCACTTGCACCTTAGCATTGATTAGCAATGGTAAGGCGCCCGGAGACCTAAGGCCAACGAAAAAGAGGGTGGAAAAAAATAAGGCAAGGGCGAAAAAAATAGGGAAAGACCATCCTAGGGCTCACAGGTCTAACACTAATCAGGTGATATATCTGAAGGGCAGTGCAGGATAGAACACCAACCACGAGAGAACAGAAAGCCACTCGGCTAGGACAGGTAATCACTGTTTAGGTTTGAGCTTTGTTACTAGAGAATATCACAGAGATTGCTAAAGTTGTTCTTTTACAGGAGGAACTCATCAGAATAGTTGCAGCACCATCCAGCCAGACGAAGATGTGGCGTATCTCCTTCTCTCCCAATTCCCTTTCCCCCTCTTTGTTGCCAGAGTTGTCTATAGCCTTGGTAACGGAGTTTGGGAATTGCGGAACAGACATCGGCTCCTGCGGAAGCTAGAGATTCTGAGACAGGTACTTGACAGATTGAAGTACCATTTCCAAAATACTTCTGCCTGGGCAAGATGGCTGAAGGAATTGATGTAAAGACTTTAGCCACAGTGTTAGAAGGGAAACAGGCACAACTTAGTGACGCTATGTCAGAGAATAAATCCCTTAGGGAGGAGGTTAGGAGGTCTAGTCGAGAAACTCAGTTTTTGCGACTAAGGTTAGATGAAATATCTGTGAGTACAGTTACGGAAGCTACAGAGAGTAGCCTCAGTCTTTTGCACCTGCTCCCTCTGCTGCAGAACTAACCACTCAATTTATTCATGCTATCTCTCCCACCATTCCTTTAGCAGCACCTGAAAGGTTTAGCGGGGATCCTCGTAAGGCGCAGATTTTTATCACTCATTGTTCTTTACACTATCTATGTAGGCCTATTATATTTAAAGAGGATCAGGCAAAGGTGGCGTTCATGTTGTCCTATCTGAGTGGTGATGCAGCATCGTGGCCGATGTCATTGGTTAATAACAACAATGCTATTTTGTACGATTTTGTTGCCTTTAAGAAAGAATTTTTGATAGAAGATCTGTTTCCCAAATCACTGACAATGAACTGCTAGATTTAAAACAGGGAAACAGAGAGTTGGTTGCATATCTGGCGCAATTTAATAAGTTGATTGTAGAGACCAATTGGCCAGAGGCCAAAAGAGCTTCCATTTTTTACCATGGTCTCAAGGATGAGCTGAAGGATGGTCTGGCTCAGATACCTAAGCGACCAACAGATGTTTCAGAGTTAATCAACTTAGTTCTCCAGATTGATCAGCGTCAAAGTGAGAGGAAGAATGAGCGTCGAAAAGAGATTGTCTGTTCCCCCGTTTCGACCGATCCAGGCCTGACAATTTGAAGATCAAAGAAACTATCTCTGAAGAGGAGCCAATGCAGATTGGGTCTGTTCAAGGTCCTCTATCAAAGGAAGAGAGAGAGAGAGAAGGCGGATGGGAAAGCTTTGCATGTATTGTGGCGATTCTGGGCATTTTGTGAAGGAATGCTCTAAGAAACCGAAGAACAATGCTCCAGTATAAGACAGGCTCCACCAGTAAAAGGGGTTGCTCTGGTGGAAGCGAAGGAAAAGTCAACTCCTGATTCTCAACATATTGCCAATACATTGCAATTTTCAGCTCCGCATTTGATTGTGGCGAGTGCAATTGAGTTTAGTGGAACCAAGTTGGCAGGCATTTCCGTCATGATTGACTCGGGAGTCACGGACAATTTTTGTGACATAGGATTTGCTATATCATTAGGAATCAAATTTGTCAGGAAACTAAGAGTGGAAGCTGTTCGTGTAGTGGACGGTACAAATTTGTCCTCCGGGCCCATAGTCCATGATACAGAGGAAATCAGATTAACAGGGCTAGTTAGTCATTTAAGTGTATTGAGTTTTAGCCTCATAGATGCACCACCATTTCAACTCATTTTATGGCTACCTTGGCTTACTGAACATAATCCAACTATTGACTGGGCCAAGAGAACAATTGTGATGGATTCTGAGTATTGTCAGGCTCATTGTCATCATTTAAATTCCGAACTTCCATCGGTGTCATCATCACAATACTTGGCTAGTTTCGCCAAGTCAATTTGTGTTATGGAAACACAAGAAATTCACAGAGAATATTTGGATTTGGCAGCCGTATTTGATGAAAGAGAGGCCAATAAGTTACCTCCACATCGTGATTACGACTGTAAAATAGATCTGGAACCTGGGGCTTCACTGCCATGCAGTCGTATTTGCGCTCTTTCAGAAAGAGAAAATCAACATCTCAAGGAGTATCTGGACCAGTATCTCTCTAATGGCTTCATTCGTCCTTCTCAGTCGCCGGTATCTTCTCCACTTTTTTTTATTCCCAAGAAGGATGGAAGTTTGAGGGCTTGCATTGACTATCGAGCCTTAAACTCTGTCACCAAGAAAAATAGGTATCCGTTGCCATTAATATCTGAATTGTTAGATCAGGTCAAGGGAGCTCAAGCTTATACAAAACTGGATTTGAGAGGGGCTTATCATCTGGTGCGCATGGCTGAAGGAGATGAATGGAAGACGGCTTTCCGAACAAGACTAGGATTGTTTGAGTATCAGGTCATGCCCTTCGGATTATGCAGTGCCTCAGCTGCCTTCCAGCATTTTGTAAACGATGTGTTGAGGTAATTTTTGGACCGCTTTGCGGTAGTTTACATTGACTAAATTCTAATTTTCACTGAAAATTTGAAAGAGCATGTTCAGCATGTTCGGGCCATCCTGCAGAAGTTATTGGATCATCAACTTTTTGTAAAATTGGAGAAGTGTGTGTTTAATTCCAGTCAGGTGGAATTTTTGGGTTTTGTTCTTTCATCTGAAGGGGTTTCCATGGATGAAGCCAAGGTGAAGGCTATCAAAGAATGGCCAACTCCACAAAATGTGAAACAAATGCAGAGTTTCATTGGCTTTGCCAATTTTTACAGACGTTTCATCGAGAATTTTTTGGAGAAGGTCTCTCCGCTAACTCTTCTCTTGCGGAAAGGAACACAATTTGATTGGATCGCAGCAACGGAGGAAGCTTTTTGTGAATTAAAGAAGGTCTTTACATCAGCCCTAGTGCTTCTGCATCCCAATCTCGAAGAGCCTTTCTTTGTTGAAGCTGATGCTTCCAATTTGGCGATTTAGAGGAATTCTATCACAACGAGATAGTCAACTGGTTAGCTTCATCCTGTTGCTTTCCGGTCTCGTAAACCGACTCCGGCTGAGTTGAATTACTCCATCGCTGATAAGGAGTTATTGGCGGTCAAGGATGCTTTTCAGGAGTGGAGGAATTACTTGTTGGGCGCTCGACATGAAGTTACTATTTTCACAGACCATTGTAATCTCCAGTTTTTAAAATCTGCTCGAAATTTGACCCCAATACAATTGCGTTGGTCATTGTTTTTTGCGGATTATGACTTTGCGTTAACCTATACACCTGGTTCCACCAATGGTAAGGTGGATGCCTTATCACGTCTGAATGATGGAGAGGCTTCTTCGATCTACGAGAAGGAATTGATCATTCCAAAGGAAAAGATAATAGGTGTAATCTTGTTTCCAGATTTTGAACAGAAGCTGCATCTGGCCGTAAAGTCCTTAAATCTTACTGAGTGGATCAAACAAGATCATGATCGGAAGATTAAGAATGGTCGACCATATTTCAAAGGCAAATTATTCATTCCTACCTACTTCAAGGGCAGGTTATTCAACATTTCCATGATGATTAGCTGGCTTGTCACAAAGGGGTCAAGAAGACTTTGGAACTGATACAACGTGAATTTTGGTGGCCGACCATGGAAGCTCAGGTAGGACAACATGTTGCCTCTTGTGAGCAGTGTTTAAAGGGAAACCCAGTTAGAATGGCGCCACAAGGTTTATTACTTCCTTTGCCCCCGGCCCCTTATCCGTGGCATACTGTTCCCATGGATTTTATTGTGGAACTTCCCTCCAGTCAAGGGTTTTCTGTCATTTGGGTGGTGGTGGATTATTTTACCAAGATGAGTCATTTCATTCCCTTGAAGTCAATTCCAAATGCCACTCAATTAGCATCCTTATTCACACAACACGTAGTCAGAGCACATGGCATTCCAAAGGTGGTCATCCCTGACCGGGGCCCTCAGTTTATTTCTCACTTTTGGAGGTCTTTTTTGAAAAGATTGGATATTGACTCACGTTTGTCTTCCAGTTGCCATCCTGAGACTGATGGGCAAACGGAAAGAGTTAATCAAGAACTTGAGCAGTATTTGCGTTTGTTCTTAACGGATCATGAGGGGGAATGACCGAATATTATTTGGGCGGCTGAGTTCGCCTATAATAATGCGGAACATCCTTCTACTGGTTACTCCTCTTTCTATTTGAATTCAGGTAGACATCCAAATACCTTTGTGGGCCGACAGGAGAGTGAAGTTCCAGCAGTAGAGGAGGTGGTTCAAAATTTACAAGAGGCATATCAGCAAGCCACAGACAACCTTATCAAGGCTAAGATTTCTTACAAGAAACAGGCAGATAAAAAGAGACGCAGCAGCCCAATTTATGAGAAGTTTGGTTATCCACTCGCATTCTGCGATTAAGGGGGAATTGACAATTTTGGCCTAAATTCATTGGTCCATTCCAAGTAGAGAAAATGGTCAATCCTGTTAGTGTACAAATTCGACTTCCTCCGAGATTAGGAATGCACTCTGTGTTTCATGTTTCACTACTAATAAAGAGTCCACCCAATTTGAGAAGGAAGGGTCCTCCTAAGCCTATTCAAGTTCAGAGGAGGAGTTTGAGGTAAAGAGAATTGTAGATTCAAAGCTTAAGAAGGGAAAATTGTTCTATCTAGTGGATTGGAAAGGTTACGGTCCAGAAGAGAGAACTTGGGAGCCAAAGGGTAATCTACAGGCTCCTCGATTGATTAGGGAATTCCACAAGAGACATCCGAATAAACCCAGGGAGATGGAGGGGAGAGTTTTGGTGGGGGTTACTGTCAGGTCCGGCCGGGTTAATTCCCCAATATGTCTCAAGTTCCTTCCTGTGGGTTGCAAGGGACCTCTTAGGCGTTATTTTCGATCTAGTAAGAGGCTTCCAAACAGGTGGTCTTCGCTATTGTTGTTCAAACAGATGAATTCCTTTCGGTGGAACTTCAAGAAGGCCGCCAGAGAGGATTCCGAGGTTGGCAGTCTAGTGTTCAACCTCTTCTCCAAGAGCAGCTGTGCTCGCTCGCGGTTTCAATCGCGGCAAACTGCGCACTTCAACTGAAAATTAACGAGAAACGGTCGCAGTGATTCTTGCTGCATTCTCTGAACTTTTCTTTCCGTATACGTGAGTACCGCTGACATTCTACTTTTCCTTGAAGTCAGGCTGAGACAGCGGTAAGCAAATTTTAGTTTCTAGTAGAAAGAAGTATTTCTGAAGGAACTTTTATGGAAGTCGAGTTCTGTCAGGATTGGACTGAAAACCCCACAGACTATTTATGTTTGTTAACGCTTGACAGAGCATTATTTGCAGGCGCATAAGACCATGAACTATTCAGTTTTAGTTGTGCTCCCAGCACAGAGACCACATTTTTGAGCTGCGATATGGAGCAATATCGTTGAACTAATAACAGAGACTAGAGAGTATTTACTACAATTGTGTTGCTACGGTGAGCCAGCATAGAACCACAAGAATTCCACAAGTAGGTGTAGTTTTATATATATATATGCACTTATGTTTATTCCCAATACCCATGAAAACGATATTTCTTGGTATTGTTACATAATATGAATACTCAGTGTCCTTGTTGCTGCTATCCGCACATGGCTAGGCATATAGTATATCCAAAATATACAGTAGGATGTTTCAGGCTGATCTTTGGCAATGATTGGGAATATTTATGTTTTAAAACATTTTATGTATTTATATGTTTTATCATTATTCTAAATTGCCACTGTAATTTTACCTGAATTTGTGCATTGATACCTATGGGGCTGTTATTTATATATTTTTATATTTGTATATAGATATAGTGACTTGATTTCACGCTTGCCTCTATTTGAAAGTCTTTTTACACATTATGTGTCAATTGTGTTAGTAATTTTACCATGTCTATTGTAACGGCTCTTTTGCACTTTAAAAACGGCACGCCAGCCCCCATGACGGTGTCACGTGATCAAGGCTTCGTTAAGCCGAAACGCGTCATGGCAGATTGCTGTAGGGCTAAAGAATAAATAATTTGCACCAACTTTGGGTCTCGCCTCGTCTATCTAGCTGATTTGCTGATTTGCAGAATATTTGGACGTCTACGTACTGCAAATATTTTCGGGAGTGCTTCCCCAGAATCAGTGAGACCTCTCCACGTTAAGGGCAGGTACGGCTTGAAGCAGCAGTTCCATTTTTCGGAACAATTCCTCAAAATACTCTGAGTAGGAGTCGCCGTCGGAGCCCCAGGAGAGTCGGAAGCTCTAACAGCAACATAGGGAAGGACCGAAGCGGTTCCGGGTCAGAGGTCGGCGTCGGCTGGTCGAGGACGGAGCTGCAGCGGGAAACCTGAGACGCTGTTGGAACTCGGCGGGAAATCCTGTGTGGAGTGTACAAGGAACCTTCTCCCCGGCATTGTTTTGAAAGGATTTTGGTTTTCCTACAACAGACTTGCCCAAGAAATACACACCATGTCTGCAGACACGGTAAGGGGGCGTGTGGAGGCATTGAGGGGTATGTTCTCGGATTCCCCGGCTGGGGAAACACCAACTAACATAGCTTCAGGTGCACTGCCGGAACCTACCAATAGTGCCAAGGATTTGTTCAAGGCGTTGGAGAAATGTTGCAAAGGTGAGCAGGCGAAATGGTGGGAGCATAGCTCCCTGTCGGGGTATTTGGAGGTGGGCAGGGTGCCCCGTAGTTTAAGAATAATGCTTGCCCCCTCCTATGAAAACCCAGACCCCCTAATGCTTACCGCCTGGGCCCAATGCAACTTTGACTCATTGCGATGTTTAATTGAAATCCTCATTCAGTTTGCGGAAAGTGATAGAAACAAACTACTGGCTGAAATAAACAGAATCAACGGTGAAATTGACAAATTACCCAGCATAACTAAGTACAGGGAGGATATGGTCGCGAGACTCAAACGTGAAGAAGACATAGTTAAAAAACGTAAGGCGTTTAAATTCCAACGCGATCGACTTGATTACGAGCATGGCCAGATATTTACGTTTTCCAAAAAGTATGACAACATAAAATTACGCCAAAAACAACAAACGAACATTGTCAGAACAAATCCCGTGGCACCATCTACAAGCATTGAACAGGCGGAGGCCTCGTCAATATCTGAAGAAATCTCACAGATTGATAGTGAATCAGACACAGAGTTAAAGCGTTGTCAAAGGTCGGGGTTACGCAAATTCACCCCGGGACAAGAGTTAGAGGTGGTTCGACAGGACCGAAAGCAGACCCTCCGCTCAGGTACCCAGGGAGCTGCCGCAAACAAATCCTCAACAGGAAACTCACCGAAAGGAGAAAATGTAACACAAGGAGGAAATGCGAGAGGGAGGCAAAAGAGACAAAGGGGCAAGTGGCAACAAAAATAAGCACTCAAACAATAGATGCCGAAACTGTGGTGAATTTGTCGGACGTAGTGCTTACCCCAGGAGAAACAGCCATTCTCTCGCTGGGTTTAACTTATAGCGCCCGAGGGGATTTTGACTGTGCCAGCACTAAAATTGACTTATTTAAATATGTCCGCAAACTGAAATTGAAAAAATACCATAGTTCGCGCAAACCCAATGAAGAAATCCTGTGCACATATATAACCACAGCACCTAATTATCCCCCAATCCTAGGACTAGCACTAACTCAAGAACTGATGGAACTCCAAAATGAGGAAGGGTCTAATCAACCGGTCCCCGGCTGGGGGCCAATCACAGCAATAGAAAAGACTCCTTTTAGACCTAAATCCAAATTCTGTCCCTTGATGTTAAAGGACAATTTGGACCTGTTCCATGAAAGAGTATCTTTAGAACTAAAGAATTTGCAAATTAAGATTTCAAATGCAACGAGAAGACGCAACTACCGCGACATGGAATACCACAAATTAATGAAGAAACTACGAACTAACAAAAATTTGGTCATTCGTCAATCCGACAAGGGTGGTAATGTGTTCCTATGGCCACGAAAAATGTACATGGAGGTGGCACTGAGTCAGTTAAACGACCGCAAATGCTATAAAAGAATTAACACCAAGGAAGTACAACTGGCTAGTAATGAAATTAATTCAAAACTGTTGGCATGGAGGAGTAAAGGTCTATTGACCTTGGATGAATATAAGTACCTAAAAACTGATTGTCAGTCAGTCAAAATACTTTATTTCGATAAATCAATATCATAAAAAGACAATAGCACTATACAAATATTCACACCAGAAAATGCATAATTAATTAATTATTACAGAATAAAATCATGATTCATTTACACAATCTATATTATTACAAATGAGGTATAAAAAATATTTTCCATTATAAATACATTTTAAAATAGATTAAAATACCATAAAAAGAGGTCAGTTTGATCGGTCATCATAATCACATACAAATTACAATAACACAAAACAATTTCATAGATCAGGCATTTCCTATAGTATAGACAATATACAATTACATTCATTACAGAACCATGGTGGAAGAATTATTGTTCATATTCCTCTTCTTTATCCTAACAGCCCCCACTAGGAAGTTGGCAACATGGAACATAATCTTTGGGGTCTGCAATAGCTGTAAAAACAGGAGAGCTGGCTTAACCTGGATGAACCCTGCCTCTTTTAGAATAGGGATCAGGTATTTCGTTCTTACTGCCGTGTAGTGTCCACAGAACATCAAAAAAATGCAATGTGTTCTGGGTCGAACAATTATCACAAGTACACGGCATTGCATTATCTGGGGTGCTCCAGGTTGGAAAATGTCCGAGGTTCAAATGGATCAAATTGAGACGAAAACGGGTTAAAAGAAAACGGTGATAAGGTTTATTCACAGTCGTTAAATACAATTCGGGGCCAGCTTGAGTGCTCATAATAATGCTAGCCCTCACCGTTGGTTTCTCTAGTTCCATTTGTTCCCTCTCCAAACTTAGCAATTCTCCCATCATGCCTTTAATCAGAGCAATGTCCTTAGTTGTTATGGAGGCCGGAGAAACGAAGAGCTCTGGTCTCCCTAGCTTTACAAGGCTGTCTTTAATGTACGCTAGCCACGGGATTTTATTTACTCTATCTAGCTGCAAACAATCTTTTAGTATGTTATGGAACAGAGAGAACAGCTCTTAAAAATGTATTCTCAGTGATCTGTATACTATCCGGGGAACAATATCCCCAAATTGCACTCCCATATGTGGCCACAGCAAGACATTTCACTTTATATATATTTTTATTAATGTTGCTATTGGCCTCGCTCCCAATTTTTTCGCGAAACCCTGTAGAGCAGAGGCTGATCTTGCGAGGGAAATATTTCTATTTTTTAGCTGGGGACCCCAAGTGCCTCTCTCATCAAATGTGATTCCCAGGTAAGGAAAGGTGGCTACTCTACATAGCTCTTGCTTGCCACATGTGAATGTTTTCAAAAACGTATTTTTATTTCCCTTACCCATTATCATAATTTGCGACTTCCTTACATTTATCTTAAGGTCCAAAGAACCCATGAAATCTTCAAAAGCTTCCAGGAGGCGTTGGAGTCCAACCCCAGTCCGTGAAAGCAAAACGGCGTCATCCGCGTATAGAAGAACTGGAATTCCAAGTTCACCTACACGAGGGACGTCGAGAGTTGCCTCCTTTAAGGCTGGTTCCAGGGCCTTTATGTAGATGGTAAATAGGAGGGGTGCCAGAATGCACCCCTGCCTGACCCCCCTTTCGGATTTAAAATGACTCGTACAACGACCCTCCGGGGTAACTCTAACTGATGCTATGAGATCAGTATGCAAGTCCGCTAAAAGATAAACAAGTGCCCTATCCAAGCCCATCTCAATTAGGATTTGCCACAGTTTTGAGCGATTTACAAGGTCAAAAGCAGACGAGAGGTCCATGAACCCCAGGTACATGGACCCCTCCTTAGCCCTGGTGTATTTATCTACCAATAAGTGCAGATTAAGACCTTGGTCTATCGTGCTCCTTTTTGGTCTAAAACCATACTGAACATTAGATAGAACCCCTTTCTCATTTAACCAATCATTCAGTTTGGATAAAATAACCCGGCCCAGTATTTTCACCGATGAATCAATCAGTGAAATCGGTCTATAACAGGAGGGGTCTTGCCTATTACCTTTTATGAAAACCGGTATGATAATTGATTTTTTCCAGGAGGCCGGGATACTGTCCTGTTTGAGAACGTTAAAAACATTAGATAAAACTTTAGACCAAAATTTCAGGGCACATTTGAAGATATCACCTGGTACCCCGTCGGGGCCCGGTGCCTTATTTTTCAGAGTCAACTCTATTGCCCTTTCCACTTTCCACTTCTGCTGCCTCAAAATTGATGGCAAGAAGCTCTGCATTACGTAGTTCCGCTACCTCTACTTCAGGGATTACAATAGGGACATCTGCACTATTAGTTCCAGCATAGATCTGTTCAAAGTGATTGATCCAGCCCTCGTCTGGGATATTCGCATCAAGGGGGGTATTCTCATCATCGGAAAAGAGTGGCTGATTTATGATTTTCCAAAATAAGCTACTATTTTTTAGTGTTCCAGGGTCGAGAAGTTGGTCCCATGCTGTATCTTTCAAATCCCTTTTTCTTTCAAAAATAGCTTTTTTGTATACAGTCCTTGCTTTAGTTATGTCAACACAATTTTTAGGCATGGCTTTCAGTGCTTTAAGTAACTCCCCATGCGCCTTCGTGCATCTTTTATCGAACCATCTTTTTCCCACGAGTGGCTTCTGACTAGAATCAATCTGTAAACTATGGTTTATTTCTAAGCAGATATTGTCAAACGCCAATATAACCTCTTTGTTTTCAGTTCGATTCGCTAAGCATATTGCAACTTCATCCTCCACTTTAGACAAAACCTCTGGAAGAAATGTATCAGGGATTATTTTTGTCCATTTTAGCCTGCGCTTCTGATCTTTAACGGCAACATTTAGTCCCCCTCTACATGTCACCGTTTTTAATGAAAGTAGGTCTGTATGCCTCACTTCAAGTAAAACAGGATTATGATCACTAAACACTGATACCTCTGTATAATAATTTATCACATTATTCAACAAAAAGAAAGACATAAAAATATAATCTATAATGGTGCCATCGTCATTACCTTTAAAAGTAGGGGACCTACTTGTACCCTCCCCGCAGCCTGTCTCATATAGGTTCCATCTTGCAAGAAAGATTTCAAGTAACTCTCCTCGCCTGGTGTGTTCCATGTGGGTTGGTAAGGAGAGGGGAGGACCTTCATCATCCTGACTCGTACATGGCAGGGTGCAAGGGTGGATATTAAAGTCCCCTAATAATATTAATTCAAAAGTATTTACATTTGCACTATAGACTGACAGAAATTTGTCCAATACTTCCAAATTTTGACTGGTACATTCATTAGCGTTAGAATTATAAAAATTAACAAAAAGAATCTTGGCCTTATCCTGAGTGGAAAGCTCAACAATCAAACAATTTTCACATCCCGAAAAACACTCAACTAGTTTTCCTTTTATATCCAATTTAAAAAGGGTTAACAAACCTCCCTTGGCTCTTCCTGTAGCACTGCCAATTGCAGGATTACAAAAGTGGCTGTAGCCATCCAAAGAAAAACTATTAAATTGATCCCATGTCTCTTGTAGTGCAATAATGTCAAAGGATTTCAATGTCTTTAACCAATCAGCATTTCCAATTTTATTCTTTATACCTGCAACATTCCATGTAGCAATTTTTAATAACGGTACCGGTGATTGGTCAGTGCTCCCCATGGTAATAGGCAGTCAATCGTTTTCCTCTAAAGAGGATAGAGCTATATAACGATTGTATAACGGTAGGGTATAATCAATTTGTCTATTTGCTGACTGATAACAATACCTCTCCCCATTATTTTGACATTGTTGGATATTTGGAACATTTGGAACACGACCTGCCACCTCCCTTCTGTGCCCATTTGCTGGATACCTATGCTGAGGTGGTGTTGGACATTTCGTGTTATCCAAATGATTATAGAAAAAGCCAAGGGGTCTAACATATACAGAGTTTTCCTCAGTTGGTAAAGATGCTGCTCTGAGGAGGACTGTTGCCACGTGTTGGTGATGCTTAAAATTTACAATAATACAATCCCCTCTTGATCCCTTTCTAGTGTTGCCAATCCAGCTGACTCTACGAGTAGATATTATATCATTTGAAAATGCAAAAGGAAACCCACAATTCCTATTTAACCATGCAAGTGTTTTATTTTTTAAAGCTGCATGGGTTTCTAGTCTAGAGTCAGTCAAACAGGAATCAACCTCTGGAACATTTATTAATACCACTGTATATGGAACGCACTCTGGTGGGAGGTTTACAGGGTTTTTCCTCCTAGACCTACTTCTCCCGCCCAATTCTCCCCCAGCTACAGAGTTCTGACTAACAGTATGTGATGTAGCTGGCTGTACTGGTGGTTGTACTATTGGAGTTCCCCCGAAGGTAAAGTAGAGGGAGGATTTTTCTGTAAACGTGAGGCTGGGGGATTCTGAGCAATAACCGCTGACCCTGTATCCCTGGTACTAACAGATGTTCCAAATGTACCAACGGGAGCAGGTGCTGCAGCCCCGGCTATAGTATTTCCAGTAAAGATAAAAGGGCCAGAGAGGGGGCTCGTAGATGTGTGTGGCCGAGTCATATGGGAATCTAAGAGGCCCCCTAATCTAGAGACCTCTTATACGACCTGCTCTAATTTAGCCACCAGTGGTCTAATCATTGCTTCTAGTTTTGACTCAAAGATGGTTGCCAGAAGCTCCATATGATCAGGGTGTAAAATATTTTCCTCAGCGTTATTTGTGGGATTTAATATACTTCCACCGCTGTGTGATGTAATAGGAGAAGTACCTGCCTTTTTTGACTTCCGGCCCACCACCTTTTTAACAGGGGCCTTCCTACATGCCCGCACTATTCTCCGGACCGGGGAATGAGTTGGTGATTGCACTGGGGAGGATGTTGGGCTCAGACTAAGAATAGAATCAGTTGTAATTACCCGCTCGTCTGGTGTCATCGTGATGGATGCATCACTGGTGACATTGACGTTAGGGTTATTCTCACAAATATGTGGGTGAGGCAATGGGGAAGTGGACAAGCTCAACCCTATCTCTTCTGGGCTTGCCCTGTTTAATGATAATCGTCTTTCTTTATTTATTTTATTAACTACCTTAACAAGATAGTTATCTATTGTCCTTGTATCATTAACGGCTGCCGGTTTTGCTACTCTAGGCTTTGACATATTAGAACCAGTGATACTAAACACACAAATAAAGATGACTAACAGTGCCTCTGTTGAAGGGAATGACAGATCTATATATTGTTTAAGGCCAAGAAGCAGAATTCACTTAAGAACCATAAAACATTATTATTTCTTACAGTTAGTCCTGAATCCTGGGAGTAAGGCCAAAGTCTATGGCCCGGCCCGGCCTCTTCTGGCCCCTGACGGCCACAGACGGCCCCGCCCTTGTCCCGGGCTTCTCCCAGGCGCGCCCGCGCGTGTCCCGCGGGACGAGGAGGCGCGGGATGCTTTATGCGCCTCCCGGCGCTTCCTGATTGCGAGGGCGGCGTCCTTGCCGCGATGAGGCTGCTGGGGGTTGTGGTCTCAAACGGCCCCCAGCGGAGCCAAGCCCGGCCAGAAGCACCACAGCGAGGGACAGAGAATGGTGGAGCCAAGCCCGGCCAGGAACACCACAGCGGAGCCAAGCCCGGCCGAAAACACACAGCGGAGCCGAGCCCGGCCGCGTGCAGCAACTGGTCAGTAGAAGACGCCTCCCCCAGGACTCTGTGGCGCGGGATCCTTTATGCGCCTCCCGGCGCTTCCTGATTGCGAGGGCGGCGTCCTTGCCGCGATGAGGCTGCTGGGGGTTGTGGTCTCAAACGGCCCCCGGCGGAGCCAAGCCCGGCCAGAAGCACCACAGCGAGGTACAGAGAATGGCGGAGCCAAGCCCGGCCAGGAACACCACAGCAGAGCCAAGCCCGGCCGAAAACACACAGCGGAGCCGAGCCCGGCCGTGTGCAGCAACTGGTCAGTAGAAAACGCCTCCCCCAGGACTCTGTGGCACGGGATCCTTTATGCACCTCCCGGCGCTTCCTGATTGCGAGGGCGGCGTCCTTGCCGCGATGAGGCTGCTGGGGGTTGTGGTCTCAAACGGCCCCCGGCGGAGCCAAGCCCGGCCAGAAGCACCACAGCGAGGGACAGAGAATGGCGGAGCCAAGCCCGGCCAGGAACACCACAGCGGAGCCAAGCCCGGCCGAAAACACACAGCGGAGCCGAGCCCGGCCGTGTGCAGCAACTGGTCAGTAGAAAACGCCTCCCTTGATTGTCCTACGACACCTGTTATAAACTTTATCCCGAAAATCCATAAGAACAGCCAACAAACCTCCAGGCCGACCAATCATCTCTGCCCGGAACAGCATTCTGTAAAACGTAAGCAGGTACATTGACCATTTTTTGCAAGAACATGTCAAATCGCTGTCCTCGTTTATCTTGGACACAGGTGACCTGCTTAAAAAACTGTTGAACTTCAAATGGGAACCTAGCTATTTACTGGTATCACTGGACGTTACATCCCTGTATACTAGTATCTTCCACAGGGACGGAATCAAGGCAGTACAGTATTTTTTGAACAAGAGACCCATTTGCTTACAGGAACATTCTAAAATGATTGTCGCTATGATCACTTTGTGTTTAGAGAACAATATGTTTTTGTTCTCTAATCAGTTGTTTCTGCAGACCAGGGGAGTGGCAATGGGGGCCTGCTTCTCGCCCAGTTATGCTTGCCTCCATATGGGCTACTGGGAGGAGCAGGTCCTCATACCTAACTTCAACACTACTATAAAAAATAAGATAAAAACCTGGTTGAGGTATATTGATGACCTATTTTTTATTTTTGATGGTTCTGAGAATGAAGCTGCTGAATTTATTGATCAACTTAACATGAACAATTTAAATTTAAAATTTACAAGCAGTATCAGTTCAAATTCCATTGTCTTCTTGGATGTAGAAATTTACGTTGAAAGCAACCAGTTGGAGACGAGGCTCTATCGGAAACCTACGGCAGGAAACACTGTGTTGCATGCCACTAGCCACCACCCGGCGCACCTGATAAGGAGCATCCCCTATGGGGAGATGTTAGGCATCAGAAGAATTTGTAGCAGCGAAACAGAGTGTTTAGAGGCTCAAAATGAATGTAAAATCAGATTCTTGAATAGAGGTTATTCAACAGACTCCGTCAACAGTGCTATCAAGAGAGCCAACAGATTTGGTAGACTGCAACTATTGGCTCCACCAAATGACAGTGTAAGTGTTTCTAAAAAAACAGTGACCAATGAAACACGCTTGATAATTGGATTTAGCAATCAACATCAGGCTATACATAAAATTGTCAAGAATAATTGGTCCCTGATTACTAGTGATCCAGTTGTAGGCACTATGTTAAGCAGGTCACCTAGCATAACTTACAGAAAAGCGAGATCCATGCAGGATAGTCTGGTCTCAAGCAGTCCTGAAGTAGTCACAGGCTCGTGGCTAGATGGTAGTAAGGGCTTCTTGAGATGTTCCACCTGCAAAGCATACAAAAACGGTGTAAGTAGATCAGAGTATCTGACTCCGCTATCTCCTAATCCTATCAAGATTAGAGAAAAACTTGAAATGCAGGTCAGAATATGCTGTTTATGTGTTAAAATGCCCCTGTGGTTTAAGATACGTAGGGAGCACTAGACCACAGGTGTATAAACGGATCCTTCAACACTTAAGGGCCATCACTAATGCTGATCCATCTTATCCTGTAGCTAGGCATTTTGAACAAGTACATGGGAAAGATGCCTCCGGGTTGCTATATTATGTGATCGACACTGTACCTCCACAGAGATGGGGTGGAGACAGGGAATCCCTTTTGCGTAAGCTAGAAGCTCGCCATATTATTATGCTCGTCACCAAAATGCCTAATGGGCTTAACACTAGTGACGATTGTCACACTTACATGGTATAGGCAGCACTACTTTTGTATTTTACTGATACTATTAACCTGAACCTATGTATCTGAAATAAGGTAATGAACTAACACCCCTGCCCTCTACATGAATGAACAAACATGATTAATTGTTAACTGTTTACTATTTTAACTTCACTGGTAGCACGAAATTTTTTAACCGTTACTATGACATGTATGTTATTGTATTTTGCACAATGATAATCTTTGCACATATAACATCCACCTGCCCACTAGGGCTGCACTTATGTTTATTCCCAATACCCATGAAAACGATATTTCTTGGTATTGTTACATAATATGAATACTCAGTGTCCTTGTTGCTGCTATCCGCACACAGCTAGGCATATAGTATATCCAAAATATACAGTAGGAAGTTTCAGGCTGATCTTTGGCAATGATTTGGAATATTTATGTTTTAAAACATTTTATGTATTTATATGTTTTATCATTATTCTAAATTGCCACTGTAATTTTACCTGAATTTGTGCATTGATACCTATGGGGCTGTTATTTATATATTTATATATTTTTATATTTGTATATAGATATAGTGACTTGATTTCACGCTTGTCTCTATTTGAAAGTCTTTTTACACATTATGTGTCAATTGTGTTAGTAATTTTACCATGTCTATTGTAACGGCTCTTTTGCACTTTAAAAACGGCACGCCAGCCCCCATGACGGGGTCACGTGATCAAGGCTTCGTTAAGCCGAAACGCATCATGGCAGATTGGTGTAGGGCTAAAGAATAAATAATTTGCACCAACTTTGGGTCTCGCTTCGTCTATCTAGCTGATTTGCTGATTTGCTGACTATTTGGACGTCTACGTACCGCAAATATTTTCGAGAGTGCTTCCCCAGAATCAGCGAGATCAGCGTCTACGTACCGCATATATATATGTATTCATTGAAAAAACCATAGGTTTCACACACGTTATAGTTAGGAATTAGCATTTAAAAAACCATGCAAATTCATTGGCAAAACCCTAGTTTTCACACGTTATAGTTAGCTGAACATTTCTCTCATACAAAACCTTTGAAATTCCTCCGTTATAGTTAGCTCAGCTAACTATAACTTGCGCGCCCGCAATGCACTGCTGATGACGTCACATAAAACATCACTCATGACATGGTCAGTGACATCACTCATGACATCACTGATGACATCGCAAATGACATCACTTTTTTTTTTTTTTTTTTATCCTCATCTGCCCGACACACGTCCCTTAGATGCAAAGAAGACAACCCAACCAGCTCACTGCCATTGGGAGCAAGGCCCTGGAAATTGAGCCGCTACACACCTAGGCAGAACTTTTTATGAGTTGGTGGGAACAACCATACATCTTGTTGACGATCTCAAAGCAACTTCATGCCTGTAAAGCCAGTATGTGAATGTCGAAGTCGGGGCAAACCACAATACTGAGCCATAGAGTAGGTGGGCTTAATCATTGGATCTTTGGGGGGGGGGAAAAAAAAAACCCAAGAAGGCGAAGAAAGCTTCACTTCCACTCAGTCAAGAATTTCCAAAATGTGAGGTTCTGGACTCTACATGATCTTTTCAAGTCTACCTTGGAAGTTTCGTAAAGTGAGGTTAGCCATGCGGAGTGAGTGGGGTGGGTGGTATCCACCCAATGCATGCATATCTGCAGTCTTGCCAACAGGATAGCATAGAATAAAAAGGACCGCACTACCCCAGTGATATTCTGGTCAAAGCCGAAAATGACAAGTGATAAAGTTAAGGTAATGTTAGTCTTAATAATTGTATCCAGAGTGGCTTTGATCTCCATCCAGTAGGTAGATATGTGGGGGCAGTCCCAAAACATATGTGTATCAGATGCTGCTAACAGTTGGCATTTATTACAGCATTTCCCCTCTTGATATTTGGATAAACGTAAAGGGGAGAGATATGCCCGGTGTAAAGTAAACAAATAGTTTTGTCTAAGCCAGGCGGGTTTAACCAATTTATACAAAAGGGAAAAAGATTCTATCCACCGGTCCTCGTCTAGTGCCACCATTTCTCTACCCCATAGCTCCATTGGGAGATTAAAATCCCCATCTATCTCTTCCAATATGGACCAATACCAAAGAGCCACCTCCTTACCTCCTATCTGTTTTTCAACTAGCTGTTGTTCTAGAGGACTAAGTCTCCCGGTATTAGGGTCTTTCCTGATTAACTCTCTGGCCCAGCTACTGATTTGTGTGTATTTAAATCTTGATAGTGTCGTCCCTACTTTCTCCCTAAGGTCCTCCCACCCTATCAAGATGCCTCCATATAACAATTCCCCCCATCTAGAAAGCCCAGCTGTGATTAGGGGGGTTACCAGAGAATCTTGCAGGCACAATGGAAGCCCAGGAGAATCCCAGATCCGGGCGTAATTAGAATAGTACGCCAACCCCACTCTACGTTTAATTTGTACCCATGACTTCAATTGTGTTAATAGAATCTTCAGCCTCACCTTCTTGAAAAACTTTCGATCTCCAAACTTAAATAGAAACCCATCTAACGGGAGGTTTGCCCCTACCAGCATTGCTTTAAATAACTTCCCCTTTGAAGTATGATCTGGTGACTTCAAGAGCATTCTTGAGTGGGAAAGCTGACATGCCCAAGAGTAGTACTGCAAGTCTGGGAGGGCCAATCCACCTTTTTCTCTCCTCCTCCTCATTTTTTTCCAGGCCAACCTCGTGGCTTTATTGCCCCAAATAAAGGAATTTATTTCTTGTTGGCACTTAAAAAGTTGCTTAGAGTCGAATGCAAGGGGAATTGTGTGAAAACTAGATTTTTTTCAATGAATTTGCATGGTTTTTTAAATGCTAATTCCTAACTATAACGTGTGAGAAATGTATGGTTTTTTCAATCAATTTGCAAGGTTTTTTAAATGCTAATTCCTAACTATAACATGTGTGAAGCCTATGTTTTTTTCAGTGAATTTCATAGGTTTTGTAAATGATAAATTGTAAATGTAATAATTATTATGTCTTTCTTTTTACACTAATTTCTTATATTTTTAATATAAATATTTATATGTATGTACTTTTTTAGATTATATTTCATATTCTTATTATAAAATAATAACAAAACTAAATTGCAAAGTAATTTTTGGATTCATTATTGCTTGACTTCGGTTGCAAGTATAACATAACTCCAGCAATGCTCTGGGGCTCTATGCTCACAAAGCTGTATCAATCCTTACACCTGCTTCAAACATGTGCAAGGTTTTGACTCAGCATAAGCTCAAAAGTGACTGAATGAAATGTTATACATTTCACTCAGTCACTTTTAGGAGGCGTTGCTGCACCCCCTTCTGCACAGGAAAGCCTCTTCTGGCGCAGGGCTTTACAATGTAATGCACCCTCCAGATGCGTCACATTGTTAATAGCACACACCATGGCACATCTTTTGCACCACCTCTGTGTCACAAAAATGACACAACGGCTGTGTAAAAGAGGCACAAGGGGATTGTGAATCCGCCCCTAACACATACAAATTCACCCAGGCAGTTTCAACAGCAACGCAAATTGAAACATAGACTTCTAACATATTTATGTACATATGTTACATTCAAGTTCTACTACAGTATACTATAGGTAAACACCTTATAGATTTATGCTGTAGCACTTCCTTATAGCTCTGCACTTTCACATTCTCCATACACTAGTAATATATTCATTCATTCATTTATGAACTACACATTCATTCTGACAAACTTTTACACACTAACATAGAAATATAGTTCTTTCTTTGACCAGTGAAGGTAGTTCTAAAAAGAACAGTTTTTTTTGTTTTGTATTTTTTCTGAGTTTTCTCAACAAATTCCAACCGGGACAAAAGAATGAAAAAAAGAACAACTAATGTCGAGGACAGCAATGATCCTGTATCCTGCGTTTTATCAGTTCGATAGACTGTTTCCCATAACACAAAAGTTTATCGCAATAAATGCAAAGAAATTTTACTTTAGCAAAGTCAGAATCAATATGTGGGTGTGGACTGCTTGCTGAAAATCCTGCTGCCGCAGTTGATGTGCTTGGTGTAGCAGCAGGTGGGTACTCGTGCAACCTCCGTCTTTCAGCTCGAGCAAAGTTCTTGGGGTGTAAGTTCTTCACGTATCGCACCATATTTGCTGTGCGAAAGGAGTATTTTTTACATGGATCACCCCTTGAAAGAGTTGTTTGGCAAATTTTACAGTTTACTTTTGCAGCATTAACCTTTTTTTGACCTTCTGGAAAAGTGAAAAACTTCCAAATTAGAGCTTCTTTCCTCTTCTTTGGAGCTTCTTCAGGAATGAAATCTCCCTCTGAAGAACTGATGGAAGATGACTCCATTGCTCTTACTATGGTGATCTTCCTTCTATTTTAGAAGATTCTCACAACAAATGCTTCTTCTCAGAAAGTCAAATTTGAATAATTATAATGGGACGGACCTTTCAACACTCGCAATAGGAAAAGTTACGAACCAATCAAATCTCTACTTTTAAAGTCACATGGCTTTGCGTACGCCTATGATGCGCTTGCGCAGCTCTTTCAATACGAGTACGCATGATCTTCTCCTGCGATTTGTGTAATTCTTTTTTTAAAGTAATATAGGATAATTAAAAGTATTTTAAAAAAAATCATAGTTATCCCAAATGTCTGCCCTTAGTATCTACATTAAATATATACATGTTTTAAACCAAGTAGAAACATTGCCCCCTTTTGCGTACAGAACGCTGTACATGATGTCACACCGAAGCTTTAATGCGACGCGTAACGTCAAAGCATATTCGTACCGTATGCGCGGGTACACACTGAGTATGATAAACAGTACAAACTATGGTGCGATCACCCTCTCAGTGACAAATCAGAGCCCAGGGCACGCTAAGGACAATGATTAGAAGTGCTGACTCATTGCAGAGCCGATTCTGGGCCTGCCTCTGTGCACATGATAAGACCGCCCCCATCTCTCTCTGTTGTTAATTGTTGGTGCACACACTCATACTTGCACATGCGCGGTGCATGCCCACCCACACTACCCACATCCCACCACCAAGCATGCTTGCTATCATTTAGCCTGGAAACCAATACATTAGCCAATGTGATGTCCCCCAGGGCCATTATTCCTATAGACCGCGAAAACACTACCAATGACGGCCCTGGGCTTGGTTTGGTCAGCCCCCGCGGTTCCCATATAATGCCGGCACTGACGTGAGCACGCTCTCTTTTGCCTGCCTCTGCTGCGATGACAGACAGACTGTCGAAAACACCCCAAACTCAGCAAAACTGCAACCTTTCAAGACACGACAAAAGACGACAGAAACAAAGGTAAGAGAAGACGTCACAACATCAGCCTCCACTGTAAATTGTATATGCATAATACTATTTTTTTATCCTTCATATGCCTTTCCTACCCCTCAATGGTTTTAAATTGTTCTTACATAATTGAAATATTTCTTTATAAGTCACGAGGTCCTATACACCTCTAATCCTAAAAATTGTGCTTGCATACATTTCTGTGTCGTATTTCTGTACTACGCCACGTGCTTAGGCCTCTATTATTATTAATTGTGCGTCCATGATAGTATTTTTTTTCTGCGTCACGAGGCCGTCCCAGGCTTTTATTAACTTATTGATCTTCCTTTGTTTGCTGGAGCTGCAACAGTCTTAACTACGGGATATTAAGAACCCACATTAAAATTTACTTTTGATAGTAGTTACGCAACTCAGTTTACGATGACTAATCAAAACGTCCTTTTGTTTCCTTCAGCAAACATCCTTCAGAAGCAACCACGGCCTATCGAGCAACAGCAATGGAATTCTCTGCAACTTATTGAAAATACCTTGACGTATAGAAGCAGAGTTCAAGTCGAGTGATGAACTCCGGTGGCCGCACTCTTTATACAAGGTAAGCACAGCAGCCTATATATACAATGCCTTCATAGCAATGCATAAGAAATAAGGCGCTATAACGGGCGTCAGTAATGCAGTAGGCACTTCCATATAGACACCACTTGAACGCGGCACTATAACAAGTAAAATGTACCAGGTACACTGCACTCGTAAAACTGTAGTGTAACTTTTATTTATGAAAGGAGAGGGGGCCATATTATCAAACCTTGGCAACAGAATTATCGCCACTTTATCGGCAGGAAAGTGGTGATAATGGGTTTGATAATATACTCTATGGAATTCCAATCAAAACTCATGTTAGATGTGAAGGACATCTGACATGAGCTTCGATTGGAATTCCATAGAACATATTATCAAACCCATTATCGCCACTTTAGCGACACTTTCCTGCCGATAAAGTGGCGATAATTTTGTCGCCCAGGCTTGATATTATGGCCCAGAGTGCGTAGTGTACAGCAGCTTCTCTGTAAAATGTATAATTACGTCCGAGCAGTGACAACAGATAGGTTACAACAGTCTGCCAAACAGATCATCAAACTTATTACGCCACTTTTGAGGCACTTTTAACATGGGTAAAGTGATGCAAAGAGCTAGTAAATCTACTTCTGGTTCCACAAAAAATCTCAACTTCAGACTCTGCGACACAGTTTTAATGTTGTTTTCTCTCTCCCTCACTCTCTGTGACATAATTTCTCTTTCTCTCTTAAACTTAGACACTTCTGTCAGCTTGGACGTGTAGAAGATCTGCTTAACTTAAGTTGTGAACTCCACTTCCAAATGTGTTTGGCGCAAAGTTTATACAACGGTGAGCACAGAGGCCTAGATCTACAAATCCTTCATAGGAATCCATTAGAAATAATTTGATATTTTTTATATTTATTTGATATTTATGGGGTTTTATAAAGCGCGAACATTCGCTCCCAGGGGAGCATCTTGGCGCTGAGCTAGCGAACAGTAGGTAGATGAAAAATGAAGTAGGTGAAAACGATGAAACTAAATGGCTGCCAGTACAGAGGTATCTGATTGTTGGTACACCCAAGTCTTAAGGAGTTTTCTGAAAAGACCCTCTGAGGTTGGCTGCCAAGACAGTGGAAGTTTTCCCACCCTTGGTTTTGTATTTAAATCTGGGAATCATGATAAGGTTTGTCCCAGATGATCTCAAACATCGCGGAGGATTATAACGCATAAAACGATTTTTAAGGTAGTGGGGACCTGTGTTTTGCATGGATTTGAAAACGGTGAGAAGCAATTTAAAAAGAATTATTTTATGCAATGGTAGCCAATGCAGAGCTCTTAATGCTGCTGAAGCTGATGACCTTCTGGGGAGTTGTAAGACCAATCTCGCAACTGCATGTTGTATACTCTGCAGCTTCTTAAGGGTGGACTTTTTTACTCCAGCCATTAATCCGTTGCAGTAATCAAGTCGGGAAAGTATTAAAGTTACCGCGACTGATTTTCTAGCTGCAATGGGGAGAAAATCAAAGAATTTTTTCAGTGATTTAATGAGACCAAAACAGCGTCCAGCCGTAATCCTGATGTGGTCATCGAAAGAAAGGAGTGAATCAAATTGCACTCCTAGATTCCGTGCTGATGATACTGCACTGGGGGGGGCCTCCGATCCCAAGGGCCACCAGTCTTTCGGACAGAAAGGTAGGTCTTTACCCAGCGGTATAATTTCTGTCTTAGCACTGTTGCATTTTAAATGGTTTTTGTTCAACCATTGGAAAACATCCGAGAGGCAGTTTTTAAAACGAAGATCTGCATCCGGCCACTTTTTATCAATGGTAACGACAAGTTGTGTATCGTCGGCATAAGACGTGACAAGGATCCCATGAGATTCTATCACAGCGAGAAGGGGGGCCATATAGATGTTAAAAAAAAGAGGGCTTAATATGGACCCCTGTGGCACTCCTGATGAGATGGATTTTTCGCTGGATAGATAGGGACCCAAGGACACAGTCTGGGACCTATTGGATAGAAAAGAAATAACCCATGCCAAGGCTGTGTCTGTCACGCCAATCTCTCGCATTCTGTTAATCAGGATGGCATGCGAGATGGTGTCGAATGCCGCTGTCAAGTCAAGCAGGATGAGGACTGTCTGCCTTCCCTCATCCTGCAGGAACTTGACAGAATCAGCTAGTTCGATCAGGGCTGTTTCGGTAGAATGGCCGGAACGAAATCCCGACTGCTGAGGATGCAGGATATTGTGGGCCTCTACAAATGTTTTGAGCTCATCATGTACTAACCGTTCCATGATTTTACTTAGAACAGGTAGCAAGGAAATAGGGCGCATATTGCTAAGATCCGTGGGCGATTTATTCTGCTTCTTCATCAGAGGCTTTACAATGGCCTTCTTCCAATCATTCGGCACTAGCCCAGATTCAAAAGATGCATTGATAAGACTACTTATGTATGGGTTTACTGTCTCTATCAGGTGATGTAAGATGATAGGGGGACAGGGATCAGTGGGGGCTCCGGATTTACAAGCCAGAATTGCCTTGCTTGTTTGTTGGAGGGAAACCGGTTTAAAAATGGAGAGCAGAGGGTGGTTGTCAACAACCTCTAAGAGGTTGGTCAGAGGAGGAGGAAAGTGCATCTGAATACTGACTATTTTGTCTTCAAAGAAGTCTGCGATTTCATTACACAGGCTCTCAGAAGGAGGAATTTCGGGCATAGAGGCTTTTGGATGAGTAAAAGATTTGACAATTTTGAAAACAGTTTTTTGGTTATGTTGAGCTTCATTTATAATCCTAGTAAAATAGTCCTTTTTAGCTGTTTTAATATTGGCAAGATATAGTTTCCTCTGTTGGACGTACTGTGCTCTTGCAGCCTCATCGTACGATTTTCGCCATTGCCTTTCTAATCTCCGACAGAGGAGATGACTGTCGGATAAAGTGTGGGTGAACCAAGGAGCATTTGGTTTTCTCTTATAGCATTTTGCATGGTGGCTTCCAGATTCGGTATTGTCCAAAACAATTTGGTCTAGCCAAGTGCGGAAATTGCAAGAATCAACTAAAACATCTCTAGTTATTATTGGGGGGTCTGGGAGAGGTTGAGAGTCCTGCTTGATGCGTTCCACCACTTTCTTCCAGTTGACTGTGAAGATAGCGGGGGGTCGGTTTATACTGGATGAGATAGAAGCAGGCAATGCAATATCAAATGGAATAAAACAATGGTCAGTCCAAATTTGGGATAGTGGGAGGGACGTGATCAAGGGTGTAAAATTAGTGCAAATGCCGTCAAGAGTATGTCCAGCACGGTGGGTCGCAGCAGTAACACGTTGGGAAAGTCCAAACATGTTTAAAGAATGTTGAAAGGAGATGGTGTGGGGGTCAACAAGAGATTCCAAGTGTAAGTTCATGTCACCTAAAAGTGTAAAATTGGGGTACTGTAGCATAAGTGCTCCAAGAACCTCATCTAGAGAGTCTAGAAAGGAAGTGGCATTGCCAGGAGGACGATATAAAAGTCCCCCTGAAAAGGAGGTAGAGGCATTAAGTTTAATCGAAAAGCCCATGCCCTCACTGTCTTTAAGGTGGCCTAGATCAAAAATGTGGCAGGGAAAGACCTTCTTAATGATAAGTGCTATTCCACCACCACGTCCAGTGGGTCTGTCTCGCCTAAAGATGGTGAACTCTGGAGGGAGGACAGTGGCCAGGTCGGGATTGGATGAGTCATTTAGCCAAGTTTCAGTAATAAAAAGAGCTTCTAACTCATGATCTAATATAAGGTCATTTATGTCTTGGCCATGACAAGCTACTGACCTGGCATTAATAAGACCTCCCTTAAAGTGAGTGGGATTACTCTTTGAAGGGCAAGTCAGATAAGGAGCATCTAGAAATATTGTGGGGGGGTGTCCATTTGCAATGAGGACATAAAAGGGGGCTAATAATAAGGGGATCAATAGGGGGGCAACGCGAGCAAATAATATCAATTTTCGAACGTAAGGCGAGTAAAACAGTGTTGTCATACCTGATAGTGCGCGGTAGACGAACAGCATGCCCAGCGCCCGGCGCAGCCCGGTCGCGGACGGGCGCAGACGGGCTTGGCTTAGGCGCGGCTTAGGCGCGCATCCGGCGCGCCCGCTGCGCCAGCCCGCTGCGCCGTCTGGTCGGCCTACACATGTTAAAGGGAGAAAAGGGGGCGGGAGGACGGCGCGACTAGAGCGCTCTCCCCGCCTCCCTCACTCAATATGGCGCCCACCGTCGCCGAATGTCGGCAAAAGCGGCTGGGCCGAGTGGAAGCAGTTAAAAGATGTTAAGGGTGTCAGTGTGCCTCACAGATTCATTCCCCTTAATTCTTTAAAGCCCCCCAGATAAAAGTGCACCAATACAGTAAAATCAAGATCAGGTTTAAAATACGCTCCAAGTGCTGGTGATAGATCAAGTTTACAGTGAAATCACCGCCTTCTAAAATGCCCGCAGCTCGCAGCCCCAGTTCTCCTCACCGGGGAGAGCTTCTGAAGGGCAGCGAGCGCGAAAGAAAAACCGGTTAAATATTCTAAGGGGGCGGGAGGACGGCGCGACTAGAGCGCTCTCCCCGCCTCCCTCACTCAATATGGCGCCCACTGTCGCCGAATGTCGGCAAAAGCGGCTTAAGGGGCGTCAGTAACGCAGTAGGCACTTTCATATAGACACCACATGAACGCGGCACTACAAGTAAAATGTACCAGGTACACTGCACTCGTAAAACTGTTGTGTTGGCTTTATTTGTGAAACGAGAGAGGTCCATATTATCAACCCTTGGCGACAAAATTATCGCCACTTTATCGGCAGCAAACTGCCGCTAAAGTGGCCATAATAGGTTTGATAATATGCTCTATGGAATTCCAATCGATGTTCATGTTAGATGTGAAGGACATCTGACATGAGCTTCGATTGGAATTCCATAGAGCATATTGTCAAACCCATTATCGCCACTTTAGCGACACTTTCCTGTCGATAAAGTGGCAATAATTTTTGTCGCCAAAGGCTTGATATTATGGCCCAGATTGCGTAGTGTACAGCAGCTTCTCTGTAAAATGTATAATTACCTCTGAGCAGTGACAACAGATAGGTTACAACAGTCTGACAAACAGTTCATCAACCTTATTACACGACTTTTGAGTCACTTTTAAAATGGGTAAAGTTATGCAAAGAGCTAGTAAATCTACATCTGGTTCAACAAAAAATTTCCACTCCAGACTCTGCGACACAGTTTTAATGTTGTTTTCTCTCTCTCTCACTCTCTGTGACATCATTTCTCTATCTCTCTTAAACTTAGACACTGCTGTCTACTTGGACGTGTAGAAGATCAGCCCACCTGAAGTTGTCCATCCCAGTGGCTGCAGTGTTTGGCCGCAAGCTTTATACAACGGTAAGCACAGAGGCCTAGATCTGCAAATCCTTCATAGGAATGCATTAGGAATAAGTCGCCATAACGGGCGTCAGTAACGCAATAGGCACTTCCATATAGACACCACTTGAACGTGGCACTATAACAGAACAGTAATATACGAGTCAACAATGCACAAGTAAAACTGTAGAGTTACCACAACTTGTAATGCTTCAGCTCATTTACTCACATCTACATAATTCTAAATTCTAATTTTCTTTTTTCTTTTTCAGATTACCAATCGGACACCTTTTGGAATCCATTTCACAATTTCTTTATAACATTGTTTAACTTATTTTGCCAGTTCTAATATAGTTATAAATGAGTTTCGTTTATATTTATTGTTTAATAAAAGTTAATAAAAAAAACTACATACTTCTTTTATTTTGTGGGTGAGGGGTTTGACGGTCCACAATAAAAATAATGTTGGAATACTAAAGTAAAATATTCAAGATTAGGATTGAAAACTACTGAGTTCTAACTAACTGATATTATAAATACAACTGTGAGAAACTACTAAAATGGCGGTGGACGGAGTACGTAATCAACGTTTGGCACCTCGGCACTACCTTTCAAATAAATATATAAAAAATATGACTATTAATACTGTACAAAAGTACAGCACCGGATGAATCACACGAACCGGGAAAGATTTACTAACTGATATAAACAAAGGTTTGCTTGTTGAACTTGAAGAAAAAAACCTGAAATTCGAAACGACGCTGAGCATGCGAAGAGAGCACAACTGCTAGACCAAAAAAAAGGAAAGTTTTACATATGAAAGGCGATACATTATTGCCGCTTTTATCGACAGGAAACTGCCGATAAAGCAGCGATAATGTGCTTGATAATAGGCCCTTGTAACTTCCCATAGCAGCCCGGGTACTGATCCTAACCTAGGCTGCTATGGTTATTCACAAGTACATATTATCAAGCCCATTATCTCCGCTTTATCGGCAGTTTCCTGACAAAAATGCGACGATAATGTATCGCCTTTTGTTGACAATATAGACCATTGCTCTTTTTTATCACCAGTAAACTTAGATGCATATTATCAAGGACCGGTGTTAAAATGATCGCAGTTTTATTGGCAAGAAACTGCTGATAAAACGGCGATAATGAGCTTCATAATATGGCCTTGTTATTTCCCATAGAACCCTGTGTTAGCACCAGAACATACACTTCTATGGGAATTTACAAGGACGTATTAGCAAGCCCACCCTCCCAACATTAAAAAAAAAACTCCAGACAATGTACGTACCCGGAGCTGGAAGGTCATTTTACATATCACTGCCTCAGAAAGGTGGCGTTCCCCGTGATGTGTACGAGGAGAGAGAGAGAGAGACCTCAAAACATTTTAAAAAAAAAAAACCCCGAGGGGTGCCGCCCACCAAGACTGCGGGAAGTAGGACTGTAACCCCCCCCACATACTGCATACCTCAAAATCAAACCAGAGGAGTGCCGTTCCCCAGTGCTCGGGGCACCTTACAAGCCCCCATTATGCAGAAAAAATGCCCC
This sequence comes from Lissotriton helveticus, assembly GCF_964261635.1. NCBI lineage: Eukaryota > Metazoa > Chordata > Amphibia > Caudata > Salamandridae > Lissotriton > Lissotriton helveticus. Next base: position 9,506,454 of record NC_136070.1, read on the forward strand.
CGTAATTTACCCCCCCCCCGGGACCTAATGAATAAAACGGACTTCTACTTTTTTTTTCACCTTTTCCACCGCGTACAAGTATGAACAAGTACCCCACCATTTAAAAAATATATATATAAATTGAGCCTAAAGATCCATGTACCACCCTCTGACCAAGATTATAGGCTCAGAATGTTTCTACCCTGCCCCCTTTCCTTATTTCTCAACTTTGTTTTACTGTTTTCTTGTGACTCTGCTCTTCCGACAAACAACATGGCTGCCAATACTTCCTGGTTTGGATTATTGACCGCCAATCAGCATGCAGCTCCTGCTCGTAATTGTAGGTATTTACATACGCGTACTCCGCGATTTTTCTTTAAAAAAAATTAAATAAAAAATAGAGCCTAAACATCCATATACGACCCTCTAAGCAAGCCTAGAGGGTCAGAATATCTCTACCCTACCCCCTTCCCTTATTTCTCAACTTTGTTTTACTGTTTTCCTGTGACTCGGTTCTAGCGAGGCACAAGATGGCCGCCAACACTTCCTGGTTTCAAGTGTTGACAGACAGTTCACAGCCAATCAGCATGCAGCTCGCACTCGTAATTGAACAGATTTCAGTACGCGTACTGAACTCCGACTCTAGATATCGCTATGATTTTACTTGCAATTTTCTCAGAAACTACTGAACGGATTTACACCATTTAACAAAAAAAACACAATCTGCGAACAGAACTCTACCTCTCTGCCAAGTTTCGTGTAATTCCGTTCAGCCATTCGGGCTGTAACCCTGGCTAAAGGTCCCTATGGAAAATTGCATGGGGAAAACATGTTTTGGGACCCCCCTTTTTTCTCAGCCCCCACTTGACGAATCACCCCCAACCTTTCAGGAAACGAGCGGAACTGAGCAGGCCATTTTCTTGGAGAAATTCATGAAGATTCGTCCACCGGCGCCAAAGTTATTCCAAATAGAATGTTGTGGATTTCCTATGGAAACTAGGTCCTAACTATAACTACCTAGGTAATTTATTTATATATATTTATTTATATATATATATATATATATACATATATATATATATATATATATATATCCCAACGTATTCTTGGCAGAAAACCAAGCCACAGTCACGGCGGGCAACACGGCAGGGAATGCCACTCCCTTAGATTCCAACGTAACCCAGCTTAGGAAAATAAATAAATCCACTGGCGCCGTGGCCACATTGCATAAACGGTTTTTATTTTTAGCTTCGGGTAGACCCGACGCGTTTCGCAGTTACCTCACTGCTTTGTCAAGGGTGATTCAATAAAGTAAAGTACACACATTTAAAGGTGCAGGGTTCAAACTTGATAAACACAGTAAAAATACTTCCGTTTTTAGTCTCAAGCAGAGTAAACATACTTAGTTTCCCTTGTTTGCCCATAGATACATTATTGCAATTCATATAATTTATAAACATTGCAATTCATATAATTTATAAACAAGTCTAGCCCAAGTGGGCTGGTGTAATACTAATGTTGATAATTCATAAACAAATAATACATTTCGAACTTTACACTGTCGAAAATTTCATAATAGTCTCTTAGTCACATAGCTCCAGTGAGCTAGTACACCATTCAGGGCAAATCATCCTTGGAAAATACGTCTTTTTGTCTGCAAAGAAACAGATGAAAAACTGACTTTAAAAACTAGTTTGAACCCATAGTTTCCAAAACATTCAGAATTTAAACTTATTAAAATCAAACAAAGAAACGCAGTAAGTACGAGGTATGGGTACAGAACATGATTCATCTTAGGTGTATAGAAATCTCATTGTCCACATTCAAACCATAAGGAATCACGGTATTATATTTTATGATAGTTTTCGACTCAAGCTTTCTTAATTCAAGTGTGCGATTCCCTCCTCTCTCCCTCAAGGGTATTGTGTCTAGCACACAGAATTTGAGCAAATTGGGATTTTGATTATGTCTTTCAAAGAAGTGTCGAGCAACTGGGTATTGCCTGTCATTCTTGGTGATTGCTCGCATATGCTCTAAGATACGCATTTTGCCTTTTTAATTGTGCTACCTATATAAAATAGGTCGCAAGGGCATCTCAGAGCATAAATAGCAAATTCTGTTTCACAGGATAGGTGTATATATATTCACTGAAAAAAACCATAGGTTTCAGGCCTTATATAGTTAGGAATTAGCATTTAAAAAAAACATTGAATTGCTAGTTGTACTAACCATATTTCGCGCACCCGCAAACCACTGCTGATGATGTCCCATATTACATCATTCATGACATGGTCAGTGACATCACTGATGACATCTCAAAAGACATCAATGATGACATCACTGATGACATCATCCAGTGAATGTGGTTTGCTTCGATATTTAAATGTACATTATATATATAGCAATTTGCATTGAAGTATGAGTGGATATATAAAAATAAATATTTGGATGGAGGACTTTAACAATTTATAGTGTCTAACTAAATATAGTGGATAGTGACTAAACTGTGTGAATATCTGTATCACTTTGTCAGTTGTTGTGTAAAGTGGTTCTCCAGTTGGTTACTAGCTATCTGAAAGTCTATGTTAGTTATTGATTAGTTAACTGAGTATTTGTATGGGAGAGTGAATGTGTGTGTGGTTCGGTAGAGGGTGTGTGACTGCCCAAAGATGTGTGAATAGTTGATTCAGTAGATATATGAAGTTAAAACCACATGTTCTAACAGTTGTTTGGGTGAATTAATATCTTTATGGGTGTGGTGATGAGCAAATATATTTCTCAATGGTACATGTCCAACAAACTTGAAAAATAAAAGGCAGTGTATGTGTCAGTTGTCGTATATAAATAAGTATACATAAGACTCAATGATTGTGTGAGTGACTGTATGGATAACTGTATACTTGTAATAATGATTTTATGATATACTAAATATGACTTACTATCTAAATGAATAGATGAAGTGGTGTTTGTATAAGTGTGTAGCTAAGTAAGTATGTAAGTATGATCCATTGTTTGCATAAGTGAGTAGGATAACTTCATATGTGAATAGGTTGTGTGCTGGTGTGTAATGTCGGTATAGGTGTATAAGTATTTTTGATAGTGTTCTATTGTTCATTGACAGCATGTATGAGTGAATCTACAGGTAAGTGATTAGATGTGTGTATACATCTAGGAATCAATGAGTGGGTTTTTAAATACTTCTTTTGCTGTGTCAATGGATTCAAATATGATACTCTGTATTTTACAAAGAGTGATGAAAGATTTTACTAGTGCATGAAAAGGTGTATGTGATTGTCACGTGGATGATGTCATCAGTGATGTCATCATTGATGTCATTTGAGATGTCATCAGTGATGTCACTGACCATGTCATGAATGATGTAATATGTGACATCCTCATCAGTTGATTGGGGGTGCGCGAAATATATTTAGTACAACTAACTATATAGGAGCAATTTCAATTGTTTTTTTAAATGCTAATTCCTAACTATATAAGGCCTGAAACCTATGGTTTTTTCAGTGAATTTGCAAGGTTTTTTATATGCTAATTCCTAACTATATAAGGCCTGAAACCTATGGTTTTTTTCAGTGAATTTGGAAGGTTTTTTAAATGCTAATTCCTAACTATATAATGCCTGAAACCTATGTTTTTTTCAGTGAATTTGCAAGGTTTTTTAAATGCTAATTCCTAACTATATAAGGCCTGAAACCTATGGTTTTTTCAGTGAATTTGCAAGGTTTATTTAAATGCTAATTCCTAACTATATCAGACGTGAAACCTATAATTTTTTTCAATAAATTTCAAAGGTTTTCTAAATGCTAATTCTATTTGCGGATAACGTTTAAATATGTTAATATCCTTGTGGGACCACCTCAGCAGCCGTAGGGGGTAAGGGTGTTTCTACCCTGCCCCCTTTTTGCATTCTACACGTTTGTTTTTCTGCTTCTTTTGTGTCTCTGTCTACCGAGCACAAGATGGCTGCCCAAATTTCCTAATTTGGACTGTTCACAGCCAATCAATGCAGCCCATGCTCGGTAAGGTCTGCGCGCACTCCTGATTGGCTGGCAGTCGTCTGTGAACATTCCAAACTGTCCAAACCAAGAAGTGTTGGCCACCATCTTGTTTCTCAGGAGAACTGAGGCACAAGAGAGCCCAAAACAAGAGTGGAAAACACAACAATGGGGTAGGGAGGAGATCCCCTGACCCCCTAGCCATTCTCAGGGGGTCCCAAAATCACCCCCAGGGCAAAAAGAAAAATATATTTTTTTTCCGAAAAATCGCCCTTGGGGTTCTTCTGGGACCCCCTGAGAAGGGCTAGATGTCCTATGGAAAATTGCATGTTGAAAAACACGTTTTGGGACCCCCTTTTTCACTGTTTTCCCCTGTGTAAACGCCGATGTATGCGCACCCTGAGCTTACTCCGTGAAATTTCGAGAAAAAAAAAGTTTTTTTCCCTTCGAGGTCCTTCTAGGCCCCCCTGAGAAAACCTAGGGGGTCAAGAGGTCTCTACCCTTCCCCCTTTCAACTTTTTCCCAAATGGTGGACTCTCCGGACTGTTTCGAATGTTGACAGACACCCGAGAGCCAATCACCTTTCCGCTCGCGCACTTCCGTGGTGCGCCGGGTGCGCTCCCCGGTACGCGTACCTGTAAGCGCTCGAAGTGCGCATATAGATATATATGTGTTTTTTAAGTTAATTTTCGTAAAAACCACTGGAGCAATTTTCACCAAATATAGAAAAGGCACTTCTGCGTACCAGTCCGTACAATTTTGCAAAGTTTGGTGCAATTCCATTCAGCTGTTCGGGCTGTAGCCGTGTCTGAACGTCCTATGGAAATTAACATGGAGAAAACATGTTTTGGGACCCCCCTTTTTTCTCGGCCCCCGCATGATGAATCCCCCCAAAACTTCCAGGGAAGGAGCGTAGCGGAGCTCGCCTAAATTTTGGAAAATTACACGCAAATTCCTCAACCGGCGCCAAAGTTATTCCCAATAGAATGTTGCGGATTTCCTATGGAAACTAGGTCCTAACTATATATACCTACTGGCTATCGCCAACGTTTCTAAGCTTGCTGCCAAAGAGATGTTCCAGGAGCTTGCAGAGATGTCCTTCATCTGTGTATGTTCTAGGAAAGAAAAGACAATAAACATTTATTCAACTGCCAGGTAATGAAGGGTAACATAGTAAAGAAATAGTGACATATAGTAAAAGTAAGAAGTGAAATTAATTTGTCCTTGCTTCTGTATTGTGTCATTTATTAGTCAGGAGATATATCTGAAGGGCAGTGCAGGATAGAACACCAACCACAAGAGAACAGAAAGCCACTCAGCTAGGACAGGTAATCACAGGTTAGGTTTGAGCATTGTTACTAGAGAATATCACAGAGATTGCTAAAGTTGTTCTTTTACAGAAATAACTCATCAGAACAGTTGCAGCACCGCCCAGCCAGAAGAGGACGTGGCGTATCTCTTTCTCTCCCAATCCTCTTTCCCCCTCTTTGTTGCCAGAGTTTTCTATAGCCTTGGTGTCGGAGTTTGGGAATTGCGGAACAGACATCGGCTCCTGCTGAAGCTAGAGATTCTGGGACAGGTACTTGACAGTTGGTCTGGGCCTATATGCGGTTTCTTGGGTAGCGGAAGGTCAACTGCTTCCTTCCAGCATCAATCAATCAATCAATCAATACACTTGTAGAGCGTGCTACTCACCTGTGAGGGTTTCAAGGCGCTGGGGGGGATGGGGGGGAAGTGCGCTACTGCTCGAAGAGCCAGGTCTTGAGGTGTTTCCTGAATGTGAGGTGGTCCTGGGTCAGACGTAGGTGGGCGGGGAGGAAGTTCCATGTCTTGGCTGCCAGGTAGGAGAATGATCTGTGCATGTCCTAAATAAGACCTCCACAAGGTGTCTGATGTATGGCTCCAAAATTTCCAAGCTTTTAAGCACTTTAGGGGAGGCCGGGTCACTAGGAGAACCTGACTTAACACTGATGCAAATTTTATTTAGCAGCTCTGGCGGGGGAACGGTGAAACTATCCAGCCCTTCACCCTCCCAAGCGTATTCTGCCTCCTCCAAGGTGTGTCCTACTTGGGCGGAGTCAGGAAAGGTGGAATAGATTTTCTCCACCTTGTCTGAGAAGAAATCTGCCACGCAGTTGCATAGCTTTTCTGAGCCCGAAGCAGGAGCAGCCGACGTAGCTAGGGAAGATATCTCCTTATAAACCCTAAACAGTTCCCTTGTCGAATTACCCACCGACGCTATTCTTTCCCGATAGTAAGCTACCTTCGCCCTTCTAATGAGCCCATGATAGCTCGTCAACGTATTTTTATACTCCCTCCTCCACTGCCTTTCCAGGCGTTTACAGTCTGCTTTCGCCATTCTCAGGGCAGCGGTATACCAAGGAGCAGATGGTTGTGCTCTTCCCGGTATTTTTTGTGTCCAGGGGGCGGTGCTATCCAGGCCCTCCGTAATCTGCCTGTCCAAGTTTGCGCATGCGCTTTCGGCATCTATACCCCCTGGTACACCCCCCTGAGAGAGGGCACTATTGAACTTTTCCTGTGAGAAGCCAGCCCACTTCCGGCATGCTATGCTTCTCTTAGCTTTCTCCTGTACCTTCGGCCCAGGCAGCCTCATAACAAAAGGAACCAGGAAATGGTCTGTCCATACAACAGGGAGAGGTAAGTCAACAACTATATCTTCCCAATTCGCAAAAATGGGATCAATCAGATGGCCCAGCCGATGGGTAGGGGAGTTAGATTTTAACCTGAGTTGGAAAGTGGCCATTTCCTGACATAGCTCACCCGCCACCGCACTCCTAGCATCGTCAAAATGCAGATTGAAATCACCAAGCACTAAGAGTTTATCATACCGTAGTGCCGGTTGAGTGAGACAATCTATCAAGCTAGGAGAAAAGCGAGTGGGGGGTCAACGCAGTCTGTACACCAGGAGCCCTTTCACAATGTAGTTCAAAGCCACTTTAATCGTAATGAAACCAGCCTCGCTATCAGCGGTGGTGATAGGCTCGAGGGAGCATTGGATATAGTGTTTAAATATGATTGCCACTCCACCCCCTCTGCCAGACTCCCTGTTTGTCCTAGTGATCGCATAGCCACTGGTTAGTGCCTCTAGGGTCTTTGGCTCCCAGTCCTCATCCAGCTAAGTCTCAGAGAGAAACATCACATCTACCTGACCATCTAAAAGCTGGTCGTAGACCTCCAGTCTATGCTTCCTGAGCGAAGGACAGTTCAGCAAGCAACAGTACAAATGTGAGCTTGCCTCCTTCACCTCCTTCCCCGCACTAGACTTAAATGAGCAATACCTACAGTCCCAGCTCTTACTTTCTCCATCCATGCTGTGTCTACACAGCTCTGCTAAAGATGATGGCGTGCTAACTTTCCCAGAAAATGGTTCATTTAGCTTAGCTGTGCTTCGAAATTTGAGAGACAAGATGATAAAGTTGGAACCAAAACCAAGACCTACTCAATTTGAGGCTCTTGGAGAATGGGAAGATGAGATGTATGAAAGAGAAAAGTACTGTACTGGAAGGAAGTATAGTTACGCTGTTGGAAGGCATTGTGGTCAAGAAATGAAGATCGAATGAGAAGATGGTGTGAAGCTAGTATGACTTATGGCCTCTTTCCTCTCAGAGGTGCTGGAGATACAACTCGTAAAAAGTGTACGGAAAAGAGAAACCATGTAACGCCTGCAGGATATAGATGTGGAGTGAGCGAATCTAAGGATGAAGTGCTGGAGGATATTTTTAATAAAAATCCACCTCCATATCAGCAGGATTCTGCGATGGTGACACCAAGTGCACCACCAAATGAAACTGTGCTGAATCAAAGTCCTGTATCGATGCCGATAAGTTTAGGGAAAAATAATCCATTTGCCCATTCAGAAAGCACGCCCGTAAAAAGACCTGATAATGCAGATTCTATTGAATTAGCCAGATCCACACAAATGTTAACTGACAAAATTAGAGAATTGCCCAAAAATATGGAAGCAGTAACTGTGCCTGTAACTATAGGACCAGTGATACCAGTATTTGAGCAACAGAAAAGCAGCAAACATGCCTTAGTGGTTCCTTATAATGCTGGTCCGCAAAAGGACAGAGAGAGAATTAGTTCAGGAAATAATGAAATGAGCAACTGTGCAGGTCCATCGGGATCAATTCCACCTCAGCACATCAGAGTCCCGTAAATTGGACTCCTATGGCAACAGAATCAGCAACTGAAACCCCAGAGAAAATTGTAGATAATATAAATATAACTGCAACACCTGTAGGTCCAACACCCGAAGAATTAAGTGAATGGGTGAGGAGTCTGCAGAGAAAAGATGCCAAACAACAACCTTTGGATGTGGCAAGATTAAAAATAATTAGTGAGGAATTGACTTTGGGAACTGTTTCCATGGATAAACTAAAGACATACCAAGATGAGGAAATAACCTGGACATCGTGAGCCAACGTGTTCCCTCAAAGCCATCGCAAACAAAACTCCTTGGTTTTAGTCATCCCGGGATGTGCTACCAAGGAGGATGAATGACACCATTGAAGAACGATGTCTCTTAATTCAGGAGGTATAAACAATTGTTCCTCACAATACAACAACCCATTCTGAACTACAATTGCGATGTAGACAACCAAGGAGTTAGATCTACGTCCTTCATTTTCCTCTTAACTAATGACATGAAGTCTTCTGCAGAAACACTTCCCACAATCTTCTCACTCGCTATCATGGGTCTTATCTCCTTCTCTGGCCCTGTTTCTGCTTGATCCAGATGTATGCGTGACAGAGCATCTGATTTCACTTGTTGGGCTGCAGGTCTATATGTAATAACGAAATCATATTCATTAAAAAACAACACCCAACGCATCTGTCTCTGGGTTAGAGCTCAGGCAGAGCGAAAAAATTCCAAGTTCTTATGATCTGTGTATATCGTAACAGAATGGCGGGCTCCCCATAAATGATGTCTCCATTCCTCAAAGGACAACTTGATGGCCAGCAATTCCCTCTCTGCCACCGTATAAGTGCGTTCAGCTGGTAATAAAGTTTTGGAAAAGAACTCAATCGGGTGCATAAACCTGGTATCCACATCTCTTTGTGAAAGCACCCCTCGTCTGGCCTCCGCCTCTCTTATTCTATTTGGCATAGGACACAGACTGCACCTGGATAGGGAGACAAACAACAGCCCTTAGTCTTTCAATATATAAACAATGTCTCTATGAACATGCACACACAAGCCCTGTCTTATAAGTACAAGACGATCCCTTACCAGTCCAGGCTTACAGGATTGTAGTTCGTTTCTCAGGGCTTCAAGGATTCACTATTATTCCATGCTCCGGGATAACTCTCTCCGCATGGACACAGAAGTGAAATGTCGGGGGAAAAAATCTGTAGACAGAAACCCCCCCCACTTCTGAATAGGGAAATAATAACTAAAATACCCGAAAACAGCTGAATAGTGGCCACTACAAAAGGGAGAGGAAACAAATTGCTGCCAAAAGAAATGTTCGTATATCCGCCCAAACTCCACACAACGACATGGAGCGGATATACAAATCCAGGAAATTAGACTAATCCAAGTAACTGACATGCAGCCGCGTATCAGTCTCGAAAATAAGGGATTCCAAAATAGGATTCTCACTGGCAAACGGAATTCCGAGACCAGCACAAGAACCCCTGCCACAGTCCTCGACAACAACAGGGCAAATCCAAAATCGCTGCCCGATGTCCAAAATTCGGCCGAACCCCAGACACCACGAGCAAAAACAGGCTGGAATCCAATGATCCAGAGACCCACAGGAAAAAAGTCCTTCCGGGTGAGTCTTAACAAGGGAAAGAAACCAAGCACTGTAAACACGCTGACGGCTTCCTTTTAAAGGACACTGCCCTCAGACCAGGTGACCTGAGTATGCATGGCCACAGAGACAGGACTACGGGAGGCGGACTAATTCCTAATTCCTAGCACATGCTAATCTCAACATCATTATTAATAATAATATTGCAGTCATTGGAATTAGTAATTTCCCTATCAAAGAGCTACCTATTTCTGTGAACCATTTCTTTACAGAGGAAAAACTTTTACCATGTTTCTCCCAGGCACCTTCAACCTCCAGTGGGGCAATTTCTCTGTGCAAATTAGTAATGTTCTTAATATACCTTTGTACATTCTGAATTTTGTCTGGAATGTAAGTGCAACAATGTTGTACCTTCAACACTCCACAGACTCGACCCTCTTTTGCCAAAAGAATGTCAAGGGCAACCATTTCGGTATTTACCATTAAGAAGTATTAGTTGATAAACGATCTACCACTGTAGACAATTTCCGAATTCGGTATGCATTTAAAGATACTCCCACTGCTAGTATCAATGCTCCAAAATTGTCACCTACTTTTTCTGAGAAGCCTTCTCTTCTCCTACGTGTTAGTGGTTTACCTATTTCATGAATTCCATTTGTCCCTCTTTCCATGTGAAATATTTTTGGAAAGACCAGGTCTAGATAGCATGTTTCTTACCAATGGTCCGGCAAACTGTAATAGGCTCGGTTCCCACAAATATAGTAAATAACTGGAAATACTGGATCTTTTCCACCCTTGAATCCCCATCCACCCAGGATTTTATATGTATCTTGGCACTCACTGGAACCCACAAAGTAATTTTCATACATAGTGTTATCTCTACTAATAAACAACTTTGTTTGCTGGGGAAATCTAAAGCCATTGCAGCATTAGTCTCACTCTTGTCGTGGCTTCCCTCTTCCACCGCCCATGGGGGATTTTAATCTTTTCTATTGTTGCCTTTCTTTGAAACTTAACCCTTCTTTCTTCTACCATATCCAAGAATATATTTTCTTCCTTCCTCAGCCTACAAGTGAGATTGTGTCTAAATGCATATTCTAAGGTTAACTCTTTTGTTTCTAAGAAAAATTCTCCAAGACCTTTAGCAGGTTTTACTTTGTTTAATTTGGGGACTACGGGAACTTTAGCAAAAACAGCACCTGTGTCAGTGTAATATTGTTCTAATTTACCTGTTCTATAAAGTAGGCTAGCTATGACACTACAAGTTACCCGATACGAGATAAGGGAAGATGGTGGTATGTCACACCTTCTGATACAGACGCAGGTCACTGCATGTACACGTAACAATCACTAACATCCATAGTTTCCACATACTCATACAAAATCTTTGTGAAAACATTCTTGGAAATATCTGTTATTGACTTATCCTTGTTAAAACACTACCCTATACTACACTAACACCACAACACTACCCTAAGCCCTCAAACACTACCCCCACCACTACTCTGCCCATATCCCCAGTGTGTTCCCTACATTAAAACACTACCCTGCCCGATCCCCGACACTACCCTAAGCCCTAAAACACTACCCTACATTGCACTAACACCACATCACTACTCCCCAACACTACCCTTCATGACCCCCGACACTACCCTAAACTCAAATACACTACTCTACACAAACACAACCCTATAACCTAAAAGATTACACCTGCATGACCCAAAAAAACTACACTTACCTCTCTCTCCTCTGTGGTTCCTCTCTTCTCCGGCTTACAGTGGCTTCCAGCGACGTCAGATCTGCACATCGTTGTTTGGAAACGGAAGCACCTTCCAAACACTGATGTGGATAGCGCATACCATTACAACACATGCGTTGTAACAACGCTTGAGCTGTAACAACTTGTGTACTAATGGTACGCGTTGTAACATTGCAAGTGTAGTAACGCTTGCGAAGTAATGGTATGCGCACTAGCAGCCGCGCACTAAAGGCTGTTTACCCTCAATCTCATCTTGTTTTAGTCTAAAAGGTTCTCAGTGCTACTAATTTCTTAAAACCGTTGGTTTCTGAGAAGAGTGAGAAGTGTTGGTTGCTAGGACCGCTGGGCATTAGGGCAACAGATTTGGACCTGGGAAACTAGGTGTTATTTGTATGTGGCCAAGAGGGGCCTCTGGTTCCTGAGTTATTCCTTTTTCGCATCTATTACCATTACCTTTATCCCGAAACCGATATTATCAGACTATCAGGCTCACTTAGTACAGTGTTTCACGTAGAACTGCTCTCCATGCCACTGAAGTCAAGTTATCCTGGCAGATGAGGGATGAAACCCTGAAACTGGTCCCAGGATGCTTGTTTCCAGTCTAGGGAGGACCTGGCTTGGCAGTTCGAGCTGGACTGTTCCCAAGAGGCACAGGGTCAGACTGATTTGTATATGGCTGGGTCCAAACAGGAATGGCATGGTGAGCAAAAAACGATGGATTTAGGCCCAGATCTCTGTACTGGTGTAAATGTATGACATTGTTCTGCATTCTGTCCATCAATTGTTCTTTTTGCATCTGAAACCGATATTGGCAGACTATCAGGCTCACTTAGTACCGTGTTCCGCGCAGAACTTCCCTTAGTCAGAGGACAGCATGCGCTAGCGGCGGGCTAGGAGACTTTTGACAAAGCAATAATTTTTTGTCAGCTTTTGCTGAGTTGTGTAATGTACATATGTGGTTATGGTGTTGCTATTTATTGCAAACTGCATAAAGTACAAGAATTGATATCATGTTTGCCACATGTACTACTACAATTCCTACTTACAATTCTCTAGGCTGAGACAATGTTTATGATGTTTTTGATTCCAGCGATAATTGCCTAAACGATGGGTTTCTTAAACCCTTCGGCGCGGGGGGCTAGGGGGTAGGCGCGGCACTGTGGTGCTCATGATGGCTCCTGACCGTCATAAATCATGGTGGGCGTGTGCTCATGGCGGCCGGGAGCCGTCCGAACTCCGCTCACTGATTAATTTCCTGCTTAGGTGGGTAATTAAAAGCGCGTGGAAGGCCCGGCAAGGTTTGAACAGCTCCCGGCTGTCATGAGCACACGCCTACCGTGACTCATGATGGCCGGGAGCCGTCATAAGCACTGATGAGGTTAATATTTCACATTATGTATATGACTATGCTTCTATTTGTCCTGCACTGTAGGGCTTTGTCTTAATAAACATTTATTTAAAAAAAGAAAAGAATTGATATCATGCAGATACTGTCCTAATGTTGGATGTTTTTTTGCCTGTGTTTTGACTACTTCACATGAGGGTGCTGTTATTCATTGAAAAGTGTGTCGTAGGGATCTAATAATAATAATAATAATAATCCACATTTGTAAAGCGCACAATCACCCGTAAGGGTCTCTAGGCGCTGGGGGCCGTCGGGAAGATTAAGCAAGCTATTGCCCAGAGTCACATGGTGCTGGGCTAACCTGCCGCCGGAGCTGGGGGTCGAACCCTGATTCCCAGATTCCAGCGTCAGTCGCCCTGGCCGCAGCGCCACACCTCTCCCCCTGCTCTTACACAAAACTGTGCATGGAGACTTGCAACCTCAGTGAATTAGGATGAACCAAAACTCACCTTAGTATCCAAAATCCCCTACCAGACTAGCAATCAGTGTCTCATTGGTTCTGCCAATCCCCCAATAATTAGACAACCCAGAACATGGACTTAGAACACCTCAGGTAACGTGGAACACATGAGCATTCTTTCGTTATACTATCATACCAGTCCAAAAAGAGGAGTAAATGAAGACACGTGCAAGTTTGAAATGTTTATTTCTAGTGCCCTGTTCTCAAGCGCAGTATCTTAGTAAATACAAACAGACATATTATAAGCAACAAAGTTATCAGCATAGTTACTATTCCATAAAATACAAAGGGTGAAAGCATGATAGAATGCTAAAGGGAAGTAGGCTAAATTGCACCTAATTCTTACCCTCCCTTGCTAGTATATTATATTAGATCTACAGAAGGTCTCTTTGGGTTTAGAAGGGTGGCCCCATACCTCTGGTTCTAGTAGAAAGGGATCACATCAGTTTCTACACCAGCACTCTGCATGCGAAGGTTCTTCAAGTGTGTTTTGCATGCTCTGCACAGTGCATTATTAAAAGCGTCAAAACCCAGAGTTGGCCACAGTTGGCCACAGTTGCATATGTGTTATGTCTAAGACGTGCGCTGATCAGACCGAAAAACAACCACTGTGTTGAAATAACCTTGAATGCCTCCGCACTCACTGTTCAGACATAGTTTACCAATGTGAAAACATATTATTCTCGTGTGAAGTAAACTATTCTGCTAGACTCTAAACATTTATATTAATGTGTGCCGTGTGCAAAGCAGCAGAAAGGAAAATGGCGATTAGACTTCTAATAAGCTCATGCTAACTTAACACAGTGTAGAGGTAAAGCCAATCTCCATGACACTCTCCCTTGATCCGAGCACGAATAAGATAAGATAAGATAAGATAACGGGCAAATTTAGGAATATCAGTCCGATCCAGTGTCAAATTTGCACAAGGGGGAACCAAAAAATGTTTCACAGAACAAAAACTCATAGTTCAGTAAAAGTTCCAAAAATGCAGCCATTGGACATAGTGAAGTCATTAGGTGCGGACGGAAAAAATAAATCCCCAAAAATATTTTAAAAATCATCCGATGTGTCTTTGCAGTAGAGAGATGGAAGAAACATTTCATCCTAATAATGAATATGCAAAATATGCAGCAACAGCCTCCAACAGGAAGTCACTGTTCTCATCCGAAAATATTTCAGCCATGCAATTTAATAAAGGGAATGACATACATGGCCCTCAATTACCGGAGCCTCTAGCACCATCAGAGGACAACTCGGTGGGTTTTCAATGAAGCTGTGTGCCAAGAAATCTTGCGCCGCTGCTAAAACATTCCAACAACCCAGAACTCCATGCATCGCTGCAAAGGCCATAATCCTTCCGTCAGAACAAAGCAGTTCATGAGCAACTAAGGGGCTCATAAGCTGATCATAATCCGCATCAGGAGACACCGTATTGCAGAGACACAAATCCAGGGCCCAGTCGAAATCGCAACTCAGGCAATAATAGACAGGCTGGACGCATGTAAAATAGGGAAATCAAAACGATAATCCATAAGCCACACTCAAGGTAGCAAGAGGCAGCGCTCCATAGTACTCAAGCATTTGGTTGCGGAGCAGTCGTGACAGCTCTCCTTGCAACGCATTCATTTTGAAATAAACAAAATATTAACAGCACGCCTGCAGCCAGAGCTAGCATTAAGGGAAAGCCACCAAACAGGCTGGAAAAAATAGAATGAAAAAACACCGGAAAGACACTGAATATTGTTTGAAAAGAGGTCACCAGGCCACTGCTTACAACTTTAAAAACGTGAGCCAGGCCAGTGGATGAGGACACATTAAAGATAGTTTGAATTAACTCACCGAAATGCAAGGGCAAATCAGTATTTAATCAAATGTGCACTCCTGTGCGGGTGTTTGCCACGTGAAGGACAAATGTTTCACGAGCAGATGTGAGGGCAACTTCCTTCTAGGACAATAGCGCTCTTATACGACTCATTTTGTTGAACTCTGCTTTCAAGGTCGGAATTTTCGGCCAGATGGAAACATCAAGTTTCCCATGTGGAGGAGGATACATTACATTGTTACAGCAAACGACACGTTCACTGACCGTTACTACATAAGCAATTCCTGCTACTAACCCACAACAATCTTCATTATTTAAAAGTAAATAACTCCCGTTTGCCAGTAATGTAAAAGTGGGCACGATAGCAGGCACAGGTGTACCTTTCAAAATACAGGCCAAATTAGGCTCATTCTGATTACAAGAGCCATGTAATTGGATATGTATACAAATCAATGAGTTGCCGGGCGCAGCAGTGCAATCTTCACCATTCAAATAAACTTCCTTACCCTCCCTAAGGCATCTATAGGTAAAGGGAAGCGACCAAGCTTCATGGAGATAAGAACTCCCAAGAGGCTCATATCTACCAATTGCAAAGTATTTCATACACCCCTCGAACTTGAACACAGGAAACGGGAGTGTGATTAACCCGTGGATAAGCCACGTTGCAGAATTGGCCCAGCCACTGAAAACGGTAAAGGTTCTAACCTCTCAATGTGTAACACAGAAGAGGATGCATCTTTCATTGACAGTAAACGTTGCTTGTCAGTCAAATTAAATGGGGCAAACAATGATGACGTATTCATGTAATGCCATGGCACTTTTCCAGCTTTTAAGGTCTGTAAGGTCCACGCAAACTGCATAATGAAACGCAATTGATTTTGACTATGATACAAAACAGACACTTCATCTTGCACAATATCAACAACAGATGAAGCAATATTATCTAACCTGTAAATGCGGGAAGAGAGCGTGTTAATGCTATTATCTACAACAGCTAGCACTTTTTCTAAATTAGCTTGATCTATAGCTCTAATGCGGGTAGCGGCTTCAATCTGGGACATTTTCCAGAATTCGTTGTAAACAGCATATATCCATCTTTTAGATCTGCCTTTAGCGGGCCCTTGATAAAATCATTCAGATCAACATCATCAGTCAGTTTAGACAAATGTAGTTTAACTGACGCCAAAGTGGAATGTTTGAGCCAATTCTGACATAATTTGCCTACAGAATAGGTAGTCACAGAATGGCCACTTTCAAAATGAGGATCCACCCTGACCTGTGTAAAGCCTTGAGCCAAACCCAGAAACTGATGCTGGCACGAGTCAGCACTTTTGTGCCAGAGCAACCAGCCCTTGGGATCCAAACTGGATATGTTAAAAGAAGAATTTATTGACAGAGTTTGTAACTCTCTGATCGAAAATGTAGTGGTATTATTCCAACCAGAATATTCTTCTAAATCAGGAAAAGAAGGAAAATTCAATCTTTTAGTAGTAGCCAATCCAAAGCAAATTGTATGTGAAATTGTAGAATTGAAAAACAACATATGGTTTGGGATGAGGCATGCACGGTGCAAAGCCTCAGTGCCTTGCACTTGGCAACTCTTAGAACCCCAAACTGATTTAAGGTCAATTGTATCCTTCCAGAACTCGTAGCCACCGACAGCTAACTGGTCTAGGAAGGACTTTGAATACAGTAATTTAGTATTGGTTAGTCTAACTATGGATGTGGACTTTTCAGTCATTTAAAAAAAAAAGAACTGGGATTTGACTGATTGAAATCAGTAAAATAAGTGAACCTGTTCAAAAAGGTAACAGAACTGCCTTGAACAGGAGCTGAACAATGTTCCCATTGTGTATAATTAACAGGGTACCTCCTTGTATTAACTTGATGGAGGTAGTGATTGCCAAAGTGTTGGAAACAATATAAATCACCGTAATTAGCAGACTCTAAATACAAATCTTCAGCATCAAAGGCAGCATAATATTTCAAATCAGAAAATAAAGTTTCTACGGCCTGAACATCCCAATCATCAGAACGTATATTTTGTTTAACTACATCCCCCATAGAAACTCTAAGTACATTAGGGACATTAATAACTTCAGTGGGCCCATGAATCTGAAAACGAACAGCATCCCACACAATCCCATCTAAGACAGGCCATGCAGTTATATTAACAAAAGCCAAGTCCCTCTTCAATCGGTGGGATGAGGAATGGAGCCAATGTTCCATTGATATGTCGAATGCATGTTCTCTCCTCGACATAGTGTCCGTTGACGAGTCGAAAAAAATATACCACAAAGCCAATTGACATGAAAAGGTAAATGGAAAAAAGCACCAACCAAATGTAGGTCCAAGGAGGAATCAAAAAATATTTTTTAAACAATGTTGCCAAAACAGAAATTTTTGAAAGGGTCTTAGAAGTGTGAGAGTTAGTGTCAATGTGCTTCAGATGTGCAGGGCAAATGTTCCTTTGCAAGACTGTCTCTCGTCTTTTGTAGATCCTGTAAAACATTGCAATGTTCATCTACTTCAAAGGAGGCAGCAACAGCCGCCGAGTCTAGACCATCAAGGTCCGGGACAAACATCTTGATACCAAAGAGCATTTCGTATGGGGTCCACCCACCCAGAGACCTTCTAGGGAGATTATTAAGGGCATGCTGCACGCTATTGAGGTGGGCCAGCCAGTTCCTGCCAGTGCCTACAACCCTAGCTGTCAAAGACTGCTTTAAATCACGGTTCATTCATTCCACAACACTATTACCCTCAGGTCTGTATGGAGACGAAAACTTGACTTGGACCCCCAACGAAGCCATTGCATCCTTATACGCCTTAGAGGCGAAAGCAGGACCCTGATCCGAAAGGAAGTTACCACAGGCAAAAATCCCTACAAAGATATGCAAGTCACTTATGACAGTTCGCGAATCAGCACTGCGGTGTGGGCACACCCACTCAAAGCATGTGAATGAATCAACTGCTACTAAGATGTACTTATACGCAGTATCAGAAGAAAAAGTACCGCAGTGATCTAAGTAAACACAACCCATTGGTTTATTAGAAATGTACAACTGTTTCTCAGGGCCGGACGCGCAGCAGTCAAAGGTTTAATCTGCTGGCAAATGTCACATTCAAGGACATAACCATGCGTCTGTTTCTACAGTCCCCGCCACCAGAAACGTTGTTGTAACTGAGAAACAGTAGCCGAAGCGCCCGCATGCGCAGACGCAACACCTTCATGGGCAGCTGTAATCAGCGCGGCTCTGCGGTCCGCATTGGGAATCAACCTTTCACCAACGTCAGATATTTTCCCATAAGAAACTTTATCAGGACTTAAGTGGTATGTATACTTCGAAGGGAATCCTTTTGGATATTTACTTCCCTTCTCAGTTGCAACAATGGCTGCCAAGATATCATTATCATTCTTACTTTTGGAACGTGTAACTGCTGCAACCAAATATGTCGATACTGCTGATTTGGCCACTTCATCTGCCAAAGAATTGCCAAGAGCGTGAACTCCTACGCGCTGATGACCGAGAGTGTGAATTACATACACGAGTGGCAACTTCTCTTTAAGCTCAGCCACTCGAACCCAGATCATTTTATGTTTTATTGTGCTACCTTTGGAATCACGAAAATCATTCTGAATCCAAAAGAACAGGTTTTCGTTGTAAGACTGGACACAGGAGTAAGAATCACTCACAATAAGAATCGTCACACTAGGATCTGCGTACTCCAATGCAAGCTTCAGAGCACGGAGCTCCGCCAATTGTGCGTTACAGTCCTCTAAAGTCTGCGTGTGCACGACATCGGACTTGAATTAATCATTCAGCATGGTACCTACCACAATGGCGCAAGCCGAAGCGTACGCGTGTTTAGACCCATGCGCAACTTGCGCTGAACCATCAGTGTAAATGACACAACGGAAATCCTCCAAAGGCCGCATAGTCAATGGCGCAGGATGAACAAACTCATACTGCAAAAACTCTTGCGACTTGAAGGAGGCATCAAAAACAAACGTGACATCCGGGGATGTCAATGATGCAGCCCATTGTATCCACTGCGGGTGCAAAGCTTTAGAATTTGGTACACTGGCCTTCGTCACTGCCTCAAGGGCAGGATACGTGGTAACAACCAACATGCGCTTCCCCTGCAACAGTGCACGTTCCTTAAGAATCGCCATTTGCACTGCCGTCAAAACTTTTTCCACAGTGGAAAACTGCATTTCTGCCGAAGTGTACAAGTGTGACTTGTAAGCAATAGGGACTGTGTCTCCTTCGCTAAAAGTAAGGTAAGTGAAACCCACCGCCCCAGGGATGATTCTTATCACCAGGTTGGCGTGGTTATCACGAGTCAGTAAGAATTTAGCTTCTAGTAAATCAGCCTGCAAAGATTGCAAAATGGCTGAATGTTCAGGCAGCCAGCACGATTTGGTAAAAGTAGGTTGTATCAAAGCATACAAAGACTTGATACGCTGGGCATATTCGGGAACATAGGTACGCCCGAAATTCAAAAATCCCAGCAAAGACTGTATTTTTTCAGCGTTGTAGGAGGGCGCAGCTGTGCGCATTTCTCCAAGAAGTGAGGAGCTAATCCTCGACCTTCATTGTTGAGCTCATAGCCCAGGAACAACACTGTGTACTGTGCAATGTGAGACTTTGCAAAGTTAATTTTGTAACCGAAGTCCGCAAAGCAACTAATTATGCGGTCAACGCGACACAGATGCGCCCAAAGTTCGTCGTCTGTGAGATAGACATCATCCCCATACGAACACGCATCTGGGTCAATTCTCTCCAAGAGAGTGACAATGCGGGTGGAAAAAACACCTGGACTATTCTTATAGCCCATAAGTAATCGTTCATATTGTCGTTGTTTACCGCCGCATGTAAAACTGGTCCACTGAGAACTCAGTCCATATAAAAGGTGGGCAAAAAAAACGTTGGATATGTCAAGTGTGGTTTTAAACCGTTTACGCACAAGACCATCCACTAAAGCAGAGCCGTGGGTATTCTGTACCGCACAGGTACGGCAATGCAAGTTTAAATGCCGGTAATCCAATACCAAACGGTACGAACCATCTGGCTTGGTCACAGTAAAAAGTGAGTTATTCATCGGTGACACGCAAGTTTCAATCACTCCGTGATATTCCAATTGTTCAAGGATTTCTGCAACGGAAGCCTTAGCTTCACGTCGGATGGGATATTGAAGTTGAGGCTGTGGCACAGACTGTAGGGGAATCTCGTGGCGTGGAGAAAATGTACCCCAACCACATTGAGTATGATACAGAGCCGGCACAAGGGCTTTAGCCCACTCTTCTGCAAAATGCAGCGCCTGCTCCTTTGAGACAGTGTGCGCGAAACTAGTGAGGATCACCTCCTCTCCTTTCGGAGCTGCGAGAACAAAAGGTTGGCCAGTCAGCCTCCGCTAACAAAATGTCATAGGTAGTTGTAAGATTTTCCCAAAATACTCCTTTTATCGTACGTTGTATGTGACCTTCAATTAAAAGGACAATTTCATAAAGTCTATCAGGGGAGCTACTCTGGTATCAGCTGTCTCCACAACAACATATCGGTCAGTCGCTGTCACCTTCAGTAGTGGGCGCAGGGCCTCTCGCACTATGGTAATCTCCGCCGCGCTGTCCAGCAAAATCAGAGCCCAAGTCTGATTACGAAGCTGCGTTCTCACTATCTGTGGCATAATTCGCTGTTAAAGCGGCAACTTTCTTTTTCTGAAACTGGGGTCATTTCGGTGTAGAATCGTCCTGCTTGCCTTTACCGTCTTTCGGGCGGGGCTGGTCCTGTCCCTGCTGGCCACCCCTACCTCTACCACCTCCTCCACCACCGGTCGATGAGGCCGATGTTTCCTGCAAAGAACGAGGAGAGCGTTGTTCAGAAACCTGAAATCGATCAGGTGATTTTATTGTCGCTCGATCGCGCAAGTCATAAATACGTTCTGTAGATGCAGGCACTGGTGATGCAGGACGTGACTCCTGTTTCTGTTGCTGTTGTTTACCCTGTTTCTTTTTATTCTGTCAATTTTGCTTCTTAGCCTTGGGCTGTTCGTCAGTTTCTGACTTCGGCTCTTGGGGTTGCTTCTTCTCTTTAGTAGAGAACAGCTTGACACCCAAACTATTGCGGCCCACGGTCTTATAAGCCGCCACAATAATTCTCTGTAACTGTTGGGGTTTATCGGCATCGAAAACTGCCTGCAAAGCATTAGACACCTGAAAACTTACCGCATCTCCCTTGACATTAGCAAGTACGAGATCAGAAACTACGTCAAAACTGCTGCATAGCCTCATTCCCAATTCAACCGCTGCCTCAGGTCCATGTTCATCTTGAACACGTTTAATGACCGTTGGGAGGACAGTCATTGACGGAGTGCCGAAGCACCTCGTATACACTGCCGCAAAAATCTTACCCCAAGACTCACAGTCACCAGCTTCAGGTATCAAGTCCTTAGGCAAACTAATTGTCAGAATCCTGTGTTTTTCAAAAGGAGACGTGTTAGGAAATACTGCTTCCTGCTGGTCAAACTTCTCGGCAAGCCAGAAAGGAAAATCATCCTTATTCTGGGGGCGCTTGCCCATTACTGCGTTCACCATCACGGGACTGAGCTACATTCCGCCCGCTCCGGCTGGAAGCGCCGCAACACCTGGGGCCCGGGAGATTGCGGGTAATGTATTGTACTAACGACCTAATTACACAAATTGCGACTATATGTAGTCGTCTTATATCTGCAAGGGGACAAGCTCCTGCTTGAGGATGCGGTGTAAATCCAGCCAAAACAGGCCAAGTAGCGCCTGGAATGGACAAAGTACCTAACCTTGCCGCTTGTAAAGGGTGGGGTAGGGTGCCATTAAACCAAACACGGTACTGCCAAGCATTAATCGGAACTTCCTGTGTCCTATACGGAACATATTCTTGAGGCATGGCTGTAGGAGTATATGTGTGGAACACACCAGTATCTGCGTACACAGCCAGGAATGTCGCCCATGAGTAGAAAATCTCAAATGGGAAAGCCACTTCCACACTCACTACCAAAATAACTGCCATGCCATCTATCCTGACGTTATAGGTCTGCAAATGATTGTGCACCGCAATGCGGCTATGCTGCAGTATGTCACGGCTGCCATAACGACACTGGAAGAAAGAGGTACAAAAAAGAACCTATGTAGCACAACTGGGTAGCAATTCAAAAGGAAACCATTTAGAAAAGATTCAAGCTTGAAAAGACCTATTTCACTATAGGTAGGTTTGCCCGACACTACTGCTTTCCGGAAACAATAGCGAAGGGGTTAAGGACCTAATGAAGTACTACTCAAGTGTCATATAATAAGACCACCAACGGTTGGGCGCCATGTCGCAGGGATCCTGCTCTTACACAGAACTGTGCATAGAAACTTGCAACCTCAGTGAATTAGGATGAACCAAAACTCACCTTAGTGTCCAAAATCCCCTACCAGACTAGCAATCAGTGTCTCATTGGTTTTGCCATTCCCCCAATGATTAGACAACCCAGAACATGGACTTAGAACACCTCATGTAACGTGGAACACATGAGCACTCTTTCGTTATACTATCATACCAGTCCAAAACGAGGAGTAAATGAAGACACGTGCAAGTTTAAAAATGTTTATTTCTAATGCCGTGTTCTCAAGCGCAGTATCTTAGTAAATACAAGCAGACATATTATAAGCAACAAAGTTATCAGCATAGTTACTATTCCATAAAATACAAAGGGTGAAAGCATGATAAAATGCTAAAGGGAAGAAGGCTATATTGCACCTAATTCTTACCCTCCCTTGCTAGTATATTATATTAGATCTACAGAAGGTCTCTTTGGGTTTAGAAGGGCGGCCCCATACCTCTGGTTCTAATAGAAAGGGATCACATCAGTTTCTACACCGGCGCTCTGCATTCGAAGGTTCTTCAAGTGTGTTTTGCATGCTCTGCGCAGTGCATTATTAAACGCGCCAAAACCCTGAGTTGGCCACAGTTGCATATGTGTCCTGTCTAAGACGTGCGCTGATCAGACCGAAAAACAACCACTGTGTTGAAATAACCTTGAAGGCCTCGGCACTCACTGTTCAGACATAGTTTACCAAGCAATGCAGATACAATGTGAAAACATATTATTCTCGTGTGAAGCAAAACAGTCTGCTAGACTCTAAACATTTATAATAATGTGTGCCGTGTGCAAAGCAGCATAAAGGAAAATGGCGTTTAAACTTCTAATAAGCTCATGCAAACTTAACACAGTGCAAAGGTAAAGCCAATCTCCATGACAACTGTATTATGATATCGAGCAGATTCTGTCTTTATATTTTATTGTTTCACGTATAACGGAACCCTTTATGTGTTTTGTCATTTGCGTTTATTGAAAAGTTCAGATTAGATTGTTTGATGCATCTGTGAATAGCGCTGAGCTCATAGCACGTAAAGTTGTAAGAGTGCACCACATATGTTTTTCCCCATGATTAGAACAATACAGAGTCCCAAAAAGATTTAAGTCATTTCTTGTCCACAAAACTACTAAAATTGTCATAGATTCTCCATTAAAAATACAGGGAAGTCAGGTTCCCCACACAGGTAAAGAAACTTAACAAGTTTTGCCAATAATGTCACACACGAAGGCACACATTTCCCTTGCCTGAGGGGGGAACTTTTGACACTAACTAAATTGAGCATACTAAAAAACATATAAAAACTAAATATACAGGTCGAAAGAGAGATAGAGCCCCGCGCAATAACCCTACACTACTGATAGCAAGCAAGGCGTCCGACCCTCCTCTGCCATATGTAGGGATGGAGATGCTCACGCCAGCTCCCCTGCATTAGGATTTTCCAATCCACCAATAGTAGGAGCCGATGGGCCCGGACTGAAAGACCCTTTTTTGGGTGCAAGCATGAGAAACCAAAAGGCCAGCAAGCAAAGACACTTCCAGCACAATCCAAGTCCCTCGAAAAGTCCGCAAAAGCTCGACCCCCCCGTCTACCACGTCCAACCAATAAAAACTCAGCAGCATGGAGAACACGTACACCCACTGGTTCGAGTAAACATACACGAGTGACAGGGAGATTTATGGCGGTTCTAGATAGTGACACAGCAAGTGAGGGAGAAGAAGGGAGTCCCAGTTCCCCCGGAACCGATGACGAGAGTGAGGCGACAGGATTTGCCCAGATAACAAAGGAGGAATATCGGGAACTGAAGCTTGGAGAAAAAGTGCATAAAACCACACATGGCTCATACTGTCAACCATGGGCCTACCAGAAGAACCCATTGTCACTGTACTCGTAAACAATACTCCATGCAGCTTCCTAATAGACCCAGGGGCGACAAGGTCATGCCTAAGGGAAGGGATGGCCCCAATAGCAAAAGACACTACAGTTATGCAAGTGTTTTCGGGTACGGTGAGAAGGATCCCCTTCATGAAACCCCAAAACTGGATGTAGGAGGTAGTCCCATCAGAGGACATCTATTATATGTTCCCTCGTCTCCAGCCAATCTATTAGGATGAGATTTGATGGTCAAACAAAGAATGAACATCCAGTTATCCGACGATGGGACTATGACCTTCCCCTCCCCAGGAGCTCATTTCCCGAGACACATCATTAAAACACCCCCACATCACAGGTAGACAAGCGGAGACATCACCTACCAACCAGACTGCCTTCTCTGAGGCAGTCATGGAGAACATGCAATCATTCTTGGATATTTGCTTCTTGCTTAGGCAGTGGGTACTTCATGCATCCCGTCTCCTACTGGAGGCCATTAAAAGGGCAAAACCTTTTTGCCAATAAAATACTGGAGAGGGAAGAGAGTCGTGACTGCGCTACACACGTGCCGGCTCGGCCCCCTGTGAAAAATCAGGAAACGGGTAAGACACACGGGACAATGGCGGTAAAAGCTAGAACCCACGCACCGTTGGAAATGCTGCAAATCACAAGTTACTGGAACTCAGCCTATGCCACCACCACAGTGCCCACGAGCATCAGGAGGTGACAAAGACAAGGCTGTCTGGAATTATGTGGTGACTCCTTTAAGCTGTTGATTACTTTATCTAAATGCGTAGCGGTAGTAAAGTGTGGAGCACATACAGAGGGCAAACACCTATCGCAAGAAAATGCCTCCACTGACCGCATAGGGAAGAAGGCCATGTACGGAACGTGTTGGCAATCACACGTACTCCTTACTCAGCGACCCACAAGATGATCTCCAAACAAGAGCAATCCCAGAGAGACACTGCTAAATTGGTCCAAAACAAATAAAAAAAGACTTTTCTTGAGGGGGCAGCGTTGGCTGTGACCGTGCAAATGGTACCAGTCTTCCAGCGGAACTCCACCGCAGAATCCCAGAGAGTTATAACCCAGCTATGGCGGTAGAGACCAGGGAGGTTGGCAACAACCAGACCCTAGGGACTGCTACTATTGCCACATGCAGGGCCACCTGGGAGATGAAATCGAGGGCCAAGGCCAGCCACCACAAAACACCACGAATGTCCATCCAGAAAACCAAGCCCAGGTAATCACAATACACCCTACACACACTCCGGGAGGTCTGCCATCCGCCGCACCATGGATTAGGTAGTTGGACAAACACATGGCAGCAATACCCACAGACAGGGAACTCAGCACACCTCGGACCGGGACCACAGCCAAGGAGGGAGGGGTAACAGTATGGGGAGGCAGCCCCCTCACCCCTCAGAACCAAAACTCACAATAGACTAGTCAAGTAATAACAATACCACAAACAAAATCCTAGCAGGCACAAACAATAGGCCCCTCCCTTCGAAAATGTACAGCAATAAGTTTCCATATATTTTATTTGGGTCCAGGAGCTTTGGGCCTCCATATAGTTTCTGTTGTCCGGGTATCCTCACTGGAGTTCAACATCAGGGGCAACTCCGGGACCTAATGCCCCACTCTGCTGCTGATCCCAGAGGACAGAGTTTGCTGGCCTCACCCTAGGGGAGGGCAGTCTGAAGAAGGGGACAGATTGGCACCCAGAGAATGTATTTAAAAAGCAAACACCCAAGTCCCTGCGTCCAGAGACAATAGGGACAGGTTCCAATCACCAAGTTGAAAGGTCCCCATTCTCAGGCATCCAGCCCGGGACCAATGTCTCCTGTAAGGCATGTAGTCACAACAGAGCCTCCAATGAGCCAGAGCCTCTGCCCGAAGGAGGCCCCCTTTCAGTTCTAAATCAAAGCTGTCCTCAGTGGCGGCAACCAGGATTCCCATGGGCCTAGGACGATAGAACCCCAGAGAAACTCCACAGCACCCACACAAAAAGCCAGTAAGCTGCGAGGCATTGGCATGATTTAGAGCCCAAGCTTCCAGTGGGGGGTGGGGCTTACCAGGGCGACTAGGCATCCCGGAATTGCTAAGGCAGTCCCCGGTTTTTGTTTCACCCAGCAGACTCTTGCAATTTTTGATAGAAACCCCCAAATTCCGCGTTTTGAGGTTACAAGTCACATACTGGCTTAACCAGCTTCCTCTTATGCGTTATGAAGTATCCGACTTTTCCAAAGTTCAGTCACTACGGCAATACCTTTTACAGCACACAATAGTAGAGATATTGGCCATCATCTAGGGACAGCAGGCCCAAGTGTGCTTAGAGTAAGCAGGGTGTGGTCCGAGCAAGGGGGGTGCCTGGGAAGAGGGATCCCAAATGTCCACTGCAGCTCCAGTCCAAGGTAGGGCACAGGATGCGCTCACCCCCAGATCAATCATAGCAACTAACAAATGCTCCAACCCTTGCAGGCACCATCCAGGGAAAGCAGTTGGCTCAACCTCAGTCACCACCATAAGGCAGCATAGGTAGGGGTAAAAGGGGGGCCACGGAGTAGCCTCCAACCCCCTCTCACACATGACAAATGAAATAGTAGATCACACAAGACTTAGGGAAATGCCCAAAATTAAACTGCAACAAATGAAGGGCATAATGCTGCATGATTCAAATATTCTCCCCCAGTCAAGAGATCTGGGTTAAATCCATTGTTCTTTTGCCCACTACGCCACCCCAGTTTGGACCCATCTGTTGGACTTGGGCCCTTAGGGCAGGTTCACCCCTAGACTTTTTGCTTGAAATGGTGACCTGGCAATGTTGATTTTTGGGATTCTGCGCACTTTCACTGTGTCCCAGTGGAAAGTGCGTGCGCACTCTGAGTGCATGTGCTGAGCTAGGCCTGCCCGCCCATAGGAATGCATGGGGAATGTATGTGTCCCTGGTAGTTCCTGATGCGTGGGGTGTACAGGCTTGAGTCTGGTATGTGTGAACTCGTGTGAGTGAATGCTGCGCAACGGTGTATGCAGCATGTATGTGTCTAGTAGAGAAGCGCCATTTCTAGACATGGCTGTACATGTGCTGTGAGGGTGCTGGCGTGTGATTGGCTGGAGCTGGCTGGCATGCCAGGCTCCAGGAAGTCTGGATGGGTCTGCCCGGTGGTGAGTGGGAGATCTGCATGAGTAATGTGTGGGAGGAGTGTACCTGTGTCCTGGATGGGCTGGGTTTTCCCCACACAATGCTGGCTCCGCCCCCCTGTGGAGAGTCTAATGACCCAAGCCCTGCCAGTGAATAGAGAGGGTGGTTGAGGTAAACAGAGTACTCAAGAACCAGCTGCGACTGGTTCCGCCCCCACTCTGCACCCTTGAACAAAGGAATACACTGTATAAAAATGGGGCTGTGTCCCCACAGAAGTTGTTCTCTTCTAGGATCCTGAGGGGGCTGTTGCTGCTGCTGCTGGGCCAGAGGACCGCCACTTGGGGTGTCTCCCTGCCTGGAGACCCAGTGTGCTGGCTCTGGGCCCAGCCTTGCCCCCCTGGAAGGACTTTTGCTGGACTTTGTGGTCCTATAGCGCCTGGGGGTGCTGCATTAGATTGATAGCGCTGGGAGCGCTTTTCTTTCCCCTTATAGCGCTTGAGAGCGCTTTATTTTGCATTTAGCGCAGGGAGCGCTCTAAATTGCCTTTCAGCGCTAGGAGCGCTTTACTTGTGGAAGCCGGAGCCCACCCGGCGTTTTGCCCCGCTCCGTGCCGATTTTAAAGTCCTCTGGCAGGTGCCCACCCTGCCAGGGACATTGCCGCCGATAGCGAGAGCCCACCTCGTCTTATATTTAAATTAGAGGGTCACCGCCGCAGCCCGGAGTGTTTTGAAAACGTTGCCGGGCCGCTGCCAAGTGCGACCCGGAAGTCCCGCCTCCACACCTCCAGGGCCGCGCTGCCATTGGCGGCCCCCGAGGTCTGACCCGGAAGTCAGGCAAGCTGCTGCGGGACAACAGGAAGCGGACGGGAGTCCACCCCGCGCTCCTGCAGCAGAAGAGAGAAGCCGGCGTCTTCCCTTTCCCCCCCGGGCTGCCTAAGCGAGGGAGAGCCCAGGGAGAAGTGTCCAGAGTGCCCCGAGGAGCGGGAGCTCTCGTGGAGCAGCCGCCCGCCGCACGAGACAGCCGGTGAGTGCCTGGAAAGGGAGAGGGGCGTCGGGACACATTGTCGGTGTCCGCCCCTCCCCCGTAGCGCGACCTCGCGCTTTGTGATTTAGAGCCCAGAGAGGCTCGTAAAGGCGGGGGCATTTACTGTATGTGAGCCCGAGAGGCTCAGGGGGCATATCGTGTGTTCGAGCCCCGAGGCTCCGGGGGCATAATTTGTTAGTTGAGCCCGAGAGGCTCCAAAGTGCCCACTATTATTTTAAGAGCCCCAGAGAGGCTCTAGGTGCCCCAATTTTGCTTCGAGTCCCCAGGAGGGGGACTCCAACGGCGGCCATTATTGATTTCGAGCCTAGAGAGGCTCAGGGGGCCATTCGGTTTGTTTAGAGCCACGAGGCTCTTGGGGGACACAAGTGCTTTGTCCAGAGCCTGAGAGGCTCCAACGTTGTCCCCACCAGCATTGCACCAGTTGCCCAGCACTTTGTGGCCAACTGCCACGTTTAGGCCCCCTGACATTGGGACAGTTCTGGTGTTCCTGCCTATGGACAGTCACAGGTGGTGACTTGTGAGTTTGGCGCCATTGTTATTGTTATGCACCTCTGAATGTATTGTTGATGCATCATGTGTTTTCCTCCCTTACACCTCTGAATGAATGTTATGCATTGCATCATGTGTTTTGTTCTTACACCCCTACAGGTATTGTGATACATAGGTGGTTGTTTTCTCCCTAGTACAGGTGGTGCTGGTGAGGTCCTGTTACCAGTAGTTACTGGTTGTGTGCTATTTTGTGCTAAAGTACATTTATATTTTACCTTCTAAGTGCTATTTCTGAAAGTGCTACTTCTGATTCCTGACAGTGGTCCAGGTGGCCCTGTCTTGTAAATATCCCCTTGTAAATTCTGCCCGTGCCTCTGGCACATTGTAAAGTGTGTGTTTTATCTAATGTGTTTTGGTGTAATACAAAGGCTATTTTTATATAACCTTGTGTGGAGTTTCCTTTGTGGTGGGCCTTTGGTTGTTGTTGCTGGGGTGCGTGCGCAAATACTTAGCCTACATCGCCTCCAAGTTTAGCCTTGCTGCTCGCGCCACGTTACCTAGAGGGTGAGTAGGGGTTATCTTGGCGTGTAACTCCCTTGCCCTGACTTGGGAGTGGTGGTCTCTGACTGACTTTGGCGAAAGCCCTGGCCAGCCGGGGATCCCATTTCCAACACCATCCATATGCAAATCGGTCTTGACCCTGAGCCTCATGGGAACAGTCCAGACCGAACTGCCCAGCCAGGTCCTCCCTGGACCGGAAACAAGCATCCTGGGACCGGTTTTGGGGTATGTCACCCTTCATCAGCCAGGCTAACTTGGATCCAGTGACACAGTGAGCAAGGGACTCACGTCTGGGCATACCCATCGCACTTAGGCCAAAAAGTGTAACTGCAACAAATGATGGACGAAACGCTGAATGATTCAAACATTTTTTCCACTCAAGAGATCTGGGTTAAATCCATCGTTCTATTGCCCACTACGCCACCCCAGTTTAGACTCAGCCATATGCAAATCAGTCTTGACCCTGTGCCTCATGGGAACAGTCCAGACCGAACTGCCAAGCCAGGTCCTCCCTGGACCGGAAACAAGCATCCTTTGACTGGTTGTGGGGTATGTTACACTTCATCAGCTAGGCTAGCTTGAATCCAGTGGCACAGTGAGCAAGGAACCCACGTCTGGGCATACCCATCCCACTTAGGGCAAAAAGTGTAACTGCAACAAATGATGGATGGAATGCCGAATGATTCAAACTTTCTCCCCCAGTCAAGAGATCTGGGTTAAATCCATCGTTCTTTTGCCCACTATGCCACCCCAGTTTGAACCCAGCCGTATACAAATCAGTCTTGACCCTGTGCCTCCTGGGAACAGTCCAGACCGAACTGCCAAGACAGGTCCTCCCTGGACCGGAAACAAGCATCCTGGGACCGGTTTCAGGGTATGTTACCCTTCATCAGCCAGGCTAGCTTGAATCCAGTGGCACAGTGAGCAAGAGACCCTGGTTCGGGCATACTTATCCCACTTAGGTCAAAAAGTGTAACTACAACAAATGAGGGGCGGAATGCTGAATGATTCAAACATTTTCCCCCAGTCAAGAGATCTGGGTTAAATCAATCATTCTTTTGCCCACTACGCCACCCCAGTTTGGAGCCATCCATTTGCAAATCACTTTTGACTCTGTGCTTCATGGGAACAGTCCAAACCAAACTGCCATGCCAGGTCCTCCCTGGACCAGAAACAAACATCCTGGATTCAAGCTATCCTGGCTGATAAGGGGTGAAACCCCGAAACCGGTCCTAGGATGCATGTTTCCGGTCCAGAGAGGACCTGACTTGGATGTTTGGGCTGGACTGTTCCCATGAGACACAGGGTTAAGACTGATTTGCATATGGCCAGGTGTAAACTGGGTGGCATGGTGAGCAAAAGAATGATGGATTCAACCCAGATCTCTTGACTGGGGTTGAATGTTTTGATTTGTTCTGCATTCTGTCCATCAATTGGGTGTCTTTTGCTTCCTTGCCCTAAGTGCGCCGGGTATGCCCTGACGTGGGTCCCAGGCTCACTGTGCCACTGGATTCAAGCTATCCTGGCTGATGAGGGGTGAAACCCCGAAACCGGTCCTAGGATGCTTGCTTCCTGTCCAGGGAGAACCTGGCTTGGCAATTTGGGCTGGACTGTTCCCATGAGGCACAGGGTCAAGACTGATTTGCATATGGCCAGGTCTAAACTGGGGTGGCATGGTGAGCAAAAGAATGATGGATTTAGCCCAGATCGCTTGACTGAGGGTGAATGTTTTGATTTGTTCTGCATTCCATCCATCAATTGTGTGTCCTTTGCTTTCTCACCACAAGTGTGCCGGGTATACCCAGACTTGGGCCCCAGGCTCACTGTGCCACTGGATTCAAGCTATTCTGGCTGATGAGGGGTGAAACTCCGAAACCAGTCTTAAGATGCTTTTTTCCGGTCCAGGTAGGACCTGGCTTGGCAGTTCAGTCTGGATTGTTGCCATGAGGCACAGGGTCAATACTGATTTGCATGTGGCCAGGTCTAAACTGGGGTGGCCTAGTGAGCAAAAGCATGTTGGATTAAACCCAGATCTCTTGACCAAGGGTGGATGTTATGATTTGTTCTGTATTCCGTCCATCAATTGTGTGTCCTGTACTTTTAATCAGAGCACTCCCTGGGTCTGGTTATTAAAGCCCAGGGCGCAATCAAAGTCAGAATACCAGCATCCAGTAGTCAAAATGAGGCCAAAAACATACGGGGGGGACTGCAAAAGCCCTGGTTTCCCGCAGGATTGCTGCTGCACGCTGCATCCTTAACGCAGGACCCCACTTCTCATTGGAAAGGCTGCTGCGCAATGCATTCTTGATGTAGGATTTTGCATCGCAACTCCATGGAACAGCCGCAGCGTGGCACATCCTCATCATAGGACCTTATATCCCTGCTCTGCAGCTGCTCATAATGGCTGTTGTAAGATGCATTCTCGACGAAGGACCAGGCATCTCGGCCCTAAACCACTAATGTGCAATGCATCCTCGACGCTGGACCTCGCCGCACTCTGTAACCTGGATTTAAGGTACTTTGTTCGGCTGGCCTACCCTGGTCCTTGTATCCGGTCTGCGCTCCATCGTGGTCAATCTGAACTTGTGAGTTTGTCCCAGTTCGGTGTAATCAGATTTGTGCTTTTGAACCCTATTCTTACCTAAATCTTTAAAATTGCATACCGCTCGTTCTACGAGTACATTTTTGCTGTTTTGGTGACAAATAACTTATTACATTTTATTCTAAGTTTCTAAATTGGTGTGGGATTTTTCTTGTGTTGTGTTTTCACTTTATTACTAATTGAAGTTCTGCATACATTTTTACACATTGTCTCTACGTTAAGCCTGACAGCTTTTGTGCCAAGCTACCAGATGGCTAAGCACAGGTTAATTTGAGGTTTGCTTGTTTTTCACCTTGACACGAATTGTGTTGCTCCTTGAATAGGGTTTCACCCCAGTCGACTAGTAGCCCAATTTCCTACAAATGTGATCGAAATTTTCAAACCGATGACTCTAACCCTCAGTTCGAGATTAGTCCATCCGAGTAAGAGCAGCAAGGACAGGACACTGTGCCTCGTTTGCGCAGTGCAAATACCATCCTTATCTTCCTGAGCTATCATGTGTGACGTCAATCACTTCAGTTGCTGCCTTGAGAAGAAGAAGTGCTGAGTTCCTCGAAAATTCAAGGTGGAGTCAAGCATGTTACTGGAACGGCCCCCAAGACACGGCAACTATGACTTGGCTTCGGCCATTTTTAGTACTCATCGCACCAAAAGAAGTCTCACCTTCTACGGTCTAATAAATGCTGGATAGACCTGAGCTGTTCAAAGACTGCATTGGAAGCTGACCAAAGGAGAGATGCCCAAAACTATTTCTCATCTCAGAAAGGGTGTGTCAGTGTACATAATACATGACCTAATGAAGCTGTGGGTAGAGAGAAGTGCATTACTTCAGGACAGGCTGTTCTTTCAATAATCCATTGGGTGGAGTGATGGTTGAGAGTCGCACCCAATCACTGACCAGCGGGGAGACCGCCACATCAGCGCTCAGGCAGGACCTCCCCTCTATTCACTGCAACTGAATACATACAATGGCCAGACAATCAGACATGGAGAAGACCTGAAGAACTGCTCAGACCCTGCTCTTCTGCACTGACCAGCTCCATTCGTCCTCCAACACCATGCGGGGCTTCCTCACCGCCGCCATCTTTCTTGCTTCTGTGATTCCCAAAGGTGAGACCTCAGCAGCTTCTCAATATTTTTTGTTCACTTCATAGAACTCAGGATCACATGATCCAAAAGAGAAACTTTAAAGTCTACTGCCAGAAAACAACTCTGATTGACACAACAAGAAAAGGCAAAGCAGTCCATGCTAACAGCATGTACCAGAGAGCTAAGCAACCCGACCAGTGCGGTACATGTCACCTCATCCTAGCATCATTCAAGAAATGGGCAGGGGAGCCTCTCCCTGTGAATGTTTGAGAAAGAGAATGCACAGGGAATACATTCAATTAGAGGGTAATAATGGGGTTGGAGTAGTTTCATGTACAAGGTATTTCTTCCAGTAGACTGCATGGCTCCTGTGTGGCTACAGGCGAATGAGAGGGAAAGTAGAAAAACTGTGTGTCAACTAACTGATTGCTTTACAACATTTTACAAAAATGTTTTTTAAAAGACAGGTATTTCCAATAATCATGCATCTGAACTAACTGAATGTTTTATACAAACTGAATGGATAGTAGTGTTCCCGAAGGAAATGTCCGCACTATTCTATAGGCCACAAATATATATGTTCAAGTGGTACACGAGAAGTGAGAAGGAGAACATTTGAAACAGTAAAAGTCTCTTGGGTGCTAAAGAAATTCAACGCACCTACTATCCAAAGGTGCTACAGGCTGACACAAAAGTGCCTGCCAAACTGAATCTATAGAGTGAAATTCTAATTACAGCACTCCAAGTTGGTAAGTATCAGTAGTAGGCTCTAGTATATAGCCCTCAACACCAACAGTTATTGAATGATAAACAAACAACCACAAAGATGAATCAAGAAAACAATTTTTTTATAGTAAGGGATCAACAGTTATCAAGCCAATTTAATTCGGAGTCCAAGTCTGTGTTCTTCAATTATTTCTTTATTCAAATTTCATAAAAGATTCTTCCAGCATGTTATTCGCCAACACGTGTTTCGTCTCACACTGAGACTTTATCAAGGCTGGAAATATTAAATACAAACATTTAGATGACACAAATATGAAAATATTTACATAATATTAGAAGAGTAATAAAAAGTGCTGCGTATGAAACATATACACAATACTAGTGCATTACAACAACAAAAAACAACTCAAGCAAATCAAAAAGAGGAACAACCTACATACATATAATGCCAACGGAAACAAATGAAACATAGAAATAGGACACACTATAATCTGCTAGACAGGGCCTATATGCTGAGAAACAATGTTTCTAAGGTATGTTGAGGGCCCTGACTAAAGAAATCAGTCATTAAAAGAAAAAATGAAACAATGAGATCCCTACCATAAATAGTGTAGGAATGTCGTGTTGTTAATAGTGGATGTTTCAAAAGCACACTGCTAACATCCAAAGATGGAACACCTAAAAACAGAAATGTTCAATATTATCATGGGTGCTCTATGAATAACTGAATGTTTTCCATGTTTTTCTATTTTTTTTACCTATTTACAGAAAGAAATGATTTGCTCTGTTTGTATAAATCTATAAAAATGGCAAACATAGAAACTAGGCTTTTAAATGCTAGCTCCTGACCTTCCAGCTGCTATGCAGTTTCACTGAATGGAAAACATGCGACGATTGCATACAGTTGTCAGGCAGATGACTCAGGTCGTCAGCCAAAGGTTGTTTCTATCACTTTAGACATAATTAACATTTCACATTTCCTATGTCGGTGTTCACCCTTTGCAGTGTTACTCTATTTCGCATCACGCTGTCGGGGCTTTGGGTGTTTTGCAAAGAACTAAAAATGAACAAAAAATAATACATTGTAAATGTCTAGTTAATTAAAGCAAAAGCCTTGCAGTTGGTCTTGTGCAATTGTTCATGACAGGACAAATAAATGTTTAAAAATACGTGTTCATTTTCTTGCGCAGAACAAAAAAATAAAGGTTGAAAAATGTATAGAAAATGGTACAAAATAAATGCAAGTGGTATTTTCAGAAATAATAAAAACATTAAATGGTAACTCTAAGCATCGCTAATCAGACTGAAAGAGGAGATATAATGTAGCTTGAACCTGGATTGTCAGACTGAAATTCACACCGTAAACGTAGTTGAAAATGAAACCGAGGGCATAAAGTAAGAGGTAATGCCCTTCACTGTAGTCTGAAGGTGACTGTAGAATGTGGGTGCCCATAGTCTGAAGGTGACTGTAGAATGTGGGTGCTCAATGTCTGAAGGTGACGGTGGAATGTGGGTTCTCAAAGTCTGAAGGTGACTGTAGAATGTGGGTGCTCAAAGTCTGAAGGTGACTGTAGAATGTGGGTTCTCAAAGTCTGAAGGTGACGGTGGAATGTGGGTGCTCACAGTCTGAAGGTAACTGTAGAATATGGGTGCTCATAGTCTAAAGGGGACTGTAGAATGTGGGTGCCCATAGTCTGCAGGTGACTGTAGAATGTGGGTGCTCATAGTATGAAGGTGATTGTGGAATGTGGGTGCCCATAGTATGAAGGTGACTGTAGAATGTGGGTGCTCATAGTCTGAAGGTGACTGTAGAATGTGGGTGCTCAATGTCTGAAGGGGATTGTGGAATGTGGGTGCCCATAGTCTGCAGGTGACTGTAGAATGTGGGTGCTCATAGTATGAAGGTGATTGTAGAATGTGGGTGCTCATAGTCTGAAGGTGACTGTAGAATGTGGGTGCTCATAGTCTGCAGGTGACTGTAGAATGTGGGTGCTCAATTTCTGAAGGGGATTGTGGAATGTGGGTGCCCATAGTCTGAAGTTGACTGTAGAATGTGGGTGCTCAATGTCTGAAGGGGATTGTGGAATGTGGGTGCCCATAGTATGAAGGTGACCTTAGAATGTGGGTGCTCAAAGTATGAAGGTGACTGTAGAATGAGAATTTGAGATCCCTCTTAATGAGAAGGGCGCTTACAGTGGACAGTGGCGTGAAGCGCACTCCTCCAGAGCATTCCATCGGGTTTCCCCAGCTATGCTGACGTAGGCTTTAGACACCTACCCATGCCTGCTGACGGGTACTTTGGAAACTGACCTAGAGCTCTTGCAGCTCTGGTTGACCCAACGGCTAGCCTTTTGATCATCTTGACATTGCTAGACTTTGCCAACCATTCTGTCTTGTTTCCTCAATAAAGTTTTATGAACTAGTTCCTGACGATGCACAAGGATGCCTTTTCTTCACTAGTTGTGCCGGTGAAACTGCTGAAGTCGACCGAAGATATGCTTTGGGTGGGACTTTTTCTTTGAGACTCGCTGCCACGGAATCATCCATTCATGTGCTGCCTTTGCTTGAGGGTTTGTCCTGGCAGTGACTTTCATCTCACGTTTTAATGTATGTTTCCACATCTACCTGCTTTCTGGCTTTACAGGCGGTCAATTCTGCTTTTTCTTGTATTGTGGAAATTGTTGTCACTGCACTGTGTGTGCTCTCTGTCTCTGCCAATTATGGGTGACATCAATAGAGTCTTTTATAGTGTGTCCTTTTTGTTTAAGTCCTCAAATTGGGTGCAAATCTATTTACACCTACTTGTGCATCTGCAGTGTCTTATTCATTACAAGTGTTTATTTTATGAGTTTTAATTTGGGTGCACTAGTTCAGAGCATGCTTTAACCACATCGCTGCGGCAGCTATTTCGCCGCAGCGCTAAGGGGGCGGGGCGGCCGGCCGGTGGCCGCATGCTGGTGACTGAACCGCTCCGTCATCAGCCGTGGTTGGGCTGTGCTCATGACGGAGCGGTTCCGTCATGGCCCCGCCCGGTCAATAGAACGCCCAGCGCAGGCGTGGCGGACGGGCCATGACGGAACCGCTCCGTCATCAGCACAGCGCCACCGCAGCTGATGACAGAGCGATTTGTCATCAGCATACAAAGGGTTAATCATGGGGTTCCATGGCTCTACGTATTATATTTCCTTCTGTGTTTTTTTTGTTTTGTTCCCTTGCTGAGGGGGAGTGCCTCGACAGCACAACTCGGGTGCGAGATCGCTCACCGGTGTGGGGCACAGGTATACCAGGCTCTGTTGTTATGCTATTGCATTGTCTAAGTAGAAGTATTTTATGATGCCCACTTTTAACACGTACCTCTACTAAGTATTAGTGTGTTTCACTTTTCTCAGTGCTCCAGTGTGTTCTCAGAGTTTTATTCGGGTGAGTAATCGCTCACTGGTCTGCTGCACAATTCGCTAATGTTTCACAGCTGTATTTTCTTGCCTACAGTTTAGTGTGTAATGATGCCACAGTTCTGCGCTAATTAATGTATACACATCCTTGTGTCTGGCGGTGGTCATCACAGTTATCCCTTCAATTAGGGATACTTTAGGAGGTTTGGGTCATGGCTTTGTTCCCTTTTCCCATGCAAAATCATTTTGTGTAACCCTTTCACAGGCTTGGATATGGGTTCATATCCCATGGTCAGTTGTGCGCAGTACTAATGTACAACCAGGGTATACCCCACTTACAGCTGCGCGCAGTACAAAAGTACAACTGGGTTGTGTGTTTTGGGTGCTAACCTCTCACACAGGGTAATGGGTGGTTATCCCATATCATCGTAGTTCCCTTGTATTTGGGATAGGTGTTGCGGGGTATTTTATCTTTGACATTACAGTTTAGTATTTTACAGCTTGTTTCAGTAAATTACTATTGGTACTGGTGTCTCTACACTACGCTTCTTAATACTTTTATAATTTTTGGGGAGGATGGGGATTATTGTTTCACATGTATTTTGATGTATTTTTCCCATCATTTCTAGATTTGTATCGTTCATGATTCTGAGATGCTTTGCTTATTGTTGCATCCTGAAGTTATGAATTATTCTGCTTACTTGTGTATAGTTTTTTTCTTTAATTGCTATTGTTGTTTTGTTTGTAAAGGAAAGGGATAATGTTATATCCTAAGTATTGCATTTACGTGTAATCAGCCTGGGTCTTCCTAGCTGCTCAGCTAGAGTGAGAGATGGTGACGGAATGTTGATGTGCCTGTGATGCGTGGAATGCCTGGGTGCCTGAGTGGATGAGTGGGGACATTTGTAGATGGGCTGAGCAGCTAGGCAGGCTGCTTCTGGTGGGGCTGGTGTATGGCTGGTACATGACTTGTACCCTTCTAGAGCTGGCTGGACTAAGATTGATACTATGATGACATGGATCTAATAAAGAAGACTTGAAACTACTATTCAAGGGTACCAGTGTCTTCATGTACAGAGCACAACACGGTCCTAGGATGCTTGTTTCTGGTCCAGGGAGGACCTGGCTTGGCACTTCGGGCTGGACTGTTCCCATGGCCAGGTCTAAACTGGGGTGGCATGGTGAGCTAAAGAATGTTGGATTTAACCCAGATCTCTTGCGTGGGGGTGAATGTTCTGATTTGTTCTGCATTCCATCCATCAATTGTGTGTCCTTTGCTTTCTCGCCCAAAGTGCCCAGGGTATTCCAAGACATGGGAGCCGGGCTCATTGTGCCACTGGAATCATGATATCATGGCTGATGAGGGGTGAAACCCCGAAACCGGTCTTAGGATGCTTGTTTCCGGTCCAGGGAGGACCTGGCTTGGCAGTTCAGTCTGGATTGTTCCCATGAGGCACAGGGTCAAGACTGATTTGCATGTGACCAGGTCTAAACTGGGGTGGCGTGGTGAGCAAAAGCATGTTGGATTAAACCCAGAGCTCTTGACTCGGGGTGGATGTTATGATTTGTTCTGTATTCCGTCCATCAATTGTGTGTCCTGTACTTTTAATCAGAGCACAGGCCCTGGGTCTGGTTATCAAAGCCCAGGGCGCAATCAAAGTCAGAATACCAGCATCAAGTAGTCAAAATGAGGCCAAAAACATAAGGGGGGGACTGCAAAAGCCCTGGTTTCCCGCAGGATTGCTGCTGCACGCTGCATCCTTAACGCAGGACCCCACTTCTCATTGGAAAGGCTGCTGCGCAATGCATTCTTGATGTAGGATTTTGCATCGCAACTCCATGGAACAGCTGCAGCGTGGCACATCCTCATCATAGGACCTTATATCCCTGCTCTGCAGCTGCTCGTAATGGCTGTTGTGCAATGCATTCTCGACGAAGGACCAGGCATCTCGGCCCTAAACCACTAATGTGCAATGCATCCTCGACGCTGGACCTCGCAGCACTCTGTAACCTGGATTTAAGGTACTTTGTTCGGCTGGCCTACCCTGGTCCTTGTATCCGGTCTGCGCTCCATCGTGGTCAATCTGAACTTGTGAGTTTGTCCCAGTTCGGTGTAATCAGATTTGTGCTTTTGAACCCTATTCTTACCTAAATCTTTCAAATTGCATACCGCTCGTTCTACGAGTACATTTTTGCTGCTTTGGTGACAAATAACTTATTACATTTTACTCTAAGTTTCTAAATTGGTGTGGGATTTGTCTTGTGTTGTGTTTTCACTTTATTACTAATTGAAGTTCTGCATACATTTTTACACATTGTCTCTACGTTAAGCCTGACAGCTTTTGTGCCAAGCTACCAGATGGCTAAGCACAGGTTGATTTGAGGTTTGCTAGTTTTTCACCTTGACACGAATTGTGTTGCTCCTTGAATAGGGTTTCACCCCAGTCGACTAGTAGCCCAATTTCCTACAAATGTGATTGAAATTTTCAAACTGACTCCAAGCCTCAGTTCGAGATTAGTCCATCCGAGTAAGAGCAGCAAGGACAGGACACTGTGCCTCGTTTGCGCAGTGCAAATACCATCCTTATCTTCCTGAGCTATCATGTGTGACGTCAATCACTTCAGTTGCTGCCTTGAGAAGAAGAAGTGCTAAGTTCCTTGAAAATTCAAGGTGGAGTCAAGCATGTTACTGGAACGGCCCCCAAGACACGGCAACTATGACTTGGTTTCAGCCATTTTTAGTACTCATCGCACCAAAAGAAGTCTCACCTTCTACGGTCTAATAAATGCTGGATAGACCTGAGCTGTTCAGAGACTGCGTTGGAAGCTGACCAAAGGAGAGATGCCCAAAACTATTTCTCATCTCAGAAAGGGTGTGTCAGTGTACATAATACATGACCAAATGAAGCTGTGGGTAGAGAGAAGTGCATTACTTCAGGACAGGCTGTTCTTTCAATAATCCATTGGGTGGAGTGATGGTTGAGAGTCGCACCCAATCACTGACCAGCGGGGAGACCGCCACATCAGCGCTCAGGTAGGACCTCCCCTCTATTCACTGCAACTGAATACATACAATGGCCAGACAATCAGACATGGAGAAGACCTGAAGAACTGCTCAGACCCTGCTCTTCTGCACTGACCAGCTCCATCCATCCTCCAACACCATGCGGGGCTTCCTCACCGCCGCCATCTTTCTTGCTTCTATGATCCCCAAAGGTGAGACCTCAGCAGCTTCTCAATATTTTTTATTCACTTCAAAGAACTCAGGATTACATGATCCAAAAGAGAAACTTTAAAGTCTACTGCCAAAATACAACTCTGATTGACACAACAAGAAAAGGCAAAGCAGTGCATGCTAACAGCATGTACCTGAGTGCTAAGCAACCCGACCAGTGCGGTACATGTCACCTCATCCTAGCATCATTCAAGAAATGGGCAGGGGAGCCTCTCCCTGTGAATGTTTGAGAAAGAGAATGCACAGGGAATACATTCAATTAGTGGCTAATAATGGGGCTGGAGTAGTTTCATGTACAAGGTATTTCTTCCAGTAGACTGCATGGCTCCTGTGTGGCTACAGGCGAATGAGAGGGAAAGTAGAAAAACTGTATATCAACTAACTGATTGCTTTACAACATTTTACAGAGATGTTTTTTAAAAGACAGGTATTTCCAATAATCATGCATCTGAACTAACTGAACGTTTTCCATGTTTGCTATTTTGTTTACCTATGGACATGTGTGTGTGTCACATGCCACCTTCAAAAATGCTAAATTGTGCATTTGTTGAGGACTTCGCAAATTACCATCAACTACAAGTTGGTGGTAATTTGCGATTATCCAGTATTAGGGTATCTTTCATAGATTCACATGCCTGAATCATTCCCCGTCGTCGAGGCGGGAGTCCCACGGTAAATAAAATATATAATAGCAGTGCCTAAAATTTCTTGTAGTAGGCTGGAAAAGCCTGAAGGCCTAACTAGGCCTCAAAACTTAGCAGCCTATCTACATCATTATGTAAAAAGACCTGAAATAGTAGCCTCAGCCAATCAGCTGTCCTCACCCTCTAGAACCTTCCCAGCTCAGGCAGTTCTCCTCAGATTTTCACCGCACTTCGTGTGTAAGGGAGTCTCCCTGAGTGCCTACTCAGTTTTTGGATTTTCAAGCTTTAAAATGTCTGAAAGGAAAGCTCTTTTCAAACCTTGTGGAACCTGCTTCAAGAAGAGAGTCCATGTGGATGACAAGCACTCGGATTGTATTTATTGCCTGCACCCTTCACATGTGGTGAAGGACTGTCGAATTTGCCGTACCTTCCCTCAGAAAACCATCAGGGATAGGGAGGCAAGGGTTCTTTTGTGGCTGAAGTCTTCATCCACTGATGAGGAGGACAAAGCCTCTACTTCTAGCAAGAGAGCTAGATCCACGGACAATGCTTCTCCTGAGAGAAAGAAAATGTTAAAAACCTCTCAGAAAGCTTCAGAACCCTCTAAGAGTGCATCGGCTTCTTCACATGTGAGTTCAACCCAGGCTAAGACTATCTCTCTGGTGTCTGTACCTACTACTACTTGGACTTCTACCTCCTCTTCTACTTCTGTGGTTACCACTTCAGCTATCACGTCACCTTTGATGTCTGTACCACCTTTGCTGTCAAAAACCAAGTTACCGTCGTCGAAATCCTTCTCAACGAAGGCTCCGTCGACTAAATCGTCTGCTCCGTCGACGACCGCAAGGCCGTCGTCGACGAAGGCATTGTCACCAAAGGACTCGTCCTCGAAGCCACCATCGACGGCCTCGTCGTCAACGAAGACGTCATCGACGGCCTCGTCGACGAAGATTTCGACGAAGACACCAACGTCGGACCCGTCGACGAAGGCATCGTCGACGAAGACACCATCGACGACCCCGACGACGAGGGACTCGTCGACGAAGATACCATCGACGGTCTCGACGACGAGGGACCCGCCGACGACGGCCTCGTCGACGACGGCATTGTCGACGGTCCCGACGACGAAGGACTCGTCGACGAAAATACCATTGACGGCCTCGTCGACGGCAAGATCTTTAGCATTGACAGCACCGTCGACGGAGAATCCGTTTACTGGGACTTCTGCTCATCGGCTGCACGGTTCCCCGCCAGCAAAGATACAATTCACTCATTTTCAAATGAAAACGTATAAAAGGCAGGATTATTCACATATTTCTCCACTTTTGCCATCGCACATTTTGGAGACATACATGCAAGGGGAGTCAGATGAAGGGGAAGAGGATGATGATCCTTTTGGGATTGCCTGTCACCCTTCTCAGTTGCATATTAAACTTCAAGAGGATGATGAAGAGGAGGTTCAGGAGCAATATACGCATGACGTTTATTCCACACCATATCAGTCACCTCATACTAGACTTCCTCGGTCTGAGGACACAACACATTTACCAACTTCCTTAATACAGGATTTGCAAGCTATGTTGGCAGATTATCGCCAGAGATTTCCACCCAATGTAGGTGCGCCCGCTGGGTCACCTGCTCCAGTTCCTGTGCCACGACCTCCGTCGCCAAGAGCTCCATTGTCACCACAACCACATACTTCTCCAATTCCTCAGGTTGTAGACAGTTCTTCCACTGATGGTGACGAAAGTAGAGAAGAGGGAGAGTTACCGGATAACACTCCAGTGGACCCTTGGGAGGATTATGTCATCCCTACACCTTCTCCACCTCCTCCCCGTCCTTCAGACTCTCCATCTGAAGATATTGGGGGTTTTCACAATATTATGCAGAGAGCTGCTAATAGATTTGAATTAGTTGTCACAGTTGAGCAGTCGGACTGCTTTTTACATGACTTTAAAGAGGGATATCGGAGAGTGGTCAGAGCCATACCTATTATCGATTATATATGGAAGGAAGGCCTCAATATAATGAAAACACCAGCTTCCATTCCGGCAGTTTTGCCAAGGATAGACAAAAAGTATCGAGCACCATCCGATACTCCTGCTTGTTTAATCGGTCATCCTCGACCGGATTCGGTCATTTCTCAGGCTGCGCAGCAGAAGTCCAAAAATCCTTCTGCTCCCATTTCAACACCACCTGACAAGGAGGGAAGAAGGCTTGATGCAATTGGAAAAAAGTTTTCAGCAAACACAGCAGCATCCATTAAAGCGGCTAATTCTTTAGCTATCCTGGCTCGTTATGATAGACAAATGTGGTCTGAGATCACGGAATATCTTGAGCTGATCCCGGAGGATCAACAGATGGAGGTGCGCAGAATTGTGCAGGAA
The DNA here is from genome assembly GCF_964261635.1 of Lissotriton helveticus. Taxonomy (NCBI): domain Eukaryota; kingdom Metazoa; phylum Chordata; class Amphibia; order Caudata; family Salamandridae; genus Lissotriton; species Lissotriton helveticus. The sequence goes on from NC_136070.1 coordinate 9,550,258, forward strand.
GGCGAAAGGGCGGCCTCAGAAATTATTGATTGCGCCCTAGACATTTCTAATACCAACTTTAGACAATTGGCTGGGGCAATTGTGCTTAGACGTCAAGGTTGGCTCAAGGCTACCACTTTTAGACCTGAGGTCCAAACCAAGATCTTGGACATGTCATTCGATGGTGAGTCATTGTTTGGGAAGCACATTGATGACGCTTTATTGGCTATTAAGACTGATACCGATACAGCGAAATCTCTTGGGACCCTGCAATACAAGAGGGGGTCCTTTAGAGGTGCAAGAGGTCGTGGATACTCCTCCAGAGGCAATTATTCAAACCAACAAAATCGACAGTATCAATCTACCTACAACAAGCCCTACTACCAATCTTCTAACAGGCAGCCTGCTTCTGGTTCTTTCTCTCGGCAAGGAGGGAAACGGCGCTCAGGCAATCAAGGGCGAGATTCTAACAAGCGCCAATGAGCTTTGCCGGATGTCGGCCACCCCTCTTTCCCTTCCCGTGGGCGCCAAGATTTCCGCCTTTTACCATCAATGGCGGAAGATAACTTCAGATCAGTGGGTCCTGGATTTGGTCAGCAAGGGACACACTTTGGAGTTTTTGCAGAAGCCTCCAACAACGCCGCCCAGGGGTCCCACTCCCCCTCGCCTGCGCTTACTCTTCAAAGAAGCCTTAAAGATGCTACGCAAGAATGCGATAGAACGAGTCCATCCTTCTCAGAAAGGGATGGGCTTTTATTCTCGCTTCTTCCTTGTGGAGAAAAATTCGGAAGAGTGGCGTCCAATATTGGATCTGCGCAAACTCAACAAATATCTAAAGAAACAGAGTTTCCGCATGGTGACATTGAAGGACATTCTGAATTGTCTCAACGAAGGAGACTTTCTGGCTTCTCTGGATATGCAAGACGCATATTTTCACATCCCTATTCACCCGAACCACCGCAAATTCCTAAGGTTTCAAGTGGCCGGCGTCCATTTCCAATTCAAAGTCCTCCCGTTCGGCCTCAAATCGGCCCCCAGAATCTTCACAAAATGCCTGGCTCCAGTGGCTGCAATGTTGAGGTCCCTGGGACTCCAGGTGTTCCCATACTTCGACGACTGGCTGTTAAAGGGTCCAACCAGAAACTCGACAATGGAGGCGGTCAGCAGGACACTTTCACTATTCTCAAATCTAGGGCTGACCCTCAATGCACAGAAATCTCAGCTCCAACCTCGTCAACGATTGACTTTTCTGGGAGCAGTCTTGGACACATGCCAGTGCAAGGCATACCTGACACAGGAGCGACAAAACAAGCTCGTCAAACTAGCAAAACAGATATCCGCAAAAAAGTCGCTTTCAGTTCAGATATATGCTTCCCTTCTGGGGATGTGTTCATCTGCGATCAACCTCATTCCTATGGCAAGACTCAGAATGAGACCGTTGCAAGAGGAGTTACTTCGTCAGTGGAAGCAGGTCGAGGGATCATTCGACGACCACATCAAAGTCACTGTCAAAATGAAGCAGGCTCTTCTCTGGTGGTCAAAGGCGCACAACTTGTCGCCGGGCCTCACCTTCCTCCAAGAGATTCCGGAGTTCACCCTGACTACGGATGCGACCATGGAAGGTTGGGGAGGTCACCTTCAGGACCTTCAGATCCAGGGAAGATGGTCTCATCAGTACCAACAGATGCACATCAACATCTTGGAACTCAGGGCCATTTTTCTTTCCCTACAAGCTTTTCTACCAAGGATCGTGAATTCGTCCGTGCTGGTGCGTACGGACAATACCACCAGCATGTTCTACATAAACAAACAGGGAGGAACGAAATCTCTTACCCTGTCACTGCAAGCTCAGGAGATGTGGGAATGGGCCTTAAGTCACGGCATATCCCTCAAAGCAGAGCATGTACAAGGGGTTCGCAACTCTCTAGCAGACAGTCTCAGCAGAACATTTGTGGGCTGTCACGAATGGGAACTCGAACAACATCAAGTAGAGACAATTTTTCGACTTTGGGGGAGACCAACGCTGGATTTGTTTGCCACGCAGCAAAACAGCAAGTGCCTGTTTTATGCCAGCAGGTTCCCAGGAAGGGGGTCAAGAGGAAACGCCCTCCTCATGAGATGGACCGGAATGTTTGCGTACGCTTATCCTCCGATTCCGCTCATTCCGAAGGTCCTGCAAAAGATGAAGAGGGAACACTGCACTCTCATCCTCATTGCTCCACGTTGGCCAAGACAATATTGGTTTCAGGAGCTTCTCCTGCTGTCTCAACAGCCTCCGTTTCGGCTCAAACCGACAGTGTCGATGCTGACAAGAGAGGGAGGTCAAATCCATCATCCAGATCCTCAATCGCTGCACTTGCACGCTTGGCTCCTGATTTCCTAGAGTTCAAAGACCTAAACATCTCCTCGGACTGCAGGGAGATATTGTCGCAAGCACGTGCGCAAAGTACCATCAAAACATATCGTTTCAAGTGGAAGAGGTTCTGTTCATGGTGTGGAGATAATGAGGTTCATCCACTTCAGGCTCCTCCTGAAGCCATCCTTCCATACCTGCTTTCTTTGGCTAAATCAGGTCTAGCCTTTTCTTCTATTAAAGTACATCTGGCAGCAATATCCAGATTCAGGAAGAATTCCAACAAACCATCCTTATGTTCATCCTCCTTGATCAAACAATTCCTTAAAGGACTATTCCGAGCTTTCCCTCCAGTTCGTCCTCCTCCTCCGGAATGGGATCTTAATGTAGTTCTTTCCCAACTTCTCAAAAGGCCTTTTGAACCAATCCATAAAGCAGAACTGAAGTTTCTGACTTGGAAAGTTGCAATCTTGTTGGCTCTTACTTCTGCTCGCAGAGTTAGTGAAATACAGGCGTTCACTATTACTCACCCTTTTCTGCAATTCTCTAAGGACTTTGTTACACTTAGGACCAATCCTAAATTCATTCCTAAAGTGCCAACTCAGTTCCACATTAATCAACCGGTCAAACTCAGAACCTTTTTCCCGGATCCAAAGACTCCTGCAGAGAGGGTTTTACATTCTCTGGATGTGAAAAGGTGTCTGAAATTCTATCTGCAAAAAACGAAAGACATCCGTAAATCTACACAACTGTTTGTTGCCTATGGAAGGCCCACCTTCGGTAAAGCTGTCACAAAAGCAACTATTGCCAGGTGGTTGTCTTCTACAATTACCTTCTGTCATGACAAGGCCAATAGACCTTTATCAAGGAAGGTCAAAGCTCATTCCACAAGAACAGTGTCGACATCTGCGGCCCTTTTCGGTGGAGTGACGCTGGAGAACATTTGCCGAGCTGCTACTTGGAAAAGTGTGCACACTTTTACCGAACATTACTGTCTGCAGTCGGCAGTTCAAGATGACACAGCTGTTGGTGATGCAGTGCTGCAGCATCTTCTTCACTAAGGTTGGAAAGCTTATATATTTTTTCTTATACTGCTTTAAACTTTACATATTTATAATGCTGTCCTATCTGTTATATTTGAAGGTTTTGATGCATATGTTATATTAACAAGTTTTGTACTCTATTACCTTCCTGGTTGTGTGGGGATTGATTTATGTTTTCTTTGTCTCCCACCTTCCTCTATCGACAGGCATGATGTTACTGCTTGCTATTCTGATTCAGGCATGTGAATCTATGAAAGATACCCTAATACTGGATAAGAAAACGAGTTACTTACCTGTAACTACGGTTATCCAGTATTGGTATCTTTCATAGATTCACATGCACCCACCCTCCTCCCCGGTAGGGCAGTTCTGTCTATGGATACTAATTCTCACTTGTGCTGGGAAAATCTGAGGAGAACTGCCTGAGCTGGGAAGGTTCTAGAGGGTGAGGACAGCTGATTGGCTGAGGCTACTATTTCAGGTCTTTTTACATAATGATGTAGATAGGCTGCTAAGTTTTGAGGCCTAGTTAGGCCTTCAGGCTTTTCCAGCCTACTACAAGAAATTTTAGGCACTGCTATTATATATTTTATTTACCGTGGGACTCCCGCCTCGACGACGGGGAATGATTCAGGCATGTGAATCTATGAAAGATACCAATACTGGATAACCGTAGTTACAGGTAAGTAACTCGTTTTCTTCCTTAACCAAAATTCGCAAAAGAAAAATGCTTCATACATATCATTTAAGGCTATGGCAAATTAAGGAATCGCAAATCTTTGCGATTTCTTAATTTGCGAATTTTTGATACATTAAAAAAAATGCAAAAATACCATTTGCGAGTCGTAAAGGAGCCTTTGCGAGTCGCAAAACGCTTGATACATCTGCCCCATGGCTTTTAAATGCTAGCTCCTAGGCCTTCCAGTTGCTATGCAGTTTCACTGAATGGAAAACATGCGACGATTACATACAGTTGTCAGGCAGATGACTCAGGTCGTCAGCCAAAAGTTGTTTCTATCACTATAGACATAATTAACATTTCACATTTCCTATGTCGGTGTTTACCCTTTGCAGTGTTACTCTATTTCGCATCACACTGTCGGGGCTTTGAGTGCTTTGCAAAGAACTAAAAATTAACAAAAAATAATACACTGTAAATGTCTACTTAATTAAAGCAAAAGCCTTGCAGTTGGTCTTGTCCAATTGTTCATGACAGGACAAATAAATGTTTAAAAATACGTTTTCATTTTCTTGCTCAAACAAAACAAAAAAAAAGGTTGAAAAATTCATAGAAAATGGTACAAAATAAATGCAAGTAGTATTTTCAGAAAATAAAAAAAACATTGAATAAAATCTAAGCACCCGCTAATCAGACTGATAGAGGAGATATAATGTAGCTTGGACCTGGATTGTCAGACTGAAATCCACACCGTAAACTTAGTTGAAAATGAGACCGAGGGCATAAAGTAAGAGGTAATGCCCTTCACTGTAGTCTGAAGGTGACTGTAGAATGTGGGTGCCCATAGTCTGAACGTGACTGTAGAATGTGGGTGCTCAATGTCTGAAGGGGATTGTAGAATGTGGGTGATCAAAGTCTGAAGGTGACTGTAGAATGTGGGTGCTCATAGTCTGAAGGTGACTGTAGAATGTGGGTGCCCATAGTCTGAAGGTGACTGTAGAATGTGGGTGCTCATAGTCTGAACGTGACTGTAGAATGTGGGTGCTCAATGTCTGAAGGGGATTGTAGAATGTGGTTGATCAAAGTCTGAAGGTGACTGTAGAATGTGGGTGCTCATAGTCTGAAGGTGACTGTAGAATGTGGGTGCCCATAGTCTGAACGTGACTGTAGAATGTGGGTGCTCATAGTCTGAAGGTGATTGTAGAATGTGGGTGCCCATAGTATGAAGGTGACTGAAGAATGTGGGTGCCCATAGTCTGAAGGTGACTGTAGAATGTGGGTGCTCTTAGTCTGAAGGTGATTGTAGAATGTGGGTGCTCATAGTCTGAAGGTGATTGTAGAATGTGGGTGCTCAAAGTCTGAAGGTAATTGTGGAATGCGGGTACCCATTGTCTGAAGGTGACTGTAGAATGTGGGTGCCCATAGTATGAAGGTGACTGTAGAATGTGGGTGTCCATAGTCTGAAGGTGACTGTAGAATGTGGGTGCTCAAAGTCTGAAGGTGACTGTAGAATGTGGGTGCTCATAGTATGATGGTGATTGTAGAATAGTCTGCAGGTGTCTGTAGAATGTGGGTGCTCAAAGTCTGAAGGTGACTGTAGAATGTGGGTGCTCAAAGTCTGAAGGTGTCTGTAGAATGTGGGTGCTCATAGTCTTAAGGTGATTGTAGAATGGGGTGCTCAAAGTCTGACGGTGTTTGTAGAAAGTGGGTGCCCATAGTCTGACGGTGTTTGTAGAATGTGGGTGCTCAATGTCTGAAGGTGATTGTAGAATGAGGTGCTCAAAGTCTGACGGTGTTTGTTGAATGTGGGTGCCCATAGTCTGACGGTGTTTGTAGAATGTGGGTGCTCAATGTCTGAAGGTGATTGTAGAATGTGGGTGCCCATAGTATGAAGGTGATTGTAGAATGTGGGTGCTCAGAGTCTGAAGGGGACTGTAGAATGTGGGTGATCATAGTCTGAAGGTGATTGTGGAATGTGGGTGATCATAGTCTGATGGTGATTGTGGAATGTGGGTGCGCATAGTCTGGACGGGACTGTAGAATGTGGGTGCTCAGAGTCTGAAGGTGATTGTGGAATGTGGGTGCCCATACTCTGAAGGGGACTGTAGAATGTGGGTGCTCATAGTATGAAGGTGACTGTAGAATGTGGGTGCTCATAGTCTGAAGGTGACTGTAGAATGTCGGTGCTCAGAGTCTGAAGGTGATTGTGGAATGTGGGTGCCCATAGTCTTGACGGGACTGTAGAATGTGGGTGCTCAAAGTCTGAAGGTGATTGTGGAATGTGGGTGCTCATAGTATGAAGGTGATTGTAGAATGTGGGTGCTCATAGTCTGAAGGTGACTGTAGAATGTGGGTGCTCAAAGTCTGAAGGTGATTGTGGAATGTGGGTGCTCATAGTATGAAGGTGATTTTAGAATGTGGGTGCTCATAGTGTGAAGGTGATTGTGGAATGTGGGTGCCCATACTCTGAAGGGGACTGTAGAATGTGGGTGCTCATAGTATGAAGGTGATTTTAGAATGTGGGTGCTCATAGTATGAAGGTGACCTTAGAATGTGGGTGATAATAGTCTGAAGGTGACTGCAGAATGTGGGTGCTCATAGTAAGAAGGCGACTTTAGAATGTGGGTGATCATAGTCTGAAGGTGATTGTAGAATGTGGGTGATCATAGTCTGCAGGGGACTGTAGAATGTGGGTGATCATAGTCTGAATGTGACTGTAGAATGTGGGTGCTGATAGTCTGAAGGGGACTGTAGAATGTGGGTGCTCAAAGTGCGAAGGTGATTGTGGAATGTGGGTGCTCAAAGTCTGAAGGTGATTGTAGAATGTGGGTGCTCATAGTATGAAGGCGACTGTAGAATGTGGGTGATTATAGTCTGAAGGGGACTGTAGAATGTGGGTGTTCATAGTCTGAAGGTGACTGTAGAATGTGGGTGCTCAGAGTCTGAAGGTGATTGTGGAATGTGGGTGCTCATAGTCTGAAGGTGATTGTAGAATGTGGGTGCTCAGAGTCTGAAGGTGATTGTGGAATGTGGGTGCTCATAGTCTGAAGGTAATTGTAGAATGTGGGTGCTCAGAGTCTGAAGGTGATTGTGGAATGTGGGTCCCCATACTCTGAAGGGGACTGTAGAATGTGGGTGCTTAAAGTCTGAAAGTGATTGTAGAGTGTGGGTGCTCAAAGTCTGAAGGTGACTTTAGAATGTAGGTGATCATAGTCTGAAGGTGATTGTGGAATGTGGGTGATCATAGTCTGACGGTGATTGTGGAATGTTGGTGCTCAGAGTCTGAAGGGAACTGTAGAATGTGGGTGCTCAAAGTCTGAAGGTGACTTTAGAATGTGGGTGCTCATAGTCTGAAGGTGACTGTAGAATGTTGGTGCTCAGAGTCTGAAGGTGATTGTGGAATGTGGGTGCCCATACTCTGAAGGGAACTGTAGAATGTGGGTGCTCAAAGTCTGAAGGTGACTTTAGAATGTGGGTGATCATAGTCTGAAGGTGATTGTGGAATGTGGGTGCCCATAGTCTGGACGGGACTGTAAAATGTGGGTGCTCATAGTCTGAAGGGGACTGTAGAATGTGGGTGCTCAAAGTCTGAAGGTGATTGTGGAATGTGGGTGCTCATAGTATGAAGGTGATTGTAGAATGTGGGTGCTCATAGTATGAAGGTGACTGTAGAATGTGGGTGATCATAGTCTGAAAGTGATTGTAGAATGTGGGTGATCATAGTCTTCAGGGAACTGTAGAATGTGGGTGCCCATAGTCTGAAGGGGATTGTAGAATGTGGGTGCTCATAGTCTGAAGTAGATTGTGGAATGTGGGTGTTCATAGTCTGAAGGTCACTGTAGAATGTGGGTGCCCATAGTATGAAGGTGACTGTAGAATGTGGGTACCCATAGTATGAAGGTGACTGTAGAATGTGGGTGCCCATTGTCTGAAGGTGACTGTAGAATGTGGGTGCCCATAGTCTGAAGGTGACTGTAGAATGTGGGTGCCCATAGTATGAAGGTGACTGTGGAACGTGGGTGCTCAAAGTCTGTACGTGACTTTAGAATGTGGGTGCTCATAGTCTGAAGGTGACTGTAGAATGTGGGTGACCATAGTCTGAAGGTGACTGTAGAATGTGGGTGCTCAAAGTCTGAAGGTGATTGTAGAATGTGGGTGCTCAAAGTCTGAAGGTGATTGTCGAATGTGGGTGCTCAAAGTATGAAGGTGATTGTAGAATGTGGGCGCTCAAAGTATGAAGGTGACTTTAGAATGTGGGTCATCACAGTCTGAAGGTGTTTGTAGAATGTGGGTGATCATAGTCTGAAGGTGACTGTAGAATGTGGGTGCTCATAGTATGAAGGTGACTGTAGAATGTGGGTGCCCATAGTATGAAGGTGGCTGTAGAATGTGGGTACCCATAGTATGAAGGTGACTGTAGAATGTGGGTCCCGATAGTCTGAAGGTGACTGTAGAATGTGGGTGCCCATAGTATGAAGGTGTCTGTGGAACGTGGGTGCTCATAGTCTGACGGTGGTTGTAGAATGTGGGTGCTCATAGTCTGAAGGTGATTGTAGAATGGGGTGCTCAAAGTCTGACGGTGTTTGTAGAATGTGGGTGCCCATAGTCTGAAGGGGACTGTAGAATGTGGGTGCTCAAAGTCTGAAGGTGATTGTGGAATGTGGGTGCTCATAGTATGAAGGTGATTGTAGAATGTGGGTGCTCATAGTATGAAGGTGACTGTAGAATGTGGGTGATCATAGTCTGAAAGTGATTGTAGAATGTGGGTGATCATAGTCTTCAGGGAATTGTAGAATGTGGGTGCCCATAGTCTGAAGGGGATTGTAGAATGTGGGTGCTCATAGTCTGAAGTAGATTGTGGAATGTGGGTGTTCATAGTCTGAAGGTCACTGTAGAATGTGGCTGCCCATAGTATGAAGGTGACTGTAGAATGTGGGTACCCATAGTATGAAGGTGACTGTAGAATGTGGGTGCCCATTGTCTGAAGGTGACTGTAGAATGTGGGTGCCCATAGTCTGAAGGTGACTGTAGAATGTGGGTGCCCATAGTATGAAGGTGACTGTGGAACGTGGGTGCTCAAAGTCTGTACGTGACTTTAGAATGTGGGTGCTCATAGTCTGAAGGTGACTGTAGAATGTGGGTGACCATAGTCTGAAGGTGACTGTAGAATGTGGGTGCTCAAAGTCTGAAGGTGATTGTAGAATGTGGGTGCTCAAATTCTGAAGGTGATTGTCGAATGTGGGTGCTCAAAGTATGAAGGTGATTGTAGAATGTGGGCGCTCAAAGTATGAAGGTGACTTTAGAATGTGGGTCATCACAGTCTGAAGGTGTTTGTAGAATGTGGGTGATCATAGTCTGAAGGTGACTGTAGAATGTGGGTGCTCATAGTATGAAGGTGACTGTAGAATGTGGGTGCCCATAGTATGAAGGTGACTGTAGAATGTGGGTGCCGATAGTCTGAAGGTGACTGTAGAATGTGGGTGCCCATAGTATGAAGGTGTCTGTGGAACGTGGGTGCTCATAGTCTGACGGTGGTTGTAGAATGTGGGTGCTCATAGTCTGAAGGTGATTGTAGAATGGGGTGCTCAAAGTCTGACGGTGTTTGTAGAATGTGGGTGCCCGTAGTCTGACGGTGACTGTAGAATGTGGGTGCTGATAGTCTGAAGGGGACTGTAGAATGTGGGTGATCATAGTCTGAAGGGGACCGTAGAATGTGGGTGATCATAGTCTGAAGGTGACTGTAGAATTTTGTGTCCGTAGATTGAATGTGTTTGTAGAATGTGGGTGCTCATAGTCTGAAGGTGACTGTAGAATGTGGGTGCTCAACGTCTGAAGGTGATTGTAGAATGTGGGTGCCCATAGTATGAAGGTGACTGAAGAATGTGGGTGCCCATAGTCTGAATGTGATTGTAGAATGTGGGTGCTCAGAGTCTGAAGGTGATTGTAGAATGTGGGTGCCCATAGTATGAAGGTGACTGAAGAATGTGGGTCCCCATACTCTGAAGGGGACTGTAGAATGTGGGTGCTTAAAGTCTGAAGGTGATTGTAGAGTGTGGGTGCTCAAAGTCTGAAGGTGACTTTAGAATGTAGGTGATCATAGTCTGAAGGTGATTGTGGAATGTGGGTGATCATAGTCTGACGGTGATTGTGGAATGTGGGTGACCATAGTCTGAAGGGGACTGTAGAATGTGGGTGCTCAAAGTCTGAAGGTGATTGTAGAATGTGGGTGCTCAAAGTCTGAAGGTGATTGTCGAATGTGGGTGCTCAAAGTATGAAGGTGATTGTAGAATGTGGGCGCTCAAAGTATGAAGGTGACTTTAGAATGTGGGTCATCACAGTCTGAAGGTGTTTGTAGAATGTGGGTGATCATAGTCTGAAGGTGACTGTAGAATGTGGGTGCTCATAGTATGAAGGTGACTGTAGAATGTGGGTGCCCATAGTATGAAGGTGACTGTAGAATGTGGGTGCCGATAGTCTGAAGGTGACTGTAGAATGTGGGTGCCCATAGTATGAAGGTGTCTGTGGAACGTGGGTGCTCATAGTCTGACGGTGGTTGTAGAATGTGGGTGCTCATAGTCTGAAGGTGATTGTAGAATGGGGTGCTCAAAGTCTGACGGTGTTTGTAGAATGTGGGTGCCCGTAGTCTGACGGTGACTGTAGAATGTGGGTGCTGATAGTCTGAAGGGGACTGTAGAATGTGGGTGATCATAGTCTGAAGGGGACCGTAGAATGTGGGTGATCATAGTCTGAAGGTGACTGTAGAATTTGGTGTCCGTAGATTGAATGTGTTTGTAGAATGTGGGTGCTCATAGTCTGAAGGTGACTGTAGAATGTGGGTGCTCAACGTCTGAAGGTGATTGTAGAATGTGGGTGCCCATAGTATGAAGGTGACTGAAGAATGTGGGTGCCCATAGTCTGAATGTGATTGTAGAATGTGGGTGCTCAGAGTCTGAAGGTGATTGTAGAATGTGGGTGCCCATAGTATGAAGGTGACTGAAGAATGTGGGTCCCCATACTCTGAAGGGGACTGTAGAATGTGGGTGCTTAAAGTCTGAAGGTGATTGTAGAGTGTGGGTGCTCAAAGTCTGAAGGTGACTTTAGAATGTAGGTGATCATAGTCTGAAGGTGATTGTGGAATGTGGGTGATCATAGTCTGACGGTGATTGTGGAATGTGGGTGCCCATAGTCTGGACGGGACTGTAGAATGTGGGGGCTCATAGTCTGAAGGGGACTGTAGAATGTGGGTGCTCAAAGTCTTAAGGTGATTGTGGAATGTGGGTGCTCATAGTCTGAAGGTGATTGTAGAATGTGGGTGCTCATAGTCTGAAGGTGACTGTAGAATGTGGGTGCTCATAGTATGAAGGTGATCTTAGAATGTGGGTGATAGTCTGAAGGTGACTGCAGAATGTGGGTGCTCATAGTCTGAAGGTGATTGTAGAATGTGGGTGATCATAGTCTGAAGTAGATTGTGGAATGTGGGTGTTCATAGTCTGAAGGTCACTGTAGAATGTGGCTGCCCATAGTATGAAGGTGACTGTAGAATGTGGGTGCCCATAGTATGAAGGTGACTGTAGAATGTGGGTGCCCATTGTCTGAAGGTGACTGTAGAATGTGGGTGCCCATAGTCTGAAGGTGACTGTAGAATGTGGGTGCCCATAGTATGAAGGTGACTGTGGAACGTGGGTGCTCAAAGTCTGAACGTGACTTTAGAATATGGGTGCTCATAGTCTGAAGTTGACTGTAGAATGTGGGTGCTCATAGTCTGAAGGTGATTGTAGAATGTGGGTGCTCAAAGTATGAAGGTGACTTTAGAATGTGGGTGATCACAGTCTGAAGGTGATTGTAGAATGTGGGTGATCATAGTCTGCAGGGGACTGTAGAATGTGGGGTGCCCATAATCTGAAGGTGATTGTAGAATGTGGGTGCTCATAGTCTGAAGGTGATTGTAGAATGTGGGTGTTCATAGTCTGAAGGTGACGATGGAATGTGGGTCGCCATAGTATGAAGGTGACTGTAGAATGTGGGTGCCCATGGTATGAAGGTGACTGTAGAATGTGGGTGCCCATAGTCTGAAGGTGACTGTAGAATGTGGGTGCCCATAGTATGAAGGTGTCTGTGGAACGTGGGTACCCATAGTCTGAAGGTGACTGTAGAATGTGGGTGCCCATAATATGAAGGTGACTGTAGAATGTGGGTGCCCATAGTCTGAAGGTGACTGTAGAATTTGGGTGCTCATAGTCTGAAGGTGATTGTAGAATTTGGGTGCTCAAAGTCTGAAGGTGATTGTGGAATGTGGGTACTAATAGTCTGAAGGTGACTGTAGAGTGTGGGTGCTCAAAGTCTGAAGGTGATTTTAGAATGTGGGTGCTCAAAGTCTGAAGGTGACTTTAGAATGTGGGTGCTCATAGTATGAAGGTGACTGTAGAGTGTGGGTGCCCATAGTATGAAGGTGAATGTGGAACGTGGGGGCCCATAGTATGAAGGTGATTGTAGAATGTGGGTGCTCAAAGTATGAAGGTGACTTTAGAATGTGGGTGATCACAGTCTGAAGGTGATTGTAGAATGTGGGTGATCATAGTCTTCAGGGGACTGTAGAATGTGGGTGCCCTTAGTCTGAAAGTGATTGTAGAATGTGGGTGTTCATAGTCTGAAGGTCACTGTAGAATGTGGGTGCCCATAGTCTGAAGGTGACTGTAGAATGTGGGTGCCCATAGTATGAAGGTGACTGTAGAATATGGGTGCCCATACTCTGAAAGTGATTGTAGAATGTGGGTGTTCATAGTCTGAAGGTCACTGTAGAATGTGGGTGCCCATAGTATGAAGGTGATTGTAGAATGTGGGTGCTCAAAGTATGAAGGTGACTTTAGAATGTGGGTGATCACAGTCTGAAGGTGATTGTAGAATGTGGGTGCCCTTAGTCTGAAAGTGATTGTAGAATGTGGGTGTTCATAGTCTGAAGGTCACTGTAGAATGTGGGTGCCCATAGTATGAAGGTGACTGTGGAACGTGGGTGCTCAAAGTCTGAACGTGATTGTGGAATGTGGGTGCCCATACTCTGAAGGGAACTGTAGAATGTGGGTGCTCAAAGTCTGAAGGTGACTTTAGAATGTGGGTGATCATAGTCTGAAGGTGATTGTGGAATGTGGGTGCCCATAGTCTGGACGGGACTGTAAAATGTGGGTGCTCATAGTCTGAAGGCGACTGTAGAATGTGGGTGCTCAAAGTCTGAAGGTGATTGTAGAATGTGGGTGCTCATAGTCTGAAGGCGACTGTAGAATGTGGGTGCTCAAAGTCTGAAGGTGATTGTGGAATGTGGGTGCTCATAGTATGAAGGTGATTGTAGAATGTGGGTGCTCATAGTATGAAGGTGACCTTAGAATGTGGGTGATAATAGTCTGAAGGTGACTGCAGAATGTGGGTGCTCATAGTAAGAAGGTGACTTTAGAATGTGGGTGATCATAGTCTGAAAGTGATTGTAGAATGTGGGTGATCATAGTCTGCAGGGGACTGTAGAATGTGGGTGCCCATAGTCTGAAGGGGATTGTAGAATGTGGGTGCTCATAGTCTGAAGTAGATTGTGGAATGTGGGTGTTCATAGTCTGAAGGTCACTGTAGAATGTGGCTGCCTATAGTATGAAGGTGACTGTAGAATGTGGGTACCCATAGTATGAAGGTGACTGTAGAATGTGGGTGCCCATTGTCTGAAGGTGACTGTAGAATGTGGGTGCCCATAGTCTGAAGGTGACTGTAGAATGTGGGTGCCCATAGTATGAAGGTGACTGTGGAACGTGGGTGCTCAAAGTCTGTACGTGACTTTAGAATGTGGGTGCTCATAGTCTGAAGGTGACTGTAGAATGTGGGTGACCATAGTCTGAAGGTGACTGTAGAATGTGGGTGCTCAAAGTCTGAAGGTGATTGTAGAATGTGGGTGCTCAAAGTCTGAAGGTGATTGTAGAATGTGGGTGCTCAAAGTATGAAGGTGATTGTAGAATGTGGGCGCTCAAAGTATGAAGGTGACTTTAGAATGTGGGTCATCACAGTCTGAAGGTGTTTGTAGAATGTGGGTGATCATAGTCTGAAGGTGACTGTAGAATGTGGGTGCTCATAGTATGAAGGTGACTGTAGAATGTGGGTGCCCATAGTATGAAGGTGGCTGTAGAATGTGGGTACCCATAGTATGAAGGTGACTGTAGAATGTGGGTGCCGATAGTCTGAAGGTGACTGTAGAATGTGGGTGCCCATAGTATGAAGGTGTCTGTGGAACGTGGGTGCTCATAGTCTGACGGTGGTTGTAGAATGTGGGTGCTCATAGTCTGAAGGTGATTGTAGAATGGGGTGCTCAAAGTCTGACGGTGTTTGTAGAATGTGGGTGCCCGTAGTCTGACGGTGACTGTAGAATGTGGGTGCTGATAGTCTGAAGGGGACTGTAGAATGTGGGTGATCATAGTCTGAAGGGGACCGTAGAATGTGGGTGATCATAGTCTGAAGGTGACTGTAGAATTTGGTGTCCGTAGATTGAATGTGTTTGTAGAATGTGGGTGCTCATAGTCTGAAGGTGACTGTAGAATGTGGGTGCTCAACGTCTGAAGGTGATTGTAGAATGTGGGTGCCCATAGTATGAAGGTGACTGAAGAATGTGGCTGCCCATAGTCTGAATGTGATTGTAGAATGTGGGTGCTCAGAGTCTGAAGGTGATTGTAGAATGTGGGTGCCCATAGTATGAAGGTGACTGAAGAATGTGGGTCCCCATACTCTGAAGGGGACTGTAGAATGTGGGTGCTTAAAGTCTGAAGGTGATTGTAGAGTGTGGGTGCTCAAAGTCTGAAGGTGACTTTAGAATGTAGGTGATCATAGTCTGAAGGTGATTGTGGAATGTGGGTGATCATAGTCTGACGGTGATTGTGGAATGTGGGTGCCCATAGTCTGGACGGGACTGTAGAATGTGGGGGCTCATAGTCTGAAGGGGACTGTAGAATGTGGGTGCTCAAAGTCTTAAGGTGATTGTGGAATGTGGGTGCTCAAAGTCTGAAGGTGACTGTAGAATGTGGGTGCTCATAGTATGAAGGTGATCTTAGAATGTGGGTGATAGTCTGAAGGTGACTGCAGAATGTGGGTGCTCATAGTAAGAAGGTGACTTTAGAATGTGGGTGATTATAGTCTGAAGGTGATTGTAGAATGTGGGTGATCATAGTCTGAAGTAGATTGTGGAATGTGGGTGTTCATAGTCTGAAGGTCACTGTAGAATGTGGCTGCCCATAGTATGAAGGTGACTGTAGAATTTGGGTGCCCATAGTATGAAGGTGACTGTAGAATGTGGGTGCCCATTGTCTGAAGGTGACTGTAGAATGTGGGTGTCCATAGTCTGAAGGTGACTGTAGAATGTGGGTGCCCATAGTATGAAGGTGACTGTGGAACGTGGGTGCTCAAAGTCTGAACGTGACTTTAGAATATGGGTGACCATAGTCTGAAGGTGACTGTAGAATGTGGGTGCTCATAGTCTGAAGGTGATTGTAGAATGTGGGTGTGTTGGACACGGCCAGTCCCACCTCTCTCTATGGAATAGGCCGAGCGCCGTAGGGAGGCCTCCTTGGCGAGGCTCCGCTCCTACAATCGTACCAGCAGGGTAATCCCACTACTTACAGATAGACACCACACAGGAAGGATATTCACAAGAATCTTTATATAAGTAATCAACGCAAGTTCTTGGCAGGGTAGCAGCAAGGATCGAGGGATCCGTAATGTCGTGGTCTCGGGGAAAGGGGGTAGCGGGACAGTCTTGGCACCCACTGGTGCGTGGATAGTTCAAGGGTGTAGGCCGCGACCGCGACAGCAGGGCCTCGGAGATAGTTCAGCTTGGTCAGGCCGCGACAGCGTCAGCAGGGCCTTGAAGGTGGTTCAGCTTGGTCAGGCCGCGACAGCGTCAGCAGGGCCTCGAAGATGGTTCAGCTTGGTCAGGCCGCGACAGCGTCAGCAGGGCCTCGAAGATAGTTCAGCTTGGTCAGGCCGCGACAGCGTCAGCAGGGCCTCGAAGATGGTTCAGCTTGGTCAGGCCGCGACAGCGTCAGCAGGGCCTCGAAGATGGTTCAGCTTGGTCAGGCCGCGACAGCGTCAGCAGGGCCTCGAAGATAGTTCCAGGTGCAAGAGTTCGGATCAGGATCAGCCGCGACGAGGTCAGCAGGGCTTCGTCTCCAAGATACAACTGCCGCCCTAATCCAGGGCTGGCCCAGATATAGGACTGGAGGGCTTTGATGTCCGGACCCTCGCGCCTGGGGGTCAGAGGGGCCGGGATGAAGGGGTCCAGACACCCAGCAGGGGGGCGGAGCCAGCTCCCAGGGAGCCGGGAGAGCGATCGATACCAGGCGCCCGGGGGCGGTGGGAGGCCCATCGAGACTCTCCTCCTCCGGGATCTGGTCGAGTGGCCACTTTACCACCTAGGAGGATCCTGGTGCCTCAATGTCTGGGCTTCGTTGGGGCCGGGCCCGGGATGGCTGTGGCCACGTGTTCGGGGCGTGAGGGTCCCAAGATGGAGTCGGCCTGGAAAGGGTGGCCTGGTCAGGGTGCCAGGCTGGCAGCGTTGGCGAGCAGGTTCGTCCGGGGTACCCGGGAGGGGGAGAGCTGTAGGTGGCCGGGGAGGCTGCTCGCGCCGAGGGTTCGTGCATGTGCGTGTCAGGGGGGTCGATAGTAGGTAAATGGAGGGCCGATGTCGTCCGGGGCCCTCCAGGCGGACCTGGGAATGATGGGATTACCAGAGTGGGTCTGTGCAACGACCCGATCTATGGCGGCTCGAGCCCCGGCAGCGACCGAGGCCGCCCCGACCGAAGAACCGGAGTGGCCCGAGCCACCACCCTCTGCCATCCATGAAGAATGCGACTCCGAGACCAGGCCCTCGGAGCCCGGAAACCACCACGAGCTCAGCGACATCCCCGAACTCGCCCAATGGCGCCAAGAGGGTGGTCCCACCCGAGAACAGTTTCGGCAGGAACAGAAGACCTGCCCTTCCCTCGAGGGGACCCGCCAACAAGC
This sequence comes from Lissotriton helveticus, assembly GCF_964261635.1. Classification (NCBI taxonomy): domain Eukaryota; kingdom Metazoa; phylum Chordata; class Amphibia; order Caudata; family Salamandridae; genus Lissotriton; species Lissotriton helveticus. Next base: position 9,567,335 of record NC_136070.1, read on the forward strand.
CGCTGCCCAAGCTACCGGGGATACCTCAGGGTCCCACTGGGTCTACTGGGACCACGACCTCCTATATAGTGAACAGAAAATTGCCGAGCTGGGGGCCAGCCGAGTGTTAGTGGTTCCCCTGCGATTCAGAGACTTCCTTTTGAACCTGGCGCACGATGTGCCCCTCGCCGGGCACCTGGTGCAGGACAAAACTTACAGCCACCTGGTGACCCATTTCTACTGGCCGAAAATGCGCAATGATGTGCATAACCACTGCCGCACCTGCCCGACATGCCAAGCCAGCGGAAAGAGCGGGGGGAAGGTGAAGGCCCCGCTCCAACCTTTTCCCGTAGTGACCACCCCCTTCGAGCGAGTGGGAATAGACATTGTGGGGCCCCTGGACCCTCAAACCTCGCAAGGGCATCGCTTCATACTTGTCCTGGGGGACCACGCCACCCGCTATCCTGAGGCCATCCCCCTCAGAACCATAACCGCTCCCGTGGTGGGGCGAGCCTTGATGGGGATCTTCTCCCGAGTAGGATTCCCCCGGGAGGTCGTGAACGATCGGGGCACGAACTTTATATCTAAGTATATGCGGTCCCTGTGGCAGCAGTGCGGGGTCACATACAAGTTCACCACCCCGTATCATCCCCAAGGGAATGGACTTGTGGAGCGGTTCAACCGGACACTCAAGGGGATGATCCAGGGTCTAGAAGAGCCACTACGACGCAAATGGGATGTCCTGCTGCCCTGCCTCCTGTTTGCCTATCGGGAGGTACCACAGAAATCCCTGGGGTTCAGCCCCTTTGAACTCTTGTACGGACACCCTGTCCGAGGTCCGCTCAGCCTAGTCAAAGAAGGCTGGGAAACGACCGTCCAAGGCGCACCACCGGATGTCTACCGGTACCTCCTGACCCTCCGAAACCAGACTCGGAAGTTCCGGGCCCTTGCAGAGGCCAACCTGGAGGCCAGTCAGGAGGACATGAAACGCTGGTACGACCAGCACTCCTCCTCCATCGAGTTCGAGCCGGGCCAGCGGGTCTGGGTCATGTCCCCGGTCGAACCATGTGCCCTCCAGGACAAATGGTCGGGGCCCTTCAAGGTGATCGAGCGCAAGAGCCCCGTCACTTACCTCGTGGATATGGAGTCTCCCCGGAACCCCCTCCGGGTTCTGCACGCCAACCGGCTCAAACCTCATTTTGCCCGCACCGAACTGAGCCTGCTACTCGCTACCGACGATGGGACCGAAGACGACTCCGAGCCCTTGCCCGACCTCCTAAAGTGCACTGAGAAGGACGGCTCTGTCGAAGGGATCTCGCTCTCCCCCGACCTGACCCTCGCCCAGCGCCGAGACTGTCAAGAACTGTTGGGACAATTCACAGATCTGTTCTCCCTCACCCCCGGGGTCACCCAATGGTGTGTCCACGATGTCGACACCGGGGACAGTCAGCCAGTACGACACCGGGCCTACCGGGTCCCCGACCGAGTTCGGGCCTGCATCCAGACGGAAGTCACCAAGATGCTGGCCCTGGGGGTAGTCGAACCCTCCGACAGTCCCTGGGCCAGCCCCGTGGTCCTGGTCCCCAAGGCCGCCGCGCCTGGCACCCCGCCAGAACTCCGGTTTTGCGTTGACTACCGGGGGCTGAATGCTGTTACGAGAACCGACGCACATCCCATCCCCCGGGCCGATGAACTGATCGACCGCCTGGGGGCCGCCAAGTACCTCAGTACCTTCGACCTCACCGCCGGGTATTGGCAGATCGGCCTCACCCCTGGCGCCCAGGAGCGCTCAGCCTTCTCCACGCCCGACGGCCACTTCCAGTTCAAAGTGATGCCCTTCGGCATGAAAAACGCCCCGGCCACCTTCCAGAGACTAGTAAACAAAGTACTGGCGGGGCTAGAAGAGTTCAGTGCCGCCTACCTAGACGACATTGCGGTCTACAGCCTCCACTGGGCTGAGCACCTGAAACACCTCTGGGAAGTCCTGACAGCCCTCCGCCGGGCCGGGCTAACTGTGAAGGCCAGCAAATGCCAGATAGGCCAAGGGTCCGTGACCTATCTGGGACACCAAGTGGGGAGCGGCCAAGTGGCTCCCCTCCAACCCAAGATCGACGCCATCCTAGCCTGGGAACCTCCTGTCAACCAGACCGCCGTCCGAGCCTTCCTGGGGCTCACGGGGTACTATCGGCGTTTTATCAAGGACTATGGGAGCATTGTGGGGCCCCTCACGGAACTGACCTCGAAGAACCGGCCACAGAAAGTGCAGTGGACACCCTCGTGTCAGGTGGCCTTCGAGACCTTGAAAGCAGCCATGTGTACCGCCCCTGTGCTCCAGGCCCCCGACTACAGCCGAGAGTTTGTGGTCCAGACCGACGCCTCAGAACACGGCATCGGGGCGGTCCTATTGCAATTGGACTCCGCGGGAACTGACCATCCTGTGGCCTTCATCAGCCGGCGGCTGCTGGCCCGAGAACAGCGATGGAGCACCATCGAGAGAGAAGCGTTCGCTGTCGTGTGGGCCCTCAAGAAACTCAGGCCCTACCTCTTCGGCACCCACTTCCGGGTGCAGACTGACCACCGGCCCCTCAGATGGCTGATGCACATGCGTGGCGAAAATCCCAAACTGCTGCGATGGTCCATCTCCCTCCAAGGCATGGATTTCACTGTGGAGCATCGCCCTGGCAGTGACCACGCCAACGCGGACGGCCTGTCCCGGTTTTTCCGCCTCGACGAAGAGAGCCCCCAGGAAGATGGGTGACTCTCCCCGCCTTCAGCTGGAGGGGACGTGTGTTGGACACGGCCTCGTGGCGTGGTCCGACCCCGTCCGCCTGAAGGGCCCCGGACGACATCGGCCCTCCATTTACCTACTATCGACCCCCCTGACACGCACATGCACGAACCCTCGGCGCGAGCAGCCTCCCCGGCCACCTACAGCTCTCCCCCTCCCGGGTACCCCGGCTGAACCTGCTCGCCAACGCTGCCAGCCTGGCACCCTGACCAGGCCACCCTTTCCGGGCCGACTCCATCTTGGGACCCTCACGCCCCGAACACGTGGCCACAGCCATCCCGGGCCCGGCCCCAACGAAGCCCAGACATTGAGGCACCAGGATCCTCCTAGGTGGTAAAGTGGCCACTCGACCAGATCCCGGAGGAGGAGAGTCTCGATGGGCCTCCCACCGCCCCCGGGCGCCTGGTATCGATCGCTCTCCCGGCTCCCTGGGCGCTGGCTCCGCCCCCCTGCTGGGTGTCTGGACCCCTTCATCCCGGCCCCTCTGACCCCCAGGCGCGAGGGTCCGGACATCAAAGCCCTCCAGTCCTATATCTGGGCCAGCCCTGGATTAGGGCGGCAGTTGTATCTTGGAGACGAAGCCCTGCTGACCTCGTCGCGGCTGATCCTGATCCGAACTCTTGCACCTGGAACTATCTTCGAAGCCCTGCTGACGCTGTCGCGGCCTGACCAAGCTGAACCATCTTCGAGGCCCTGCTGACGCTGTCGCGGCCTGACCAAGCTGAACCATCTTCGAGGCCCTGCTGACGCTGTCGCGGCCTGACCAAGCTGAACTATCTTCGAGGCCCTGCTGACGCTGTCGCGGCCTGACCAAGCTGAACCATCTTCGAGGCCCTGCTGACGCTGTCGCGGCCTGACCGAGCTGAACCACCTTCAAGGCCCTGCTGACGCTGTCGCGGCCTGACCAAGCTGAACTATCTCCGAGGCCCTGCTGACGCGGTCGCGGCCTACACCCTTGAACTATCCACGCACCAGTGGGTGCCAAGACTGTCCCGCTACCCCCTTTCCCCGAGACCACGACATTACGGATCCCTCGATCCTTGCTGCTACCCTGCCAAGAACTTGCGTTGATTACTTATATAAAGATTCTTGTGAATATCCTTCCTGTGTGGTGTCTATCTGTAAGTAGTGGGATTACCCTGCTGGTACGATTGTAGGAGCGGAGCCTCGCCAAGGAGGCCTCCCTACGGCGCTCGGCCTATTCCATAGAGAGAGGTGGGACTCGGGCAGACAGTCAGACACCTTCTGTCTCCCCTGGGGTCGCCTTTCCAACAGGGTGCTCAAAGTATGAAGGTGACTTTAGAATGTGGGTGATCACAGTCTGAAGGTGATTGTAGAATGTGGGTGATCATAGTCTGCAGGGGACTGTAGAATGTGGGGTGCCCATAATCTGAAGGTGATTGTAGAATGTGGGTGCTCATAGTCTGAAGGTGATTGTAGAATGTGGGTGTTCATAGTCTGAAGGTCACTGTAGAATGTGGGTGCCCATAGTCTGAAGGTGACTGTAGAATGTGGGTCCCCATAGTATGAAGGTGACTGTAGAATGTGGGTGCCCATGGTATGAAGGTGACTGTAGAATGTGGGTGCCCATAGTCTGAAGGTGACTGTAGAATGTGGGTGCCCATAGTATGAAGGTGTCTGTGGAACGTGGGTACCCATAGTCTGAAGGTGACTGTAGAATGTGGGTGCCCATAATATGAAGGTGACTGTAGAATGTGGGTGCCCATAGTCTGAAGGTGACTGTAGAATTTGGGTGCTCATAGTCTGAAGGTGATTGTAGAATTTGGGTGCTCAAAGTCTGAAGGTGATTGTGGAATGTGTTTACTAATAGTCTGAAGGTGACTGTAGAGTGTGGGTGCTCAAAGTCTGAAGGTGATTGTAGAATGTGGGTGCTCAAAGTCTGAAGGTGACTTTAGAATGTGGGTGCTCATAGTATGAAGGTGACTGTAGAGTGTGGGTGCCCATAGTATGAAGGTGATTGTGGAACGTGGGGGCCCATAGTATGAAGGTGATTGTAGAATGTGGGTGCTCAAAGTATGAAGGTGACTTTAGAATGTGGGTGATCACAGTCTGAAGGTGATTGTAGAATGTGGGTGATCATAGTCTTCAGGGGACTGTAGAATGTGGGTGCCCTTAGTCTGAAAGTGATTGTAGAATGTGGGTGTTCATAGTCTGAAGGTCACTGTAGAATGTGGGTGCCCATAGTATGAAGGTGATTGTAGAATGTGGGTGCTCAAAGTATGAAGGTGACTTTAGAATGTGGGTGATCACAGTCTGAAGGTGATTGTAGAATGTGGGTGCCCTTAGTCTGAAAGTGATTGTAGAATGTGGGTGCCCATAGTCTGGACGGGACTGTAAAATGTGGGTGCTCATAGTCTGAAGGGGACTGTAGAATGTGGGTGCTCAAAGTCTGAAGGTGATTGTGGAATGTGGGTGCTCATAGTATGAAGGTGATTGTAGAATGTGGGTGCTCATAGTATGAAGGTGACCTTAGAATGTGGGTGATAATAGTCTGAAGGTGACTGCAGAATGTGGGTGCTCATAGTAAGAAGGTGACTTTAGAATGTGGGTGATCATAGTCTGAAAGTGATTGTAGAATGTGGGTGATCATAGTCTGCAGGGGATTGTAGAATGTGGGTGCTCATAGTCTGAAGTAGATTGTGGAATGTGGGTGTTCATAGTCTGAAGGTCACTGTAGAATGTGGCTGCCCATAGTATGAAGGTGACTGTAGAATGTGGGTACCCATAGTATGAAGGTGACTGTAGAATGTGGGTGCCCATTGTCTGAAGGTGACTGTAGAATGTGGGTGCCCATAGTCTGAAGGTGACTGTAGAATGTGGGTGCCCATAGTATGAAGGTGACTGTGGAACGTGGGTGCTCAAAGTCTGTACGTGACTTTAGAATGTGGGTGCTCATAGTCTGAAGGTGACTGTAGAATGTGGGTGACCATAGTCTGAAGGTGACTGTAGAATGTGGGTGCTCAAAGTCTGAAGGTGATTGTAGAATGTGGGTGCTCAAAGTCTGAAGGTGATTGTAGAATGTGGGTGCTCAAAGTATGAAGGTGATTGTAGAATGTGGGCGCTCAAAGTATGAAGGTGACTTTAGAATGTGGGTCATCACAGTCTGAAGGTGTTTGTAGAATGTGGGTGATCATAGTCTGAAGGTGACTGTAGAATGTGGGTGCTCATAGTATGAAGGTGACTGTAGAATGTGGGTGCCCATAGTATGAAGGTGGCTGTAGAATGTGGGTACCCATAGTATGAAGGTGACTGTAGAATGTGGGTGCCGATAGTCTGAAGGTGACTGTAGAATGTGGGTGCCCATAGTATGAAGGTGTCTGTGGAACGTGGGTGCTCATAGTCTGACGGTGGTTGTAGAATGTGGGTGCTCATAGTCTGAAGGTGATTGTAGAATGGGGTGCTCAAAGTCTGACGGTGTTTGTAGAATGTGGGTGCCCGTAGTCTGACGGTGACTGTAGAATGTGGGTGCTGATAGTCTGAAGGGGACGGTAGAATGTGGGTGATCATAGTCTGAAGGGGACCGTAGAATGTGGGTGATCATAGTCTGAAGGTGACTGTAGAATTTGGTGTCCGTAGATTGAATGTGTTTGTAGAATGTGGGTGCTCATAGTCTGAAGGTGACTGTAGAATGTGGGTGCTCAACGTCTGAAGGTGATTGTAGAATGTGGGTGCCCATAGTATGAAGGTGACTGAAGAATGTGGGTGCCCATAGTCTGAATGTGATTGTAGAATGTGGGTGCTCAGAGTCTGAAGGTGATTGTAGAATGTGGGTGCCCATAGTATGAAGGTGACTGAAGAATGTGGGTCCCCATACTCTGAAGGGGACTGTAGAATGTGGGTGCTTAAAGTCTGAAGGTGATTGTAGAGTGTGGGTGCTCAAAGTCTGAAGGTGTCTTTAGAATGTAGGTGATCATAGTCTGAAGGTGATTGTGGAATGTGGGTGATCATAGTCTGACGGTGATTGTGTAATGTGGGTGCCCATAGTCTGGACGGGACTGTAGAATGTGGGGGCTCATAGTCTGAAGGGGACTGTACAATGTGGGTGCTCAAAGTCTTAAGGTGATTGTGGAATGTGGGTGCTCATAGTATGAAGGTGATTGTAGAATGTGGGTGCTCATAGTCTGAAGGTGACTGTAGAATGTGGGTGCTCATAGTATGAAGGTGATCTTAGAATGTGGGTGATAGTCTGAAGGTGACTGCAGAATGTGGGTGCTCATAGTAAGAAGCTGTGAGAAGTTGGCCTGATGTGCAGTGTTCACTATTCTAGTGATCACTATATATCAGTCCAAACAACCCTTATTGGTGATTGGTTGTAAGTCAACCTTATAGACCAGCTATCCTAGTAGCATGGATACGAGCAGTCTAAGGCTAAGACTCTAGAGGGCGTGTTAAGCCAGCTGTTTTACCATCACATTACCCCTTGAACACCCAGTGAAAGGACACCACACAAGTGTTATGAAAATAAACAGTGTATTTATTAGAATCACAACAACCCTGTACTCTTTATGAGGACAGGGTGCTAGGCACACAACAAAACTCTTACGAAAATACTTAAGTTAGCACGTTATACACAAATGCCCGAGGGGCACGAAAAACCATATACTTTAAAAGTGGAATGCGAATTACTAGCAGGTAAGTAACAGTTCTAATAGGCTTTGGAATCGCTAGGACTTGACTAGGGAATCGTTAGATTACTTCTAGGAGACCTAGGGGACTCGGGTGCAGAGTGTGCACTCTCACGCGGGATGCGGGACAAAGTCTATGGAGGCTAGTAAAGGCAAAGTTAGTGTTCACGGGCGAACCCGACCTGGTGGGAAGAAAACGACAGTGGATCCTGACCCTAGGATAGTGAGGCTATGCTGGGACACCGAAGTGCCGAAGTTACCTAGCCCAGGGGCTGCAGCTGCATAGGTCTGAAAAGACGTCGGGGATCTCGTTGCCGGACCAGGAGCCTGGAAGAAGGAAGTTGCTGGCAGGCGACCAGTGAAGAAAAGTTCGATGGATCCAAGCCTGGATCAAGGAAGAAGAAAACCTGAAAGCAGAGGGGACCAAGTTCTTGAATCACTAGCCAGTGATTAAGTGGGCACCAGGATGGCACCGGGCGAAGTCACCGCAGTCAGGTGAGTGGGCGCTGCTGGGCTCTGCAGTCTCTCGGACCAGGAGGCGTTGTCGGCGACCAGGATGGAGGTGCGAGCTGTCCCACGAAGGTTCTTGCTGTCGACGTCGCTGGACCCAGGATTGGGCAACAAGTCTTGGCAAATGCAAGGCCCACGCGGTGGACCTAAAATGGCGTCTTGGGTGGACCAGGAGGGTCCAGGGTACTTCTCCGATGGAGGGAAGCAAGGGCCAGTCTGGAGCAACCAGACCAGCAGCAGAAATGTCGTCGGGCGTCGTCGGGAAGGCCACAAGCCAGCGGGCTAGTAGCCAAACAACGCGGTGAGCAGCCAAAAGCAGAAGGGCCCCACGCAGATCGTGGAGATGCTGGGGGGCTGCACTTCGGTGCTGGAGCTGCTCAGGGTCGGGGCTTCTCGGACCCCAAAGCACTCACCAGGAATTCACTCGGCGGGCTTGCTGGAAAGAAGTCGTGCAGTCTTGAAGATGGCCGGTCCCTCGAGGTCTCGTCACACCCACGAATCTCAGCGTGACTGATGATGCAGGTAGAGGTCAGAGGTGCCAGGGAAGCCGGTTCTCGTCGAGCTGGGCAGTCTTGATCCGGAGGAGAGACTTGCAGCAGACCGCAGTGTTCTTAAGATGGTGCCTGCGGATGCAGGGTGACTACTCCTTAGTCACAAGGGAGAAATCTTAGGAAGAAGTCTTGAGTTCCTTTCGTGGAAAGTAGTTTCAGGATTCAAAGATGATCTGAGTTGGAAGGGGCCAGTTCCTACCTTTATCCTGTAAAAAGGGGCTGGCACGCGACTAAGTCCTGCCCTATGGGTGGGACTAGGAGGGGGTGGTTACACCCACTTCCTTGGCGGGCTTTTCCCCAGCACAGGGTCTGGAGTGTCCCTGGAACTGGTTTAAGCCAGCCTATGCACAGTGAGCACCGGGGTGCCACGTGCAGTCACCTTCCTCTGAAGCCCTGCCTACCTACAATACACAAAACCCTGTCTGGGACGGTGCTGGCACCGCCCCTGGCAGGAAACCCTTTGTCCTTATCTCCTGCTCTGGGAGGACTCCCAGCAGCAGGAGGGCAGACTTGTGTCTCGGTGGCAGCATCCATTTTGTGGAGCTGAGGCTCTGTTTGACTTTAACCGGGGTTAGGGGTTACATACATGTCGTGTCCCTCTAGAAGGGTGGAATGCTAACCCCGTCGCCAGAATTGGCGAGGGGTTAGTATTCCAATTCGTATGACACCTTACTCGACATGTTTTGATAAAGCGATACCAGAGTTGGCATATAACCGCGAGGATTATAATGCACTTAAGAGTATATGGTATGCGATATCATGGAAACGGCTAAGGGATGGATCCCGAAAGCCGCAGACAGGCTCAGCTCATGCCAGAGCACCATCTCACACGATTCCAAGCACTCTGCCTTCAGGATTGTTAAGGCCTGCCATAGGAGTGACTGATAGGAGATCTGTGTGTCCATTTTAGGGTTAGATATAGGTATACTATATCTAAAGCAAAGGGTGATTACACCACCTTGCCCCAGCTGTCAAGCAGCCAGTTGTGTCAGATTTGGATGGCCAGCCAGGGGTGGCATAATACATGCTGCAGCCCCTGGTAGGCCCTGGGTACACCTATGCCCTGGGTACCTAAGGTACACTGTACAGGGACTGATAAGGTGACTCAGTATCCAATTTAGATATGTACCTAAGGTACATGGAATCCATTTTACAGAGAGAGCAGTAGGCCTGGGGTCCTGAATAGCAGGGCCCCAGGTCAACTAAGTCAGAAAACCAGCAAAACACCAGGCAAAAAGTTGGGGGCAACCATAGTCAGGGATCTACCTTCCTACATAACCCCCCCCCCAAACGAAAGGAGATAAGGCTAGCCTTGCCAGGTAAGCCTATATTGCCTGAGTGGCCATATAAGGAAGTACCAGCACTGGCATGGTTACCCCCTATCTCATGGTCCACTAGGCAATCCCTCACCCTAAGGGTATCTGAGGGTCTCCACCATAGGGAATCTCTACCTGTGGTGTGTTTTGTCAAAGAAAAAGGCTGGTGCTGAAATGGAGTACTGAAGTGAGGCTCCACTAATTTTGGGCTCAGCTTCCTCCAATCATTTTCCACCATATAGGCCTTTCTTTCCAAGACTGAGTTGTTTTGGGCTCTCAGGGTCAACCTCTGGCTACCTACAGCTGGAGGTTGGGTCCCTCTGTTTGGCTTACTGGAGGGACAGGTCAGGTCTGGGGCCCTCAGGTCCCAAGTTTGGCTGTGCCCAACAGTGTCCATCTGTGGGAGGTCCCTAACTAATTTTAAGGGGGATCCCTCAGGAGTGTGTCTTATTTTCACTTGGCTAGGTCTACTAGCTTCAGTGCCCTTAATCTGCTGATTGGGGAATTCTTTTGGACAGGGGGCCCTTTGGGGTCCACCCCTGGCCTCCCTGACCTCTACAGCCCTGGGCTGACTGAGGCAGGGTAGAGAGGGGCAGGTTACCTGCTCCAGACTGGGTCCCACCTTGGAAGGGTCCACTGACATCAGGGGGTCTGCCAGGGCCTGACTACCTCTGTGGCAGCTTCTTCACAAGGGGTCAGATCAGTTCCCTGAGGAGGCTGATCCTTTCCTAAAGTCTGGTGGGAGGGAGATTTCTCTTCCTCCTCAGTACTCTCTGTCTGAGTGGAGTGATCCATAGTTTCAGGCTTCACAACACTATCATCTGTCTGAGTTTGAGCTGTGGCCATCACAACTCTCCCAACCTTTTCAGGAGGGGGCTCAGTTTGGGTGTGGGCTGTTACCATTACAGCCTTGACAACCTGTTCTGGGAAGGAAGTTGTCTGAGATGGGGTTGTGACTGGCACAACCCTCCTGACCTGTTCAGGGAGGACATCTTGGACTGGGGCTGTGGCTATCACTGCCCCACTAACTTTACCATGGATGTTTACCATTTTAGAATGAGTTTCTTGCTCTACTTCAGCCCAGGCTGAGAGCTCTAAATCATTCCCCAGTAGGCAATCTACAGGCAAGTTTGGTGACACTGCCACTCTCTTGTGGCCAGTGACACCTCCCCAGCTGAGATTGACCACTGCCATGGGATGATCTCTCTGTACTCCATCAATATTGGTCACCTGGTATGTGGCACCAGGTAAAAGTTGCCTTGAGGGGACTAGACTCTCAGTCACCATAGTGATGCTAGCTCCTGTATCTCTATAGGCCTCAACTTTTATACCATTGATGAGGGGCTCCTGTCTGTACTTGCCCAAAGTGTTGGGACAAGTTGTGAAGTTGGCAAACCCCATGCCAGTCTCACAGACAAGAGTATCTAAGTTTGGGGACCTGGTTAGGCCAGAGTCCCCAGGAACTCCCAAAGTAAATGCACCCAAATTCTTGGGGGCACTCCCACCACCTGGGGGATTACTACTAGTAGTAACAGGAGGTTTGGGAATGTTACTTGGGGGTATGTTTTCCTTATTGTTATTCTTTGGGCAACTGCTGTCAGTTTTTAAATGACCCACCTGTTTACAGGGATAACAATAAGGTTTCTTTTGGTTATTGGAAGGATTCTGGGACCCACCCCCCTCAGAGGATTTTTGGGGCCCTGATGTGGTTTGATCTGTAGATTTATTCCCACCCTTCTCTTGAGGCTTGGTTGATTCCTTTTTCTGGTCACCACCTTGGTTCTTGGGCCTAATCCTGGTTCTGACCCATTTGTCTGCCCTCTTACCCAATTCTTGTGGAGAGGTCAGATCAGAGTCTACCAGGTGCTGGTGTAATAACTGGTTCTGACAATTATTTAAGACTTGCTCTCTCATAATTAGATTATACAATCCCTTGAAATCAGTAACCTTACTACCCAGTAGCCAGCCTTCCAAAGCCTTAGTGGCACAATCAACAAAGTCTGACCAGTCCTGAGACTGAGTTTTCTGGGTGTCTCTGAACAGCAACCTGTACTGCTCAGTGGTTAAGCCAAACCCATCAACCAGTGCATTTTTCAGGACTTCGTAATTGTTAGCATCCTCAACTCTAGTAGTGAGGAGCTTATCTCTACCTTTGCCATCAAAGGAGAGCCACAGTATAGCTGCCCACTGACTCTGGGGAATGCACTGCACAGTGCAGGCCCTCTCCAAAGCCGCCATCCATTTCTGGATGTCATCCCCTTGCTTAAAGGGGGGCACTATTTTTGTCAGGTGTTTAGTATCTAAACCCTTCTCTCTATCTCTTGGGAGATTGCTGCCACCAGTGGGAGCTAACCCACTCATCTGCTGCTCTCTTGCCAGGGCAAGCTTCTCTTTGGCCAGGGCAATTTCTTCCCTTTCAATCCTCAGTTCAGCTTGTCTCATCCTAGCTTCATGCTCCCTTCTCTGAGGGGAAGTAAATCTCCTCTGTGGAGGATTCCTTCTCCCCTGAGAAGAGGCATTAGAGTGCAGAGATCTATTGGAGTCCCTAGAAAGAGATCTATCTCTCCTAACTCCAAGGTTAGGCCCACTTCGGGTTAGTACTGGGGGTCCCCCCGATCCTAGCCCAAGTAAGTCTAAGTTGGCCCTGGTTAGCCTTCTGACTACCTCAAAACCTTTGTCTACCTCATCCCCAGAGAGTTCCTCCTGATCCTCCTCCTCCTCAACTGCAGTAGCAGTGTTGGGGAGGTCTGGATCCCCAGAGGTCCCCTCTAAGGCTGGCATGTTCTCATGTAACTGAGAAAGCTTTCTGGCATCATATGTCTCTAAGAGACCTATCAGAAAGGGAATGGTGGGGTTAGACCCCTGCTTCAGTTTTCTGGAGACACAGATCTGTCTCATCTCCTGGAAACTGAGAGCTGCATATCTTGAAGTGACCTGTGGAGGGTCAACACTGACCAGGGGAGTCTCAGTAGATTCTCCCTGGGTAGACATGCTTTTCTAGTGAGGTGTAAGTGGTGCACTTACCTACACTATGTGTTTGCCTACTGATCCCTTGCTAGAGTTGTAGTTTAGGGTGTGCTAAGCCCTAGGAGCTACAACAGCTGGTTCAGTAGAACTCAGAGTATTCTAAGCTAAGTTATATGTACCTTTAGTACTTATGTGATCTTTCACAAGATATTCTTAGGGCATGTGTGGTAAAACAACAGCAAGCTCAAATCCCAACCGCTGCTCACCAATGTGAGAAGTTGGCCTGATGTGCAGTGTTCACTATTCTAGTGATCACTATATATCAGTCCAAACAACCCTTATTGATGATTGGTTGTAAGTCAACCTTATAGACCAGCTATCCTAGTAGCATGGATACGAGCAGTCTAAGGCTAAGACTCTAGAGGGCGTGTTAAGCCAGCTGTTTTACCATCACATTACCCCTTGAACACCCAGTGAAAGGACACCACACAAGTGTTATGAAAATAAACAGTGTATTTATTAGAATCACAACAACCCTGTACTCTTTATGAGGACAGGGTGCTAGGCACACAACAAAACTCTTACGAAAATACTTAAGTTAGCACATTATACACAAATGCCCGAGGGGCACGAAAAACCATATACTTTAAAAGTGGAATGCGAATTACTAGCAGGTAAGTAACAGTTCTAATAGGCTTTGGAATCGCTAGGACTTGACTAGGGAATCGTTAGATTACTTCTAGGAGACCTAGGGGACTCGGGTGCAGAGTGTGCACTCTCACGCGGGATGCGGGACAAAGTCTATGGAGGCTAGTAAAGGCAAAGTTAGTGTTCACGGGCGAACCCGACCTGGTGGGAAGAAAACGACAGTGGATCCTGACCCTAGGATAGTGAGGCTATGCTGGGACACCGAAGTGCCGAAGTTACCTAGCCCAGGGGCTGCAGCTGCATAGGTCTGAAAAGACGTCGGGGATCTCGTTGCCGGACCAGGAGCCTGGAAGAAGGAAGTTGCTGGCAGGCGACCAGTGAAGAAAAGTTCGATGGATCCAAGCCTGGATCAAGGAAGAAGAAAACCTGAAAGCAGAGGGGACCAAGTTCTTGAATCACTAGCCAGTGATTAAGTGGGCACCAGGATGGCACCGGGCGAAGTCACCGCAGTCAGGTGAGTGGGCGCTGCTGGGCTCTGCAGTCTCTCGGACCAGGAGGCGTTGTCGGCGACCAGGATGGAGGTGCGAGCTGTCCCACGAAGGTTCTTGCTGTCGACGTCGCTGGACCCAGGATTGGGCAACAAGTCTTGGCAAATGCAAGGCCCACGCGGTGGACCTAAAATGGCGTCTTGGGTGGACCAGGAGGGTCCAGGGTACTTCTCCGATGGAGGGAAGCAAGGGCCAGTCTGGAGCAACCAGACCAGCAGCAGAAATGTCGTCGGGCGTCGTCGGGAAGGCCACAAGCCAGCGGGCTAGTAGCCAAACAACGCGGTGAGCAGCCAAAAGCAGAAGGGCCCCACGCAGATCGTGGAGATGCTGGGGGGCTGCACTTCGGTGCTGGAGCTGCTCAGGGTCGGGGCTTCTCGGACCCCAAAGCACTCACCAGGAATTCACTCGGCGGGCTTGCTGGAAAGAAGTCGTGCAGTCTTGAAGATGGCCGGTCCCTCGAGGTCTCGTCACACCCACGAATCTCAGCGTGACTGATGATGCAGGTAGAGGTCAGAGGTGCCAGGGAAGCCGGTTCTCGTCGAGCTGGGCAGTCTTGATCCGGAGGAGAGACTTGCAGCAGACCGCAGTGTTCTTAAGATGGTGCCTGCGGATGCAGGGTGACTACTCCTTAGTCACAAGGGAGAAATCTTAGGAAGAAGTCTTGAGTTCCTTTCGTGGAAAGTAGTTTCAGGATTCAAAGATGATCTGAGTTGGAAGGGGGCCAGTTCCTACCTTTATCCTGTAAAAAGGGGCTGGCACGCGACTAAGTCCTGCCCTATGGGTGGGACTAGGAGGGGGTGGTTACACCCACTTCCTTGGCGGGCTTTTCCCCAGCACAGGGTCTGGAGTGTCCCTGGAACTGGTTTAAGCCAACCTATGCACAGTGAGCACCGGGGTGCCACGTGCAGTCACCTTCCTCTGAAGCCCTGCCTACCTACAATACACAAAACCCTGTCTGGGACGGTGCTGGCACCGCCCCTGGCAGGAAACCCTTTGTCCTTATCTCCTGCTCTGGGAGGACTCCCAGCAGCAGGAGGGCAGACTTGTGTCTCGGTGGCAGCATCCATTTTGTGGAGCTGAGGCTCTGTTTGACTTTAACCGGGGTTAGGGGTTACATACATGTCGTGTCCCTCTAGAAGGGTGGAATGCTAACCCCGTCGCCAGAATTGGCGAGGGGTTAGTATTCCAATTCGTATGACACCTTACTCGACATGTTTTGATAAAGCGATACCAGAGTTGGCATATAACCGCGAGGATTATAATGCACTTAAGAGTATATGGTATGCGATATCATGGAAACGGCTAAGGGATGGATCCCGAAAGCCGCAGACAGGCTCAGCTCATGCCAGAGCACCATCTCACACGATTCCAAGCACTCTGCCTTCAGGATTGTTAAGGCCTGCCATAGGAGTGACTGATAGGAGATCTGTGTGTCCATTTTAGGGTTAGATATAGGTATACTATATCTAAAGCAAAGGGTGATTACACCACCTTGCCCCAGCTGTCAAGCAGCCAGTTGTGTCAGATTTGGATGGCCAGCCAGGGGTGGCATAATACATGCTGCAGCCCCTGGTAGGCCCTGGGTACACCTATGCCCTGGGTACCTAAGGTACACTGTACAGGGACTGATAAGGTGACTCAGTATCCAATTTAGATATGTACCTAAGGTACATGGAATCCATTTTACAGAGAGAGCAGTAGGCCTGGGGTCCTGAATAGCAGGGCCCCAGGTCAACTAAGTCAGAAAACCAGCAAAACACCAGGCAAAAAGTTGGGGGCAACCATAGTCAGGGATCTACCTTCCTACAGAAGGTGACTTTAGAATGTGGGTGATTATAGTCTGAAGGTGATTGTAGAATGTGGGTGATCATAGTCTGAAGTAGATTGTGGAATGTGGGTGTTCATAGTCTGAATGTCACTGTAGAATGTGGCTGCCCATAGTATGAAGGTGACTGTAGAATGTGGGTGCCCATAGTATGAAGGTGACTGTAGAATGTGGGTGCCCATTGTCTGAAGGTGACTGTAGAATGTGGGTGCCCATAGTCTGAAGGTGACTGTAGAATGTGGGTGCCCATAGTATGAAGGTGACTGTGGAACGTGGGTGCTCAAAGTCTGAACGTGACTTTAGAATATGGGTGCTCATAGTCTGAAGTTGACTGTAGAATGTGGGTGACCATAGTCTGAAGGTGACTGTAGAATGTGGGTGCTCATAGTCTGAAGGTGATTGTAGAATGTGGGTGCTCAAAGTATGAAGGTGACTTTAGAATGTGGGTGATCACAGTCTGAAGGTGATTGTAGAATGTGGGTGATCATAGTCTGCAGGGGACTGTAGAATGTGGGGTGCCCATAATCTGAAGGTGATTGTAGAATGTGGGTGCTCATAGTCTGAAGGTGATTGTAGAATGTGGGTGTTCATAGTCTGAAGGTCACTGTAGAATGTGGGTGCCCATAGTCTGAAGGTGACTGTAGAATGTGGGTCCCCATAGTATGAAGGTGACTGTAGAATGTGGGTGCCCATGGTATGAAGGTGACTGTAGAATGTGGGTGCCCATAGTCTGAAGGTGACTGTAGAATGTGGGTGCCCATAGAATGAAGGTGTCTGTGGAACGTGGGTACCCATAGTCTGAAGGTGACTGTAGAATGTGGGTGCCCATAATATGAAGGTGACTGTAGAATGTGGGTGCCCATAGTCTGAAGGTGACTGTAGAATTTGGGTGCTCATAGTCTGAAGGTGATTGTAGAATTTGGGTGCTCAAAGTCTGAAGGTGATTGTGGAATGTGGGTACTAATAGTCTGAAGGTGACTGTAGAGTGTGGGTGCTCAAAGTCTGAAGGTGATTGTAGAATGTGGGTGCTCAAAGTCTGAAGGTGACTTTAGAATGTGGGTGCTCATAGTATGAAGGTGACTGTAGAGTGTGGGTGCCCATAGTATGAAGGTGATTGTGGAACGTGGGGGCCCATAGTATGAAGGTGATTGTAGAATGTGGGTGCTCAAAGTATGAAGGTGACTTTAGAATGTGGGTGATCACAGTCTGAAGGTGATTGTAGAATGTGGGTGATCATAGTCTTCAGGGGACTGTAGAATGTGGGTGCCCTTAGTCTGAAAGTGATTGTAGAATGTGGGTGATCACAGTCTGAAAGTGATTGTAGAATGTGGGTGCCCATAGTATGAAGGTGATTGTAGAATGTGGGTGCTCAAAGTATGAAGGTGACTTTAGAATGTGGGTGATCACAGTCTGAAGGTGATTGTAGAATGTGGGTGCCCTTAGTCTGAAAGTGATTGTAGAATGTGGGTGTTCATAGTCTGAAGGTCACTGTAGAATGTGGGTGCCCATAGTATGAAGGTGACTGTGGAATGTGGGTGACCATAGTCGGAAGGTGACTGTAGAATGTGGGTGCTCATAGTCTGAAGGTGATTGTAGAATGTGGGTGCTCAAAGTATGAAGGTGACTTTAGAAGGTGGGTGATCACAGTCTGAAGGTGATTGTAGAATGTGGGTGATCATAGTCTGCAGGGGACTGTAGAATGTGGGTGCCCATAGTCTGAAGGTGATTGTAGAATGTGGGTGCTCATAGTCTGAAGGTGATTGTAGAATGTGGGTGTTCATAGTCTGAAGGTCACTGTAGAATGTAAGTGCCCATAGTATGAAGGTGACTGTAGAATGTGGGTGCCCATAGTATGAAGGTGACTGTAGAATGATGGTGCCCATAGTCTGAAGGTGACTGTAGAATGTGGGTGCCCATAGTATTAAGGTGTCTGTGGAACGTGGGTGCTCATAGTCTGACGGTGATTGTAGAATGTGGGTGCTCATAGTCTGAAGATGATTGTAGAATGGGGTGCTCAAAGTCTGACTGTGTTTGTAGAATGTGGGTGCCCATAGTCTGACGGTGACTGTAGAATGTGGGTGCTGATAGTCTGAAGGGGAGTTTAGAATGTGGGTGATCATAGTATGAAGGTGACTGTAGAATGTGGGTGCCGATAGTCTGAAGGTGACTGTAGAATGTGGGTGCCCATAGTATGAAGGTGTCTGTGGAACGTGGGTGCTCATAGTCTGACGGTGGTTGTAGAATGTGGGTGCTCATAGTCTGAAGGTGATTGTAGAATGGGGTGCTCAAAGTCTGACGGTGTTTGTAGAATGTGGGTGCCCGTAGTCTGACGGTGACTGTAGAATGTGGGTGTTGATAGTCTGAAGGGGACTGTAGAATGTGGGTGCTCATAGTCTGAAGGTGACTGTAGAATGTGGGTGCTCAACGTCTGAAGGTGATTGTAGAATGTGGGTGCCCATAGTATGAAGGTGACTGAAGAATGTGGGTGCCCATAGTCTGAATGTGATTGTAGAATGTGGGTGCTCAGAGTCTGAAGGTGATTGTAGAATGTGGGTGCCCATAGTATGAAGGTGACTGAAGAATGTGGGTCCCCATACTCTGAAGGGGACTGTAGAATGTGGGTGCTTAAAGTCTGAAGGTGATTGTAGAGTGTGGGTGCTCAAAGTCTGAAGGTGACTTTAGAATGTAGGTGATCATAGTCTGAAGGTGATTGTGGAATGTGGGTGATCATAGTCTGACGGTGATTGTGGAATGTGGGTGCCCATAGTCTGGACGGGACTGTAGAATGTGGGGGCTCATAGTCTGAAGGGGACTGTAGAATGTGGGTGCTCAAAGTCTTAAGGTGATTGTGGAATGTGGGTGCTCATAGTATGAAGGTGATTGTAGAATGTGGGTGCTCATAGTCTGAAGGTGACTGTAGAATGTGGGTGCTCATAGTATGAAGGTGATCTTAGAATGTGGGTGATAGTCTGAAGGTGACTGCAGAATGTGGGTGCTCATAGTAAGAAGGTGACTTTAGAATGTGGGTGATTATAGTCTGAAGGTGATTGTAGAATGTGGGTGATCATAGTCTGAAGTACATTGTGGAATGTGGGTGTTCATAGTCTGAAGGTCACTGTAGAATGTGGCTGCCCATAGTATGAAGGTGACTGTAGAATGTGGGTGCCCATAGTATGAAGGTGACTGTAGAATGTGGGTGCCCATTGTCTGAAGGTGACTGTAGAATGTGGGTCCCCATAGTATGAAGGTGACTGTGGAACGTGGGTGCTCAAAGTCTGAACGTGACTTTAGAATATGGGTGCTCATAGTCTGAAGTTGACTGTAGAATGTGGGTGACCATAGTCTGAAGGTGACTGTAGAATGTGGGTGCTCGTAGTCTGAAGGTGATTGTAGAATGTGGGTGCTCAAAGTATGAAGGTGACTTTAGAATGTGGGTGATCACAGTCTGAAGGTGATTGTAGAATGTGGGTGATCATAGTCTGCAGGGGACTGTAGAATGTGGGGTGCCCATAATCTGAAGGTGATTGTAGAATGTGGGTGCTCATAGTCTGAAGGTGATTGTAGAATGTGGGTGTTCATAGTCTGAAGGTCACTGTAGAATGTGGGTGCCCATAGTCTGAAGGTGACTGTAGAATGTGGGTCCCCATAGTATGAAGGTGACTGTAGAATGTGGGTGCCCATGGTATGAAGGTGACTGTAGAATGTGGGTGCCCATAGTCTGAAGGTGACTGTAGAATGTGGGTGCCCATAGTATGAAGGTGTCTGTGGAACGTGGGTACCCATAGTCTGAAGGTGACTGTAGAATGTGGGTGCCCATAATATGAAGGTGACTGTAGAATGTGGGTGCCCATAGTCTGAAGGTGACTGTAGAATTTGGGTGCTCATAGTCTGAAGGTGATTGTAGAATTTGGGTGCTCAAAGTCTGAAGGTGATTGTGGAATGTGGGTACTAATAGTCTGAAGGTGACTGTAGAGTGTGGGTGCTCAAAGTCTGAAGGTGATTGTAGAATGTGGGTGCTCATAGTCTGAAGGTGATTGTAGAATGTGGGTGTTCATAGTCTGAAGGTCACTGTAGAATGTGAGTGCCCATAGTATGAAGGTGACTGTAGAATGTGGGTGCCCATAGTATGAAGGTGACTGTAGAATGTGGGTGCCCATAGTCTGAAGGTGACTGTAGAATGTGGGTGCCCATAGTATTAAGGTGTCTGTGGAACGTGGGTGCTCATAGTCTGACGGTGATTGTAGAATGTGGGTGCTCATTGTCTGAAGATGATTGTAGAATGGGGTGCTCAAAGTCTGACTGTGTTTGTAGAATGTGGGTGCCCATAGTCTGACGGTGACTGTAGAATGTGGGTGCTGATAGTCTGAAGGGGAGTTTAGAATGTGGGTGATCATATTCTGAATGTGACTGTAGAATGTGGGTGCTCATAGTCTGAAGGTGATTGTAGAATGTGGGTGCTCATAGTCTGAAGGTGACTGTAGAATGTGGGTGCTCAGAGTCTGAAGGTGATTGTGGAATGTGGGTCCCCATACTCTGAAGGGGACTGTAGAATGTGGGTGCTTAAAGTCTGAAGGTGATTGTAGAGTGTGGGTGCTCAAAGTCTGAAGGTGACTTTAGAATGTAGGTGATCATAGTCTGAAGGTGATTGTGGAATGTGGGTGATCATAGTCTGACGGTGATTGTGGAATGTGGGTGCCCATAGTCTGGACGGGACTGTTGAATGTGGGTGCTCATAGGCTGAAGGGGACTGTAGAATGTGGGTGCTCAAAGTCTGAAGGTGATTGTGGAATGTGGGTGCTCCTAGTATGAAGGTGATTGTAGAATGTGGGTGCTCATAGTCTGAAGGTGACTGTAGAATGTTGGTGCTCAGAGACTGAAGGTGATTGTGGAATGTGGGTGCCCATACTCTGAAGGGAACTGTAGAATGTGGGTGCTCAAAGTCTGAAGGTGACTTTAGAATGTGGGTGATCATAGTCTGAAGGTGATTGTGGAATATGGGTGATCATAGTCTGACGGTGATTGTGGAATGTGGGTGACCATAGTCTGGACGGGACTGTAGAATGTGGGTGCTCATAGTCTGAAGGGGACTGTAGAATGTGGGTGCTCAAAGTCTGAAGGTGATTGTGTAATATGGGTGATCAAAGTCTGATGGTGATTGTGGAATGTGGGTGCCCATAGTCTGGACGGGACTGTAGAATGTGGGTGCTCATAGTATGAAGGTGACTGTAGAATGTGGGTGCTCATAGTCTGAAGGTGACTGTAGAATGTGGGTGCCCATAGTCTGGACGGGAATGTAGAATGTGGGTGCTCAAAGTCTGAAGGTGATTGTGGAATGTGGGTGCTCATAGTATGAAGGTGATTGTAGAATGTGGGTGCTCATAGTCTGAAGGTGACTGTAGAATGTGGGTGCTCAAAGTCTGAAGGTGATTGTGGAATGTGGGTGCTCATAGTATGAAGGTGATTGTGGAATGTGGGTGCCCATACTCTGAAGGGGACTGTAGAATGTGGGTGCTCAAAGTCTGAAGGTGATTGTGGAATGTGGGTGCTCATAGTATGAAGGTGATTTTAGAATGTGGGTGCTCATAGTATGAAGGTGACCTTAGAATGTGGGTGATAATAGTCTGAAGGTGACTGCAGAATGTGGGTGCTCATAGTAAGAAGGTGACTTTAGAATGTGGGTGCTCAAAGTCTGAAGGTGACGGTGGAATGTGGGTGCTCAATGTCTGATGGTGATTGTAGAATGTGGGTGATCATAGTCTGCAGGGGACTGTAGAATGTGGGTGATCATAGTCTGAATGTGACTGTAGAATGTGGGTGCTGATAGTCTGAAGGGGACTGTAGAATGTGGGTGCTCAAAGTCTGAAGGTGATTGTGGAATGTGGGTGCTCAAAGTCTGAAGGTGACTGTAGAATGTGGGTGCTCATAGTATGAAGGCGACTGTAGAATGTGGGTGATCATAGTCTGAAGGGGACTGTAGAATGTGGGTGTTCATAGTCTGAAGGTGACTGTAGAATGTGGGTGCTCAGAGTCTGAAGGTGATTGTGGAATGTGGGTGCTCATAGTCTGAAGGTGATTGTAGAATGTGGGTGCTCAGAGTCTGAAGGTGATTGTGGAATGTGGGTGCCCATAGTATGAAGGTGACTGTGGAACGTGGGTGCTCAAAGTCTGTACGTGACTTTAGAATGTGGGTGCTCATAGTCTGAAGGTGACTGTAGAATGTGGGTGACCATAGTCTGAAGGTGACTGTAGAATGTGGGTGCTCAAAGTCTGAAGGTGATTGTAGAATGTGGGTGCTCAAAGTCTGAAGGTGATTGTCGAATGTGGGTGCTCAAAGTATGAAGGTGATTGTAGAATGTGGGCGCTCAAAGTATGAAGGTGACTTTAGAATGTGGGTCATCACAGTCTGAAGGTGTTTGTAGAATGTGGGTGATCATAGTCTGAAGGTGACTGTAGAATGTGGGTGCTCATAGTATGAAGGTGACTGTAGAATGTGGGTGCCCATAGTATGAAGGTGACTGTAGAATGTGGGTGCCCATAGTCTGAAGGTGACTGTAGAATGTGAGTGCCCATAGTATGAAGGTGTCTGTGGAACGTGGGTGCTCATAGTCTGACGGTGGTTGTAGAATGTGTGTGCTCATAGTCTGAAGGTGATTGTAGAATGGGGTGCTCAAAGTCTGACGGTGTTTGTAGAATGTGGGTGCCCGTAGTCTGACGGTGACTGTAGAATGTGGGTGCTGATAGTCTGAAGGGGACTGTAGAATGTGGGTGATCATAGTCTGAAGGGGACCGTAGAATGTGGGTGATCATAGTCTGAAGGTGACTGTAGAATTTGGTGTCCGTAGATTGAATGTGTTTGTAGAATGTGGGTGCTCATAGTCTGAAGGTGACTGTAGAATGTGGGTGCTCAACGTCTGAAGGTGATTGTAGAATGTGGGTGCCCATAGTATGAAGGTGACTGAAGAATATGGGTGCCCATAGTCTGAATGTGATTGTAGAATGTGGGTGCTCAGAGTCTGAAGGTGATTGTAGAATGTGGGTGCCCATAGTATGAAGGTGACTGAAGAATGTGGGTCCCCATACTCTGAAGGGGACTGTAGAATGTGGGTGCTTAAAGTCTGAAGGTGATTGTAGAGTGTGGGTGCTCAAAGTCTGAAGGTGACTTTAGAATGTAGGTAATCATAGTCTGAAGGTGATTGTGGAATGTGGGTGATCATAGTCTGACGGTGATTGTGGAATGTGGGTGCCCATAGTCTGGACGGGACTGTAGAATGTGGGGGCTCATAGTCTGAAGGGGACTGTAGAATGTGGGTGCTCAAAGTCTTAAGGTGATTGTGGAATGTGGGTGCTCATAGTCTGAAGGTGATTGTAGAATGTGGGTGCTCATAGTCTGAAGGTGACTGTAGAATGTGGGTGCTCATACTATGAAGGTGATCTTAGAATGTGGGTGATAGTCTGAAGGTGACTGCAGAATGTGGGTGCTCATAGTCTGAAGGTGATTGTAGAATGTGGGTGATCATAGTCTGAAGTAGATTGTGGAATGTGGGTGTTCATAGTCTGAAGGTCACTGTAGAATGTGGCTGCCCATAGTATGAAGGTGACTGTAGAATGTGGGTGCCCATAGTATGAAGGTGACTGTAGAATGTGGGTGCCCATTGTCTGAAGGTGACTGTAGAATGTGGGTGCCCATAGTCTGAAGGTGACTGTAGAATGTGGGTGCCCATAGTATGAAGGTGACTGTGGAACGTGGGTGCTCAAAGTCTGAACGTGACTTTAGAATATGGGTGCTCATAGTCTGAAGTTGACTGTAGAATGTGGGTGCTCATAGTCTGAAGGTGATTGTAGAATGTGGGTGCTCAAAGTATGAAGGTGACTTTAGAATGTGGGTGATCACAGTCTGAAGGTGATTGTAGAATGTGGGTGATCATAGTCTGCAGGGGACTGTAGAATGTGGGGTGCCCATAATCTGAAGGTGATTGTAGAATGTGGGTGCTCATAGTCTGAAGGTGATTGTAGAATGTGGGTGTTCATAGTCTGAAGGTGACGATGGAATGTGGGTCCCCATAGTATGAAGGTGACTGTAGAATGTGGGTGCCCATGGTATGAAGGTGACTGTAGAATGTGGGTGCCCATAGTCTGAAGGTGACTGTAGAATGTGGGTGCCCATAGTATGAAGGTGTCTGTGGAACGTGGGTACCCATAGTCTGAAGGTGACTGTAGAATGTGGGTGCCCATAATATGAAGGTGACTGTAGAATGTGGGTGCCCATAGTCTGAAGGTGACTGTAGAATTTGGGTGCTCATAGTCTGAAGGTGATTGTAGAATTTGGGTGCTCAAAGTCTGAAGGTGATTGTGGAATGTGGGTACTAATAGTCTGAAGGTGACTGTAGAGTGTGGGTGCTCAAAGTCTGAAGGTGATTGTAGAATGTGGGTGCTCAAAGTCTGAAGGTGACTTTAGAATGTGGGTGCTCATAGTATGAAGGTGACTGTAGAGTGTGGGTGCCCATAGTATGAAGGTGATTGTGGAACGTGGGGGCCCATAGTATGAAGGTGATTGTAGAATGTGGGTGCTCAAAGTATGAAGGTGACTTTAGAATGTGGGTGATCACAGTCTGAAGGTGATTGTAGAATGTGGGTGATCATAGTCTTCAGGGGACTGTAGAATGTGGGTGCCCTTAGTCTGAAAGTGATTGTAGAATGTGGGTGTTCATAGTCTGAAGGTCACTGTAGAATGTGGGTGCCCATAGTCTGAAGGTGACTGTAGAATGTGGGTGCCCATAGTATGAAGGTGACTGTAGAATATGGGTGCCCATACTCTGAAAGTGATTGTAGAATGTGGGTGTTCATAGTCTGAAGGTCACTGTAGAATGTGGGTGCCCATAGTATGAAGGTGATTGTAGAATGTGGGTGCTCAAAGTATGAAGGTGACTTTAGAATGTGGGTGATCACAGTCTGAAGGTGATTGTAGAATGTGGGTGCCCTTAGTCTGAAAGTGATTGTAGAATGTGGGTGTTCATAGTCTGAAGGTCACTGTAGAATGTGGGTGCCCATAGTATGAAGGTGACTGTGGAACGTGGGTGCTCAAAGTCTGAACGTGATTGTGGAATGTGGGTGCCCATACTCTGAAGGGAACTGTAGAATGTGGGTGCTCAAAGTCTGAAGGTGACTTTAGAATGTGGGTGATCATAGTCTGAAGGTGATTGTGGAATGTGGGTGCCCATAGTCTGGACGGGACTGTAAAATGTGGGTTCTCATAGTCTGAAGGCGACTGTAGAATGTGGGTGCTCAAAGTCTGAAGGTGATTGTAGAATGTGGGTGCTCATAGTCTGAAGGCGACTGTAGAATGTGGGTGCTCAAAGTCTGAAGGTGATTGTGGAATGTGGGTGCTCATAGTATGAAGGTGATTGTAGAATGTGGGTGCTCATAGTATGAAGGTGACCTTAGAATGTGGGTGATAATAGTCTGAAGGTGACTGCAGAATGTGGGTGCTCATAGTAAGAAGGTGACTTTAGAATGTGGGTGATCATAGTCTGAAAGTGATTGTAGAATGTGGGTGATCATAGTCTGCAGGGGACTGTAGAATGTGGGTGCCCATAGTCTGAAGGGGATTGTAGAATGTGGGTGCTCATAGTCTGAAGTAGATTGTGGAATGTGGGTGTTCATAGTCTGAAGGTCACTGTAGAATGTGGCTGCCTATAGTATGAAGGTGACTGTAGAATGTGGGTACCCATAGTATGAAGGTGACTGTAGAATGTGGGTGCCCATTGTCTGAAGGTGACTGTAGAATGTGGGTGCCCATAGTCTGAAGGTGACTGTAGAATGTGGGTGCCCATAGTATGAAGGTGACTGTGGAACGTGGGTGCTCAAAGTCTGTACGTGACTTTAGAATGTGGGTGCTCATAGTCTGAAGGTGACTGTAGAATGTGGGTGACCATAGTCTGAAGGTGACTGTAGAATGTGGGTGCTCAAAGTCTGAAGGTGATTGTAGAATGTGGGTGCTCAAAGTCTGAAGGTGATTGTAGAATGTGGGTGCTCAAAGTATGAAGGTGATTGTAGAATGTGGGCGCTCAAAGTATGAAGGTGACTTTAGAATGTGGGTCATCACAGTCTGAAGGTGTTTGTAGAATGTGGGTGATCATAGTCTGAAGGTGACTGTAGAATGTGGGTGCTCATAGTATGAAGGTGACTGTAGAATGTGGGTGCCCATAGTATGAAGGTGGCTGTAGAATGTGGGTACCCATAGTATGAAGGTGACTGTAGAATGTGGGTGCCGATAGTCTGAAGGTGACTGTAGAATGTGGGTGCCCATAGTATGAAGGTGTCTGTGGAACGTGGGTGCTCATAGTCTGACGGTGGTTGTAGAATGTGGGTGCTCATAGTCTGAAGGTGATTGTAGAATGGGGTGCTCAAAGTCTGACGGTGTTTGTAGAATGTGGGTGCCCGTAGTCTAACGGTGACTGTAGAATGTGGGTGCTGATAGTCTGAAGGGGACTGTAGAATGTGGGTGATCATAGTCTGAAGGGGACCGTAGAATGTGGGTGATCATAGTCTGAAGGTGACTGTAGAATTTGGTGTCCGTAGATTGAATGTGACAAATGGGGGTGGGGTCGCACACTACTCACACACCGGCGGTGTCGCCCCTAAGGACTCTGGTCAGTGTAGTAAAGTGTTCGCGATGCATCATCTTTCGATCTTCTGCTATCTTCGCTGTCTTCGCCATCCCTGGACACGTGTTTCGGGGTATTACCCCTCATCAGCAGGGATAGGCCGTGTACTGGGGTTGCCGATGGCTGCCAATATCTGCCAGGTATAGTACCACTCAGGCGCGTAGGTGCGGGATCCCAGGCTCGTCAGCCCGCTGCTCAAGGGAGCTTTAAAGTTACAAATGGGGGTGGGGTCGCACACTACTCACACACCGGCGGTGTCGCCCCTAAGGACTCTGGTCAGTGTAGTAAAGTGTTCGCGATGCATCATCTTTCGATCTTCTGCTATCTTCGCTGTCTTCGCCATCCCTGGACACGTGTTTCGGGGTATTACCCCTCATCAGCAGGGACAGGCCGTGTACTGGGGTTGCCGATGGCTGCCAATATCTGCCAGGTATAGTACCACTCAGGCGCGTAGGTGCGGGATCCCAGGCTCGTCAGCCCGCTGCTCAAGGGAGCTTTAAAGTTACAAATGGGGGTGGGGTCGCACACTACTCACACACCGGCGGTGTCGCCCCTAAGGACTCTGGTCAGTGTAGTAAAGTGTTCGCGATGCATCATCTTTCGATCTTCTGCTATCTTCGCTGTCTTCGCCATCCCTGGACACGTGTTTCGGGGTATTACCCCATATCAGCAGGGATAGGCCGTGTACTGGGGTTGCCGATGGCTGCCAATATCTGGCAGGTATAGTACCACTCAGGCGCGTAGGTGCGGGATCCCAGGCTCGTCAGCCCGCTGCTCAAGGGAGCTTTAAAGTTACGAATGGGGGTGGGGTCGCACACTACTCACACACCGGCGGTGTCGCCCCTAAGGACTCTGGTCAGTGTAGTAAAGTGTTCGCGATGCATCATCTTTCGATCTTCTGCTATCTTCGCTGTCTTCGCCATCCCTGGACACGTGTTTCGGGGTATTACCCCTCATCAGCAGGGATAGGCCGTGTACTGGGGTTGCCGATGGCTGCCAATATCTGCCAGGTATAGTACCACTCAGGCGCGTAGGTGCGGGATCCCAGGCTCGTCAGCCCGCTGCTCAAGGGAGCTTTAAAGTTACAAATGGGGGTGGGGTCGCACACTACTCACACACCGGCGGTGTCGCCCCTAAGGACTCTGGTCAGTGTAGTAAAGTGTTCGCGATGCATCATCTTTCGATCTTCTGCTATCTTCGCTGTCTTCGCCATCCCTGGACACGTGTTTCGGGGTATTACCCCTCATCAGCAGGGATAGGCCGTGTACTGGGGTTGCCGATGGCTGCCAATATCTGCCAGGTACAGTACCACTCAGGCGCGTAGGTGCGGGATCCCAGGCTCGTCAGCCCGCTGCTCAAGGGAGCTTTAAAGTTACAAATGGGGGTGGGGTCGCACACTACTCACACACCGGCGGTGTCGCCCCTAAGGACTCTGGTCAGTGTAGTAAAGTGTTCGCGATGCATCATCTTTCGATCTTCTGCTATCTTCGCTGTCTTCGCCATCCCTGGACACGTGTTTCGGGGTATTACCCCTCATCAGCAGGGATAGGCCGTGTACTGGGGTTGCCGATGGCTGCCAATATCTGCCAGGTATAGTACCACTCAGGCGCGTAGGTGCGGGATCCCAGGCTCGTCAGCCCGCTGCTCAAGGGAGCTTTAAAGTTACAAATGGGGGTGGGGTCGCACACTACTCACACACCGGCGGTGTCGCCCCTAAGGACTCTGGTCAGTGTAGTAAAGTGTTCGCGATGCATCATCTTTCGATCTTCTGCTATCTTCGCTGTCTTCGCCATCCCTGGACACGTGTTTCGGGGTATTACCCCTCATCAGCAGGGATAGGCCGTGTACTGGGGTTGCCGATGGCTGCCAATATCTGCCAGGTATAGTACCACTCAGGCGCGTAGGTGCGGGATCCCAGGCTCGTCAGCCCGCTGCTCAAGGGAGCTTTAAAGTTACAAATGGGGGTGGGGTCGCACACTACTCACACACCGGCGGTGTCGCCCCTAAGGACTCTGGTCAGTGTAGTAAAGTGTTCGCGATGCATCATCTTTCGATCTTCTGCTATCTTCGCTGTCTTCGCCATCCCTGGACACGTGTTTCGGGGTATTACCCCTCATCAGCAGGGATAGGCCGTGTACTGGGGTTGCCGATGGCTGCCAATATCTGCCAGGTATAGTACCACTCAGGCGCGTAGGTGCGGGATCCCAGGCTCGTCAGCCCGCTGCTCAAGGGAGCTTTAAAGTTACAAATGGGGGTGGGGTCGCACACTACTCACACATTTGTAACTTTAAAGCTCCCTTGAGCAGCGGGCTGACGAGCCTGGGATCCCGCACCTATGCGCCTGAGTGGTACTATACCTGGCGGATATTGGCAGCCATCGGCAACCCCAGTACACGGCCTATCCCTGCTGATGAGGGGTAATACCCCGAAACACGTGTCCAGGGATGGCGAAGACAGCGAAGATAGCAGAAGATCGAAAGATTATGCATCGCGAACACTTTACCACATTGACCAGAGTCCTTAGGGGCGACACCGCCGGTGTGTGAGTAGTGTGCGACCCCACCCCCATTTGTAACTTTAAAGCTCCCTTGAGCAGCGGGCTGACGAGCCTGGGATCCCGCACCTATGCGCCTGAGTGGTACTATACCTGGCGGATATTGGCAGCCATCGGCAACCCCAGTACACGGCCTATCCCTGCTGATGAGGGGTAATACCCCGAAACACGTGTCCAGGGATGGCGAAGACAGCGAAGATAGCAGAAGATCGAAAGATTATGCATCGCGAACACTTTACCACATTGACCAGAGTCCTTAGGGGCGACACCGCCGGTGTGTTAGTAGTGTGCGACCCCACCCCCATTTGTAACTTTAAAGCTCCCTTGAGCAGCGGGCTGACGAGCCTGGGATCCCGCACCTATGCGCCTGAGTGGTACTATACCTGGCGGATATTGGCAGCCATCGGCAACCCCAGTACACGGCCTATCCCTGCTGATGAGGGGTAATACCCCGAAACACGTGTCCAGGGATGGCGAAGACAGCGAAGATAGCAGAAGATCGAAAGATTATGCATCGCGAACACTTTACCACATTGACCAGAGTCCTTAGGGGCGACACCGCCGGTGTGTGAGTAGTGTGCGACCCCACCCCCATTTGTAACTTTAAAGCTCCCTTGAGCAGCGGGCTGACGAGCCTGGGATCCCGCACCTATGCGCCTGAGTGGTACTATAGCTGGCGGATATTGGCAGCCATCGGCAACCCCAGTACACGGCCTATCCCTGCTGATGAGGGGTAATACCCCGAAACACGTGTCCAGGGATGGCGAAGACAGCGAAGATAGCAGAAGATCGAAAGATTATGCATCGCGAACACTTTACCACATTGACCAGAGTCCTTAGGGGCGACACCGCCGGTGTGTGAGTAGTGTGCGACCCCACCCCCATTTGTAACTTTAAAGCTCCCTTGAGCAGCGGGCTGACGAGCCTGGGATCCCGCACCTATGCGCCTGAGTGGTACTATACCTGGCGGATATTGGCAGCCATCGGCAACCCCAGTACACGGCCTATCCCTGCTGATGAGGGGTAATACCCCGAAACACGTGTCCAGGGATGGCGAAGACAGCGAAGATAGCAGAAGATCGAAAGATTATGCATCGCGAACACTTTACCACATTGACCAGAGTCCTTAGGGGCGACACCGCCGGTGTGTGAGTAGTGTGCGACCCCACCCCCATTTGTAACTTTAAAGCTCCCTTGAGCAGCGGGCTGACGAGCCTGGGATCCCGCACCTATGCGCCTGAGTGGTACTATACCTGGCGGATATTGGCAGCCATCGGCAACCCCAGTACACGGCCTATCCCTGCTGATGAGGGGTAATACCCCGAAACACGTGTCCAGGGATGGCGAAGACAGCGAAGATAGCAGAAGATCGAAAGATTATGCATCGCGAACACTTTACCACATTGACCAGAGTCCTTAGGGGCGACACCGCCGGTGTGTGAGTAGTGTGCGACCCCACCCCCATTTGTAACTTTAAAGCTCCCTTGAGCAGCGGGCTGACGAGCCTGGGATCCCGCACCTATGCGCCTGAGTGGTACTATACCTGGCGGATATTGGCAGCCATCGGCAACCCCAGTACACGGCCTATCCCTGCTGATGAGGGGTAATACCCCGAAACACGTGTCCAGGGATGGCGAAGACAGCGAAGATAGCAGAAGATCGAAAGATTATGCATCGCGAACACTTTACCACATTGACCAGAGTCCTTAGAGGCGACACCGCCGGTGTGTGAGTAGTGTGCGACCCCACCCCCATTTGTAACTTTAAAGCTCCCTTGAGCAGCGGGCTGACGAGCCTGGGATCCCGCACCTATGCGCCTGAGTGGTACTATACCTGGCGGATATTGGCAGCCATCGGCAACCCCAGTACACGGCCTATCCCTGCTGATGAGGGGTAATACCCCGAAACACGTGTCCAGGGATGGCGAAGACAGCGAAGATAGCAGAAGATCGAAAGATTATGCATCGCGAACACTTTACCACATTGACCAGAGTCCTTAGGGGCGACACCGCCGGTGTGTGAGTAGTGTGCGACCCCACCCCCATTTGTAACTTTAAAGCTCCCTTGAGCAGCGGGCTGACGAGCCTGGGATCCCGCACCTATGCGCCTGAGTGGTACTATACCTGGCGGATATTGGCAGCCATCGGCAACCCCAGTACACGGCCTATCCCTGCTGATGAGGGGTAATACCCCGAAACACGTGTCCAGGGATGGCGAAGACAGCGAAGATAGCAGAAGATCGAAAGATTATGCATCGCGAACACTTTACCACATTGACCAGAGTCCTTAGGGGCGACACCGCCGGTGTGTGAGTAGTGTGCGACCCCACCCCCATTTGTAACTTTAAAGCTCCCTTGAGCAGCGGGCTGACGAGCCTGGGATCCCGCACCTATGCGCCTGAGTGGTACTATACCTGGCGGATATTGGCAGCCATCGGCAACCCCAGTACACGGCCTATCCCTGCTGATGAGGGGTAATACCCCGAAACACGTGTCCAGGGATGGCGAAGACAGCGAAGATAGCAGAAGATCGAAAGATTATGCATCGCGAACACTTTACCACATTGACCAGAGTCCTTAGGGGCGACACCGCCGGTGTGTGAGTAGTGTGCGACCCCACCCCCATTTGTAGATTGAATGTGTTTGTAGAATGTGGGTGCTCATAGTCTGAAGGTGACTGTAGAATGTGGGTGCTCAACGTCTGAAGGTGATTGTAGAATGTGGGTGCCCATAGTATGAAGGTGACTGAAGAATGTGGGTGCCCATAGTCTGAATGTGATTGTAGAATGTGGGTGCTCAGAGTCTGAAGGTGATTGTAGAATGTGGGTGCCCATAGTATGAAGGTGACTGAAGAATGTGGGTCCCCATACTCTGAAGGGGACTGTAGAATGTGGGTGCTTAAAGTCTGAAGGTGATTGTAGAGTGTGGGTGCCCATAGTCTGGACGGGACTGTAAAATGTGGGTGCTCATAGTCTGAAGGGGACTGTAGAATGTGGGTGCTCAAAGTCTGAAGGTGATCCTGGAATGTGGGTGCTCATAGTATGAAGGTGATTGTAGAATGTGGGTGCTCATAGTATGAAGGTGACCTTAGAATGTGGGTGATAATAGTCTGAAGGTGACTGCAGAATGTGGGTGCTCATAGTAAGAAGGTGACTTTAGAATGTGGGTGATCATAGTCTGAAAGTGATTGTAGAATGTGGGTGATCATAGTCTGCAGGGGATTGTAGAATGTGGGTGCTCATAGTCTGAAGTAGATTGTGGAATGTGGGTGTTCATAGTCTGAAGGTCACTGTAGAATGTGGCTGCCCATAGTATGAAGGTGACTGTAGAATGTGGGTACCCATAGTATGAAGGTGACTGTAGAATGTGGGTGCCCATTGTCTGAAGGTGACTGTAGAATGTGGGTGCCCATAGTCTGAAGGTGACTGTAGAATGTGGGTGCCCATAGTATGAAGGTGACTGTGGAACGTGGGTGCTCAAAGTCTGTACGTGACTTTAGAATGTGGGTGCTCATAGTCTGAAGGTGACTTTAGAATGTGGGTCATCACAGTCTGAAGGTGATTGTAGAATGTGGGCGCTCAAAGTATGAAGGTGACTTTAGAATGTGGGTCATCACAGTCTGAAGGTGTTTGTAGAATGTGGGTGATCATAGTCTGAAGGTGACTGTAGAATGTGGGTGCTCATAGTATGAAGGTGACTGTAGAATGTGGGTGCCCATAGTATGAAGGTGGCTGTAGAATGTGGGTACCCATAGTATGAAGGTGACTGTAGAATGTGGGTGCCGATAGTCTGAAGGTGACTGTAGAATGTGGGTGCCCATAGTATGAAGGTGTCTGTGGAACGTGGTTGCTCATAGTCTGACGGTGGTTGTAGAATGTGGGTGCTCATAGTCTGAAGGTGATTGTAGAATGGGGTGCTCAAAGTCTGACGGTGTTTGTAGAATGTGGGTGCCCGTAGTCTGACGGTGACTGTAGAATGTGGGTGATCATAGTCTGAAGGTGACTGTAAAATTTGGTGTACGTAGATTGAATGTGTTTGTAGAATGTGGGTGCTCATAGTCTGAAGGTGACTGTAGAATGTGGGTGCTCAACGTCTGAAGGTGATTGTAGAATGTGGGTGCCCATAGTATGAAGGTGACTGAAGAATGTGGGTGCCCATAGTCTGAATGTGATTGTAGAATGTGGGTGCTCAGAGTCTGAAGGTGATTGTAGAATGTGGGTGCCCATAGTATGAAGGTGACTGAAGAATGTGGGTCCCCATACTCTGAAGGGGACTGTAGAATGTGGGTGCTTAAAGTCTGAAGGTGATTGTAGAGTGTGGGTGCTCAAAGTCTGAAGGTGACTTTAGAATGTAGGTGATCATAGTCTGAAGGTGATTGTGGAATGTGGGTGATCATAGTCTGACGGTGATTGTGTAATGTGGGTGCCCATAGTCTGGACGGGACTGTAGAATGTGGGGGCTCATAGTCTGAAGGGGACTGTAGAATGTGGGTGCTCAAAGTCTTAAGGTGATTGTGGAATGTGGGTGCTCATAGTATGAAGGTGATTGTAGAATGTGGGTGCTCATAGTCTGAAGGTGACTGTAGAATGTGGGTGCTCATAGTATGAAGGTGATCTTAGAATGTGGGTGATAGTCTGAAGGTGACTGCAGAATGTGGGTGCTCATAGTAAGAAGGTGACTTTAGAATGTGGGTGATTATAGTCTGAAGGTGATTGTAGAATGTGGGTGATCATAGTCTGAAGTAGATTGTGGAATGTGGGTGTTCAGAGTCTGAAGGTCACTGTAGAATGTGGCTGCCCATAGTATGAAGGTGACTGTAGAATGTGGGTGCCCATAGTATGAAGGTGACTCTAGAATGTGGGTGCCCATTGTCTGAAGGTGACTGTAGAATGTGGGTGCCCATAGTCTGAAGGTGACTGTAGAATGTGGGTGCCCATAGTATGAAGGTGACTGTGGAACGTGGGTGCTCAAAGTCTGAACGTGACTTTAGAATATGGGTGCTCATAGTCTGAAGTTGACTGTAGAATGTGGGTGACCATAGTCTGAAGGTGACTGTAGAATGTGGGTGCTCATAGTCTGAAGGTGATTGTAGAATGTGGGTGCTCAAAGTATGAAGGTGACTTTAGAATGTGGGTGATCACAGTCTGAAGGTGATTGTAGAATGTGGGTGATCATAGTCTGCAGGGGACTGTAGAATGTGGGGTGCCCATAATCTGAAGGTGATTGTAGAATGTGGGTGCTCATAGTCTGAAGGTGATTGTAGAATGTGGGTGTTCATAGTCTGAAGGTCACTGTAGAATGTGGGTGCCCATAGTCTGAAGGTGACTGTAGAATGTGGGTCCCCATAGTATGAAGGTGACTGTAGAATGTGGGTGCCCATGGTATGAAGGTGACTGTAGAATGTGGGTGCCCATAGTCTGAAGGTGACTGTAGAATGTGGGTGCCCATAGTATGAAGGTGTCTGTGGAACGTGGGTACCCATAGTCTGAAGGTGACTGTAGAATGTGGGTGCCCATAATATGAAGGTGACTGTAGAATGTGGGTGCCCATAGTCTGAAGGTGACTGTAGAATTTGGGTGCTCATAGTCTGAAGGTGATTGTAGAATTTGGGTGCTCAAAGTCTGAAGGTGATTGTGGAATGTGGGTACTAATAGTCTGAAGGTGACTGTAGAGTGTGGGTGCTCAAAGTCTGAAGGTGATTGTAGAATGTGGGTGCTCAAAGTCTGAAGGTGACTTTAGAAAGTGGGTGCTCATAGTATGAAGGTGACTGTAGAGTGTGGGTGCCCATAGTATGAAGGTGATTGTGGAACGTGGGGGCCCATAGTATGAAGGTGATTGTAGAATGTGGGTGCTCAAAGTATGAAGGTGACTTTAGAATGTGGGTGATCACAGTCTGAAGGTGATTGTAGAATGTGGGTGATCATAGTCTTCAGGGGACTGTAGAATGTGGGTGCCCTTAGTCTGAAAGTGATTGTAGAATGTGGGTGATCACAGTCTGAAAGTGATTGTAGAATGTGGGTGCCCATAGTATGAAGGTGATTGTAGAATGTGGGTGCTCAAAGTATGAAGGTGACTTTAGAATGTGGGTGATCACAGTCTGAAGGTGATTGTAGAATGTGGGTGCCCTTAGTCTGAAAGTGATTGTAGAATGTGGGTGTTCATAGTCTGAAGGTCACTGTAGAATGTGGGTGCCCATAGTATGAAGGTGACTGTGGAATGTGGGTGACCATAGTCGGAAGGTGACTGTAGAATGTGGGTGCTCATAGTCTGAAGGTGATTGTAGAATGTGGGTGCTCAAAGTATGAAGGTGACTTTAGAAGGTGGGTGATCACAGTCTGAAGGTGATTGTAGAATGTGGGTGATCATAGTCTGCAGGGGACTGTAGAATGTGGGTGCCCATAGTCTGAAGGTGATTGTAGAATGTGGGTGCTCATAGTCTGAAGGTGATTGTAGAATGTGGGTGTTCATAGTCTGAAGGTCACTGTAGAATGTAAGTGCCCATAGTATGAAGGTGACTGTAGAATGTGGGTGCCCATAGTATGAAGGTGACTGTAGAATGATGGTGCCCATAGTCTGAAGGTGACTGTAGAATGTGGGTGCCCATAGTATTAAGGTGTCTGTGGAATGTGGGTGCTCATAGTCTGACGGTGATTGTAGAATGTGGGTGCTCATAGTCTGAAGATGATTGTAGAATGGGGTGCTCAAAGTCTGACTGTGTTTGTAGAATGTGGGTGCCCATAGTCTGACGGTGACTGTAGAATGTGGGTGCTGATAGTCTGAAGGGGAGTTTAGAATGTGGGTGATCATAGTATGAAGGTGACTGTAGAATGTGGGTGCCGATAGTCTGAAGGTGACTGTAGAATGTGGGTGCCCATAGTATGAAGGTGTCTGTGGAACGTGGGTGCTCATAGTCTGACGGTGGTTGTAGAATGTGGGTGCTCATAGTCTGAAGGTGATTGTAGAATGGGGTGCTCAAAGTCTGACGGTGTTTGTAGAATGTGGGTGCCCGTAGTCTGACGGTGACTGTAGAATGTGGGTGCTGATAGTCTGAAGGGGACTGTAGAATGTGGGTGCTCATAGTCTGAAGGTGACTGTAGAATGTGGGTGCTCAACGTCTGAAGGTGATTGTAGAATGTGGGTGCCCATAGTATGAAGGTGACTGAAGAATGTGGGTGCCCATAGTCTGAATGTGATTGTAGAATGTGGGTGCTCAGAGTCTGAAGGTGATTGTAGAATGTGGGTGCCCATAGTATGAAGGTGACTGAAGAATGTGGGTCCCCATACTCTGAAGGGGACTGTAGAATGTGGGTGCTTAAAGTCTGAAGGTGATTGTAGAGTGTGGGTGCTCAAAGTCTGAAGGTGACTTTAGAATGTAGGTGATCATAGTCTGAAGGTGATTGTGGAATGTGGGTGATCATAGTCTGACGGTGATTGTGGAATGTGGGTGCCCATAGTCTGGACGGGACTGTAGAATGTGGGGGCTCATAGTCTGAAGGGGACTGTAGAATGTGGGTGCTCAAAGTCTTAAGGTGATTGTGGAATGTGGGTGCTCATAGTATGAAGGTGATTGTAGAATGTGGGTGCTCATAGTCTGAAGGTGACTGTAGAATGTGGGTGCTCATAGTATGAAGGTGATCTTAGAATGTGGGTGATAGTCTGAAGGTGACTGCAGAATGTGGGTGCTCATAGTAAGAAGGTGACTTTAGAATGTGGGTGATTATAGTCTGAAGGTGATTGTAGAATGTGGGTGATCATAGTCTGAAGTAGATTGTGGAATGTGGGTGTTCATAGTCTGAAGGTAACTGTAGAATGTGGCTGCCCATAGTATGAAGGTGACTGTAGAATGTGGGTGCCCATAGTATGAAGGTGACTGTAGAATGTGGGTGCCCATTGTCTGAAGGTGACTGTAGAATGTGGGTCCCCATAGTATGAAGGTGACTGTGGAACGTGGGTGCTCAAAGTCTGAACGTGACTTTAGAATATGGGTGCTCATAGTCTGAAGTTGACTGTAGAATGTGGGTGACCATAGTCTGAAGGTGACTGTAGAATGTGGGTGCTCGTAGTCTGAAGGTGATTGTAGAATGTGGGTGCTCAAAGTATGAAGGTGACTTTAGAATGTGGGTGATCACAGTCTGAAGGTGATTGTAGAATGTGGGTGATCATAGTCTGCAGGGGACTGTAGAATGTGGGGTGCCCATAATCTGAAGGTGATTGTAGAATGTGGGTGCTCATAGTCTGAAGGTGATTGTAGAATGTGGGTGTTCATAGTCTGAAGGTCACTGTAGAATGTGGGTGCCCATAGTCTGAAGGTGACTGTAGAATGTGGGTCCCCATAGTATGAAGGTGACTGTAGAATGTGGGTGCCCATGGTATGAAGGTGACTGTAGAATGTGGGTGCCCATAGTCTGAAGGTGACTGTAGAATGTGGGTGCCCATAGTATGAAGGTGTCTGTGGAACGTGGGTACCCATAGTCTGAAGGTGACTGTAGAATGTGGGTGCCCATAATATGAAGGTGACTGTAGAATGTGGGTGCCCATAGTCTGAAGGTGACTGTAGAATTTGGGTGCTCATAGTCTGAAGGTGATTGTAGAATTTGGGTGCTCAAAGTCTGAAGGTGATTGTGGAATGTGGGTACTAATAGTCTGAAGGTGACTGTAGAGTGTGGGTGCTCAAAGTCTGAAGGTGATTGTAGAATGTGGGTGCTCATAGTCTGAAGGTGATTGTAGAATGTGGGTGTTCATAGTCTGAAGGTCACTGTAGAATGTGAGTGCCCATAGTATGAAGGTGACTGTAGAATGTGGGTGCCCATAGT
This sequence comes from Lissotriton helveticus, assembly GCF_964261635.1. Taxonomy (NCBI): domain Eukaryota; kingdom Metazoa; phylum Chordata; class Amphibia; order Caudata; family Salamandridae; genus Lissotriton; species Lissotriton helveticus. Next base: position 9,605,143 of record NC_136070.1, read on the forward strand.
ATGAAGGTGACTGTAGAATGTGGGTGCCCATAGTCTGAAGGTGACTGTAGAATGTGGGTGCCCATAGTATTAAGGTGTCTGTGGAACGTGGGTGCTCATAGTCTGACGGTGATTGTAGAATGTGGGTGCCCATAGTCTGAAGGTGACTGTAGAATGTGGGTGCCCATAGTATGAAGGTGACTGTGGAACGTGGGTGCTCAAAGTCTGTACGTGACTTTAGAATGTGGGTGCTCATAGTCTGAAGGTGACTGTAGAATGTGGGTGACCATAGTCTGAAGGTGACTGTAGAATGTGGGTGCTCAAAGTCTGAAGGTGATTGTAGAATGTGGGTGCTCAAAGTCTGAAGGTGATTGTAGAATGTGGGTGCTCAAAGTATGAAGGTGATTGTAGAATGTGGGCGCTCAAAGTATGAAGGTGACTTTAGAATGTGGGTCATCACAGTCTGAAGGTGTTTGTAGAATGTGGGTGATCATAGTCTGAAGGTGACTGTAGAATGTGGGTGCTCATAGTATGAAGGTGACTGTAGAATGTGGGTGCCCATAGTATGAAGGTGGCTGTAGAATGTGGGTACCCATAGTATGAAGGTGACTGTAGAATGTGGGTGCCGATAGTCTGAAGGTGACTGTAGAATGTGGGTGCCCATAGTATGAAGGTGTCTGTGGAACGTGGGTGCTCATAGTCTGACGGTGGTTGTAGAATGTGGGTGCTCATAGTCTGAAGGTGATTGTAGAATGGGGTGCTCAAAGTCTGACGGTGTTTGTAGAATGTGGGTGCCCGTAGTCTGACGGTGACTGTAGAATGTGGGTGCTGATAGTCTGAAGGGGACGGTAGAATGTGGGTGATCATAGTCTGAAGGGGACCGTAGAATGTGGGTGATCATAGTCTGAAGGTGACTGTAGAATTTGGTGTACGTAGATTGAATGTGTTTGTAGAATGTGTGTGCTCATAGTCTGAAGGTGACTGTAGAATGTGGGTGCTCAACGTCTGAAGGTGATTGTAGAATGTGGGTGCCCATAGTATGAAGGTGACTGAAGAATGTGGGTGCCCATAGTCTGAATGTGATTGTAGAATGTGGGTGCTCAGAGTCTGAAGGTGATTGTAGAATGTGGGTGCCCATAGTATGAAGGTGACTGAAGAATGTGGGTCCCCATACTCTGAAGGGGACTGTAGAATGTGGGTGCTTAAAGTCTGAAGGTGATTGTAGAGTGTGGGTGCTCAAAGTCTGAAGGTGA